>NW_026137909.1:0-1224270 GCF_019393585.1 Leptopilina boulardi | reverse complement strand
AAAATAATAAAATTAGTGAGTTAGATTAAGTTTTGATTTATATATGTATATATTTTATGTAAGTTATATTTAAAATAGATTAAAATTTGTATGAAAATTCTAAGATTAAGGTTTAAATGTATAAGTTTGTATGTATGTACATATATGACATAAAAAAATTTGAAACTTTAACTGATTTGCTGCTTCTGAAACAGAGATTTATGCATTAATTTATTATATATATTTTTTTTATTTTTTAATATGATAACCACAATGAGTACATTTTTTACAGATGACCAGACTCTTGATTTTTTTGTATTACTTTGACGAATTTTTGAATTTCGTGGTTTAGGTGAGAGAGTATTAATAAATTTGGAAATTGAGGATACTGATGGTATTTGACTTATAATTCTGGAAATTGAGGATAAAGGTGACAATTTATTTGCAGTCGGGTTTTTAAGAGTAGGAGAGGTTATTGAAATTTTTCGTCTTTGAGGAATATTAAGAATTACTTTTTGTTTTGGTTCTTTGTTTTTCATTTGAAAATAGTTTGGAATAAGTAATATTTTTCTAATCATTTTATTGGCAACAAGAGTTTGGCCAACAGAAAAGTCATCTATAAAAACATTTTCTATTTTATCATGTACTTGAACTGAAATAGAGCATTGTTTTTTATTTTGCGAAGAAAATTTATATACAGGTTTTTCTAACTTATATTTTGTACAAAGATCAATTAATTTATTACATTCTTCAAAAGTTGACGATAATGGATTATACCTATTTTTTAAAATGAATAATAATTTCTTATGTAACTTTTGCTCTATCAAAGTTTCTTGTTTATCATAAATAGTTATTACAACATCTTCATGCTTTATTGTGTAAGAAGAAACATTATTATCTTTATCAAAACAAATTTGGATTTTAGGATGTGCTAGATTTTTCATTTTAATAAAGTTGTATATTTCTGTTACATAACATATGGGCATATCTCTGGAACTTTTAACTTTTCAATAAAGGAAAAAAAAATTCTTTTTTTCGAGCACAGTATTGAAACTCTGTCAACATAAACTTCAAGTACGAAGATTTCAAATTATATAAGTGGACAGATAAAATTTTTTGTCTTAAAAAAGTTATTAATTATTTAAAATTGCAAATTATTGTTAACCTAAAACAGAAAAGTATTCAACAGGTGGTTGATTTTGGAATGAAAAACAATGGAAAGGAAATTACTGTGAAGTTACAATTTTTTAAAAATGATAAAATTTGGTTAATAATTTCAACATTTATTTAAAATAAAATTCTCATAACGTAGTAGATATAAAAACAAATATAATAAAATAATTATATACATAAATTATTTATTATTGAAATACATATTGTAATATGCATAATACCATTTCTAAAATAGAAATAAAATTAAAAATCAATTAAATTCCTTTTTTTTTCTTAAATAATTCAGCAATAAATTTGTATTGCTTCTCGCTGAAAGAATGTGATTTTAAGTGAAATGTTGGAGGTTCTAAGATTTTACACAAAATTGTTTCTGTCTTAATTTTTCTCTTTTGGTAATTAATTTCAAAGGATTCATTTTCGTCTGTATATAAATCTCAAAATAAACATTTAAACTTAACCTTCAGGTTTTAATTATATTGACAGTTTCTATTTAAAAAATGAAAATCGTCAACTTCACACTGATTTTCGTGGAGTATCACTCGTATTTCGGTCGTTTTCAAATTTTGTACACACGTGTTTTCTGTTATTAAAATTACAATAATTTTTTTAAGACACGAGGCACATCAATTTAATATGTCTCAAAATAATTCTAATGACTTGAACTTTAATTTCTCATAAGTTATTTTGGTGTGCCAATTGTCTTATCAAAGAAAAATGCTAAATAAGAGGATTGCAGTGAAAAAGGTTAAAAGTGAGGGACAACTTTTAAAAGCTTATAACTTTTTTTACAATTTACAAAATGTTAATTTTCTTGCGAAAATGTGTTCATCGTTTAATTAACTTTAAAATGACGTATCTTAGAACTGGTAATTTTTTTTAATAATAAAGTTTTATCGTTTAAAGCACCACAAAGTATGGTTAGGGACAAGTAGAAATTGTTGAAAATCGTGCATTGAAAATTAAATAATTATTTATTTATTTAATAAATTAATGTGAAACCTGTTGGAAATGATTGCTCGTATCAAGTATTGATTTTTCCAACAAAAACCAGGTAAAATTTCATTGGAATTAACAAAATATACGCGAGGGACATAATAGTTAAAAGTTCCAGAGATTTTCCCATATTTCATTCATTTTTATTTTTAGACGTGCACTAAATTTGGATATAAATCATTTGCTTTAGGATTGTTAGGATCTTGTATTGTGTTGGCTAAGGTCTTTGTGTGTGTAAGGTCATTATCGCAGGTAGGGGCGGTTGGGTTTGTGTCCTGTTTAGCTCTTGTGTTCTTCTGTTCAAGGTGTAATAATAGATTGGTTACTGAGTCCCATAAAGCGCCAAGCAAATGCAACGACCAGCCAAAGACACTGTGAAGAGTATAACCATGAATTATTGTATCAGCAATCAATTTAATACCGCGTATAATAATTACTAGTCCTATTAATCCTGCGCTCATCGTTCCAAAACTCATAAAAGCAGTCCAAAATTTTCCCCATGCGGATGATGCTATTTTATCTAAGGTTTTTTCATCCATTAAATTAAGTAATGACATACCACTATGGGATATCGAATTACCAGTTATGCCTCTAACAATAGAATTTAATACCATTGGTTTCTCAGCAGGATACATTATATGGTCTCTTAATTTATCTAAATCAGCTTGGGAGTAAATACCGTTTATTGCTAGTGAGGACGGGTTTGTATATTTCCAAGTAGCATTTTTTAAAGGTTGCATAATTTGAGGAGGAATAGATTCTATAGGATGAGGTGATACTTTAAACCAAGAATCTCCTATTTTATACATTGAGGGTATAAGAGCACTACAATCTACCTGCGTCCCAGCGTTTGTTAAAATATGGGTTCGAGGGCTAAGAAAAAGAGAAGCATTTCCTTTGCTTACTGGTAGTTGTAAATAACAGTCATTTATTTTTCTATAGATAACTTCTACAGGTACGCATTTTATTATATGAACTACTTCGCCTGCTACTACTGACATATATCCTGGACCCTTCATAAGATGGTAAGCGAATTCGTCAGGTGCTTGAGTAGCCAGAATTAATGAGTTTTTAAATACTTCCTGTTCTAGTGTACAACGTTGATGTAAAATATCTCTATAAAGACTATTCATTTCTGTTCTAATATGTCTTTCAACGTAAATAAATTTTGAATTAACATAAGTAAAAATATCTAAATTTTCTATCTTTAAACTTTCTTTCTTTAAAAATACAGAATTGGGTTGTGTTTCAAAGACAAAAATTTTGGGGTGTTCTGTTTTAATAATTATATAATTACAAAGTGATAATTGACCTCTTTGTGTAAAGACAAAGGTTGTTTCTTGTGAAACTAAAGAGAATAAAATTTCTTGATTATCTGCATCTATTATTTTATTAACTTGTCCTTCAAAAAGTACTTCATATTTATTAAAATTACAAATATCTCTAGGTAATGCATCCCAAAAGGAGTAACCATTGCCTTCATCTAAACAAGTTGTCTCTGAAAGAGAACAAATTACACCTGAGTTTAATATGATTTTATTATTGTCTAAATCAACAATTGCTTGATGTTCTGAGAGTTTTATTTCTATAGTTCCTGGTACAATTACATTGTCCCATGTTCCAAAAGGGTCTGAGTATTGAATTCCCGTGCAAGTACCATCATGTTTAATTGTCCCGGCAAATGTAACACTAAATGTATTAGTCTGATTTATTTTTAAATTTTGTATTATTTGTTGTGGTGCTTTATACGTTTTATGTAAATGAAGCGATTTACAGATATCCATTGATATTTCATCTATATATTCTGCATAACCTTGTGAAACTACTGAGCTATGTGAGTGCATTCCACAGTTAAAAATAGAACGTTTTATTTTTATTTGGCATTGTATTACCTTAGTTGAGGTACGTCCACTAAATTGAATTAATTGAATAAATGAGTTGGAAGTTTTAATGGTGGTATTTTTATCTTCGCAATCTCCTACTTCGAGTAACGAAATTGTTGTAATATTTAGTCGACTGGATACACAATCAAATCCAAGAATCGCATTAGTTATAGGAAAATTTGAAGAAAAATATAAAATTAAAATAAATAGAAGTTTCGACCCCATTTCCTGTAACAGGAGGGTTAGTTTGTTAATAAATATATTACTATTTGTTTATTTTTATTATTATTATTTTTTGTTTGTTTATAATATTAAAGTCGATACATAAGTGTTAAAATTAATCTTAAATTTCTAACCTTATTATATTTTATTAATATTAATATTTATTACTAAAATAATAAAAAAAAAGAATGTTAATATTTTAAACTACTTCTTCTAAGATTACTGGTAAATTAGGTCTAATGCTAACATAATGTCGTGGTAACTCAATAGGATCAATAGAGAAATCTCTATAAGATACTGAATATTGAATATTATTCCTGAGTATACTGTATGTACCTTGTGCTTTAAAGAACATAAAATATGTTGCACATATCATAAAAAGACCTGCTAATGAGATCAAACTTAATGTTAATATAAGTAATTTTTGGTTAGAATTATATGATTGTTTATATGGAGGTTGATTTTCTAAAAATTTTTCGAAAGAAGATAGTGACAGATTTGAATCTAAATTAGATGTTTCTAGTATTGAATTCCAGCTTATATTTTTATTACTGATTTTAGTAAGTAATGGATATAATAATTTTTCTATATATGGTTCAAAATTTGGAACTGAGATGTGAATATCAATTTCTTTTTCAGCAATAGCATAAGACAAATTAGGTAATGTATTATTTAAAATTTGACATTTAGGGTTCATTTGTAAAATTCCGGTGCCTGTAACATATGTCTCAATTTTCTTGTTATTAGGGCATAATACAGTAATTTTTATTGTAGTTGATGTAGCATATAGCCATCCTACATGACTTTCTAATTGTAACCATATTGGAAATTCCTTTACACTAATAAAATAATTGCATTGTTTACTCGTAATTTTTAATAACATAGAAACTTCACAAATTGGTTCTAAAATTACATCTTTTATTTCTGGAAAGTGCGAACATAGTATAGAGCCGGATTTTGTAAAATGACATTTATTCAAAGAATTCTCATCGCCTGTGAAATATGTTTTATTGTTAGACGATAGTCCTATATAAGTATATTTCTGTTGAATATACATGGTTATTGTAAAATTTGTAAGTAATGTAGCATAAGTTGGTGATGGATAAACTTTGTATAATGTAAATGCATGACTCAGAATCAAAGGAATATCCGCAATTAGAAGAATATAATTTTTTAATTTGAGAAATTTCATTGAAATTACTGAAGAAATATCTTCTAAATTAGTTGAACTGATAAAATTAGTTAAGTTTTTATTAAGGAAATTTTCTTTCAGAACGTCCACAGAGATAGAATCATTCTGAAAATAATACAATATTTTTTGTAAGATATTATTATATTTCAAAAAATTGGTTTCTAAATCAATTAAATTGTCAGTAAAGTTTTGCTCAAATAGATTCTCTTCATTAACTTCCCAACTTAATTTCTCAATTATTTTATTAGAATAATTCATAATTTCTGTTAATGGTTCTGACATTATATTTGGAAAAATATATATACAATGATCTTTATCCTGAAATATTTGATTCTGAGTAAGATTTGCTTTGAAAAATACAGAAAATATTTTAGTAATTACTTCGTTGTTTAATATGGATGGTGTTTCTGCTTTTTTCAGCAACTTATTTATTTCTTTAGTTGTATTGTTTATTAAAGTTTTTAATTCTAAGATTTCCTTAGATTCGCATGTGTTGTTTGTAACTATTTCGCAAAATGGTATTGTTATGTCGTAAATTTTAATAAGATTATTCTGTATTTCTGTAATGTCATTAAAATTAAAATGTGAGATAAAAAGGTTGTTTTTCTGAAAAGAGTATATGTTGTTCACTTTTTCGTGGTAAAGTCCATTTTTTATTAAAAACGGTTTATTGTTCACTAAATCTTCGCAATTGGCTGCAAAGAAGATGAACGACAATAATGTGAATGTCATTAAAACCTCCATAATTCCTAAAAACAAAAGATGATTTTATCTGTATTTATGTGTATTTTAAAATAAAATAATTATTATTTCTACTTATAAATAATTAATTCCTACTTATGTTAAATATTAATTAAAGATTTCCATTGCTTCACGACATCCAATTATCCCAGATTCTAAGTTTATTATTTCAGAATAATATTCGTCCACAACGGTGAATGGCCAAAACTTGTTGTTAATCATGATATATTTTATGCCATTAGTTAAAATTGGAATACCTTCAAAGGTATCTTGATCATCAAGTTTAATATAATCCGTTGATTGAAGGATTTTTTCGTTAATGTAACTATGCCTAATATCAAATCTTACTTTAAATATTTCGTCTTTTTTAAAATCTATTGAGACCATCTTCATTTCAGAAGGTGTGTGCATATATCTTGACAAGTCGTCAAAAGGGACACCCATTTTATTTCTGAAAGCAAATATTTATTTGAAAAGTTTTGCTTCACGGGCTTCACGAAATCCTAATATACCCGTTTTCATATTTATGATCTCAGAATCTTGTTCGTTTATTACAAAAAATGGTATTTCTACATTATTAAATGAAAGAAGGACTACTCCTTCTGATTCAAAATATTCTTCATTTATACTATGACCTTCTGTTACAAGGTAAATATCGCAATTTTCAGATAAAATAGCTTTATTTATGAAACTATGTTTCATAGAATATTTAAATTTAAACATTTCTGTTTCGTACAATAAGAATGGCGAGGTTATGTAAATTTCTGAAGGTAGTTTTGCAAAATTGATTAAATCATAAACGCCACTAATCCTTTTGACCATTATAAAATAATTCTTCTTTCCGCTTTCTGAAACAAAATATTTTCCAAAATAGAAGAAAGGACTTTCGTTTATTAATTTTGATTATTATGATTAATATGTGATAAACGAAGCCTATTGATATGTACTATTTTAGGCGATTTATTAATTTTGATTTTTATGTTGCCTTTATTAAGAATTTCTAATACCTCATGTGGTCCTGTATATTGATTACCTAATTTTTTCGGTTTAGGACCTTGTAGTAGAAATACACTATCTCCGATTTTAAAATTTTGAGGATTAGCTTTGCGATCATAGTAAGTTTTCG
Source organism: Leptopilina boulardi (assembly GCF_019393585.1). Classification (NCBI taxonomy): domain Eukaryota; kingdom Metazoa; phylum Arthropoda; class Insecta; order Hymenoptera; family Figitidae; genus Leptopilina; species Leptopilina boulardi. Next base: position 1,216,961 of record NW_026137909.1, on the reverse strand, counting down.
ATTTTTCTTTAGATCCAATCAAATTTTTCTGCGCGAGTGATTGAATGTCATGTAATTTTGTAACTAATTTTACTAAATAGTCATCATAGGTCTCAAGTTTTTCTTCTTCTAAAAGTGGTAAGCTTGAAGGTAATCTTGGTAATCGACCAAAAACTAACTCATAGGGTGTACATTTAGTACCTTCATGGACGCTTGTATTATAAGAAAACATGGCTAACTCTAACAAATCATCCCATTGAGTATTTTTATTGATGAATTGTTTAAGATATTCTGCTAATACATGATGCGATCTTTCTAATGAACCGTTCGATTGAGGGTGAAAAGAAGTAGTTTTAAATTGTCGAATTCGAAATCGTTTTGCTAATCGTTTCATAAGATTGCTCAAAAAATTTGTACCTTGATCTGTTAAAACGCCTTTTGGAGAGCCAAAAGTACAAATGAATTTCTTTACAAAAGCATCTGCTATTGTACTAGCTTGTTGATTTGGTAGGGGAACAGCTATAGAATATTTTGTTAAGCAATCTTGTATAGTTAAAATACATTCATTTCCCGATTCTGTTGCTGGCAAAGGTCCTACTATATCCATTGAAATTTTTTCGAACGCGGTCCCTGGTGTATCAGTTATAACCATCGGATTTTTAGTTTTTACTCGAACTAACTTTTTTAATTGACATTGTAAACAAGCTTGAATATATTTTTGAATATCTAGTTTCATATTTTCCCAAAAATATTTTTGCCGAATCCTATTGTAAGTTTTCGTAACTCCTTTGTGACCGCCTATAGCAGAAGAATGTGCTTCTTCAATCAAAATTTGCCTTTGTTCATTTGTTGCATATTGAACATAACCTTTACAAATAATTACTTTAGTACATGAATCTTGAAAAGTTTCTTTAAGAATTAATTCGATATCTTGCCAATTTACGCGATTAATAATAGTTGTTTTTGCAATACTAACCGATTTTAATTTTAATTTTTCTGCTAAATTTTTAAATGATTCAATTGTTAATTTAATGTTATTTGTTATTTGAGTAAGACTTTCACTTGATTCTGTAGTAATTGGTAAAGCGATATGTAAAAAATTTCCTTTTTTAATTTCTTTAGCTTCATTAATTGACAAATTTTTGAATTGAGGAAGTTCATTTTGTTTATTTAGACTTCGAGAACCATTATCTAAAGGGACACCTGTTGTAGATAAAAAGTACGCATAATTATCTTTCCGCATTCTCAACTGGTCTTTACATTCCACTACATTAGTGTATAAGGGTCTACCTATTGATTTTTCTATTTCATTCATATGTTGCTCGTCTAGAAAAGGGTCGAGGGGGAACTCAGGAGGGGGCTCAGCAGGAGGGCGTTGACATTCATGCTCATTATTGATTTTTCTTTGGGTTTGTTTTGAATTTGAAATTTCATTAGGAAAATATATTTCCTCTAAATCGTCAGAATCACTTTCATATTCCTCTTCTATATCTTCTTTTCTTCTCGATTTCGCATTATTATCTTCATAAATTTCTTCATAGGAACAATTGTCGACACTATCATCACTTGAATCTACATATTCTTTCGCACTAAAAGGTTGATAAAATTGATTTTGTTTAATATATTCTGGATCTGAATTTTCTTCCGAATCTTCACTTTCGCACTCATTATCTTCACTAATTTTACGCGATTTTTGTTTAGAAACTGCCCCTTTAGGCCTACCTCTTTTTCTTTTGATTAAATTTTCATCTTCATCTGTCACTAAATCTTCATTATAATTAATTTTTTCAAATTTTCGCGATTTCTAAGATTTCGAATTGATTTTTGAATAATTTTTTGATTTCGCGGATTTTGAATAGATTTTGTATTTTTCACATTTCTTGAATTTTGCACATTGATTTCACTTCCCCTTGATTTAGTTTCATTGATTTTGTCACTAGAATTAGATTTCTTTGATTTAGAATTTTTTAGATTTTCACTTAAATTTCGCACTTTTTCACTCAATTTTTTCACTTTTCCACTTGGTTTTAGTATTTTTTTACTCGATTTTTTAGAGATTAAATTTTCTTGATTTATTTTCTTTAGTTTTCCTCTAGTTGCTACCGTGTTAAATGGATAATTTAATTTTTCGTCATCTTTTGTTTTACCCGTTAACATGACAAGAAACATAAATATCAGATTAGTTATTTTTTTAACGAGATTAGAATTTGCACTTATAGACACAGTTTTTGCTTCGATTTTATCATAGTCGATTTGTTCATCACAAAATAAATCACTTTCTTCACATTCTTCATTATTGACACTATATTTACCTTTATCTTCTTCATCGTCTTCATTGTTGTCATCATTGTACTTGTCGTCGTAATCATCACTGTCTTCTTCTTCTTCTTCTTCTTCTTCTTCTTCTTCTTCTTCTTTTGGGATGCAAAGTCTTGATTTTTTCACATAAATAACTGGATTGCGAGATAATGCATCTGCATTGACGTTTATTTTTCCTGCTTTATATGACATTTCAAAATCATATTCTGCTAATTTTAATTTCCATCTTGTTACGCGAGAGCAGGGATCACTTGAATTTTGAAACCATAGTAATGGTTTATGATCGGTGACAATTTTAAATTTTCGACCATAAAGAAAATGTCTAAAATGTAACACGCAATATACAATCGCAAGGGCCTCTTTATTATAAGTATCATATTTTACTTCATGTTCATTTAAAGATCTTGATGCATAAGCAATAGGTTTGTCTTTGCCAATTTTGCCTTGTGAGAGTATACCGCCAATAGCATAGCCGGATGCGTCAGTTGTGAGTATAAAAGGTTTTCCAAAATCTGGTCTTTGTAAGAGTGGTTCTTCGCAAAGTTCATTTTTTAAAATTTCAAAAGCTACTTGTTGTTTTTCTGTCCATTGAAAAGTTACGTCCTTTTTTAAAAGTTGCGTTAAAGGTCCTGATTTTTTAGAAAAATTACTTATGAATCTTCGATAATAACCGGCAAGTCCTAAAAATTGTTTTATATTTTTTACGTTTTTTGGAACTGGAAAATTTTTAACGGCGGTAATCTTTTTAGGATCAGGTCGGACTCCATCTTTATCAATTATATGTCCAAGATAAACTACTTCAGGTCTGAGAAATTCGCATTTGTCTGGTTGTAATTTTAAATTCGCGTTACATAATCGAGACATAAAATTATCAAATTTTTGTTGATGTTCTTCAAGAGAATTTGCAAAAATTACCACATCATCGAGATAAACAAATAAATCTGTACCAATAAGACCGGATAGACAACAATTCATTAATCTTTGAAAACAACTTGGCGCGTTCTTTAAACCGAAAGGCATGCGGTCAAATTCATAGTGACCATATGGGGTTGAGAAGGCTGTTTTGTGAGAATCGTTTGGGCTCATTTTAATTTGATGAAAACCGGAAGCTAAATCAAACACAGAGAAGTATTGCGCATTTCCAAGGGTCTCGAGCACTTCATTTATATTCGGCAGAGGGAAAAAGTCAGTTATTGTTTTTTCATTTAATTTGCGAAAGTCTAATACCATTCGCCATTTTTTATTTCCATGACTGTCATTCTTTTTGGGCACAATCCATACTGGTGTATTATATGGGGATTGAGAAGGTTTGATTATTTTATTTTTTAAAAGTTCACTTGTTTGTCTTAAAAGTTCTTCTTTATGCACTGGGGGAAATCTGTATTGTCGTGTAAATACTGGTTCGTCATCTTTAGTAGGGATGTTATGTTGAAGGACATTGGTCGCTGTTAAATATTCACCTGGTAAATGAAATCTTTCAGAATATTCCGTGATTAATGCTTCTACATGTTTTAATTCGTCTGGTCTTAAATGATCTAATCGGAGGGAATCTAAAATTTTTTCTATTCTTTCTTTACCTGTAAGATTATAAAATCCATATTTATTATTCAAAGTTTCCGAATAAATAAAGCTATCCAACAATTTTTCTTCGATATCTTTTTCAATTTTATTATTATTTTGAACTTGATTTGAATCAGAAATTTCGTCATATTCTTGCAAAATTACTTTTGGAATTTCTATTTTAACCGGAATTGATAATGTGTTTGCTGCTTTTATGTATGCTTTACCATTGTTATTTGTGACTAAAGCGTTTCCAATGTAAACTCCTGGTTCTGTATTTAAAAGAGGGACATAGCCTTCTATTAAATCAGAATTTTCAACAAATAAGAACATATCAGATATTGATCGAGGTGGAAGGGTTATAAAATTTCTTGATGCAAAAGAAAATGTTTTTCCCTCAACTTCTAAGCATTTTTCGGCATAATTAATTTTAACATTATTATCGGTAAAATATTCTGAACCTAAAACTCCATCTTCTTCTATAGGGACTTCATTTGGTATTATATTAAAAATTGTATGGTAACCGAAAATTTTCAATTTTATTTGTCCTAATGTGTGTACTGGATGTTCATTTATACCTGTTAATTGTAGTTTCTTTGATTTATTTAAAGGCATTGTAGAATCAATCATTTTTTCTTTTAAAAGATTTAATCCTGCCCCAGTATCGATCATTAAATGAAGTGGTTTAGAAGCTGTGTTAACATAAATAGATGGTATTTTGCTTCCTTTAGTACAATTTATTTGAATAGATTCTAAACTCTCTATTATTTCTTTTTTAGGCACGCTTACTCTATTGTCACCTGTCCCGACGCACCTGACCTGGGACGGTGTTGTTCGTTTCCCTCATTTGTTGGGGTGGATGGTCGTGTGTTGGAATTTGGTTTATTAAATTGAGTGTTATTGAATGTAGAATTATTTTTAAAAGAATTATTTTGATAATTATTTCTGTATTGAGAATTTCCTCTAAATTGGTTATTACTTGAAAATGTATTTCTAATTGAATTATTATATTCTCTTTTTCTGCAATCTCTAATAACATGACCAGGCTTTTTGCAATAATTACAGGTAACATTTAAAGGTCTGTTTTGTTGATTAGTACGAAAATTGTTTCTATCTTGAAATTGTGAATTTGGTTTGTTATAGGAATTTTGAGAAAAACCTGAAAATCTAACTTGTGAGGGGGATTGCCATCGCTGATTAAATGAGGGGGAATTTCCTCTTTTCTGAAAAGCAACAGATGGTCCCTGCCGTATGGGGGACATAGAGCGGTCTCGGTTGTATTGATTATTTCTTGACCTACAGGTTTTAGAAGTGTGCCCCATTGCATCGCAAGTTTGGCATATAATTAATTCTTCTTTTGCAAATGTAACTTTTGATCTTAAAGGGTTACTTTTTCTGAGTTCTAACACCGCACTTAATTTTCGCTCTGCTTCTAACGCTTTATTTGTTGTTTCTTTTAAAGTTATGCAATCTGGGACTCGAATTTCGATTTCTGGGCGTAATCCCCGACGAAAACAAGAAACTATGTCTAATTCTAATGTTTCTATCACTGATTTGCTTAAGGTATTATCTTTACTTGCAAGTCTGTAAGCGTCAAAAATTTGATCAGATAATTCCTTTACTCTATTTGCATAGGATAATACGCTTTCACTTTCCCACATGAAAATATTCCCCAATTCGCCTTGTAATTGATATAGTGTTTTATTTGGTGAATAAACTTTTTTTAATTGTGTCCCCAAATCTAAAATAGTTTTAAAATTATTTCCGGATATAGTTTTCCTAGCTTCTCCTACTAATTTACTTCGAATTAGTTTAACTAAATTTTCTTCTATTTGGGGAGATTCTGGTAGCATTAATTTTGCTTCATGACACCCGTCGAGAAAACATGTCAATGGTATATTTTGTCCATCAAACAAAGGTACTAATTCTAATGCTTCGCGAAGAGATACTTGTTGGTTGTTTGGGAGAGACATTTTTACTGATTTCTCTAATATTGAAATAAAAGATTCTTTGTTTGGTGTAGATGAATGTTTTGATTTTAGTTCAAGAAGATTATTTTCAAAAGCATTAAATGTTTGTTCACTCTCTATTTCTGTGCTAATTTTTAAAGTACTATCGTTTTCGGAAATTTTTGAATCGAATGATTGAGTTTTAATAGGGGGAGAATGAACAACTTTTGGACGAGTTTCTAAATTTCCGGCTTTAGTATGACTTCTAAGACAACGATCAGGTGTTGGGTTAAAAATGGGATCATTTTTCTCAGACATAAAGTTTAATTAGAATTTTGCATATTTGAATAAATCACAAATATTTTGACTGCTTTCCACTTTTGGATCGACTTTCACTTATAGAATTATCACTTGTGTTTTATGTAAGTAGGAATTAAAGGAATTTTGGAATTGTTGGTTCAAGAATTTTTTCTTCTCTCTCATAAAGTATTTAAGAAAAATGTGAATTTAATTTCTCTTTTATGATTACAGCAGACGATGCACCAAAAATTATATTTTGAGTGCATAAATTTTTAAATTTATATTCTCTTTCCTGTTCACAGCGGCCGATGCACCAAAAATTATATTTCCTCTGTTACGTCTCAAAAATAAGAAATAACTTTAGAAATAATATTTTTATTTTTATTTAATTCCGCTTCGGTGATTCAGTGAATTCCTGTTTCATTTACAGAGCAGAAGGCTCTGAGCTAAGGGTACAGGTAAGAAAGAGAAATATTTTAAATGTTAAGGTAAATCTTTATTTATGACAAACACTTAAGAGAAATTTTGTTCTTATGAGAGAGAGAATCTCGAAGCAACCAATCCAAGGAAAAGAGTTCAGCATTCCACTGAAACAAGGAATCCAAGGGTTACTTCAGAGTTATGAGAAATGTAGGAAAATTGGGGTGAAAATATAAAAACACTTACCTTTTAAATTAGAAGTAGATGTATGAATAGGACACTGCGGTGTCTTCTGTTTAGGCAGGATAAAAGGCTGGTACCAGAAAGATTTATATGCCTCAGGAAGGTTGACGGGCCCAGGTAATGACCACAGGTCCGGAGTTCGGAATTGCCGTGACGAAGACCCACAATGAGATTCCTCCACAAAAAGGAAAGATGGTTATTTTCCAATTATATGGAAAATCACAGGTCCTTAGGTAGATGAGTACTCCTTTTGTGTAGAATTTTACGGCACTTGACTAGAATTTACTCGTTATAGAAATCGTCCAAATGACTAGATTCCGTAATAAGCACTATGAACTGGCACTGATATCCAAAAATGACGAGTAGAAATAACGTAGATGAGGTGAAGTTTCGAACTGAACTCTCCGTAAAAAAGTAGCCCTTTTATATCAAGTTTTTTATAAGGGAGACTATATGATTCCATTGGCTTGCATTGCTAAAACTATCTCTTTCTTTTTTATTATCCACAACGAGGGTTTTTGTGATTAAATTACAGAATTTAGAAAGAGCACACCACTGCGATGAAATCGCAGGTGTAAGCGAGAAACACTACAGGGGTGGTATATCTGATTATATTATAGAATTTAGAAAGAGAAAGTCTACGTGGTGAATCGTAGCTGTTAGAAAGGGACACTCATTTATGCCCTTTTAAGGTAATACTGAGTTTCTCGCTTCTAATTGTATATTTTTAGAAATACAATATGTGAACGTAGAACGATACAAAACGCAAGGGTCTTTATACATAAAAGAAAAGATGTTTGGCCACGCGACAAAGGGGCGGGAGTTTACAATTAAGTGAAAGGTATTTTAGATGCGTAACAAAAACACGGGTGTTAGTCGCAGAGACATTCAGCTTAGTATTGATTTAAAAAAAAAAAAAAAGAATTCTTATAATTTTAAATATAAAAGTTACGGTGACGTGACAGTAGATATCTACACATTTAATTTTATAACCAAGGCTATTGGTTTCAGTCGAGGTAACAGTTCGAGTGCGAGTTAGCAAGTAGAAGAATTTTTTCGAAAAAGGATACACACCCAACGGGACAACTGAAATATTCACCATCACTCAAGTAAAATCAACAAAGCCGGTAACATACAAGCTGAAGGATTATCAAGATCAACCCATCGAAGGCAGTTTCTATGAAGAAGAAATTTACAAAGTCAAATATTCAGATGTTTATCTTGTCGAGAAAGTTCTCAAAAATCGTCATAATGAAGTCTATGTAAAATGACTTGGATTCGATAATTCACACAATAGTTGGATAAATAAATCAGAAATTAAAAATTTTCTAAAAGTTAAAGTTAACTTTTTGAAAAGTTATATGTAAAAAGCATGTAAATTTTAAGAAAGTTAAAGTTAACTTTTAGAAAAGTTAAAGTTAACTTTTGGAAAAGTTAAAGAAAAGTTAAACTGACTTTGAAGTAATGTTAACCTAAAATGTAATAATGTATTGTATTTATATTGAAGTTATTTTTAAATAAAATTTGTATAAAAATGTAAACTATTCAGTGAATTTCTTTATTTACTAATTGTTAAACTATATTAAGATTCTATTAAATAAAAGTAGGCAAAGTTTCAGAGTATATAGAAAAAATTTTTCAGTTATTTAAAAAGCAATGTGTATAACAACATTTATAAAATATTGATCAAGATAATAAATTTTATTCTGTTTTAAAGTAAGGACCTTGTGGAGTTTGGAGCGAATGGAATATTGAGTTCGAGATTGAATTTCATTATTTTTTAAACAATAAATGTAATCATTAAAAGTTATTTGTTTCTTAACTACATTAGACTACATCTTTTGCCTTTTTTAAGAAATCTTGATTATCTACACGTAAACTATACATTTTACTATGCAAACCAACAAATTCAGTGACAATCCTCCAATTGCATTCGTCTTTCATATGACCTAACACTTTTTTGTTGGCTTGCGGAATGCCATATACATTATTCATGGGATAATCAGAAGTATCAAATTTGAAAATGTCTGCTTTCATATCAGAATAGACATCCTCACATTTGATATTATAAATAAGGCTGTCAGTGTCGATATAAAGTAGTTTACAGTTGTTTTCATACTTTTTCCTCATATAATCATAGTGAAAATCATACATAAGAGTTTTTGATATGTCTAACACGCTAAGACCTATATAAGTTGGTTTATTCATGTACACCTCAGTCTTCCTAAGTTTCACAGCTATCAAATTTTCACTAAAGATAGCTCTCGTGTGGAAGTTAGGTTTATCAATTAAAGCTTCTGCCCCGTACCTACCCTCCCACTTTGTCACGAGTTTTACGTTTACATGATTACGTACATTCTCCATTGTCTTGCCATACACCGCATTGTTCATTAATTTAAACAAGTTTTTTTCGAATTCATTACTAGCCTTTGTTCGTTGACTAGTATTGAAATCGACATAATCTTTAAACCAAGTTGACTGTTTGAATTGTAAAATGCGGTGGATGTGAACCAATTTAAGCCCATTGGCTAATGCTTGTTTAAGTGCACGATAATGGAGAATGTATTTTCGTTTAGGTTGGAGAGTAGTTAGAAGCTTTTCTTGCTTTGACCCTGGTGGTTTCAAGTGTTCAGAACAAAATGGGAAATCATTATGCATATTATGTAGTTCTTTAGGATAATCTAAATCAACTTCCAAAATATAACCTATATTTGAATCGTCAGCAACATTAAAATTAAAGCTATTGTCAAAATTCATAACCCACTTGAAATCGCCATACGGAAGAGACTGTACCATAGCCCAACCATATAGATTATTAGCGTCTAAATATACAATGTAAGAAGTGTCCTCATTGCCATTGTACTCTTATATATATTGATTATTAGCTTTTGCATAACGATTTGTACATTGGCTTATGCCTCCTCTTATACCGCGTTCAATAAACATTATCATATCAATGTCAGTGAGAAATTCTAGTTTTACATTTGTATATTTTAACATAGCATCCCAAGTAAAACCAGGTGTTGTGTAGTAGTGTTATTAATAAAATGTGCATCATAACCACTTAAATTATGAACGACTACAGAAACTATTCTAGAATCTTGATAATTGACATTACAATCTTGATGGGCTGCACCTCGATACACCCCAGTTAGATGGCAATGATATCTAACTTTTACTTCTCCATGCTTGATAGTTTTCATACAAATGTGGCAAATATTAGCTACTTTAAATGCGACTTTTTGATCTGCATTTAGAGTATCCATTGCAATATTTACCATAAATATAGGTTCAATTTCTTCCGCCAACTTTTTCAACTCTTTTGCAAACCATCTCGCCGGATCTTCTTCATTCCTGGGTGATGCCCTGTATTCATTTAAAGAGTCATCATAACTCTTTAAATAGAATCCTATGCTAAGAAGTTGATGTTGTTGAACTACTTCTGTGTGACATCCCACAGATGAAGAATTCTCGCAATCTGCATATATAATGAATGGTTCTTTTTCTTTATTACTAAAGTTCTTGAATTGAATGCTATTAGATCCTGGTTACGGTAAGATGATTTTAGTATTATTCATGTTCTGGCAATCCTCAACGTGCTCGGTAAGTTTATCGTTGCTTCTGAAATAGTGAAGACAACGATCGCAAAGAAATAACGCATGCCCATCTGTTGAGCCTTGTTTATTTATTAGACGCGATAAAGATTTCATCCAAACATAGTGATATTTGTTGGAAATTGAGGAATCTTCTTTATCATCATCCTCATCAATGTAGTGATCATCAACGCGTGGAAGATTAACATGTTTCGACCGTTTCTGCGAGGTTAGATGTATTGGCGAGACTATAAATTTCCCCTTTTGTTTAACAAGACAATAAACGTTTACTAAAATATTGTTAAACACTTCAAATCTTGCAACGTTATTGAGTGCTACAGGGAATTTAATATTTGTGAAATTTAAATGATGTTGAATATATTCATAGTTTTGCAAACGAGATGGGTTTGAAGAAGCTTCATACAATGCCGATAATATTGCCCAATTGAAGCATTCATTATCCTTTTCATTTCTAACATTGACACAGGCACGTTTAGCTTTAATAGATGGAGGTAGATCAATGAAAGAACCAACACGCAAAGGATTGTATTTGTTAATATTGACATCTAATCTATGGATTGAATAGAGTTGCCAATTTGATTCTTTATCTTGAAAATCTTCAATTTCTTTAAGTGTTTTCTGCTTTACATAATCATTATACCATTCGCGTAATTCAGTTGAAGGGAAAATTGACTCTGACTTATTAATGAAATATTTTATATCGAATTCTGTAGTACCGTCAGGTAAAAGCTTTTTATATTTTGCATTGAATACTGTATATACACACCTCTCCTAAATAATTTTAAGTCTCATCAAAATGGTGCTTCAAAATAAGCATTGTACCCTTGAAAGTACATAAAAAGTAGTCAATTTAAATTTTACAGAAAATCCTAGCTGCTCCTGTTTTGAAGATATCGCTAAAACTACAATTTTTAAGCAAAAACTCAGAATTCACTGAATATATGCATATATTTATACATTTACTGATAATACTTTCACTAAATATGTATAACTTAACCAATTTTTACCAACTAGAGATGTCTGGATGAAAACTCAATCACTGCCTTTTGCAATTGGACAACGTAAGACGGGTCATCTATCGAATTAAGCTTATACCGATTCCAATACTTCAAAAATTCTTGATGAATGGATTCACCGGCTTGTTCGGACCACAGACCAAATCCAGCCATAATTTTAACGTAATAATTTCCAATTATATTACGGTAATTTACGACTGTTTCTAGTACCCAGGGATGCGCAGTTACGCGTAACTGAGAGTTTTTGACGTAATTTACGTCAAAAACGTAATATACGTATTTGGATTCACTACAATTGTTGTATCATATCGGCCTCGAGTATGTAGTTTGATCTTTTCGGCTTGTAATGAGTTTGAAGATTCGCTTTTATTACTTTTTTGTTTCAGGAGATTAAGTACAACTTTATCTTGGACTTTTTCAGGAAAGTTCATAATGATGCTTTCTAAATTATCTACCAAAACATTTTCCTTATTGCAATCATGAGTCACGCCTTTATTAACTTCTCCGCAACAGGTTTTACAAATGGTGATGTTTTTCTTTTCTGGGATTTTGGAAACGTTCGAAGATTTTAAAATTTTATTTTTACTTGAAGCCGCATACAAACCATTATCAGCATTTATTTCGATTTCAACGTTTCGTTTATGACCCTTACCTACAACAGCTTTCGTATGAAATGTAGACCTTGCTGTTAAACAAATGTAGCAGTTGCACTGATCTTTGTCGCTCCTTGTTACTTTCAGCAGTTTTACATCTTCATAGTTAGGCATTTTGATTTGGGGCCTCTTAGTTATATTTTTTTCGTTCTCTCTAATCGTATTGCGACAAGTATTGCACCAAGCGCAAGCCAAAGGAAACTTTGAGTTTTCTAACTTAAACGAACTATTAACGTGTTTCTGAATTAGAATTTCTCCTTCTTCATTGATTTTAAAATAGCTTAATTTCTTAGATTTACTACAAACTATTTTTCTTCCGCAAGGTGCGCAAACTTTGAACCTGTTGTCTTCATGATCGCAGAATTGTTTGGACATTTTATAGATGACACAAAAGCTATAAAAAGATGACAGAAAAGTAGGAAAAAAATCAATTGTGAAATAAATGGTAACCTGGATATATTTTTACTTACCTCGCGTATTATCTATATAACTATTTATTGTAATATAGTGATTAAAAATCAATTAATAAGGGATAATAAGTGACAACGATATATATAATTTTTAACTAATTTCGGAAAGGTTAAAAAACACATTTTGAAGAAATGAACATAGCTAACACATATATTTCAATTGATATTGAACTATTTATTCTTTTTACTATACAGAAAATTATTTTTTATTCTGTATCTGCTATTTGTAAAATTTACGTTATAGTTGTAGTATAAATGTTTCGGCAACTGCAGAATAGTTTTAAGAAACTAAATATTTTCAATAAGTTCATAAATAAATGCATTTATTTGCGTAAATTTTCAATTTTTAGTAAAAAATCATATTTTTATCGATATCTTCAAAAAAGGAGCAGCTAGGATTTTCTGTAAAATTTAAATTGACTACTTTTTATGTACTTTCAAAGGTACAATGCTTATTTTAAAGCACCATTTTGATGAGACTTAAAATTATTGAGGAGAGATGTGTATACTTTCAATGGACCGATTATTAAAATAATAATGGTCGATTATTAAAAGCCGAATCAGTTAGAGCCCATTTAATTTTTTCATTTGTTTGATTAAGTCCTGCACCGTGCTTCATTAGCGAATCAAAGTGGCATTTCAAGTAATTTATATGATGTAATAACGTTAAAATCCTATGTTTTTGAGGAATTGAGAAGCTATATTTTCTAAAAAATTTAATTAAAATTGCACAATTTTGTCTAGACTTGTGATGCCACTGAAACGCGATGATTCGATCGTCATCGGATTTTCTAGAGCATAACTCTTTATTGGCAGCATCAATGAAATTGTCTAAGGCTTCACAAATCTCATTGAAACTACCAATAGAGGTGTATGGTTTAGATGTTTCGATATTTCTACGATTAGCTATTTTTTCTTTTAATTCTGAAAAGGATTGTATGAGGATAAAGCTGAAAAATCTGAAAAGAACGCTAAAAATAACCTAAAAAATCTCAAAAACCTATGAAGAGAATTTGGAATAAGTTGGAAAGGAAGTAGTGGAAGTGAAAGGAGTGGGGTGTGGTATAGTCCTCGATGACAAATGCATTTTAAAGATGTCTACCGAATACGATGTTGCGAAGCTTCACTTTGCTCGTTTAAGTATATCTGAAACAGAAATAGAACTACAATCAATTTGATGCATATTAAGATAAATGTATGCGAAAGATATGTAATTTGAGTAAACTTACAATGCTGCTACACAATTTGGCAATGCAAATGAATGTTTGTCTCTTGTAGGAAGATTGACTTGCTATTCTTGAATCTAAAACAGAAAAAAGGATTATAATTAATTTCATATAATTTATACATATGAATATACAAATAAGATTAACCTACACTGATGCTCTTGGTACTGTTGCTTTAACAAAGTTTTATACTCGAATGAGACCTCTGAAGAAAATTGCTGTAGATAAATAGCTAGTGTCGGCGGTCTGATGCTGCTGATTCTGGAACAGAATGACTTTCCTTGCCACGGGAATCGCATGAGGTACATGTAGCCGCCATCATTCACAACATCCCATTACTGAACTCTATCCCCACTTGACGCATGGACTACCAACGGGCCCGGTGACCGTACGCGCAAATCTGCCGCGCACCTTTCACTTTTGATTCATCCACTGTGCGCCACCCACTCCCAACCACTCACAGTCCGCGCGGTATCTCGCGAACCCTTTGTTTCTCGAGGTTCTAATTATGATTTTTGAATTTTTAGGACTGTATATGTTAATACATAGGAAAGACATATGCAAATTAGTGAACGTGACCAAAAGGGTTAAAGTTTAAAAATACATATGCAAAATAGGAGGAGGGGTGGCCAAGAGGGAGGAAAGTGGGTGATAAAAGGTGGTGGTAGGTGACCATCAGGTTAAAGTTCAAAAGGTGGGCGGCCAAGAAAGTTGAAAGTGGGTTATAAGGGGTGGAGGGAGGTGACCAAACGGGTTAAAATTCAAATGGTGGGTGACCAAAAGGGTTGAAAGTGGGTGGTAGGAGGTGATTAAAAGGGTTAAAAATACAAATTAGGGGGTGGTGGGAGGTGATCAAAAAGGGTTAATATGCAAATTAGGGGGTGAGGGACCAAGAGGGTTGAAAAACAGGTTTCAAGGTCAAACTGTTTTAGAACTGGTACAGCCCTACTACTATTAACATTTGACTTTTATTTAAATAATTCAATGTTTAATAATAAAACGCAGAATAACACACAAAAGTGCAGTCAAGTATAAATAGCAAAAAAAAAAGAAAATAATTTTTTTTGTATCAAACGTTTTTTTTATTCAATTCTACAACAATATACAATACTAAAATAACAATAGAAATTGTATTTATTAGTGCACATTGCTAAAAATATTAACTTTTTTGTTTAAACATGCTGTAGGGACAGGTGATTTTTCTTTCACAACAGGAAAAAAGCATGCTGTGCGCTACGCGGAGAATCACCCATAAACATTTATTTTATAAATTTTTTTATTAAATCAGTAACAGTATTGTACATTAAATAAGTAAAAAATTTATTCAAATTCTGAGCAGTATTATACATCACGTTATTTAATTAATTTAATTATTGTGAAAAAAGTAAATTTAAATTACATTTTATGTGTATGAACGTGAATGTTGAAATTAGATCATCACGATAAATTAAAATGTATGTCTTGGCTAGACAATACCTTAATTTTTTTTGACACACTTGTGTTCATAGTATTTGAAGAGTTACTTATTTCAGTTGTTTCATTAATAGGCTTGTTCACTTCTAATTCATCTAATTCGGGAAATGAAAAACTGTAATTGGAATTACAATGCGAAATTCTTTCTGTTTTTATTTCTTTGGTAATCTTCTTTTTCGGTTCGACAGTTTGAGATTTTCTAGCTGCCTAAATAGTAAAATTTGAACTTATTACACCTTATGTATAAAATATATGCAGTAATGTATTTCTAAAAATATTATTTTTTACCTGATCTTTGTAACTGTAAGTTTCAATGAGAACTAAAACTGGGTAAATTTTCTGAAGCAATTTTTTGCATCGTTTTTATTTTCGGTCGAACACTCTCAGCTATACAGCCTTTAACTACAGTAGGCGATTTCCATATCTCCGAAGCGCTTTATATTAGACATCGTAGCACCTGTAAAATAAATAAAAAATAATATATATAATGTGTCATTCCACGTCAAGATGCCACCCCTCTGCCCAGAACAGGTTATATTTTAAAAAATTTTCTATAGGTGGAAATTTTATGTTAAAAAAGTACCTGTCGAATGCCGTGTGCCCAAAATTGAAAATTCAAAATGGCGGACAGATTTGCAAAAATTTGTTGAATCTGACTAAAACTAGATACTCGCGGGTTTTTGAGGTCACTGATTACGAATCCGGTGTTAGTTTTATAAAATTCAAAATGATTCTTTTAATTTATTATAAAAATTGACGCTTTACAGCATTGCCCTGAAAAGGGCAGATAGCACAACACTTTTCGACCGTAATTTATAGACAATACTATATAGAAGTAATAATTATGAACTTCAGGAAAGTGCGGAAGATTCTATTAAATTATTATAAAAATTGATGCTTAAAAGCGTTTCCCTGAAAAGAGCAGGTTGGACAACACTTTTCGACCGTATATTATAGTCAATGAATTTATCCCTTGGTGTAATGAATAGTAAGGAAAAAAATTTAACAATCCATCCAAGTCAAGAAGTCAGTAAAATAAAAACGAAACGTCGAAAATAATTTCTTTTATTTTACTGACTTCTTGACTTGGATGGATTGTTAAATTTTTTTTTTGAAGTTAAGACGTCAAATTTGACGTCTTAACTTCAAAATGACAATTATAGTTTATTTTTTTTCGTTTCTGATGAGGACAGCAGTGCTGTCGAAACGTCAAAAATAATTTCTTTTATTTTACTGACTTCTTGCCTTGGATGGATTGTTAAATTTTTTTTCTTACTAATAATGATTAACTTCCGGAAAGTACAGAAGATTCTATTAAATTATTTTAATTAACTCTTAACAGCTCTGCCCTGAAAAGGGGTCCACATATGCCATAAGGTAAGCGGTCCGGGAGTCGGAAAATAGTGTCTGGTACGATTCCTATTACTGGTGAATCGTGAGATGTGTACAAACGGAAGATGAGACAAAAAGTCAGACAGGGGTGCCACCGCGGAGTCGCGGATCGGCCATGGTGTTCTAACCGAAACCTGTTAACTCGCGCGACTTGACTTCGTGCGTTTTTTGTTTGTTTGTTCTTTTGGAAAGGAAGGGTTAGGTTGATTTTCTTTATTTTCTTCTATTAATCTCCTTTAAACGTTGGCTGATCCGTCTTAAACTGTCTCGGTTTTCGCGAGAGCGATGTCATTTCGGTTCGGGAATCCTATTCTCTCCACGGCCATGGCTTGCCTTCTTTTGTCTAGAGAGAGAGCGTGCACTGTTGTTGACCGAGAGTGTTATGCTCATTAGTGGCCGTGGGGTTGGTGTTGAATTGAATCCCAATACTCTGGGGATCGTCTTTAACTTAGGTAGAGCAACGCTTTCCATTTTCCCCAGGCGTAGTGCTCTGTGTCAGGAAGTCGTTTTAGGGGAGCCCCCCGGAGGCACTCCGTGTGTGGTGATGACGTCGTCCCTCGAATTTTTCTTGAGGCTCCGGATAGGCGAAACGAGTGACGAGGGTGTTTTAATGGAGAGTAGGGAGAATTTGGTAGTTCAAGGTAACACAGCCCCACAAAAAAAAAAAAGTGTCGTGCGCGGCAGACCAGACTAGTCATTTCCCATGTATTTTGACGCGCTGAACACGAATCCGAAGTCCGTTTTGCTCCATCACGTCAGGATTTTTTTCTAACCTCCAAAAACCTGTCGGATTTTGAGAGGTAGGCTATTTTTTTTAAAATTGATGGATTTACTTCAAAATTGGTATCTAGGGGTTTTTTGGGTCGCTGATGAAGAATTTGAAGTTAGATTTTCAAAATTCAAAATGGCGGCTCCAATATGGCGGACGAATTTTGTAAAAATTGATGGATTTACTTCAAACTTGGTATCTAGGGGTTTTTTGGGTCGCTGATTACGAATCTAAAGTTAGATTTTCAAAATTTAAAATGGCGGCTCCAATATGGCGGACGATATCGACCCTTCAAAGGTGATAATTCCGCCCTTACACACGAAACTAGGAGCAATTAAACAGTTTGTCAAAGCCTTAGATAAAAAAGGAAACTGTTTCAAATACCTGGAACAAAAGTTTCCAGAAATCTCTGATGCGAAACTAAAAGAAGGGGTTTTCGACGGACCACGTATTCGCAAATTGTTCAAAGATAAGAAATTTATCACCAAGATGAATAAAAAGGAGAAAGCCGCATGGCTTAGTTTCAAAGCAGTTGTCGAAAATTTTCTGGGTAATCACAAGAGTGAAAATTGGTAGCAAATAGTTAGTGATATGATTAAAAACTTTGGTAAGTTAGGATGCTTAATGAGCATAAAGTTGCATTACTTAGACTCGCATCGGGATCAATTCCCTGAAAATTTGAGAGATTACAGTGAAGAACAAGGAGAAAGATTCCATCAAGATCTGAAAGATTTTGAGCGTCGTTATCAAGGAAGATGGGATGTAAATATGATGGCCAACTACTGTTGGATGCTGAAAAGGGATATTGTACCTGGAGGCACCAATTTGAAAAGAAAACCATTACACAGATCCGTTGAGGACAAAAGAGTGCGCTACCATAAAAAGACGTAAATACCTTACTTATGTATATAAGAATTTCCATTTCTAGTTTTGAAAATCTAACTTCAGATTCGTAATCAGCGACCCAAAAAACCCCTAGATACCAAGTTTGAAGTAAATCCATCAATTTTTACAAAATTCGTCCGCCATATTGGAGCCGCCATTTTAAATTTTGAAAATCTAACTTCAGATTCGTAATCAGCGACCCAAAAAACCCATAGATACCAAGTTTGAAGTAAATCCATCAATTTTTACAAAATTTGTCCGCCATATTGGAGCCGCCATTTTGAATTTTGAAAATCTAACTTCAAATTCGTCATCAGCGACCCAAAAAACCCCTAGATACCAATTTTGAAGTAAATCCATCAATTTTTTAAAAAAATAGCCTACCTCTCAAAATCCGACAGGTTTTTGGAGGTTAGAAAAAAATCCTGACGTGATGGAGCAAAACGGACTTCGGATTCGTCTCCAGCGCGTCAAAATACATGGGAAATGACTAGTCTGGTCTGCCGCGCACGACACTTTTTTTTGTGGGGCTGTGTAATTGGTCGTGTTCCTTCCGGATGGTTGTTCGTGATTCTATAATTTCTTGGAACCTCTGACAGGCGTTTTCCCACAGTCTATGGAACCCCTCATTCCCCAGGTTTGTGGGGGACCCGAATACTTAGACTAGGGGATTTATAGAGGCGGAACCCCGTTCGGGTGCTAGCCCGGTCGTCGAATCGGAAATCAGAACTAGAGAGCCTTTAGTCAGTAGTTCCTGTGTCTTAGGGTTATATTCCACCTGGGGCCCGCGGATGACAAGACCCTCCGGTTGGTATATCGGGTTTGATAACAATTCTTCTAATTGGATGTCGGTCCTATCTGGTTGAGAATCCGGGATAGGTTTCGGGTGATGAAGAGGATGAGGCCCGATTTATGGGCTGAAGGACGCCATCTTGACAATTTGGTAGGGGTAAGAGTCGTCCTCCCCTTCGAGAAACCACTTCTCCTCATCGATTCTCTATCGATTTTAACAAATCGACGCCTCCTATTCATATAATGCTTATTGAAATAACAAAACAAGATCGTTCTTATAGAATTTTTTGTACAGTATGATTCTTACAGAAATTCCAGTGCAGGATAATTCTTATTGAAAATCGCGTGCAAAACCATATCTACTGAAGCTAGCGGTCAATAAAATTCTTATTCAAATTTATATGTATAATTCTCTCAAACACATTAAAGGTTAATTCGGAATTATTTGCCGATTGATTTTCAAAATATTTCAGAGGTACGGATTTTTCTTAAATCACATTATATTTTAAACATGTATTTTTATACATTTCAGTTAAATGGGTATGTTTCTTAATATAAATGTATTTTAAATAAAACTTTGAAATTTTTTATAAATCGTTTTTATTTTTATAAGGTCGTTACTTTGATTAGGAATTTTTGGAATATTTTCAAAAAATTAATATTTTACACAATTTCTGTTATAAGAAGCGTAGTTTTTTTTTAATTCTATATGTATGAATTTGATGAGGTTAATTTATGAAATAATTAAAATAACGTAAAGGAATTATAAAAATTATTCAGTTTATTAATTATAAAACATGAAAAAAAATTTATATCTATTAATTATATTTACTGTTACCACTTCTTGTATAGATTCGCTGAATAAATTGTAATATAATTATTAATCATAACACCAATTTGATCCAAAATGGACTCCAGACCATCTACTTCAACTGGTGTGAATTTAAAAAAAAGTTGAAACATAAAATTTTTTTATAAGAATTTTTCATTACTTTTATAAACTAATTTTACTAATTAATGAAATATTTAATTAACAGTTATTGATAACTGTAAAATATAATAAGAATTAATGATTTGATTTATATTGATCCTTTTGTTCAAAAATGGTAATTTGTATTATATAGACTTTAGGAACGAAAAAATAAAAAAATAATTAGATATATTTAAAAACATAAATAGATGATACAAATTAGACAAAAATGTGAAAATATTTACTCTTAATAATTTTTAATACAGATTTATTGGAAGAAATTACTAAATTTCTCGACATGAATTTAGAAATCATAGCGACCGAGTCTAATATAAACCATGAGCTTTCATTCAACAATTCCAATTGGGAACATAATTTGGAAAATAATTCTATTGCGGTTCATGATGGCGTTTTTTCATCTTCTGATGAAGAAGTATTGTTTCCTCAAGAGTTTAAAGAATAAGATGATTTCGGATCATGCTAGAAAATATGACTTTATTTTACGACATGTTTCTGAAAGTTGTGAACAGGAAAAAAAGTTGCAAGCTGCTTGTTGCATTATATCGAAAAAGGTCTTCTGAAGGAATCGCTGATTTCTTTCTTTGGTCGGATAACTGCTCAGGTCAAAATAGAAATAAACAAGTTCTTTCGATGTATGTTTATGCCTCAGCTAAATTTAATGTTAATATTAGGGATTCATTTTTAGAAGTAGGACATACCCAAAACGAAGGGGATTCAGTTCATGCAACAAATGAGAGACTTTAAAAACCTGTCAGCACAAATGAATTGGTTAAAAAGTATAATGAAAAATTATAGAAAACAAAACGTTCCACATTCGATTGACGAGAAAAGTGGAGAGGAACAGAAATGATGCAGCTAAAAAGGAATTGTTTTTATTATTTTCTCTTTCGCGATTTTTGTGCAATAAATAAGAATACTGATACTAATTTGTGAATTTTGATATTTTTTCACATCATTATTGTTGCTTTTGAAATGTATCAAACAAAAAAAATAAATAAGAACCTACCTATGAAGAGTAAGAAAAAAAATTTAAGTTACTCTGACCTATAACTCAATATTTTAAATTAGATTCTCTCTCTGATTTTATTATTAAGAATTTTCGAAAATATCACACTTTGCAATGAAAATACAATGTAGAATATGAAAGTTCTCATTTTCTAAATTTAATTATACTCAAACTATTATTTCACAATTGAAATGATAAATAAGTATAATTTTTTAATTCGATAAATTCATTTCTATCGCTATCTACAGTTGTTTGAGAAAAAATTTATTCTATTGTCAGACAAACACATTTAGTTAAAATTAGTTTAATAAAAAGGGTATAAGTATTATTTTTATTATTATTATTTATTATAGTCATCACTATTTATTGCTTTTATTATTATTAATGTTGGAAAAATATAAATTAAAACTAAAAAATTAAAAATAATTGAATTGTATTTTTGCTTTATAGTCATCATCTTATGAAATAAGAACAGGTATTTCAGGTTCAAATCAAAAACTTCATATATTAGGTAAGTAATTTAACATTTTACTCTCTTAAATAAAAAATAGAGGCACTGATGAATTTTTATAAAGTTTTATTTGTATTTTCAATAAATAAAAATTAATTTGTCGCTATAGATATTTATACAACACTCAAGTAAATTGTATCAATTTTTTAGAAATTTATTTGTCATTTTAGTTCTTTAACACCATATTTTAAATTTTATATTTTTGGAATAAGCTATCTAAGAATAATACAAAAGAGAGAAATCTTTTCTTGAAAAGATTATAAATTAAATTAAAACCCAGTACGTAATAAATAAGTAATTGATATTTTATTTTTAATTAATTTTATTATTTTTAAATTACAACAAAACTTTTGATTTAACCTTAATTTTGCACACGTAATATTAAATTACATTCACCATGTTCGCCAATAACCTTTAAATATGAATCATTTCAATTATTTTTTACAAAATTTTTAATAGAAATTGTTCTGCAGTAACATTTGAATAAAAATTATATTGACCGCTAGCTTTAGTAAGTATTAATAATAATATGAATTTATCACTCGGTGGTATTTTATATAGTATGAAGATATCGATCACTCCGAGTCAGGTAACTGACTCGGAGTGATCGATATCTTCATACTATATACAGGGTGATTTTTATGTTCCGGACCCCCAAAATATCTTGAAAGGAAATAGTTTTTGAGAAAAATGTTGTATAAAAAAGTTGTCAGGTTGAAAAAAATCTATTAAATTGTATATTTAAAAAACGGGCCCAGGGCCTTATGTGGGCCCTACAGACAAAAAAGTAAATTTTTTAAATGCAACCAAGTATTTTCAAACTCAGATTCTTTTAGCCAGTGATTTCCTCTTTTCAGACATGTGGTAACTTGTGGGCCCAAAATTCGATTTTTTGTGGTTTTAAAGGTGATTTTAGTGTAACTTAGTTCCAAGGGGTTTTCGGGGACCCTGATTACGAATATGAAGTCAGTTTTTAAAAATTTTCAATAACGGACCCAAAATGACTAATTAAAAATGAAAAAAATTAAGGAAAATTATGAAACTTCTTATTTTAGACTTACTTAGCCTGCTAATTGTTAATTCAATGTTACTTTTATTGCTGTTAATTTAGTATCATAAAACTTGGGGTAAAATAATTAATAGATTTTTTCAAATTTTAATATTTAGGGGCTTATAAGGCCCAAAATTGGATTTTCTTTGGTTTTAAAAGTGATTTTAGTGTGACTTAGTTTCGAAGGGTTTTCGGGGTCCCAAATTATGAATCTGACATCGATTTTTAAAAATTCAAAACAGCGGACCACAAATGACATAAAAATTAATAAAATTAAGGAAAATTATAAAACTTTTTATTTTAGACTTATTTAGCCTTCTAATTGTTAATTCAATGTTACTTTTATTGCTTTAAATTAGTATCATAAACTTTGGGGTAAAAAATTAGATTTTTACAAATTTTAAATTTAGGGGCTTATAAGGCCCAAAATTCGATTTTTTGTGGTTTTAAAGGGGATTTTAGTGTGAATTAGTTCTAAGGGGTTTTCGGGGTCCCTGATTACGTTTTAAATTCATTTTAGTGTAACTTAGTTCCCATGGGTTTTCGGGCTTCTTGATTACGAATCTAAAATCAGTTTTTAAAAATTCAAAATAGCAGACCCAAAATGACTGATTAAAAATAAAAAAATTAAGGAAAATTATGAAAAAGCAATAAAAGTAACATTGAATTAACAATTAGAAGGCTAAATAAGTTGAAAATAAGAAGTTTCATAATTTCCCTTAATTTTTTAAATTTTTAATCAGTATTTTTGGGTCCGCTTTTTTGAATTGTAAAAAACTGATTTCAGATTCGTAATCATGGACCACGAAAACCCCTTGGAACTAAGTCACACTAAAATAACTTTTAAAACCACTGAAAATCTAGTTTTCGGCCTTATAAGCCCCTAAATTTAAAATTTGTAAAAATCTAATTTTTTACCCCAAGGTTTATGATACTAAATTAAAAGCAATAAAAGTAACATTGAATTAACAATTAGAAGGCTAAATAAGTTTAAAATAAGAAGTTTCATAATTTTTCTTTATTTTTTTCATATTTAATCAGTCATTCTGGGTCCGTTATAAAAAATTTTTAAAAACTTATTTCAGATCGAATTTTGGGCCTTATAAGCCCCTAAATTTAAAATTAGTAAAAATCTAATTTTTTACCCCAAGGTTTATAATACTAAATTAAAAGCAATAAATGTAAAATTGAATTAACATTTAAAAGGGTAAATAAGTCTAAAAAAAGAAGTTTTATAATTTCCCTTAATTTTTTTCATTTTTAATCATTCATTTTGTGTCCGTCATTAAAAATTTTTAAAGCTGATTTCAGATTCTTAATCAGGGACCCCGAAACTCCTTGGCACTAAGTCACACTAAAATCACCTTGAAAACCACAAAAAATCGAATTTTGTTGTTTAAAAATGAGTTTTAAAACAACTAAAAACAGAATTTTCAGCCTTATAAGGCCCTAAACATTAATATGAGTAAAAATCTATCAATTTTTTTCCCTTAAAGTTTATTATACTAAATTAAAAACTATAAAAGTAACATTGAATTAACAATTAGAAGGCTAAATAAGTCTAAAATAAAAAGTTTTATAATTTTCCTTAATTTTATTAATTTTTATGTCATTTGTGGTCCGCTGTTTTGAATTTTTAAAAATCGATGTCAGATTCATAATTTGGGACCCCGAAAACCCTTCGAAACTAAGTCACACTAAAATCACTTTTAAAACCAAAGAAAATCTAATTTTGGGCCTTATAAGCCCTTAAATATTAAAATTTGAAAAAATCTATTAATTATTTTACCCCAAGTTTTATGATACTAAATTAACAGCAATAAAAGTAACATTGAATTAACAATTAGCAGGCTAAGTAAGTCTAAAATAAGAAGTTTCATAATTTTCCTTAATTTTTTTCATTTTTAATTAGTCATTTTGGGTCCGTTATTGAAAATTTTTAAAAACTGACTTCATATTCGTAATCAGGGTCCCCGAAAACCCCTTGGAACTAAGTTACACTAAAATCACCTTTAAAACCACAAAAAATCGAATTTTGGGCCCAAATTTAACTTTGGGCCCACAAGTTACCACATGTCTGAAAAGAGGAAATCACTGGCTAAAAGAATCTGAGTTTGAAAATACTTGGTTCCATTTAAAAAATTTACTTTTTTGTTTGTAGGGCCCACATAAGGCCCTGGGCCCGTTTTTAGGGTTTCGTGGCCCATGGCCAAAAGCCTTATAGTTTCACTTTGGCGTCCGTCTGTCCGTAGTATAGTTTGGGGCACCACAGCTCCCAAATTCGAATTTTGGGGCACCGCAGATCCCAAATTCAAATTTTGGGGCACCATAGCTCCCAAATTAAAATTTTGGGGCACCACAGATCCCAAATACAAATTTTGGGGCCCCACAGATCCCAAATTAAACTTTTGGGGCACCACAGATCCCAAATTCAAATTTTGGGGTCCCACAGATCCCAAATCTCCATTTACTGAATGGACATTTTCCCGAATGGACATTACATGAATTGACCTGTCTCAGTAATTGACATGTCACAATAGTTGACATGTCCCAATAGTTGACATGTCCCAATAGTTGACATGTCCCAATAGTTGACATGTCCCAATAGTTGACATGTCCCAGTAGTTGACATGTCTAAGAGTTGACATGTCTTAATAGTGGACATTATCGAATGGACATTTTACCTAATGTTTTTGTTTGTGAATCAAAAAAGATAAATGATAGAAGAAAGGACCTCCACTCCACAGCCACTCTTTCTTTTTTCTTTCATTTACCATTTTGAATTTTGATTTTGCCAATTTTTGATTTTCTTCGAATGCCATTTTTTTAAAATTTTGCGGTAAAGTTTTTGTTTGTCAATCAAAAGAGATTAATGATAGAAGAAAGACCTCAACTCCACAGCCACTCTTTCTTTTTTCTTTCATTTACCTTGTTTTTCAATTTTGATTTTTGCCAATTTTTGATATTCTTTGATTGCCATTTTTTAAAAATTTTGCCATTAATTTTTTTTTTATAATAAAAATTTTGCTAAATAAATAAAATTTAATAGTACATAAAATTTATAAAATAAATTTTATTATTTATTTTTAAATTATTTATTTTTGATTTATTTTTTTTTAATTAAAATTTAAAGCGCCTCGAAACCCTAGATGTAGGCGCAATTGCGCCTAGTTCTTTTCCTATTTTTTAATTATACAATTTAATAGATTTTTTTCAACCTGACAACTTTTGTATACAACATTTTTCTCAAAAACTATTTCCTTTCAAGATATTTTGGGGGTCCGGAACATAAAAATCACCCTGTATATTTAGTAAGTATTGTTTTGCACGCGATTTTAAATAAGAATTATCCTACATTGAAATTTCTGTAAGAATCATACTGCACAAAGCATTCGATAAGAAGGATCTTACTTTGTTACTTCAATAAGCATTCTATGAATAAGATCCGTCGAAATACTCAGATGAAGACAAACATATTATTTAAATAATAATTATTATAATTAAACTGACAAAAATTAAATAATGTTTTCCTTTTTTGGAAATTAACCCCGTAAGATCCTGAGCAAGGGCTAGGTACAGAGAGTCATAAACTCAGGTATCGAAGGTATCCTTTCCTGGTCTGGTCGGCAAATGGTTCCGTAACCAGCAAATTATTTTATTACTTTTTGTGTATTTCCATACTTACAAATCTTATTTTTAACACAGATTTAGACAAAGCCTTAAGATTAGTGAAAACGTGATAAAGTACAAAAATATAGCTTTCAGTTGTAAAAATGTACGATGAAAAAACAACTTAACCATTCTCATGTTCAAACATTACGCCCACCTTGAAAGGATCTTCTTTCAATCATAAAACTACAAATAGAAAGAATATTTCTTAAGTGACTATGTTCGCTTTGTTATTATCTGTATATTCCTTAATAGGCAGGATACACACCTTTGAAATCGAGCGTTTTACAATAGTGTTTGCTAATCGGATAGAGACGACGCGCGTTGCATTATCACTAAATCCGTGAAGTTGAATGTGAGTGCATTGTCAGAAATAATTCTCCTTTTAATCGAGATGTTATTAAGTGCTGTTAATTGTCTGTTGTATTCCTTCCAGGTAGTATGTTCATCTTGAGAGAGTGATTCGTCCCAACCAATTTGAAGTTGCCAAATTGTTTGTAATAATACCTTAGTCTTGATGATAGCAGATCCCGCCAAACCCAATATATCAAAGATCTGAGCGATTCTTGATAAGATTTTCCGTTTCGTAAATTTCAATTCAGTTGTTTCCTTTACCGCATACTTCAGTATGTCATGATCAGATTTCCACACGAGTCCTAGTATTTTTGGTTCTTCAGTATTAACCCGTCGTCAACATAAAAATCTCTGATAATAACCTCACTTTTAGTTGGAACTTTTTCTTTGTTTTCTTCGCCAATTTGTCGTAAGGTTCGAGTTGCCAAAAATGGTGCGGATCTTATACCATATGTCACTGTTGTAAGTCTAATATTTAATTGGTTGTGTTGGACCTGTTCTCCAAAGAATACCTTGTAAATCCTGTTGTTCTCGAACAATTTTTATTTGTCGATACAATGGTCACGTCAACTGTAAGTACTATTTTGTGTTGTAGAAATCGCAAGACAATAGACAATAGATCACATTGCACAACAGGTCCAGTATGTTGAACATCGTTGAAAGATAATCCTGATAAAGTTTTTGCCGATCTATTGAACACAACCCTGAGTTTCGTCGTGGTACGTGTTGGATTGGTTGTTTTTAATTCCTCGACAATAATTGGCACCATATCTTCTTGATCCTCATAATCTTTCATAAATTCAATGTATTTTTTCCGAAGCCCTGGTTGTTTAGTGAATATCCGGTGCATTGCTAATAACATATTTTCAGCTGAGTACAAAGATTCTTTAAGGTTATTAACATTTTTATTTAAATCCATAAAGACTACATCCGGTCTGTCAGATTCGCGATGAAAGGTATTTTGAAAATGCTTTTCCGAAATGTCCAAAACATCCAAGTCTGGATAAGGATGTTTATTAGAAAAATTTTCAATTTCCCAAAATCGTAATAAACCATCATGTAATTGGTGATTAAATTAGAAGATAATTGTTTTTTTGGATAATAGGTTGATCGTGACGAAATTATATTTGACCAACACACAATAGTTTCCAGAAAAGTTCTGCACTGATTAGAAGATCAACAGACCTTGATTCAAAAAATGCAGGATCCGACAAAGTAATTCCTACAGAAATTTCAATATCATTTCGACGTAGCGGGATATTGGGCATGTCATCAGTAATTTCGGGTGTGATTAAACATTCAATTTTTTGTGAAAAACATGTACAGGTAGATTGAATGTCAACTGCTACGCTATGTTGAAGCTCATATGTGGTCCTGCCTACTCCTGATATGACAACATCTGAGTCAGATAAAGGCAATTTTAAAAGTTGACAAAGATTACGCGTTATTAAATGTACCTGCGAGCATGAATCTAGTAATTCTCGACATTCATGATGTTTTCCTTGCTTGTTCTTAATCCAAACAATCGCGATTCCAAATAATATATGTTTCTTTGATGTAGATTTCGTTAATAAAAGAGGCTTTGGTTCCGCGTCCAATTCTATAATAGGTTTCGTATCAATTGACTCCTCAGATGGAGTTCGATCACGATGGAGTTGTGTTGTGCTTCGCTGGACATTTTTTGCAGGGACCGACGGTGCATTGTTTGTTTCGATGTCCAAGAGATTAACAATTGAAGCATACACGAAGGCGCATCACTTCTCGAATTCTTTCCTCTACCGATAGTTTTAACAAATTTTCACAATTATACAGTGCATGCTTTTCACAACACAACGGACACGATTTTTTAGTGGTAGTATATATATTTATATATTTATTCGTCCGAAGTGTTGCCATTAATCCTTGTCGCGAGAAGCGTGACCTTTGAGTTTATTGTTAATGTCCAGTCCTTAATTTAATAATAAAACTTTCATTTGTAATTGAAATAACGACATTTGGTTTAAATGTTAGCTCAGACAAGTTTTGCAAAGTTAACCTACACTGAAAATCAGCAGAATTACCCACAGTTACCCTACTCCATGACAAAGGTGCTACTGTTAAAATTCTTGATCGCTTATGGTCATTTTCAGGTAAACTGTAAAAGTGCTTAATTATTCTATTTAAAAATTGCTTCAACTCGAAGAGTTGAAGTTGATTTGTTTGTTAGCTCTGGTTTTTCTGATACTTCAGTCAAAGAAGAATCGGTGCTTTGCGTATCTTCATCCGGAAGCTTAAAGTCGGTTCTACAATGTTCGCGTTCGTGTATATACGCTCGACGTGCTGTGCCGCTCCGCGTTCGTGGTGACGTCATGAAAATCAGTGTTGCCAACTGTTTCAATTATTAGCAAAGTGTCAACGACATTGTCTTTGAAAATGTCATTAATAATAATTGTAATAAAAGAAGGCTAAAAGACAATTACAATAGAATTTATATTTTGACCTTGATAGCGCAATACAATTAATTATAACAGTGAAATGTGTTTATATTTATTTTTTTATATGGAGAAAAGTGAGGTTAGTATTAACATTGTTTATTCGTTTTATTATTGTCATGATACAACAATTTTTATTAATTGAATTCAAAATTTATTATGTTTTTAGTATTTAGTTACTTAAATTTGCAATTTTTTAATGTTTAGTTATTTAAACAACAAACTTTAACATTTCTATAACATAATGAAGCTAATTTTTACATTTTAAAGAAGATATTTTAAATTACAATTCATAGAAGAACAAGAGATTAACAATTGTTACAAAATGTGCTTTTTCGAATAAACGGCAGCTTCATGTGATATGAATTTAAATTAATTATTAAAATAAAGAGATATTTTCCAATTTTAAGTCAAAAAACTTTAAATTAGCAAATAGTTTATTACTTTAATTTAAAACACTTACCGGAATACAAAAGTTATTAAAAATTAACGATTATTTTTTAAAACTTTAAGGTTAATTTTTCAGTTTGATTCACAGGAATCAGAGGAATGACGAGCCATAGGAATTATTTTTCAATAATTTCAAAAATTTGGAACAATTTATGTCTACTAATTAAAGTTCTTATCCTATGAGTCAGAGGAATGACAATTTAGGTTGTGAATCTCTACTTAGGCAAACTTTTTTTATTTTTTAATTTAAATTGTTAATTTTTAAAAAAAAGTTACATCTAGAATTAATAATATATATATATATATATATATATATTTATTAAGTATCTACCATCCAAATATTATAATGGGCTTTTCAGTAGATTTGAAGAGAAAGATTAAAATAAAAAATCGTTTTAATGATGTGAGTGTGAGTATATGTGTGAGTATACATGTGTATGTACTTTGTGTATATGTGTAAATATACACGTGTATCTACTTTGTGTATATGTGTAAGTATACATGTGTATCTACTTTGTGTTTTTTAGTGTGAGTATACATGTGTATGTACTTTGTATGTATGTGTAAGTATATATGTGTATGTACTTTGTGTATGTGTGTGAGTATACATGTGTATGTGTCTTGTGTATATGTGTGAGTATACATGTGTATCTACTTTGTGTATATGTGTGAGTATACATTTGTATGTACTTTGTATGTATGTGTGAGTATATATGTGTATGTACTTTGTGTATATGTGTAAGTATACATGTGTATCTACTTTGTATGTATGTGTGAGTATACATGTGTATTTACTTTGTGTATATGTGTGAGTATACATGTGTATGTATGTGAATATATTTTGTGTATATGTGTGAGTATATATGTGTATGTGTCTTGTGTATATGTGTGAGTATACATGTGTTTGTGCTTTGTGCATGTGTGATTATACACGTGTATGTGCTTTACTTATATATATATATCGAAGATATCGGTAAGGGCAACGACGACGACGACGACGACCTACGAACAATCTTTTTAATATAATAAGGATATTTATTGCATTTATATTTATTATCTTTTTTATAGGATTAAAAGTTTCTATTAGACATTGTCCAAAATGGGAAAAAATTTAATTTCAAATATTTTGAAGATATAACCTCAGAAATAGAATTTTTGTTCTCACGCAAGGGTTCACTAAAAAAATGTATAGGGCATTTTTTGTGAGTTAAAGAGTTTTTCAAAAAATGAAAACTTAAATTAATTTAATTTAAAAATTTATAAATTTTTAAATTTAGGCTGGTAAAGAATATCCTACTTTTAAATCTGATGCAATTATTATTTTTAATTCTTGCAATAAGATTAATTTTCTTAATTTTTAATTATTAACCCATTAACGCCCAAATGTCCACAATTTTTAACTTAACTTCAATGAAAGAATTAAAACATTAAAAGACCAGATATTTAATTGCCCATGGGTTCTAGGGGGTATTGCTCTTTCAGATTTTGAGGTCAAAATAGAGATTGGTCCACCAGGAAATCCAATATGGCGAATAAAATAAAAAAAAACCCCAAAAAATCATTGTTTTTTTTTAAATATTTTTTTTGAAGCCAAAAACATTTTTTCTAAGACATCTAACCTATCCTATTGGTTGATAAAATAGTTGTACTTTTAAACTATGTTCATGAGAACCTTTAATTTCAAGATGGCGGACTCAAAATGGCGGCAAAGTAAATGCAATTTAGTAGATATGAACAGAATATTGAACTAATAGTTAAAAAGTCATTAATTCTGCCTCAAAATGGTTACTCGGGGGTTTTCGAGGTCGCTGATTACGAATCTGAAGTCAGTTTATTAAAATTCGAAATTTCGGATCCAATATGGCGGACGATTTTTTAAAAAATCATTGTGTAGGTGGACGAATCTGAACGTTTTTTTTATTTACTTTTCTTTTTTTTTACTTTTTTTTCATTTTATCTTATTATTTTTTTTTACATTTTTTTATTAATTTTTTGTGAATTTGGCAACAGGAGAAAAAATGTAAGTAATCTTAAGGTATGGTATGAATGTCGCGCGAACAATAAGATTTTATATTCATTTTAGTATGTATTAAACCAAGTCCACGTCAGGGCCGAAGGGCTGAAGCTTAATAAATAATAATAATAATAATATTAATTTTTTTTTGTTACTGGTTACTTGTGGAGTTGATCTTCACGATGCTCATTGCAACAATTTGCAGCCATCGATACGTTCGAAAATTGGACTTGGGTCGTTTTCCTACAATTAATTCAAGCCTCCATTGTGAATGCGACGGTAATTTACAATGCAGCAAAAAATGAAGATAAGAAAATGTCCTCAAAAGAATTTGCGTTCGATATAAGTAAAAATTATTTAGAAAAGGCGAGAGAAAATTTAAAGCGAAAAGGAAAGCACGAAGTCAGCTATCAAGAAAAGAAAAAGGTTTGCTCTTCAGAAAAATGCCAAATAAGAACACAGAAGTTTTGTACTTCTTGTCAACAGTATTTTTGTAAGTGCTGTTTTGACGTTTTTCACAATACAAAAAAATAAAATGAAACCACAAAAAATTGATATTATTATTATTTATTATAAAGCTTCAGCCTTTCGGCCCAGAAGATTAATTACATTTCTTTCTTCTGTTGCCAAATTTACAAAAAATTAATAATAAAAATAAAAAAAATAAATAATATAAAATGTAAAAAAAAGTAAAAAGAAGAAAAGTAAATTAAAAAAAAGATTTTCAGGTTCGTCCACCTCCACGTGGTAAAAATTAGGCAACGTCAAATAAAAATGACGGCTAAGTGACGTAATTAACGTCTTCATACAACATTCTATGCTAATTCGATCAATTTATCAATTTTCACATCGCGATTTTTAATTCGTCATTTTGAAATTTGAAAAATGGACTTCAGATTCGTAATTAGCGACGTCGAAAACCCCCCAGTAATAAGTTTCAAGAAAATTCAATGAATTTTTAAAAAATAATCCGCTATATTGGATCCGCCATTTTGAATTTTAAAAAATGTACTTCAGATTCGTAATCAGCGACCTCGAAAACCTCCGAGTAATAAGTTTCAAAGGAATCGAATGAATTTTTAAAAAATTTGTCCGCCATATTGGATCCGCCATTTTGAATTTTAATAAACTGACTTCAGATTCGTAATCAGCGACCTCGAAAACCCCCGAGTAATAAGTTTCAAAAGAATTGAATGAATTTTAAAAAAATATGTCCGCCATATTGGATCCGCCATTTTGAATTTTAATAAACTGACTTCATATTCGTAATCAGCGACCTCGAAAATTCCCGAGTAACCATTTTGAGGCAGAATTAATGACTTTTGAACTGTTAGTTCAATATTCTGTTCATATCTACTAAATTGCATTTACTTTTTCGCCATTTTGAGTCCGCCATCTTGAAATTGAAGGTTCTCATGAACATAGTTTAAAAGTACAACTATTTTATCAACCAATAGGATAGGTTAGATGTCTTAAAAAAAATGTTTTTGGCTTCGAAAAAAATATTTAAAAAAAGAAAACAATGATTTTTTGGGTTTTTTTTTATTTATTCGCCATATTGGATTTCCTGGTGGACCATTCTCTATTTTGACCTCAAAATCTGAAGGAGCGATACCCAATACCCCCTAGAACCCATGGGCAATTAAATATCTGGTCTTTCAATGTTTTAATTCTTTCATTGAAGTTAAGTTAAAAATTGTGGACATTTGGGCGTTAATGGGTTAAATTAAATTAAAAAAATTTATTTCCCTTTATAAATAATTTTAACATTAAACTAGAGAATTTATTTTTAAAGTTGTTATTTAATAAATTAATAGGTTATTTGCAATATTAAAGTATAATTTATTTTGTCACTAGTTAATTATTTTATTTGATAGTAACAGTTGGCAAACATGAAGTTAGGGAATTGATTCCACCTTCATGTTGTATTTGGTTGCTACGTAGATAAAATATTTTAGGAAATTGACATGAATTCTATGTCAATGTCCTTATTTAGAGGGGTTATAATTATAGTTTCTTCTAAATTACCATCTTGCAGTTTAAGCTTTGAAGAAATTGTCAACGGTATTTTATTTTGGCCATGATTTGGAACAAATTTCACTAAAAATATGTAAGTTTTTAATTCTAAATAACGAAAAGAGCTACATAGGGACTGGTGCTATTAGTAATCCGACTGCTGCAAGCTTACAGAAAGCCACCATGGCAACGACCGAACCACGGTGGAGTCCAACGTGACTCCCACTACCTGAATCAAAACAATAAAACTAATTTGCAAGAAGGAATCGGGGCTTTTTCGGGTGTGTGTCTTAAGTGAGACAGAGGAGACAATCTTATACATTTTTTACCAAAACTAATCATTTTTCGAAAAAAATACGAAAAAAGAATAACATACACTACCGTCCAAAATTGTGCGAACTCTGCTTTTTCAACAACTATAAAACTGTTCAAATCTTCAAAAATATTAAAACTAAAATTTTTTCCTCTTTATTTTATTAAAGTTAATAAAATTCTGAAAGAAATGACACCTTGACAAAGAGAATATGTTAATTTTTCAATTAGATATCTAAGAAAAACCCGATTTTCAATGTTTTTACTATTTTTTTTATTTCTCTGGCAAAAATTAATATTTTTAAACGTTCTTAGGCTCATTGAAATCGTATTTTGTTATGCAATTCAAATTATATAAAACAATTCATGTACACATTCTTCTCTAGCGTATGCAAACCGTGAAAGTTGGCTCATAAAATGTCAAAAAATTGTGATTAATATTTATATGACAAAAAATTATCAGTAAAATGTATAAATCTTAAATTTACTTACATAAATCAGAGAATTTTAGAATGATATATTTACTTGATTTTTAAACATCATATTTTATTGTAGAATTAAATTTCAATTTTTTGACATTTTATGACCCAACTTTCACGGTTTGCATACGCTAGGGAAGAATGTGTACATGAATTGTTTTATATAATTTGAATTGCATAACAAAATACGATTTCAATGAGCCTAAGAACGTTTAAAAATATTAATTTTTGCCAGAGAAATAAAAAAAATAGTAAAAACATTGAAAATTGGGTTTTTCTTAGATATCTAATTGAAAAATTAACATATTCTCTTTGTCAAGGTGTCATTTCTTTCAGAATTTTATTAGCTTTAATAAAATAAAGAGGAAAAAATTTTAGTTTTAGTATTTTTGAAGATTTGAACAGTTTTATAGTTGTTGAAAAAGCAGAGTTCGCACAATTCCGGACGGTAGTGTATTTTTAAAAAAACCTTGGCGTGGGGGAGTCGGTTATGGCCTAAAGTATTCTACGGAAAAATTTGGGTGGAATCATTAGCACCAGTTCAGGTAACATGATGACGCGGTCTTCGATCGCGTAATGTACTTTTCTGCTCATATTTTAAAGAAACCTTGGCGGGGGGTCAGATATGGCCGAAAGTCTTCTGCAAACAAAATTGGGTGTCATCCACAGCAGCAGTTGACGCAAAACAATGTACGCGTCCTTAGTCTGCGACAAGTTCTACACTGCGTTTTAAACAAACTTTGGCGGGAGGATCACATACAATGACTGTGATTTGTGTATTATGTATTAGTTTTCATGTTTTTTTATTTTTCTCGAAAAATAATCACTTTTAGTAAAAAATATATGCGACATAAAATGTGTGTTTTTTTGAGGTCTACAACTTTTGTCCAAAACATTTTTTTAAGTTTTCCTTTTTTATGAGATAATCGCAAAAACCATGATTTTATAATGTTTTTTATGGTTTTTACCATGATAATCAAATTTTCGCCAATTTTCACTCTCATTCTGGTAATCAGCGCACCAAAATACGTTAGTATACCAAGTTTTATTGAAATCGGAGGTACCCCAACTTCGGAAGTACACACAATTTAAAAAAAAATTTGTATCATTCGAAAGGGCAGAAAAACACATTTCGAAGACATATAGTTCAAAATTTTTTTCATCCGTTTGTATAGAATTTACAATTTTTGGAAAAATCCACTGTTCACATTTGACCAAAAACTTGTACCCCCTCACCCCTCTACAGTTTTGCAAAAAAATTTAGAATAATTTATGGGAGAAGTATTCACCCATTGTTATATGGGAACCCACATAAGAACTCACAAGAGATCCTGGATGGGATCCCATATGTGTTCTCACATAGGAATTTTCAACAGGGATAGTACTTAAGTTTGTGCAAAAAAAACCTTCAATTTTAAAGTTGGATCACTTCAGGAAATTGCCTCCTATGTATAATTTGTAGTAATTTTATTCTATTCAATTTATAGGTTAGAGGGAGGGAGTCTATTTTGTTATTTTCAAAATTTTTTTATAAATACCTAAACATTACATTTTACTAATCCAACAAATGACATGTGTAAACATAGTGAAATATTTTTCATCATGTTCATTGTTCTTTAAATTTATAATAAACAAATTTCATTCGTGACTTCTAATGTTGGATATATAATTATAAAATTACTAGCGTCATATCCTCTCTCGCTAACGCTCGCTCGGTTGAAATTGTACTCATTATTGTTTACTTATTTCAGTTCATTCATATGTATTTACTCTATTTTTTAAATTAATATTATAATAAATTTATTATTATCTTTAAGTTTTATATTTTTAAGAAATCTTTAATACTTTTCATAAATAAATAATTTATTTTTATGAATATAATGATTTGTGTTTTGTTCTACATTAGTTTTTTTATGACTATAAAACGGTTGAAACATAACAAATTTTAAAAATGTTATTTCCTAAAACCCATTTTGGATTTTTAGAAATAACAATCATATTCGTAATCCTGAAAACCCTGAAGTAACAACTTTCAAGCAATTCCAATCAGAACTAATTTTATATAGGTAATTAATTATTTATCAGTATGGGCTAACTTTCCATGGTTAAATTTACTTTATTTTATTGTTTTAAATATAATTATAATTATTATATTATTATTATTATAAAATAATTTTATTGTTTGTAAATAAAGTACGTATAATGACTATATTACAAAAGTTTATAATAAAACACTATTATTTAATAACTTATGTTACTAACATAAAAAAATGATTAAATTTTTCTGTAAACTACGTTATAAAAAATATGTTTACATTATAATAATGAAGAACATTATAATAATAAACATATTTTTAAGAAAACTTTTAATACTTTTCATAAATAAATAATTTATTCTAACCAATATTTTTGGTTGTTTCAAAGAATTTATTTTTTTTAGTTTTCACTAAACTGTCTTCGTCAATTATGCTACCTCTGTTTTTTCGATGATTATAATACGGTTTAAATATCTATAAACTTAAAAAATGTTATTTCCTGAAAGTCATTTTGAATTTTCAGAAACAAATATCATAAATTTTAATCAAAACTCTTTTTATGGGTAATTCATGAATTATTTAACAATATTGGCTTACTTCACATAGTTTAATTTAATTTTATTATATATAAAGTAATTCATGTGTCTTGTTTATTAAAAAAAATATTTTAATTAATAATATAATAGATTTTTGAAAAAGATAATTCATTATTTTGTTTAAATTTTAGATTTTTAATAATATTTTTTAATACTTTTTACAAATATTTAAAAAATTATTATTTGCCATTGTTGGCAGCGCTGGAAAAATATTAAGAAAAAATTAAATTAATATTTCTGATATTCACAATACAGCAGCGCCTTTGCTGGCAGCGCTGTAATAATGCCTCCTTCTGGCTATTGAAAAAAAATATTTAAGTTGAGTTATTATTTTTATACATTAGTTCATTTAAAGAAGTAAAAATTTATGAAATTTAAAAAACAGCAGCGCCTTTGTTGGAAGCGTTGGAACTATATAAAGAAAAAATTAAAATAATATTTCTGATATTTAAAATATTGTAGCGCCTTTGCTGGCAGCGCTGTAATAATGCCTCTATCTGGCTATTGAAAAAAACATTTAAGTTGAATTTTAATTTTTATACATTAGTTTATTTAAAATAAGTAAAAATTCACAAAATTTAAAAAACAGCAGCGCCTTTGCTGGCAGCGCTGTAATGGTGGCTCCCTAAGGTTATTCAAAAAAATATTTGTAGAAAGTAGAGGGGGTTGAAGTTTTGACGTTAAGGGTAACATTGTCATTTTCAAATCCGTATAACTATGACAGAAGTTTATGGATTTTAATTTATCTATAATGAATTTTAATGCATTTTTCACGTACTTTTCAAAAATGTATACGAAATATAAAACAAAAATTTTTTGACCCCTTTTTTCAAAATCAACCCTTATTTTTCGATTTTCACCCCTTCGGGTATTTTTTTTTTTTTATTTTCATTGGAAAGCTGAGGTTTTTTCCCATGAGCTATGTAAATATGAAAATGGAACAACAATAATTTTGTGAGAAACAGAATATTAAATTAGGCGGTGCCGATAAGGGGTATACCTGGAGATCATCTTTGAGGATTTAGGTAGGCACCGCCTAATTTAATAATTAAAAAAGGGCTCAAAAAAATTTTTTTTTATATTCCGTATACATTTTTGAAAAGTACGTGAAAAATGCATTAAAATTCTGTTACGTCCCAAGCTAAGGCGAGGGTGGTTTTTATTTATTAACAAAAAAAAGGGAGGTAAAGTGCTGATTTATCAAGTTGGTAAATCTTGATATTTATTTTTATGTGGATTCGTGTCACTTTATAAGAACAAGGGTCCTTTGTAAATAATATTATGCATATTCCCTTTTAAAATGAACAATTTATTTGACAATGATGTTTTAAAATATAATTTTACTTACAATGTTAAAGTTGATTCTGGATTGTTACAATGAATGCAACCGGCTTTACACAATTGTATCGCAGGATGACAATAAAAGTTCGTTATTTAGCACTAATGCACCAACGACTATTTAATATTATTTAAGAGTTACTTCTCGACACTGTACCTTACACACTTGGCTTCAAGTAGATTTAGGTTTTGCAAAAATGGTGACGAAATCGGGAAGTGGCATGTTATTCTTTCTTATTTAAAGGTTTAAAAAACGTAAAGACCAAAATCTTAGCTGATCCTTTTCTCAAGTTATTGTCAAATTAAAATTTTTTTAACGAAATTTATATAAGATAATAAGAGAATAATTATTGCACATTAGTTTAATTAAAAAATGTAATGTTTTAGTAACAATTAACTATCTTAAAAATAACAACGAAGATATTTTTCTTAATTATTTTAGTTTTAATTAACAAATTTAACACATTGGAATCATCGACAATTTTCTCAAAGGTGTTTTGAAGAGAACTCGATTACTGCTTTTTTGAATCGAATTAAATAGGTAGGATCGTCAATCAAATTAATTTTGTAACGCTCCCAAAACATTAAAAATTCTCGGTGAATTGATTCACCAGCCTGTTCTGACCACAAACGTAAACCACGATTTCCTAAAAAACTCAAACTTTCTTGAATGTGTGTTACTGCGACATGGATTTTTAAAGTTTCGGTAGCTTCCGTACCTCTAAGCACACTTGGCTTCAAGTAGATTTAGGTTTTGCAAAAACATCACACATTCAAGAAAGTTTGAGTTTTTTAGGAAATCGTGGTTTACGTTTGTGGTCAGAACAGGCTGGTGAATCAATTCACCGAGAATTTTTAATGTTTTGGGAGCGTTACAAAATTAATTTGATTGACGATCCTACCTATTTAAATCGATTCAAAAAAGCAGTAATCGAGTTCTCTTCTAAACACCTTTGAGAAAATTGTCGATGATTCCAATGTGTTAAATTTGTTAATTAAAACTAAAATAATTAAGAAAAATATCTTCGTTGTTATTTTTAAGATAGTTAATTGTTACTAAAAACATTAAATTTTTTAATTAAACTAATGTGCAATAATTATTCTCTTATTATCTTATATAAATTTCGTTAAAAAAATTTTAATTTGACAATAACTTGAGAAAAGGATCAGCTAAGATTTTGGTCTTTACGTTTTTTAAACCTTTAAATAAAGAAGAATAACATGCCACTTCCCGATTTCGTCACCATTTTTGCAAAACCTAAATCTACTTGAAGCCAAGTGTGCTTAATACCAAAAGAAACTTGTTTCCATAATAATCGGAAGTAATAAGAAGAATACAACAATCGAAATAAATGAACTTATAAAATTCAATGAAAATTACCTTCGATCTTATATAAAAAAACAAGACTCTTTTTACTAACGCTGATTTAAAAGTACAATTTCACGATTGAAGGGCCGACTCAACGATACTGTTCGGGCAGAAACTCACCGGAGTTATATGACAACTATGAGCCTATTAACAGTGGTTTATATACATTTTTAAACAATGAAATGATCTAATTTAATTATGATAAAAATTGTAAGATCAAAAGGTTATTCAATTTGTTTTTTAGTTAAAGCAATTACCTATTTTAATTATTATTGCAATTTTAATCTTCGATCAAAGTTTATCATCTCATGACATACTTTCTTATATATTTACTATATTATAAATATGTGCCTTCTCAGAAAGGTACGAAAAATATGTTTGTCCATTATTATTTAAATCTTTCCATTAGTTATTGCGCAAACGTTAAGCTACTATTTAATTATTTGTATATAATTTACTTTACTCAGAATGTGATATTCTTCAATATCGACGCCTCATAATTAATTTTAAGTTGATCAATTATCATACGGGTTGATAACGGATCGACTGCAGTGAAGAAGAGCAATGCTAATTATGGTCGATAATATTAAACAACGCGTGTAGATCATTTCTTTAAAAGATGTATACACACACATACACATACATACACACACCATATACATATCTACACTACCGTCCGAAATTGTGCGAACTCTGCTTTTTCAACAACTATAAAACTGTTCAAATCTTCAAAAATATTAAAACTAAAATTTTTTCCTCTTTATTTTATTAAAGTTAATAAAATTCTGAAAGAAATGACACCTTGACAAAGAGAATATGTTAATTTTTCAATTAGATATCTAAGAAAAACCCGATTTTCAATGTTTTTACTATTTTTTTTATTTCTCTGTCAAAAATTAATATTTTTAAACGTTCTTAGGCTCATTGAAATCGTATTTTGTTATGCAATTCAAATTATATAAAACAATTCATGTACACATTCTTCTCTAGCGTATGCAAACCGTGAAAGTTGGCTCATAAAATGTCAAAAAATTGTGATTAATATTTATATGACAAAAAATTATCAGTAAAATGTATAAATCTTAAATTTACTTACATAAATCAGAGAATTTTAGAATGATATATTTACTTGATTTTTAAACATCAT
Organism: Leptopilina boulardi; assembly: GCF_019393585.1. Lineage (NCBI taxonomy): Eukaryota > Metazoa > Arthropoda > Insecta > Hymenoptera > Figitidae > Leptopilina > Leptopilina boulardi. Next base: position 1,176,091 of record NW_026137909.1, on the reverse strand, counting down.
ATTTTATTGTAGAATTAAATTTCAATTTTTTGACATTTTATGAGCCAACTTTCACGGTTTGCATACGCTAGGGAAGAATGTGTACATGAATTGTTTTATATAATTTGAATTGCATAACAAAATACGATTTCAATGAGCCTAAGAACGTTTAAAAATATTAATTTTTGCCAGAGAAATAAAAAAAATAGTAAAAACATTGAAAATTGGGTTTTTCTTAGATATCTAATTGAAAAATTAACATATTCTCTTTGTCAAGGTGTCATTTCTTTCAGAATTTTATTAGCTTTAATAAAATAAAGAGGAAAAAATTTTAGTTTTAATATTTTTGAAGATTTAAACAGTTTTATAGTTGTTGAAAAAGCAGAGTTCGCACAATTCCGGACGGTAGTGTATATACTTTTCTTTAATGAGATAATTAATTTTAAATACTATATATTAATTACATTATAATAATAGTTATCCATAAGTCTAATTAATGTATATTATGTGTATATATATGCATACATACGTAAAAAAAACTATTTTTAAATAGTCGGGATGTAACAAATTCATTATAGATAACTTAAAATCCATTAAATTTTGACATAGTTATACAGATTTGAAAATGACAATGTTGCCCTTAGCGGCACCCTTATCGATTTTTGGGGTCGCTGATTACGAATATGATTTCAGATTTTAATAATTCAAAATGGCGGATCCAATATGGCGGACGAAATTTATAAATATTAATTATTCTTTATAAAACTTGGTGTCTAGGGGTTTTTGGGGTCGCTGATAATAACATAATAATAGTAATAATAACATTTATAAATTTCTACCACCATATCGGATCCGCCATTTTGAATTTTGAAAAGCCGACATCAAATTCGTAATCAGCAACCCCAAAAACCTTCAAGTAACAAGTTTAAAGTGAATTCGACGAACTTATATAAATTTCAAACGCCATATTGAATCTGCCATTTTGAATTTTAAAAACCTGACTTCAGATTCGTACTCAGCGACCCCAAAAACCCATAGACACCAAAATTTATAAAAAATAATTAATATTTATAAATTTCGACCGCCATATTGGATTCACTATTTTGAATTATCAAAATCTGACATCATATTCGTTATCAGCGACCCCAAAAACCTTCCAGTAACAAGTTTCAAGTGAATTCGACGAACTTTTATAAATTTCGACCGCTATATTGAATCCGCCATTATGAATTTTGAAAATCTGACATCATATTCGTAATCAGCGACCCCAAAAACCCCTAAGTAACAACTTTCAAATGAATTGGTGAATTTGGTTGCTGATTACGAATTTGATGTCGGCTTTTCAAAATTCAAAATGGCGGATCCAATATGGTGGTAGAAATTTATAAATATTATTATTATTATTATTATTATGTTATTATCAGCGACCCCAAAAACCCCAAGACACCAAGTTTTATAAAGAATAATTAATATTTATAAATTTCGTCCGCCATATTCGATCCGCCATTTTGAATTATTAAAATCTGAAATCATATACGTAATCAGCGACCCCAAAAACCCTTAGATACCAGGATTCATAAAAAATTATTTATTTGTACAAGATTTCCAATCACCTTTTATTTAAAGGTTGTTTTTACCCCTAAAGGCAAAAAATGACCTGATCTAGCAAAACGGCCAGACACGGGTATCTTTTTTTTGGTCCTACTTTCTGAAAACCACTGATTTTTTCGGGTGTGAAAAATCGTGTCGGACGGTGTTATTTATTTACACTAATTTTCAGAGGAGTAAATGACTTTCATTTATTTTCCATTTGACTTTGATCATTTTGATATGTCGTAAAATTAATAACATGTTAAATAAATCTAAGTCTAAGGAAAATACTTCCAAAATTAATTTACTTATGATAGATTAACTAATTTAGGGAATAGGGAACTTGACCTTGATAGTCGATAGAAATTGACAGGTTTCTTTTATTTCGTTGAAATTTTATTTTATATATTTTTTTTATAGAGATAAGCCTGCGAGATAATTTTGAATTTCGTATGAGGAAAAGCAAATTTGTTTGAAAGAAGTCAGATAAAATAAAAAAAAAAGATTATTTCATTTAATTTCATTCAGAACGAACTCACAATTAATTATTCAAACTTAAATAACAAATAATTATACTATATGATTGATTGTATATTTTATTTTTCTATTAATAATTAATATTTTTTTTTGTAAAGTAAAAATATTCAACTTCGAAACGATATATGACATTTATTCATATATAAAAGTAGAAGTGAATAAGAAAATAAACAGCTGATCTACCGTATAATTATGGGAAAAATTCCTCTAATTTGGTAAACAAGCAACAAGTTTTCTAAAAACAAAATATATATTTTCTTTCAAATATATCTATAGAAATAATAAATTTAAGAATTGATCTAATTTAAATAATTCTATTATATTATTACAATCATATCTGTTGATATAGCTGGCACGTGTCCATTGTATCAAATAATTAAATTTGAAAATACAATGTCCCTTTAAATTTAGACAATAGCCATTCTTTCTTTTGTGTAAACTTACGTAATGTGTGTGATCACCATCTAAACATTTATGTTTACGGTCATTCAACCACATATTTGAACTTATTAATTTCTCAGAACCGAAGCAAATTAAGGCCTAGATTGCACGGTACCCTGGAACCAATCTCAACCCTCAACATTCTCCCTTTCAAAAATCCCTGTTGCAACTTGTTCGGGGTACCTCACTGAATATTTTTCAACAAGAAAAATCAAAATCCATCGGGCGCTTTTTTTTAATTTCAATTTTTGTGATTTTAGCGCTAAATTAAAAAAAACTGGTTTTTATAATTATTTAAAGTAAAATTCAACTTCACATGTTCAAATTTTGTTCAAGAAATTATACAAAATCATAATTGCGGTAGAAATTTTTCTGTAGAATCGAAATCTGACATAGGCTTTCGAATTTAAAGCAGAGGAATCCCAAAAAATCCGGAAAACTGTAAATATTCTAAAAGCAATCTCACTGCCGTTTTTTTCAAGTTTTCTGTGTCGAAATTTTCTTTCTGTATTAAACACAGAATTCCTTACGCCATCTACAAACAGCAGTGGTAAATTCCACAAAACTGCTGCGTTGGTTTTCGAAATATACAAATTGTTCTTTGTGAAAAAGCCAAGATTAATTGGCGCAGGCGCAAATTTCTTGAGAAAAAAACAGACTAGAAACGAATTAAAAATTGTTTATATATTTACATATTTAATAACAGAAAGCAAATTTGAATCAGAAAATTTAAAATCAGTAGAATCGTCGTAAACATACCCTACACGGAAAGAACTTTGGTTAAGCGGTTCTCTGCTTGCGGGGCGACCGAGTCGCCCTTTTTTGGGTGAAAAAGTCGACTCGCGCAACGAGTCAAACTGTTCATATTAAAATTTAAAAATCTTTAGATTTATTCCAATGAATGTTAGTTTCTCGAATTTTTTAGTACAAAATAAAGTAAAAGAAAAACTTATTGCTTTATTTATTGACTCTATATTTAATAAAGTGAGAAAATTTCATTGAAATTTAAATTAAATTATTTTTCTTTTATTTTTAAGTTTAAATTAAAAAATTCTTTGCTTTAAAACTGAATAAATTTATTATTTAATAAATTGATTTAAATTAAATTTTAAATTAGAATAATTTTAATAAATCAAACTTTAATATAAGAACTAAAAAATTGTTTTACAAATTTAAACATGAATTTATTGCAAAATTTTCTTTTTTTAAAAATTTAGTTATGACTATAATTAAAAATATAAACAATTTAAAAAATTATTTAGTTATTAAAATAAATCAACGTTTTTTATTAAAAGGTTACAAATAATATCGCGAGGAAATATACAAAGTTTCATCTTTTTTGACAAACAAACACGGCTCCTTATTAGGCAGATCTTTTACATTTAATAATTTTTTACCAGAAGTCTCGAAAACAATGTAGACATGAGAATGTTGGTCGAAGGTGATTTCTTCATATAATTGCAATTGAAAATAAGCGCTGTCATTAATTTTTAAAATTTTAACGATTTTTTCGAACTCAATTTCAGTCTCTTTAACATTTGTCACAACATAGGTACCGATTTTATAAAGAGTGCTATGAATTTTAACTTGTTCGAAAAATACTTTGCTTTTGTCCGGTGAGCTAAATTTTAAGGGGTTTTTACAATCAGAATTGTGTATCATTTCGCACTTTTTCAGTATTTGTTTTTTTGCTACGGTAACAAGTAAAATTTTCTTGCAATTACTACAAAATTGAAGTCTATTTTATCTCCTTATGTTTAGCTTAGAACGTCATGCACCAGAAGTTAGCCAAAGGACCATTTTTTAACAAGAGACTCGGATAATGAATAAGAATATGAAATTTGGGTTGTAATCTCTTACCGAAAGCAATGTATGATTCTACAAAACTTTGTATCAATGTTTCTAAAACTTTGGCATCATGTTCAATGATTCTTGGCGTAGTTACTATGTCGAGTATTTGTCTTAGTAGTTTGAACAAAATCCAATGCTTATCATTTTGAGGAATGAGATCTCCAATGATCAAGCCGAAATATCGAAACAGGCAAAGCATTTCGGATGCGCTTAATTTCAAATTAATTTTCTTTTTATACTTTTTGATCGTAATGATTGGTGGTTTATTAAAACGTTCGTTTTCGTTAAAATCAAAATTTTGTATTCTGAGATTCAAAAGATCTAATGTAAAATATTCATTTACGTAAACAAATGTATATATTAAATAGCTTAAAATATAACGACATACCCCCTCTAATATGTCATGCATAACGTCAATACTAATATTCTCAGTAATGTGGAAATCATCAATTTCGTGGAACACACATTTTTCCTTTATACCAGTCTGAAAGAAACATCCTTTTACGTCTTTATCGTAATTTTCTCGATTTCTTAGAAGTGACGGATCTTCTTTGGTTGTTTTCGAAAGATTTTTAGTAGAAATTTTACAAATTCGGCACCAAAAATTAGCTCTGAAACATTCTACTAACCCGAACAAACTATTCAACCCCAAGTTATCCCCTAAAATTAAAACCAGTTTAAATTTTACGTTATACATAACGTTATCGATGATTATACGTATCCCAGTTCTTTGTAAATAATTGATTTCATCAATAACTCTTCGAAAAATAGGCTCATTACCCAGTTTTTTTCTGTCTTCAGTGAAAAATAGCAGTGTGAAAAATATGCTTTTAAGCCGACACGCTAAATGCGGTGGAAGACAGGCAAGGGATGCGTAGACGGCACCAAGTTTGTACAATCCGGCATGAGAACCTAAAGGGTTCGCCACTTCTAAATCATCGAAATACAAATATAATGGCAACACAATATCGTTAATAGAATCTTTGTCATACTTTGTTAACCACAATTTGGCTTGTAGAATGTTATATTTAATTCGCATATTCATTTTGAAAAATATTTTTTACACTGTACACAAATTTTCAAATATCTAAACGGTTTCAAATTTATTGGTTTTTAATCTCTGACGCAACTTTCAAGACTGCCTGATAAGGTTTTTGTCGACTTATTTCGTAGACAGTTTTTTCAATAAACTCCCATACGTAATCGCAAGTATAGGGCCACACGCGCAATGCTACCAAACATTTGTAACAACTTTCAACAGCTTTAATTAAACTGGCAGATTCTTATGTTTGTCCATTAATGACGACAGTAACCGAAGAAAGGTTGTCAAGACACCCGCAGGCAATAATGTATGGATGATTTTGCTGGTCAATTGATTTCATCCATTCTTCATATTTTTTCTTTTCCGAGTTAAGATTATCTGCATCCTGAAATAGATTTAATTAAATATTGGAGAATTAAACATCATATCACATTATAAAAAAATATCATTTTCATACTTTCACGTGCAAAATAAAGCTATTCAATATTTGCTTTTTTGTCAGCTTGATTATTTCTTTGTTGTTCTTAAACGTTTTTGGAACTGTCATAAAAAGAAGCAACAGAAAGAAAGCCAAAGTAGTATTGTTGGTACCTAAAGAAATTTTTTTTTCTACATAACTCAAATGTATTACTGCATATTGAGAAAGCAAATGTAATATTCACGGAGAAATATGTTATTAACTTTATTGATTTAGTATAGTCTATTTTTCTCAGTAAGGCAGCAATCACTGATATAAATGCATTCAGAATAGATTTCATAATACATACCTGCTTCAACTAAAAACGCATCATTTTCCTTGATGAAATCTTTTACCTCCTTAATCCTACTTTTTTGACACAGTGTAACAATCTGATTTGCTAATTGTGGCCACTAAACATAAAGTACTGAATTATAAGATTTTGCAATATCGGAGGTAATAATTTTATCATTTAATAAATTCGTCGTGTTTCGTTCAAAATCTAACTCCAGCTAAAAAGTAATGAAATCCAAATGATAAAATTCAACTTTTAATCGGCATTGATAACGAGGAATGAAAAACGTTGCTTTATCTTCTTTCGGAAACAGTTCCTTAATTTCTTGGGGAAGTTTCTCAAAAGTTTTAGATTTTATGCTGCAAAAGTTTGAGTTAAAAATAAATTCTATAGATTTTTCCCATATAGTTTTAATTTAAATTTACTAATTAATTTTTTCACTTCTTTCGCAAATGTTGTAAAACTTACTGATATTTTATTGGATCTTCTTGAATTTTATGATAAATAATTATTTCGGATAATTTACTACGATTCAAACCTTTTTTTAACGCGTATTTAGCTAGTATAATCTTTCCTCTCAAGTTTGTTGGTGCATTTAATATATTATAAACTTCATCTACAAATATTCACATCAAAATGATCATTAATCTGCTTAAAAACATAAATAATGCAATGCAAAATATGAATAATAAATTAATAATTTACTTTCTGTGAAATCAACACTTTCTTGAGACGAATTGGAAATGTCAACATTTATTTGTTCTACTCTTACATTCGATACGATTTCATTTTGCAATACTGAGTGTTGTTTTTCAAAATTAAATTTAGTTAGAAAATCCATTGCATTTGTATACTCAATTAAAATGGAAGAAATTCTTGCCTCATCTAATAAATAGAACTGATCGTCATTCACGCCGCTATCTAAATTCGGAAAAGTTATGTTTACGTTTGGTTAAATAATGTTTTTTACTAGTATTTATTTAAATAAAGATAACATTTTTGTTAGTAGTTAGTAAGTTTTGATACACTTCTCCGCAATGTTTCGATTTTAATAAAATATTCTTTTATTCAAAATGACACGCGACAGATGACATGAATTTGAGGTTAGAAATGTAAATATATTGCTTACCTTTAAATGTTCCATGCAACTCCTCAAAATTATACTTCGCTAAAAAGATTTCCATGGTTTTTTTTACTTCTTTATAAATTATTAAAGATACAAACAAGCCTGCACATTTAAAATCAAATTGAAGACAACACAAGTATCACAAACAAGCAAACACGCGGTCCGGTGTACATATCAACACTTTGCGCGAGTCGACTTTTTCACCCAAAAAAGGGCGACTCAGTCGCCCCGCAAGCAGAGAACTGCTCGACCCGACTGCAGGTTGCACGGCTCCACCTGCGCAGAGAGAACCGCTTAACCAAAGTTCTTTCCGTGTAGATTTTGTTAACTTTTAAATTCAAAATTTTAATCACTGCCAAAAAAATGTTCATTCTATAATATTTTGTTTTGTAAATTTGAAAATGTAACTGTTACTTATTGGGAAATTTCGATAAATTTTGAAATTGCTCTTATTTTTATAAAATTTAACAGACAATTTGGAAAAAACGACGCTACGGTGAGATTGTTTTTAGAATATTTACAGTTTTCCGAATTTTCTGGGATTCCTCTGCTTTTAATTCGAAATCCAATGTCAGATTTCGATTCTACAGAAAAATTTCTACTGGAATTATGATTTTGTATAATTTCTGGAACAAAATTTGACCATGTGAAGTTGAATTTTACTTTAAATAATTATAAAAACCAATTTTTTTTAATTTGGCGCTAAAATCACAAAAATTGAAATTAAAAAAAAGCGCCCGACGGATTTTGATTTTTCTTGTTGAAAAATATTCAGTGTGGTACCCCGAACAAGTTGCAACCGGGATTTTTGAAAGGGAGAATGTTGAGGGTTGAGATTGGTTCCAGGGTACCGTAATTGATAAGAAGGTAAACATAAACACGTATAATAGTATTTATCCCCGGTGTGAGAGTTAATAATGCTTCAACTGGTACCCCTGGTGTTTTAGTTTTCTGAATAAATTTGAATTGAATGAAATTTTTTTTTCTTTCTCTCTTTCTCTTCTTCTTCAAGAATATATATTACACAAAATAATAGGGATAAGTAGAATTATGAGAGTGCAATGAAAATCATTCACAATTATAGAGATATTGAATAAATAAATATAAAATTAAATTTTTTTGTTTTTGTTTTGAATATTTAAAATGGATCCCGAACTAAACAAAAACAATGAAGCATCAAAATCTATTTCAGATAAAGAAAATAAATCGTCTTTAAATGAAAATAATGATAAAGTAAAGAAAAGAGGTACAATACCCAAAAAACAAAGTAAAAATAAATGATTTTTAGAGGTTTTCGATGAAGAAATCACTCAGATTTCTCTTTTTGATAGTGATGAAGAATATGATTTTAATGATGAGGAACAAGAAATATGAAATAAAACTGAAAAAGATTTTGATGATTTTATTAAAGAATTGTGAATAACAGTTAAAAAAGTAAAAAAAGGATTAGGTAAATTAAATACTAAACAAAAGGAAAATCTTGATTTATGCATAAAAGAAAGATCTAAAATTTGTAAAAAAATAGAACAAAATGAAAGAGAAATCGAATAATTAAAAGCTAAATTATATGATAGAGTAGACACCGGTATTGAAATTAATAAAAAAAATGGAACAAAATGAAAGAGAAATCGAACAATTAAAAGCTAAATTATATGATAGAGTAGACACCGATATTGAAATTAATAAAAAAAATCATATCCTATTCCGATGAAATTGCGTGATAAAGTTAATAATGAAATAAATAAATTAATCAAATTAAAAATTCTAAAAAAAATGAATATGCAATACATTAGTCCAATATGTATATCATTAAAAAAAGATGGTACTATTAGATTTTGTTTAGATGCGCGAAAATTAAATTTAATTGTAATCGATGAATATGAACGTGCGGAAACAAATGAAGTTTTATTTCAAAGATGTACGGGTGTAAAAGTGATGTCTTCTTTAGATTTGGTTAGTAGTTTTTGGCAAATTCCTTTATCGGAAGAATCTAAAAAATATACGGGCTTTATAATAGAAGGTAAATGCTATGTATTTAATGTAGTACATTTCGGTTTAAAAACAAGTACTAGTGCGTTGGTACGAGCGTTAGATCAGGTACTATGTGGTATAGGCGATTTTGTAATCACTTTTATCGACGACATGCTGTGAACATCACAAAATATTGATGAACATCTCTATCACTTAGAAAAAAAAATCCTACGCACCCTAAGGGACCGTAGTTTCGTCAAGGCCCAGAGCCTTTAGTGTTAATTTTAGACGGTAAGACCTCGGGAACTCTAAGCAGTGCGGTAAAACCCAGAAGAAGAAGGAAGGAAGAACACCACTGGACCATTGTCATCATCCACCAAGAATGAGGAGGCAAGTGAAAAACAAATATACGACAAATGTATATATAAATATATATATAAATTATTGAGAATTTTGTAATTTAGAGTAGTCGTTGGTATACTCTTGGTGTTCCAGAGCACTGCCACCGTTAATAAAATAAAACCCGAATCCGAATTAACCTTGTATGTACTCCATGTAGACGGATTGTACAAGTGAGGATTTTAAAAACACACATACTTAGAAAAACTTTGTAACGCGTTCGGTACACATACATCCGACACTTGAAATTTAGAAACAATTTATATATAAAAAAAAATCTGGCTTTAAAGTCTTACTTGAGATTTTTAAAGAGTTTTGATGAGGATATTCATCAAGATTCTTTAATTAATAATTCTGTTTTATCTCTTCCTACACCTGAAAATCACAATATTAATATTACAATGACGAACAAAACTGACAAAGCTAAAGACAATACTATTAACAAAGATGATGACAAAGACATTCTAAAATTAATTTTTAAAAAATTGACATTACTTGAAAATTTTCCGAATATTAAATTCGGAAAATGCTAAAAGAATGGATGAAATAAAATTTCTTGCTCATAAACAAAACCTGCTTTTAACCGAAGACGAAGAGAACGACACCGAAGATGAGACAATAAAGCGGAAACATAAAAATTTTCCTCCAAAATTAGATGAAACACCCAAAGATAGTGAAAAGAATATTCATAGAGAATTTCCAGAATTGTATAATACCGGACCCTCCTAACAGCGGGCGGTCGGTGCCACAAGTGTAAGCGGCGCGCATTCCCTGCCACAGCGAGTGGCTACAACGGAAACCTTTCCTGCAAAGGACATTATAAGAACTATAGAAATTTTAAATGGCCAAGACGATGCAGGTGTTCAAGATTTTATCTTAAACGTGAAACGCGCTATTTCCAAATGCTCACAAACTGACCTTTTATTAGATTTTGTAAAGGCAGAAAAAATACCAGGAAATGCCAAACGTGCTATTCAGCATTGTCCTACAAATAGCTTTGAAGATCTCTTTACATCTCTTAAAATAAACCTTTCTTCTGAAACATCTGTAGAACTATACAGGGTTAAACTAGACAACTGCAAACAAAATAATGACACGGTGCAAATATATAATCAGAAATATAGACAATTATTTAATGAACTTAAATACGCGATTCAATCAAAACACTCCGGGACAATGGCTCGAAAAATTGCTCTTCAAATTGAAGAAGAATCACCTATCAAAAGATATATTATGAACCTTCGGGAGGAAATAGGTACTCAAGTTAGACCATTAAAACCTACTTTCATTATTAAAGCACAAGAAGAAGCTTTAGAAGCTGAAACGTGGTATCGCGAAAAACTAAAGAGTAGAGTACTGTCTACCATTAGACCACACTCACAGCCAAATTTCGGAAAAAATCTTACCTCCGGTCGGAAACCCTTTCCAGTTCAGAATTCTTCAAACAAATTTAACCAATCTGATCCACCTAACCATAACCTACAGGAGCTTCTATAAATATAATTAAAAAATCAAATTTTCCAGAAAATCTTTCCAAAGAGTTTCATGAAAAACAGTTCCAAATGGGAAATGACGTTCAAACCTCTGAGTACAAAGCAGAGGTAAATTATTTAGACAAAAAACATGTTTTTTACATAGTTCCTGACGATTTTCCATTACTAGAAGACGTTATTTGAGGGTTACCATTTTTACAGCAATATCTATATCGATTATCAAATGAAACATTACGCTTGAATGAACATGAACACCAGTTAATTGAAGATGGGATTGTAATACCACCAAATCAAATTAAATTAATTCGCATTCCTGTAACAAAGAAAAAGGGAACAGTAGGGATTTTTTATAACCCCCTTATTCTAGATTCAATCTACTCTATACAGGACCAAACTGTCACTGTCCTGATTAGTAACAATTCTCCTACAAGTAAACACCTGAATTTAAAGGATATTAATTATCGATATATCACATCTAACGTGCCGGAACCGGGAATTATGTACATTCCAGCAAATAAATTATCAAAAAGAATTAAACTGCTAAATGATAATACACGACTGAACCACGTAGAGACCCGTTTTAAAGAAAACCTTTTGAAAATAATTCACTCATATTTCGGTTACCAGGCGACCCATTACCTGGTACACATCTTGTGCACCATAAGATTACACTCAAAGAGGATAAAATAATTAACACCCGATCTTATCAACCACCAAAATGCCATGAAAATGAAGTGTGCACTCAAGTGGGAGAAATGCGTAATGAAGGTATCTTGAGAGACTCTGACTCGCCTTACAATTCACCAGTGTGGATTGTACCTAAAAAATCAGACGCATCTGGTAAGAAAAAATGGCGCGTAGTTATACACTTTAGGAAAATTAACGAAATCACAGATCAAGACTCTTACCCAATACCAGTAATAGATGATATTATCTACAATATAAACAACGCTAAATATTTCTCTGCTTTCGATCTTAGCTCAGGTTTTCATCAGGTACCTATGGAAGAAAGTTCAAAAAAGTTTACTGCCTTCTCGACACCTGACGGACATTTCGAGTTTGAAAGAATGTCATTCGGATTAAAGAATTCTCCTGCCACATTTCAAAGAATGATTAACACTGCATTAAATGGTCTCATTAACAAAATCTGTATGGTCTACTTAGATGATATTGTTGTTTATGGCTCCACTACAGAAGAACATAATACAAATTTAGTTACACTTTTTGAAAGACTGCGCCAGACTGGACTCAAATTACAACCTGATAAATGTGAATATTTGAGGCCCGAATTAGAATATTTGGGACACTTAGTCACTAAAGATGGAATTAAACCTAACCCCAATAAAACCAAAGCGGTATCAGAATTTAAAATTCCACATAACCTTACCACTCTAAAATCATTCTTAGGTCTCTCTGGATATTACAGGAAATTTATTAAGAACTATTCCACAATTGCCAAACCACTTACACAACTTACTAAAGGATCAAAAGAGTTCCTCTGGACTCCAACTTGCCAAAACGCTTTTGATTCATTAAAAATGTCCCTTTGCAATGCACCCGTATTAAAATATCCAGACTTTGAAAAAGAATTTGTTTTAATTACAGACGCATCTAATGTAGGGTTAGGAGCAATCTTAAGTCAAGATGGTCATCCTTGTTATTATATTTCAAGAACTCTTAATACACCCGAACTCAATTACGCAACAACTGAAGAAGAACTCCTTGCAATTGTATGGGCAGTTTAAAGATTCAGACAATATCTTCTAGGTCGAAAATTTAAGATTCTAACCGATCATCAAGCGCTAAAGTGGTTGTTTAACGTAAAGGATGCATCTTCGCGATTAATGAGATGGAGGCTTAAATTAGAAGAATATGAATACGAAATTCAATATAAAAAGGGTTTCGAAAATACTGCAGCCGACGCTCTTTCTCGCATATGCCATATTACTAGCAAAAATAATTCGGTACAACCAAACGAAATAGAATTTGATTTAGAAACCGAGTTACCTGAAATCGAGATTCTAGATGTACCGTTGGAACGAGATCTTAACACACCGACACCATTCAATAATGTAAAATCATCCTCTCGCGACACACATTTAACCGATCAGATAGAATTAAATGATTTTGGCTTTACAAATCCATCACCAAATTTAGATCTAGAACTTATTCAAAACGAACAACCACAACCTCAAAATTCAATACCTATTAGATTAGACTATCAACAGTTGTACCAAGAGTATTATAAGTGGTTCGCAAATCGAACAGAAACTAGGGAGGTAGAAAAACCGAATGCCAATGGAAAATTATGGAAACAATTTTGAAAACGTTTTACTGGTGATCCTAATATTAAAGTCTTACCCTCGTATAGTGAAAAAGATTAGCTCCGAATAATTGATAACACTGCAAGATGGATAATCTCAAAAAAAATCACTATTTTAAGAATGCACTTTAAAGACCCCACTATTACATCAACGGAAAAAATAAAGTTAAAAATTTTAATATCTTTCATTAGCTTTAAATATCCTCAAATTAAGATACACACCTGTTTTAATTCAACCACCGAATTATCAAAGGACGAAAAACAACAGATTATCCAAGAAAGTCATGGATCTATAATGACTCAACATTTTGGCGAAAATAAATCGATTCAAAGAGCACGTGAATTAGGGACTTGGAAAAATATGGAGAATGAAATAGTAGATTACATTAAAAAATGTCATACGTGCCAAACTCAAAAGTTAACAAGAATTAAAAGAAAATCCAAAGCATTAAAACTACAGCTTTTCATCCGCAGAGTAATGGTAATTTAGAAAGAGCACATAGTACAGTTAAGGATTTAATTAGGACAGCTAAGACAGATTTGCATACTGAATGGGACAAAACACTTAAATTCATATCAATGGCTTACAATACAATGTTACACGAGGGAACTGGATTTAGCCCATTTCATCTAACTTTCGGTCGAAATGCAAACATACCTTCTGTACTAGCAACTACTCCAAGTCTAAAGTATCCTGATTTAGTTAAACTTTGTCAGGAAAGACACGAAAGGTATGTCGGTAAAGCTCGAGAGAAAATTCAAAAATGTAATGAAAAATATAAAAGAATACAAGACGCAAAAATAATTCTACCACAAAGATTGTTCGACATTGGAGATCTTGTAATGGTAACAAACAATAAAGAAAACAAGCTTAGTCCCGATTGGAAAGGCCCTGCAACAATTGTGAGATCATTACCTAATAATAATTACGAGATACTTCTTAACAATGACAGAACTTTGATCCATGCTGACAGACTCAAATTATACAACTATTGAAACATAATTTAATCGTAGAAAACTTTAATACCAGCAGTTTATATTAAAATAACTATGATAGAATTTTACTCCGTTATAGGTAACAAACATGCACAAACTACTGTTTACAACCACTCTCATCTTTGGCATCGCGTAGTCCAATGTGATTTTTCAACCCGTTACGAATACTCTAATATTCGCAGAGAACTTGGGCACTACAAGTCTTTACCATCGTTCGTGGAAATTAATTATAGGAGTTGACACTAGCAGTATCGAAAAAAGATTGATTCAAATTCAAGATTCTTATTCAAAAGCAGTTGCATTATGCCACGGCTGTACCGAAGAATTTGAAATTAATGTTCTTAATAATCGCATATTAAGATTAGCAGATCTTCAGACTACACTTCATCAAATATTAGGTTTTTCTCGTACAAAGAGGGGAATTCTAAATATCATAGGGTCTATATCAAAAACACTTTTTGTCACTCTCGATGATAATGACATGGATATTATTAACCAAGAATTCCATAAAGTATATTCTGATCAGAAGATAATTAGAGATACAATAGGAAACCAAACTAGAATAATTAAAACACTTTTAAATACAGCTTCTCACGATTTACAGCTTCTTAACAAAGAATCTAGATCCTTGATTGATCAACTTAATCAGTTAGTAAATGCATCAAACACAAATGCAAAAAACACTATAATTGCCAATATGCTTACTATATGTACAATAGCAATCACGGAATACAGTGAAGACGTTAATTTAATAATAAATGCTATCAACGATGGGAAACACGGTATTATACACCCTCAGATTCTTACACCAAACATGTTAATTCAAGAACTACAACACATTGAGGAAGAAATTAACACTAAGTATCCAATTAAATTGATCCCACAAAATTATCAGCATATCATCGACATATCCGACATTACTGTAAGCATTACACACAAACAGTTAATATACATTCTCAGAGTACCAGAATTAGAAGAACCAGTTCTCCAAACTTTACACTTAATTCCTATACCAATCCGTCATGGAACGGGATTCATTGCACCAATCCCTTTACATGAAATCCTACTAATTAATCCTGAAAAAACCTTGTATGTCCCTTCTGACACACAGACAATGCGAAATTGTAAAATATTAGAAGACACATTTATTTGTAAAAGAGTACAGCCAACTTTTCTTATCAGCGAAGTAGAAAATTGTGAAACAAATATTGTCAAACATAGATACAAAACTATTTCTGATAAATATTGCGAATTTTCTGTTTTTAAAATATCAGAGTTGGCATTCATACCTCTTCAAGATCCGAACCAATTTAATATACACTACCGTCCGAAATTGTGCGAACTCTGCTTTTTCAACAACTATAAAACTGTTCAAATCTTCAAAAATATTAAAACTAAAATTTTTTCCTCTTTATTTTATTAAAGTTAATAAAATTCTGAAAGAAATGACACCTTGACAAAGAGAATATGTTAATTTTTCAATTAGATATCTAAGAAAAACCCGATTTTCAATGTTTTTACTATTTTTTTTATTTCTCTGGCAAAAATTAATATTTTTAAACGTTCTTAGGCTCATTGAAATCGTATTTTGTTATGCAATTCAAATTATATAAAACAATTCATGTACACATTCTTCTCTAGCGTATGCAAACCGTGAAAGTTGGCTCATAAAATGTCAAAAAATTATGATTAATATTTATATGACAAAAAATTATCAGTAAAATGTATAAATCTTAAATTTACTTACATAAATCAGAGAATTTTAGAATGATATATTTACTTGATTTTTAAACATCATATTTTATTGTAGAATTAAATTTCAATTTTTTGACATTTTATGAGCCAACTTTCACGGTTTGCATACGCTAGGGAAGAATGTGTACATGAATTGTTTTATATAATTTGAATTGCATAACAAAATACGATTTCAATGAGCCTAAGAACGTTTAAAAATATTAATTTTTGCCAGAGAAATAAAAAAAATAGTAAAAACATTGAAAATTGGGTTTTTCTTAGATATCTAATTGAAAAATTAACATATTCTCTTTGTCAAGGTGTCATTTCTTTCAGAATTTTATTAGCTTTAATAAAATAAAGAGGAAAAAATTTTAGTTTTAGTATTTTTGAAGATTTGAACAGTTTTATAGTTGTTGAAAAAGCAGAGTTCGCACAATTCCGGACGGTAGTGTAATACCAGAAAATGAAATGGAATTAAACGTCGTTTGTAATAACAAAAACGAAATTATAACTATTAAGGAACCTAGTTTAATTTACAGTAATTCCGATTGCATATTACACACTCCAAAGTCAATATTAAAATTACGTAAATCTATTGATTTACGTAATTTTAATACATAACTCCGATATTAAATTTAAAAAGAATATCTCTTTTGCAATTAGTCAAACTGATTTAAATTTAATTAGTTCACAACTACCTATAATACAAGAATCGTTACATAGCGAAAAATTTAATTCTTTAAAACGTAGTATAGATACAATGGAAGCTTCGATACAAAGCATAAAAAATATTCGCAGGACAAAAACATGGGTGGAGAAAAGCACAGACATATTACAATACTTAGGATATATATCGTTAGCCGTTTTAACAATTTACTAACTGTATAAAGCTGGAATTTGTCAATTATTGGCTAAATTACTTCCTACAAATTTATGTATTAATTTATTCTGCGTAAAAACAAATGTGAACAATACACTAACTGTACATTACACAAGTGCCCCTACGGCACCAACACCATTAGATGAACATTTAAAAATCACACCTCAATCTATAAGGTTCCGACCTTAGGGACTAAGGTCAATCTAAGTTGGGGGGGTGTAACGAAATCTACGTCACAGATCTACCTTTTCTCCCTCCACTCAACATCCCCTGGACCATCCCTCCTACGCACCCTAAGGGACCGTAGTTTCGTCAAGGTCCAGAGCCTTCAGTGTTAATTTTAGACTTTGTAAAGAGACACGTATCTAAATCTACGGACTTAGAACGTGGCATTATTACGCTCATTTTATAAATAAAGAATAATACTTTGTTTACGAATAATTTATTATAATTTACTTATTTCTTGTAATTAATAAATAAATAATAAATTATCTACAGATAATTTATCATCTGGTAATATTTATTTATTAAATTCAAGATTATAAAAACCCGTCACAGGGGATAATAAAAAAAATTATGTACAACAAAAAGTATTATAAACAATTTAATCGATGAAACTCATGAAATGTATGGACATGTAGGACCACAAAGAGTTTTTCGCATGTTGAATGAATATTTTTATTATCCGCATTTTTCCAAGGTTATTAGGCATAGGATTGCTAGCTGTGACTCATGTCAGAAAAATAAAATTTCTAATCAAACTAATTACGCTGAAATGAGAAGTTATGCACCGAAAAACCCGGGATAAATTTTATCAATCGATTTTTACGGTCCTTTACCAGCAACAAAAGGCGGATTTAAATACATTTTATTAACAATCGATGCGTTTAGTAAATACGTTTAATTATACACTATAAGAAAAATAACAACAATAGCGCTAATAAATCAAACATCATATAAAGGAATATGGAAAACCAAAAAAAATTATTTCGAACCACAGAACACAATTTACTTCAGAAGTATGGACTAATAAACTCAAAGAAGAGGGGATACAACCTGTCTTTTCGTCAATACGTCATCCTCAAGGAAATATTGTCGAGAGAATTCATAGGGAGTTATCAACATTTTTCAGAACTCTTACCAATGGTAGACATAATTCCTGGTGGAATTGGATATCAATTATTGAAGATTGTATCAATGAAACTCACCATGAAACTACCGAGTTTACACCTATAGAACTTCAGCTCAACAAAAAGCCAAGAAGAATGTGGGAAAAATGGTTCGATTTTCCAGCTATTCCAAATAATATGGATTATGAAAGAAAATTAGAATTTGCGTATAATAACATCTGTAAAAAAGGTAAAAGAAGATCAGAAAAATTTAATATCACACATAAATTAACTGAATTTAAAGTAGGTGATACAGTCTTAATTAAATTACTAAATAGGTCAGATATGGAAAACAAAATAATAGCTAAATTCCTACAAGTCTACGAAGGACCATGTGAAATAAACAAAATGATAAAAAAAAAAAACTTTTTGGACCCAATTACTCTGATTAAAAAATCCAAACATTATTCAGCAAATTAAATAAAAATGTAAAAAAATAATAAATCTATGAACTAAAAATGTATAGAAGAAGATTTTTTTCCGTTCTTATCTTTATTTTCTCTTTGCGTCGTGAGTGATTTTGAGTCTCACTGAATAGTATATAGTATCTTGTTATCATTTTTTTTCTTCTTCTCTTCTCTCTCTTCCTTTTATTTTCCATATTGCTATCTACATTATATTTTATAAATTATAAAAATAATTCAGTAGTTAAATTTGGTTTTTTTTAAAGATGGATAACAATAATCATGATTATGATATTGTTCTCTCAATGGAGCAATATCTGTCTTAAATACTTCATATTAATAAAAAATACAACGTGAGCGTAATAAATTCTATTGGTCCATCATTTATAAAAGTAAGAGTGGAAGAATTTAAAGAAAACCATAAACAACAAATGGTGGAATGCAATGTATTCTATTCATCACATGATGAATCATACAGATTCATATTCGAGGGAGAATTAACGAACTATTCAGGATGGCCTGTAATAGCAAAAACAAATATAAATACATACATTAGAGGAATTCTCATTCTATTCAGCACAGGAGTGCAAGACGTGATTTTAGTGTACGATGTAGACAATGATGTCCATTTACACATAATTAAAGAAAACATTTTTTATCTAATATATAAATTTTTATACATAAAAAAAGATGTAACAAAAATAGCTTTGACGGATATCTTACCCAACAATAACATCTATTGGGAAAAAGATACAATTGATAGATTTGGTGTTATCATGCAAAATAGAACTTTTCAATTTTATTTTAAAGCCCGAATCAACGAAGTAAACATGGGTTGGGGAATTCATAACAGGCTTTGGTCAGTAGATGACAAATTGATAGATTTAAACTTAGCACAATTAGCACCGGGAATAATAGAAATATTCCCAAATTATGATGAAATAATTGAGGAGGAGGAAGAAGATAATGTTAGAATAAGAGCCGTTGGAGGCTAAATAAAGCTATTTTTTCAAAAGAAGAATATAAATTTTGATTTTTTTTTATTGTAAACAAATCAATTTATTGTAGGATTTAATAAATTTATTCGTTTAGGGGGGCATTAAGGGGGTAATCAAAAATCTATTTTTTTTCTTCTCTTAAGTTTGCCTATTGAGAATATTTTTCTTATTTATAAACAAATCAATTCTTTTATGTCAAAAGAATATGATTGGTTTAGGGGGGCATTGAAGAGTTATTCCAATAGTGAAAAGATTATATTTATTTAAATGCAAATAAAGGAAAATGTAGAGTACTATATAATTTCAAAAATATAACGTTTCATTTTGGTATATATATATATATATATATATATATTTATATTATAATTATTTTTTAAACATTTTTATTTCTACTGAACTGTTTTTATATATTATACAAAATTTGGTTTTTTAATAAACATATTTTTATATTTATTTTTTGATTTTTTAAAATAATAATTTGCAATATATATTACAATAAAGAATCATAATTCTTGGTGTTTTCGATTTTATATAATAAAATATTAATTAGTTAGTTAACTAATTTAATTAATATTTAATTTGTGTTGGGTTACTAAAAATTTCACAAACTTTTTCCTAAGTATACCAAAAAAGTATTACCTGGAGTGAAACTTATCTCTGTTACAGTTAAAGCTTTCTTTTCGTATACAATAAATTACAAAACTGCCAGTACTCGGCCAGTACTGAACCTGTAGTGGTTACCAGTACTGGTGCCAACTCTGGTAGCCAATACTGGTAAAATGTTATCATCCCAAAGTTACGCCAATACTGGGTGCCAGCACCGCGCCAGTATTTGTCAGTACTGCGCCAGTACTTCGCCATTAGTAAATTTTTGATTGGGATTAATGAATAACAATTTTAAAATAAAAACAATTTTTTCTAAAAATTGCATGATTTTTTTTATTTGGTGAAATCTATTTTAAAGTGATTAAATATCCTTAAGTTAATTTATTTTAATTTAAACATCCCGCGTGAAAAACGAACTATGGGAAAAAGCTATCAAAAGCTGACAAAAGATGGGAGAAGATTTTCGCCATTGTTTTTAAGTTTTATCCCATACTTTAAAGAATTGCAAAAAGCTCACAAACCATTACTTTCTTTAATATCATATAACATTGCTAAAATCTTGCCAAAGTATTGCAAAAATATGGGGATAAAATAAAGTCAATTTTGTCTGTCTTACTTCTTATTTTTCTCATTTTTTTTCTTAAAATCATTGCAAAACAATGGGAAAAAATTGATTTTTCCTTTCACAATCTTTTTCCCATATATTTTTGCAATACTTTAAAAATCAAATTTTTAAAATTGAAAAAATGAGAAAAATTGATTTTTTCTTTCCAATCTTTTTCCCATATTTTTGCAATACTTCAAAAATCAGATTCTTAAAGTTGAAAAATAGAGAAAAATTGATTTTTTCTTTCCAATCTTTTTCCCCTATTTTTGCAATAATTTAAAAATCAAATTTTTAAAGTTGAAAAAATGAGAAAAATAAATTTCTTCTTTCTTAATCTTTTTCCCATTGTTTTGCAATGATTTTAAGAAAAAAATGAGAAAAATAAGAAGTAAGTTAGAAAAAATTGACTTTATTTTATCCCCATATTTTTGCAATACTTTGGCAAGATTTTAGCAATGTTATATGATATTAAAGAAAAGTATGGGAAAGGCTCATAAGCAATGGTTTGTGAGCTTTTTACAATTCTTTAAAGTATGGGATAAAACTTAAAAACAATGGCGAAAATCTTCTCCCATCTTTTGCCAGCTTTTGATAGCTTTTTCCCATAGTTCGTTTTTCATGCGGGATTTGTTTTTTAAAATATTAAATGTGCAAAATGTTTTTTATTTTTAAATAAACAATTTCCAAAAAAATTAAAAATCGTTTCTTAACGATAGGACCAGGTTTGAATTTTCTAATATTATTTATGCTATATTTCTCTAGGTCAAACATGCCGGATCATTTAAAAACCATTTAAAAAAATTCCACAAAGTGGAATTTATTGATGTTGTAACTACGGAAAACAAAATAAAAAAAGAAAAAATGATGACCAATATGCAACAAGGAAAACACATTTCTGTGAAACTATGCCCTGAAGACTTGTCCATGGCATGTATCAAATTAGTGATGATAAATGGTCGTCCCTTCACCTTGTTAAATGATTCAGGATTTAGAGATATCATTGATCCTATTATAGAAGGATTCAAAGGAAGTGAGAAGCCAGTCATTTCTCCCAAAACTATAATGAACATGGTCACAATTACAGCCAACGATGTCCGGGAATCAATAATTAATGAATTAAAAAAAGTAAGTAAAATATATATATAATTATGATGTATTCCACGCCAAAGTGAAAGTCTATCTGCAATTGCATGTCCGATTTTTTTTTCTTTGAGTACTAATTGAGACTAGATTCCATGAATTTAAAAAATTTTTTAGCAAGCCGTTTTCGAGTTATGGAATTTTGAAAATTGGAGAATTTTCTTGTCTTTTAATTTTTGAATGCTCATAACTTCCTTAAAAATGCATCAAATTTAAAAGTCTTTTTTTTAAATGTGTGTTTTTAAACGTACTTTTCAACAAAAAAATTGAAATTTTTTTTAAACGATATTACTATCAAGTTTCTGAGTTTTAATGATAAAAAATCATTTTTCTCATTTGACGTACTGATCGATTTTTTTCAAAAAATTTTCAAAAAAACTACCTCTTTTTACGACACTTTTTAACCAAGCCCGATAATGGGCAAACAATTTTTACAACATTTTCGGAATTTTTCAAAAAATTTTGAATTTTTTAAAAATATTTGAATTTTTTAAAAATATTTATGTTTTTTTTATACTACGTACTTTTATGTATTTTGATGCGCTGATTACGAAAATCATAGTGACAATACCTGAAGATTTTATTTATTTGGTGAAAATAAAAAAAAAGTCCCAAAATTTATGGATTTTTTCGTTTATTGGGTAAAATATGCAAAATTTTAAAAAAATGTTTAAACAAAAGTTATAGATCTTATTAAAATAAATTTTTTATATCAAATGCATTTTTTTTATTTTTGCATATTTTACCTAATAAACGAAAAAAACCATAAATTTTGGGACTTTTTTTTTATTTTCACCAAAGAAATAAAATCTTCGGGTATTGTCACTATGATTTTCGTAATCAGCGTATCAAAATACATTAAAGTACGTAATTGAAAAAAGACAAAAATATTTTTTAAAAATTCAATAATTTTTGAAAAATTTTGAAAATATTGTAAAAATCGTTTGCCCAGTATCGGGATAGGCTTAAAAGTGTCGTAAAAAGAAGTAGTTTTTTGAAAATTTTTTGAAAAAAATCGATCAGTTTGTCAAAGGAGAAAAATGACTTTTTATCATTAAAACTCAAAAATTTGATAGTAATATCGTTTAAAAAAAGTTTCCATTTTTTTGTTGAAAAATACGTTTAAAAACTCACATATTGAAAAAAAACTTTTAAAATTGATGCATTTTTAAGGAAGTTATGAGCATTCAAAAATTAAATTCATGAAAATTTTCAATTTTTAGAATTCTATAAGTCGAAAACGGCTTGCTAAAATTTTTTTTTTAAATTCATGGAAGCTAGTCTCAATTAGTACTAAAAGAAAAAAAAATCGGCGATGCAATTGCAGATGGACTTTCACTTTGGCACTAATTAATTACGGTTCGGTTTGAGTTAAAACACCTTTGAAATAGAAAATTTGACACTTCTATTGTATAGAGTCAATTTAAGACTTATAATAAAAGCTTATGTTATTTAGATGCTCAAAAAAATTTTGTCTTCATAAAAATTGATAATTTAAACAAATATAAGAAATTAAAACTAATAATTCTAATACCGGTAATTTTATATTACGACGCGTTTGCATCACTTTCGGTGTATCAATTACGGTGACCAAAATTCCATTTATTTTAATGATACTTTGCCACCGTAATTAATACTGATTGAAATATTGGAAAAAATTTGATCTCAAATAATTAAATTAATAATTGTTTAAATGTGCATCTTTAATTGTAATTGTATCAAAAAAAGATTAAAATAATTTTTGTAAATAACTTTGTAACTGTTATATTAAATATAATCCCAAGTAGCACGATATATCAACCAGATGTCACGGTGATATCACCGGGGAATGTCACCGTGACATCAGGAAAATGTATAAATGTCCGCCTTACGGTGATATCACACGGTGACATCGAGGTGATATCATGGTGACATCAAGGTGATATCACAGTCATATCACGGTGATATTATGGTGATATCATCGTGATATCATGTTGATATTTTACAGAGATTTAAAATTTTTAATAATTTAAAAAATAATAATAAATAAAAAAAATAATAAAAAATAATAATTTTTAAATAATTTTAAATCCCTGTAAAATATCAACATTATATCACGGTGATATCACCATGATATCACTTTGATGTCACCGTGTGATATCACCGAAAGGCGGACATTTTGACATTTTCCTGATGTCACGGTGACATTCCCCGGTGATATCACCGTGACATCTGGTTGATATATCGTGCTACTTGGGATAGTAATAATATGTTTTTTTATAAAAGCGCCGTAATTGATGCATTTGCCATAATTGAAGAACTTATCCTATAAATTTTAATTTTTTTGTAGATAATAAAGTTTACGAGGCCTTTTTGACGGAAACTAGGTGTTTATTTATTTATATTAAAATGAAATACCATTTTTTTACATAACATTTTTTTAACAGGTTCCATTAATAAGTTTAAAACACGACGTTGCAACTCGGCATAACAGGTCGTTCCTTGGCTTGAACGTTCAGTTCATAAAGGACGGAGTAATACAACTCCGTACTTTGGCTGTGAAAGAGCTAATATTGCGGCATACGTCTGAAAATCTAATGGACGTTGTGTTGGAAATTTTACATAATTTTGAAATCGATTTGCAAAAATTGTACACATGTACTTCGGATAATGGGCGAAACATGATAAAAACAACACAATTGCTCCAAGACATAAATGAAGCAACTGAAATTGAAAAAGTGGCTGAATCATTAAATGATAATAATGAAAATAATGAAGATAATGTTAATAATGAGAATGATGATAATGATGAAAATGATGATAATGATGAGAATGACATTGTCGTACTCGATCAAATTGAAAATTTCAATTTGTCAATAGTGACAGTAGTACGGTGCGTAGTTCACACTCTTCAGCTGGCGGTTACAGATGTATTGAAAAAAGGAGAAATGAGGAGAACAATATCAAACGTATTAAATTTACGTTTTTTAATTTTTTCATTAATTTAAGTAATTAATTTAATATTTTTATTAACAAATATAAAATTTTTTTTTTAAATATTTAAATAATTGAAGTAAAAATATTCAATAAGAATAAAAAAATTAATAAAGCGTTTTCTATCTTAACGTTTGCTATGGTATCGGTTTCCATTGTAACGGTTGCTATGGTTATTATTATTTATGTTTCAGGCAAGAAACGCCGGTTAATGTTTAAGATCCTCAACGGTGTTAAAAAGTCTGCAAAGGTGCAATATAAATAAGCCTGTATTGGACGTAGTTAGCAGATGGAACTCTACTGCTGATATGTTGTCTTCTTTGCTTTCTGCAAAAGATTTTTGTGAAAGTCTTGCAGAAAATATAGAAGATCTTCGCATATCAGCTGTAGAGTGGACAAGGATAGAAGATTGTATCTCTGCCTTGAAACCTGCGAAAATTGCAACTCTCCAATTGCAATCGGAACAACTCCTTCCAGGAGATGTTTTTGGAATTTGGAGGGAATGCAGATTACGCACCATGCAGGTTAAAACAAACTTCGCAAACCACCTTTCCAAGTCAATTGAAGCAAGGGAAAAAGATTTGCTTGAAAACGAAGCATTACTCGCCTCAATGTTTCTGGACCCAAGGTATATGAGCTATCTATCTTCGGATAAAGCAATGGTGGCCAAACAGTTATTGAATAAAATATACAAGAAAATGGAAAGTGGAAACAATGAAGAGGATGAAGCAATATCATCCTCAGGAAATACCGCTTCATCATCATCGCCATCAACTGGAGAACCGGTAAAGAATATAATTCGCAATTATTAAAAATTTATTTACAATTAATTCAAATAAATTATAATTTCTTCTATTTTAATTTTCATTCAATAAATTTTTTTTTGTTTTAAGGAAAAAACATTTTTTCTTAGATTTTTCAAAAATTTGATATGGAATTTTTAAAAAATTATTTTAATCTAAATTGGTAATTTTTATTTAAAATTAAAAAATTACAATCATAAATCCAAAATAAAATGTTTAATATTTCATTTTTTACAGACTTCCGACTTGTCGATGAATGATGATTCTGTGGATATCTTGGAAATGGAAAGAAATTTAATTGAATTGGAACTGCAAAAAAGGATCAAATCACCTCAATTAAATATAGAAAAAATCTTATTAGATTTCGAAAGTTCCCCAATAATCCCAATCAAAAGTGATGTTTTGAATTATTGGGAAATGAGGAAAATGATTCTACCGGAATTATACAAATTATCAATGGTGGTCCACGCAGCCACCATGACTCAGGTTAGTGTGGAGAGATTATTTTCTGGAATGGCGTTCGTTCTCTCTAATTTACGCACTAACCTGAGTGATGATAGTCTTAATGATATTTTATTGTTGCGAACTAACCACAATTTTATTAATAAATTGCAACAAGAAAAGGCTTGCGAACAAATAAAAAAGAAAAAAAAACAAGCTCACACTGATCCTATTCCTATTGAAGACGACGATATAAGCCAAACTGAATTGATGACAGTTTCATCAGAAGCAGATAATAATTAATTTTTGTTAAATTTATAAAATTTTCATCGTATAATATTTGTAATATTTTTACAAAATCCTAATTTTGTAATATTACTTTTCAGTATTATTTTTTTTATGGAAATTTAAAAATGACTTTCAATTAAATAAATATTGATTACCAAAAAAAGTAATTTTTGTATATTTCTTCTGAAAAGAGTGACTTATTTACAATATTTTTTAAGAACAAAATCTCAGGGCAAGAAAACGTCCATACTTTTTGTAGAAGGAGAAAAGAAAAATTTTCCTACCCCCTAGAATTTTATCCAGTTTTTTCTGAAAAATTTCAAAATTTTTGGATTAAATGATGGGTACTAAATATTTTTCTAAAAAAATTTAAATGTTTATTGGTTGCAATATCTTTTGGGACATATGTAATGACCACCAGAAAAATATGAACGTTTTCTACCCCCCAGATTTTCCTAAATCAATTTTTTTCTTTAAAAAATTCCAAGGTTTTGGATTCAATGAAGACTACTAACAAATTTTTTAAACAAATTCAATTGAACATTGGTTGGAATACCTTTGGGAACTTATACAGAGGCCTCCAAAAATTATGGACGTATTACACAGCAATAATAACGATTACTGAGGTAACGATTACTGAGGTAACGATTACTGTGGTAACGATCACTGTGGTAACGATCACTGTGGTAACGATCACTGTGGTAACGATCACTGTGGTAACGATCACTGTGGTAACGATCACTGTGGTAACGATCACTGTGGTAACGATCACTGTGGTAACGATCACTGTGGTAACGATCACTGTGGTAACGATCACTGTGGTAACGATCACTGTGGTAACGATCACTGTGGTAACGATCACTGTGGTAACGATCACTGTGGTAACGATCACTGTGGTAACGATCACTGTGGTAACGATCACTGTGGTAACGATCACTGTGGTAACGATCACTGTGGTAACGATCACTGTGGTAACGATCACTGTGGTAACGATCACTGTGGTAACGATCACTGTGGTAACGATCACTGTGGTAACGATCACTGTGGTAACGATCACTGTGGTAACGATCACTGTGGTAACGATCACTGTGGTAACGATCACTGTGGTAACGATCACTGTGGTAACGATCACTGTGGTAACGATCACTGTGGTAACGATCACTGTGGTAACGATCACTGTGGTAACGATCACTGTGGTAACGATCACTGTGGTAACGATCACTGTGGTAACGATCACTGTGGTAACGATCACTGTGGTAACGATCACTGTGGTAACGATCACTGTGGTAACGATCACTGTGGTAACGATCACTGTGGTAACGATCACTGTGGTAACGATCACTGTGGTAACGATCACTGTGGTAACGATCACTGTGGTAACGATCACTGTGGTAACGATCACTGTGGTAACGATCACTGTGGTAACGATCACTGTGGTAACGATCACTGTGGTAACGATCACTGTGGTAACGATCACTGTGGTAACGATCACTGTGGTAACGATCACTGTGGTAACGATCACTGTGGTAACGATCACTGTGGTAACGATCACTGTGGTAACGATCACTGTGGTAACGATCACTGTGGTAATGATTAATGCATTGAAAAAAATTTGCTTCGCATTAATAACATTAATGACTATTAATCCTTTAAAATCAATCGCCTAACAAGTTTTATTTATGAGAACATTTTTCAATGAGAAAGTAGGTCGTATCCGAAAACGAAAACATTTAAAAGTTTTAAAAGTGTTGTGTCCGAACACGAAAACATTTAATTTTTTCAAAAGTGTCGGGTCAGTTCACGAAAACATTTAATTTTTTCAAAAGTGTTCGGTCAGGACACGAAAACATTTAATTATTTCAAAAGTGTCCGGTCAGGACACGAAAACATTAAAAAAATTTAAAGTGGCGTGTCCAGACACGAAAACATTTAATTTTTTCAAAAGTGTCCGGTCAGGTCACGAAAACATTTAATTATTTCAAAAGTATCCGGTCAGGACACGAAAACATTTAATTATTTTAAATGTGTCCGGTCAGGACACGAAAACATTATAAATTATTAAATGTGTTTGTGATTGAACACGATACGAAACTAAATTCATTTGGCGTTTTGTTTCGTTTCCGTGTCAGTCCCTGCTTCTAAATAATCATTTTCATGTTCTATAGAACATGTCGCTATGTCTTGGTCCCTCGATTCCGGTATTAAGTATATAGGTTTTGTAAACGAGAATGTAATGGCTAAATTCTCCAAATCTGTTACTGGAGAAATTACCCTTTTCGTAGTTTGCGCGTTCATATTACCTAAAAGAATTTAGGATCCAGTTAGGTAAGGTCATAAATTTTTTAAAAGGTTACAAGTTAAAAGATATAGAGTGTTCTTAATTCTATGTTTATTTTTTTTATTACTTTACTTTTTTTTTTCTTTTCCTTAAATGTATATATATATTTTTGAGAGAAAACAAAAAAAAATTCCTTTTTGAACTTTTAGGTACGTTTTTAGAATAAATGGAGAAAGAATAAGGTATGTCCGTTTTTTTTATAACTTTGTTCTTATATATACATTATATATATATCTATATATTTTGAGGGAAAAAACAAAGGTGTTATAAATGAAAAGATAGTTTTTGGAAAATGGTCATAGTAAGGAATTTGTGAAAAAAAGGGAAAAATTGTAAAAGTGGGGAAAATTGTACAAGAGGTGGGGAGAAAATGTCCAAAAATTATAAAAGGATGTTAGGATGGGTTTAAAACTTTAGTTTAAGAAAGATCAGTGCCTTATATTTATCATTAACGCGATGTTGTCCGAAAATACTCAAGATTGTAGTATCGATTTAGATACATTTTTTGAAGAGGAGAAGTTTTCTCCTAGTGAAATAGAGGAGTTTCTCAGCGATTTAGATTTCACAAACTTTATGGCAAATTTAAGCGAAATAGAGTCAGTCAATTTAGAAGAAATTAAAAGTGTAAATGAGGAGGCAGTTTCCGTAGGAGTGAAAAAGAAAAGTGATGGTGAAGAGGAAGTGCTCAAAAAAAACATGCGGGGAATCATTACATCCAGTTCGACAAAGTGGCAGTGGAATTACCCACACAGTTAAGGTCTGTTGACAAAAGGACAGAATTAGTGGCGGAGTATAACCGCCAAGGACCACTAGGAGTATACCATGTGAGGGGTATATATTATTCTATAAAGAATAATCAAATAGTGGTAGTAAGTAACTTAATTTTTAATATTTTAAATATTGTTCAATAATTTGTATTGAAAATGAAAAATAAAAAAAAAATTCATTATTACAGGTTCCCGCAAAAGCCTTTATTGAATTGGGAGGAAAAAAGTTCGAAAGGGTATATCCAGAGCTCTTGTAAGATGGAGTGACATATACGCTTCCATACGAATGGCACGGATATCCCGTGCATTTAAAAGTTGCACTTGTGAAGGAGATGAGAAAGTCTCATCAAGGGGCAAGGTGGTTTATGGGCCGGCAGTATTATTATAAAAAAAATATAATTTCGGATTTAGTGTAAAAAGAAAAATATTTTTTAATATATATTATTTTAATGTATGTATGTATGTATTTTGTGTGTGTGTGTAAATAAATAATATTTTATATTAAAAATAATAAAAAAAAATGTATAGGAAAATTTTTAAAATCAGAAAAACAAAAATTTATACTACACTAATTTGCAAATATCTCGGTAAGTACTCACCCGATTTTATTTTTTTGTGCTCATATTAAAGCTAATTAAATTCTCTACAAAAAAGTATTGATGACATTTTTCAATTAGACTTATAGTTTGCGAGAAATTTACGTTTTTATCTGACAGTAACTTTTTTGAAAAAAAGAAAATTTTAAATTTATCGATTAAAAAAAACGTGATTGCTTTTAGTTCTTCAATCGGCATTAAAGTGTCATCTTTTACGAAGAAAATAAACTATTGTAGTTGATTATTGGATTAAAAATAGAGAAGATATAAAAAATTTGAAAAACTTAAACTGAGTTGTTGCTTCTGAAACAGAGATTTATTCATTAATTTATTCTATTTTATTTTATTTATATTTTTTTATATGATAACCACAATTAATACATTTTTTACAAATGACCAGACTTTTGATCTTTTCTTTATTATTTTGACTGCTTTCACTTTTGGAACGACTTTCACTTATAGAATTGTCATTTGTGTTAAATGTAAGTAAGAAATAAAAGGATTTTTAGATTTATTTGTTCAAGAATTTTTTCTCCTCTGTCATTATTTTTGAAAAATATTTTAGAAAAAAGAATGAATTTAGTTTTTCTTCCCTGTTTACAGCGGAAGATGAACAAAAAATTATATTTTTAGTGTATAGATTTTAAATTTATATTCTCTTTCTTGTTCACAGCGGACGATGCAACAAAAATTATATTTTTGGTGCATAGATTTTAAATTTATATTCTCTTTCCTGTTCACACCGGGCGATGCACCAAAAATTTTATTTTTAGTACATAGACGTAGGAAGATACAAAACGCAAGGGTCATTTATACATAAAAGAAAGATGTTCAGTCGCGCGACAATGGGGCGGGAGTTTTCACAAGAGAAAGGCATTTAAATGCGTAACAAAAGCACGGGTGTTTGTCGCAAGAAAATAATATATATATATATATATGTTACGGTGACGTGACAACAGATATGAACTTAGTTCACACCGCTGCCGCGCTGCTAGAGCTTAGTATCTGAACTATGAACGACACTAACTAAACAAAACTAAAGAACGAATACTGACACCCATTTTACACGGCCGGCGTTCGTCACATTACGGATTCTGTGCTTTTCTTCTCTTAATGTAGGCATAGTTCTCGGAAAAATCATACAGTACCAATACTTCTGCTTCTTTCAAATTTTGCTTCCTATCTTCAAGGTGCATTGATTGCTGCTTAGATATGAATGAATGTGGTTTCAGTTTAATTAGTTTTTGGCAAAGTTCATCAACAAATTCGATGTTCGATAATTTGCTCGTTATTAAATTTGATCTGTCAGTTGATGTCCATAACTGCATAAAACACTCTCGATGCATGCTTCGATTAAAATATTTATCATCATTTCTCAGAAGTCTTCAATGCTAGGGCAGTCTTTGTAGTTAGCTAAAAGACATAATGCAGTTGGATCCTTACATGTAATGAGTCGCAGACATTCTTTATAATTTTCAATTGGTTGATTCATTGTTTTTGTAATCTCTTTAATGTTTAGCGCATCAAGCATTAATTTACAATTTTCGTGAATTACGCATACACATACAGAATGTGTACCGGAACCTCCAGCGAAAACACAATGTTTTGGCCGAAGCTTAGAAAATGCACTAAAACTAACTGGGTTATTAGAATTTATTTTTTTAAATTCCTGATGCAACTCTTTTAAATCTGTTTTTGAAATACAGATCTTTTTCCATCAATTTTTACTGATACAGTATCTTTTTTACCAGACATCACTCTACTGTAGAGGTCGCTGATATAAAATTCGATAACTTTATTCACAGTTTCTTCAGGTAACCTCTTTCCAGCCTTAGAAGTGGTTGAAGCTTAAACTTTACTATTCTATCTTAAAGTTCCGGCCTTTTTTAGCTGATCGTCGTGAGGTTCCAAATTCTGTAGCTATTTTGCGAATGCTCCATGATAATGGAGCTACGGTAAGAATCGTGAATCTTATAGGATCATTTGCAGGCAAGCTTAAGAATTTGTCCTTCAAACCACAAAATAAATCTTCTAACTCTTCAAGTATAAAAGATTTAACAAATGGAATACCATCTGTTTCTGAATCACTGATACTGTTATTGATCATATCAGTATCAACGGTTTTATGTGAGTTGATATTGTTAGGATCAAATTGTTTCGAATGAAAGGCATTATTTTGCTTTCCAAGTTGAAGCCTACAATTAGCATATATCTTCGAATTGACATGAGCATCAGGAAACCTTTCACGAATTTTTTTTGAAATTGGACGTAAACCTTTTCCACGATGATTTGGTATTTCTAATGGATTGAAACACCTGTCTAAATACTCCCTAGTTTTTGACATATTGAAATATCAAAAACTAAAAGAATATCTAAATTCTACAATGAACAACAAAAATAGTTTTTAAGTATTTAAATACTTAAAAACTAAGGCAGCAATAAACAGTACATATCAGAATAATGTTCACGGAAAAGATAATCTTTCGACAAAGATTATTTTTTCTCAAAAATGTCTTTGAAAAAATCTCAAAAAACAAAAAAAACCAGAAAAGAAAAAAGCAAAAAAAAATTTAAGATTTAAAAAACAAGAAAAAAAGAAAGAAAATAAAGAAGAGAAAAAAAAGAAAAGAAAGAAAGAAACAGAATATCTCTGAAAAGAACTGATTTAAACGTATAGAACACAAAAGCACTACTCACCTGCGAAAGTCTACGAAAAATTCGTAATATTTTAACCTAAATCTATCCTATACTTATATATTTCCATATGCGTCTCGCTAGTAAGTCAACTTAGATGTCACCACCTAGCGGACAAAAAGAAAACTACAAAGTAAAAGGCGGGTAAATTTAACATGAGAAAAATTTAAAAAGTTAATGTAAATTTACAAAAGTGGCTACTCGAGTGATTTTGGGGTCGCTGATTACGAATCCGGTGTTAGTTTTCAAAAATCAAAAATGGCGGATCCAATATGGCGGACAAAAATTGAAAAATCGTTTAGATTTGACTGAAACTTGTTACTCGGGGGTTTCTGGGGTCGCTGATTACAAGTCCGGTGTTAGTATTCAAAAATTCAATATGGCGGATCCAATATGATGGACAAAAATTGAAAAATCGTTTAGATTCGCCTGAAGCTTGTTACTCGGGTGTTTTTGGGGCCGTTGATTACAAGTCCGTTATTAGTTTTTCAAAATTCAAAATGTCGGACTCAAATTAGTAGCCCAAAATTTAAATAATTAAGGGGGGAACACCAGTTGTAACTTTCAAAAAATCGATTTTTTTTGTGCATTTTCTTAAAGTATACATATTTAGAAATGTGTCTGTAAATTTCAAAGTTGATCCGGTGAAAAATAAATGAGATATACAGAACACTGCAGCGGCGCGTCCCGTGGCTTCATACAAGGTGGCCAGCCATACCTGACCCTAACGACAGATGGCCTTTTCCTATGATTTAGAAACGGCAACCACTGCGGAAGAGTTATTATATGGTCCAGGAATCGATGACTCTTTGTAACTTGGAAACAAAATTTCTTCTGAACAAAAAAAGTAAGTTGAAACTTTGAATGCGTTTTTCTCAAAATGACATTTTCCAAGTCGGTGACCACGATTACTCGAATACTATTAAACCGATTTATTTAAAATTTAGTGTGCTTCATTTACACATACAAGTCTAGTTCGTGATCGAAGGATTTTTTTTTTATGCAAAACTTTTTTTTATATAGCTGAAAATCGACCGTATTTTTTTTAACGAAAATCATACTTTTGACTTTGACAGGTCGCCATTTTGTCAAATTTTTTTTTTTTTTAATCCTTCGATCACGAACTAGATAATCTTATAATAAATGTAAATCAATTTCATTTTTGTATTTCAGACAAAGTATACTTGCAGAATGCTGGTCACCGCAATTCGCCTTTTTTCTTAAGACGCCACTTCAATGGCTCATATCTCCAAAAGTTTATGTTAAAAAAATTTTTTTTTCTTTTAAATTACAGTTTTTTACATGTACTTTTAAATAATAAATAGTATTCTTTAAAAAGATTTATTGTTCTTTTGGAAAATATTCTTGAAAAAAGCATTATTTTTTGAGTTACAACTGGTGTTCCCCCCTTAAATGATAATGAAATTAATTATAGTGATTTATTTCCAACCATTATTCATGAAATGATTCACGTTTTCTTGTAGCAGAATTTCGATACGTTTCAATGTGATGCAGGCGATCACGGATTGCCATTTCAAAATAAAATGAATGATATAAATAATATTTTCATAGCCGATAGAATACAGAACACAATTGAACACAACTGCCCCCAATATATTAAACTTAGACCCTATAATTGGGTTTGTAAAAGTTGTAATTTTCAAATTCATTTAGCTAATAGAAGGAGACCTTCTTTTTTATTAGGCGAAAATCATAAAATTCCTGGTGACGATAAATATTGTCAAAACAATGTTTGGCAATGTTTATCTCACCCGGAATTATAATTTTCATTATTACTTTAAAAAATTTAATTTTTTAATTTTTTTTTAAATTAGATTGTTATTTAATTTTTAAGCATTTGTGTTCAATTGTTTTTTTTCCATAATCTTTGTTTAATTATAATAATTTAATTAATTTTTTTTTATTAATTTAAATTATTATATTTAAATAATTTTTTTTTGTATCGAAAATAATTTTAATTTAATGTAATGATGTTTTATTTTATGTTAATTATGTTCAATTTTTTTTATGAAGGTAAAATTAATAAAAAATTGTTTTCAATATAATTTTCCTTATCTCGTAGACGATTAGACATCTACTCGTTTTATAGTAAGGATATTTTATTTAGTAATTTTTTTTTACAATACAACAGGACGGAGGTATACAACAAGGAGCAATGGCTCAGATAATATCAATGAATCATTAAATTATAAATATAGAGATAGGTCTTTTGGAAAAAAAATTCGTTTCCGCTATTAGGAGAATCAGTTGACAATTTTAATAGTAGATATTTCAATAATGAAATACGTAAAGAATTTATTTTCGTTTATGATTCTAGGCTAAAAGATAATGCAGGATTAACTGATTTTCAATCTAAAATTATTAAAATATCCCCTAAATTACATATGTTAAATGATAATGAAATTAATTATAGTGATTTATTTCCAACCATTATTCATGAAATGATTCACGTTTTCTTGTAGCAGAATTTCGATACGTTTCAATGTGATGCAGGCGATCACGGATTGCCATTTCAAAATAAAATGAATGATATAAATAATATTTTCATAGACGATGGAATACAGATCACAATTGAACACAACTGCCCCCAATATATTAAACTTAGACCCTATAATTGGGTTTGTAAAAGTTGTAATTTTCAAATTCATTTAGCTAATAGAAGGAGACCTTCTTTTTTATTAGGCGAAAATCATAAAATTCCTGGTTATTATAATAATTTAATTAATTTTTTTTTATTAATTTAAATTATTATATTTAAATAATTTTTTTTTGTATCGAAATTTTGCCACATTTAATAATTAATTTTCAATTTTATTAATATTTTTCATAATAATTATTTTATTTTATTTTTTTATTTCATTTCTAATTAATTATTTATACATTTTTTACTGTTAATCTTTTATGTATTTTTTTTTCTTATAAAATAACGTAAATAAATTTTTTATAAATTTCATTAAAAATTACTTAATTAATTTTTTATACTTTTCTCTATAAAAGCGGAAATAAATTTACTTTAATAACAAAATAAAGTAAACACAAATGAACCTCTTTATAATTTATTCATCGAAATATTTTCAAATGTAAGTATATTTCAAAAAAACTTATAATTATTTTTTCCATTCACCGCAACCTTTACTCACACATACACCTTTTAATAAATTTTTATATGTATTTTTTTTAAAATTAATTTATATAAATAATATAAATATTTTATTTTTTACAGGTGTTTTTCATTCTTGGCACAAGCAGTTGTGGTCGATAAAATAGAAATTTATTCGACCACAAAAGGAGACAAGGGTCAATTGTTCAAAAAAAACAGAAGTGAAATTATGTATTATTATTATTATAAAATAATTTATTGTATAAACATAAGTGTTGAAATAATAAAAATACATATTTATTTTTATATTTATGTAAAATTAATTTTACATACTAAAAAAAATTCATTTTTATTTACCTGACTTTTAAAATAAGTTTAATATTTTTTATATAAAATTTTCAAAAATCTCAATTTTAAATCTTTGAAAATTCAATTAAATTTAAAAAATGTTTTCCAAAAATTGTTTGATAAATTATTTTTAATTTTGTAAATTTTAATAATTGTTTAAAAATTAACAATATTCTTTTGAAATTTAATTATTTCTAAAAATTTCAACTTTAACCCTTCGAAAAGGACTTTTTGTTTCTTTAAGTTGATTCGAGGCCTGTGTTTTTATAATTAATATTTAACAGGTATTCGTTGGTCCCTGGTACCTTAAAAATTATAATTTTTTTCAAATTACGTATATCTTGTACGAAATTTCCTGGCGCATCTTTTTTCTCATCATAAATTTTTTGTATTTGTATACAATTTTTGAATCAATATACAAATTTAAAAAAAATTTCGTTTCTGTACTTCAGCTTCGTGAATTGAATTTTCGAATTTTAAAGAAACTTATTCCGAAATTTGGAAACACAATTATTCAACTTTGGCAAAAATGAGAAAAAGAATTGTCAAAATTTGACACGTCATAAGATTACTATTAAAAAAAACACGTGAAAGCAGAAAAGGCCAACTTCAAGTAAGGGCAGAAGGACAGACCAAGCATTTTATTATTATATAATTTATAGTAATTATACAAAATCTTTACTGAGATTTAATATATTTTATATAATTTTGTTCCAGTTTGACACGTTTTCCCTAAATTGAAAAGTATTTACGAAATTTTTTTATATTTTTTCTTTCAGTGCAGAATTAAAAAATTTTGTATTGTGAGAAATAAAAATAGTTAATTTTTGTTGATGGTATATGAGCAATTCCACGTGAGATTGAGGGGTCTATCCTCCGATTCCTTCTATACTACGTTTTTAGGTAGAGGTTATGGGTCTAATTGAGTAAAAAAAATTTTTTTAAAAATATTTATTATTTTTCGAGATATTTGCATTAAAAAATTAGTGCAACTTTTTGTTTAATTACTCATAACTTTTTCACTTTTAGTCCTAGAAATAAATTTCCTAAATATTTTTTGCTTAGAAAATATTGAAGTTTAAGGAAGAAAAATAATTTTGAAAAATTAAAATTTTTTAATTTATTTAAAAAATAAAATTTGTTTTTAATTTTTAAACTTATTATCGGCCTCTGCTAACTTTGCGGGGGTTTCCTACCTTCTCGGCACGGTATTTTTCTGTCTTTCTCTAAATAACATTTCATAATTAATTTTCGATTTTTAATAATACTCAATATTCTTTTATCACACAGAATTTGATTACACGTAGTATAGATGGAATCGCAGGATAGACCCTTCAATCTCACGTGGAATTGCTCATATATTTTACATAATTAACACGAAATTTTACATATTTAAAAGTTGAACAATTTTTCGAATAATTGCGCGAATCACAAAACCCATAAAATCATGAGGCAGAAGTTTTGAACGTTCAAATGAACAAAATTTTTTTTTTAACTTCTTTAAGTACGAATTTTATTACAAAATATTCTTTTAAATATATAAAAAGAAGTTATTAATTTCTAATAATTTATAGATTGAAAAAAATATTTTGGTCATTAGAATGTTCCCACCCTGAAATTTAATTATTTTTCCTTCCTCGTGGAGGAAGCTTTGTATTCCTTACGTTCATAAAAATTTTTAAAGTTGCGGAAACAAATTTTTTTCTGTATAGAAACATGTTATATGAGATCCTGATCAATTGTCCGGATGTATGTGTATGTGTATGTGTGGATCCCTTTTTTCTGTTTAGACGATTACTTTAACAGGTTTTAATGTATTTAGATAAAATTTGGTAGGCTCATTTATCATATTTATATCTCAAATCTGACCAAAGGATTTTAAAAAATACTTTAAAAAAATTTATTTTCTTTTTTCCAAATTTTTTTTTAATCGAAAAAATTTTTAAATACAAAAATTTAAGGTTATATATAATAAAATCGTATTCCTTACGTCAAGACAAATCGATTGGTATATAGGTAGGTATACTTTTCACGGAAAAAATATTTCACGGAAAAAAAAGACGATGCTAAGTTCCCAAATGCGCCATTGGACAAATGCGCCACCGGACAAATCACCCACCGACAAAATAACCCACCGACAAAATGCCCCAATTTGCTATAGTTTGTTGAGAATAAAAATTGAGTGTTGAGAAACCCAAGAGATGGAGTTACCATTTTAATTTGTTGATTGCAGTGGAGTAGAATATCAAGAAATTAAGTGAATATTTATTTTATGTGAATTATCGGAATGAGTATTTATTAATTGTGAATATTTTGATAAATTTTAAATTAGATAATTAATTAATTTTTATTTTTATTAGTTTGTAATTATATTGTATATAATTTTGTTATATATTTATTGTTATGTTATAGTTATTGTAATAATAAGTAAGAATGGTAAACAAAGAGATGCGTAAACTATATGTAAATTTTTGAGGTTAATTGTAATTGTTTTTATAAAATAAAAGAATAAACAGTAAATAATTTATAATATAATAAAAAAGAAAAATGTTTTATTCTGATTATTTATATTGTCAATAAATTATTAAATTTACTTATTTAGATTAAATGACTTAAATTATCTTTTAGTGATATAAAGAAAAAAATTTCGAAAGTGCCATTAATAGAGCTCATTATAATTGCATTATAAGGTATTTGCTTTATTAATTTGCTTTATGCACTTTTGATAATATTATAAATATATATATATATATATATATATATATATATATATATATATATATATATATATATATATGAGAGATTCTTTTTCAATCGCCCCAGCCCAAAAAGTCAATGTTCTGGGATTGGCTTCATACTT
This sequence comes from Leptopilina boulardi, assembly GCF_019393585.1. Classification (NCBI taxonomy): domain Eukaryota; kingdom Metazoa; phylum Arthropoda; class Insecta; order Hymenoptera; family Figitidae; genus Leptopilina; species Leptopilina boulardi. Next base: position 1,136,821 of record NW_026137909.1, on the reverse strand, counting down.
TGGTAAGTTGTTGTCCTATATGATAGTAATAAATCCCTAAAATATAAACTCATTAAAAAAATATTTGTATAAAGTAGAGGGGGTTGAAGTTTTGACGTTAAGGGTAACATTGTCATTTTCAAATCCGTTTAACTATGACAAAAGTTAATGGATTTTAATTTATCTATAAGGAATTTTATTGCATTTTTCACGTACTTTTCAAAAATGTATACGAAATTTAAAAAAAAAAATTTTTAACCCCTTTTTTTCAAAATCAACCCTTATTTTTCGATTTTCACCCCTTCGGGTATTTTTTTTTTTTTTTTATTTTCATTGGAAAGCTGAGGTTTTTTCCGATGAGCTATGTAAATATGAAAATGGGACAACAATAATTTTGTGAGAAACAGAATATTAAAGTAGGCGGTGCCGATAAGGGGTATACCTGGAAATCATCTTTGACGATTTAGGTTGGCACCCCCTAATTTAATATTATGTTTCTCACAAAATTATTGTTGTCCCATTTTCATATTTACATAGCTTATGGGAAAAAACCTCAGCTTTCCAATGAAAATAAAAAAAAAAAAATACCCGAAGGGGTGAAAATCGAAAAATAAGGGTAGATTTTGAAAAAAAAGGGGTTAAAAATTTTTTTTTTTAATTTCGTATACATTTTTGAAAAGTACGTGAAAAATGCAATAAAATTCATTATAGATAAATTAAAATCCATTAACTTTTGTCATAGTTAAACGGATTTGAAAATGACAATATTACCCTTAACGTCAAAACTTCAACCCCCTCTACTTTCTACAAATATTTTTTTAATTAGTTTATATTTTAGGGATTTATTACTATCATATAGGACAACAATTTACCAAAGTATGAAGCCAATCCCAGAACATTGACTTTTTGGGCTGGGGCGATTGAAAAAGAAACCCTCATATATATATGGGATGTTCCACGTCAAGAGGACCAAAGCTCTGCCCAAAATTATACGCAATATAAATAAACTTATAATATATGAAAATGTTCGTACTGTCACGTCACCGTAACTTTTACATTCATAATTATAAGAATCCTTTTAATCAATACCGAGTTATATGTCTCTGCGACAAGCACACGTGTTTTTGTTACGCCTCTAAATACTTTTCTCTTAAATGTTCAATTTCCGCCCCTTTTTCGCGCAACTAAACATCTTTCTTTTATATATAAAAGACCCCTGCGTTTTGTATCCTTCTACGACAATCTACTGTATTTCTATTTCTGTATACATACAAATAGAAGCGAGAAATCTTTTATGATACCAGAAGAGCTCACACCCCCACAAAACAAAATGATCCCTTTCTAATTTTCCCTATGTGCTAAAATCAAACGATGTAATAAATGCGCTCTTTCCAATTTTCCTATGTGACGAACCCCTGTGGTATCACCACATTAGAAGAGTACAGCTGCGAATAATCATAGTCATACTTTTTGTATCTTGAAGAAGCTGGTTCACACCCCCCTTTTTACGTTCAACTGAGAGAGAAGGACTGAACTTTGACTTCCAAAATTAGGGTGAAAATATATAGTAGGACAATAAAATTTTATCTATTCTCTTACGAAAACTCAGTATAAAAGGGCTACATTTTCATGGAGAGATCAGTTCTCAAAACATCTTCATACGTGTAACATCTACCAGTTCTCAAATTATCTTCATACGTATCAATCTCATTCTTGGTGCCAGTCGACGTCTTATAGTACAAGTGCATAATTCTCCTATATCAAAGTGAAAATCAAGCATCAATACCCTCTACATAAAACGAGGATCATCACTACTTATTGCATTGGGCAATTATCTATTTATTTGGAAGAGACTCATTATTCGGACATTCGTCACGCCTAATAGAACTCCGGACCTGCGGTTATACCTGGGCCCGTCAACCTTCCGGACGTCATAAATTCACGCTGGTACCAGCTCTTTTTCCTGTGTCAACAAAGGACACAGCAGTGGTCCTTTTCTTTATTGAAACTTATCTACTACTGAATTTTAAGGTAAGTGTCTTATATTTTCACTCCTAACTTTCTAAACTTGTCGTATATTTGTGGTAACCCTTACATTCCTTATTTCAGTTGAATGCTGAACTCATTTCCTGGATTGGTTGGTTCGAGATTCCCTCTCTCTCACATAAGAACGAACTATTTTAACCCTAAAAATTTGTCTAAATAAAATTGTAACTTAATTATAAAAATTTCTATTCTCTTTCTTACCTGTACCCTTAGTTCAGAGCCTTCTGCTCTGTAAATGAAACAGGATTACCCTGAATCACCGAAGCGGAAATAAATAAAAATAAAATATAATTTCTAAAGTTATTTCTTATTTTTGAGACGTAACAGTACACATGTAAAGTTTCAAAAAATGAGTGGCAAATTAAAAAATTTATAATAATGCTTTTGTTATAACAGTTATAAACCATCATAAATGGAAATGAGTAAGTAAAAAAATTTCTCATTCAAAGACAAAAATTTTAAATTCTAAAGTCATTGTTGTTTTTAATGTTTTCGGGGTAGCTGATTACGAATCTGATGTCACAATTAAAAAATTCAAAATGGCGGATCTAATATGGCGGTCGAATTTGAAAAAAATCGTCCAATTCATTTGAAACTTGTTACTCGAGGGTTTTCAGGGTCGCTAATTACAAATCTGATGTCAGAAATAAGAAATTGATTATGTTGAAACTTAAACAAAGAGGGGATCCTTTATGTTTATTTCATAAACATTTTGCTTCCTCATTGTGTAAAGCAAAAAATTTGCTTCCTCGTGGAGGAAGCTATGAATTTTTCTAATTCAATTGATTGAATTTAAATATTTCGAGTTAAAAATTGATTTAAATTAATAAAAATTTTTGGAAAATTGAGTCGCCGGAAAGTAAAACCACACATAAAATTCTGATGGCCATGTTAATTCAATGGGAGTCAGAATTTTATGTGTGGTTTTACTTTACGGCGACTCATTTAAGAAAATTTCAATTCATTTTGGGTGTAACATATACTTTATATTATATATACTAATCGGTTCGTTTAAATGCAAGGAATTCAATTATTTTATTTATTAACTGGAATTTAAAAAAACACAAATTTTTTTAGCTAAAATGTGAAATTTTGATTTTTTAACATTCATTAATTCTTTAAATGTGACCGCCCACGATGAAACAAGGCTTAGCTCCCAAAAGTAAATTTCACATGGCAAGCGATTAAAGTAGAAGCAGAAACAAGGAACACGCTTGACATGCCAGTCTTTAGAACGTTATAGTGTCAAAAGTAATTGACATAAACAATTTCTGACTTTTGCATGTGAAAGAGCAACTTAAAGTCTATCGATTAGCATCAAAAACTCAAAATTGATTTTTTGGGAGCTAAGCCTTGTTTTGTCGTGGACGGTCACAAATGTCAATCAAATCTATACTTTGTATATACCAATCGATTCGATGCTATTTTGAATGTTACTAGTCTATTTACATGGGCTAGAGAGTACATTAAAACGACACGATTTATCTATTATACAAAACAAGACCATGAAATAATTAAGCGTTCATATAATAAAAGATTTTCCAAAGCTCCTTCTGTTACAAAAATCCAATCAGCAAACTCATTCATAGTTACTTCAAACAAGAAGCTAGTAGTATTTAGGTACTCAAATGCAACCACATCACTCGCAGTTATCCAATACTAGAGTGGTAATGAGTAACTGCAAACAATATTTTGAATACGAAAATCTATAATTTACAAGATCCATACAAATGATTTTTTTATTAATATTATTATATTTTCTGACATCAGATTCGTAATCAGCAACCCTGAAAACCCCCGAGTAACAAGTTTCAAACGAATTGGACGATTTGTTCTTAATTCAGCCGCCATATTGGATCCGCCATTTTATATTTTTCAAGTCTGACATCAGATTCGTAATCGGCGACAACGAGAACCCCCGAGTAACAAGTTTCAAATGAATTGGACGATTTTTTTCAAATTCGACCGCCATATTAGATCCGCCATTTTGAATTTTTTAATTGTGACATCAGATTCGTAATCAGCTACCCCGAAAACATTAAAAACAACAATGACTTTAGAATTTAAAATTTTTGTCTTTGAATGAGAAATTTTTTTACTTACGCATTTCCATTTATGATGGTTTATAATTGTTATAACAAAAGCATTATTATAAATTTTTTAATTTGCAACTCATTTTTTGAAACTTTACATGTGTACGAACATTTTCATATATTATAAGTTTATTTATATTGCGTATAATTATGGGCAGAGCTTTGGTCCGCTTGACGTGGAACATCCCATATATATATATATATATATATTGTCACGTCACCGTAACTTTTACATTCATAATTATAAGAATTCTTTTTTTTAATTCTTTTAATTTTAAATGTGTCACAAAACAATGGAATTATATAGTTTCCCTTATGAAAATTTGATATAAAAGGACTACATTTTTACAGAGAGTTTAGTTCAGAAATTGTCACCGATACCTCCAGTTCAGAAATTGCCACCGATACCGTCAGTTCAGAAATTACCACCGATACCGCCAGTTCAGAACTTTTCATCATACATGTTACTTCTACTTCATATTTGGTACCAGTTCACATACGAAATCTAGTACAAGCATTGTTACTCTGCTCGATTTCATACTCAAGTTCGACTTAGAAGAATCTCTGTGTCAAGTGTTAAAAGTTTCTACGTCAAGAAGAGCTGATTCAATCAACTGAACTCCGGACCTGTGGTCATCACTAAGGCCCGTCAACCTTCCTGTGAGCTCTTAAACTATATCTGGTACCAGAAGTTCCTATCATAATTAGGACATAGCAGTGGTCCTTTTTCTTACATCTTACATCTAAATTTTTAAGGAAAGTTGTAATACTATTTATCTAAATCCTTCCTAATTCCTTATAAAAATTGGTAGTAACCTTTACATTCCTTGTTGCAGTGGAATGCTGACTTCCCCTTATTTTAAGAATGGTTGCTTCAGGATACTCTCTCTCAAAGATCAATTTTATAACTCTAAATGTTTGTCACGTAATATACATCTGAATTTACAACTTGTTTTTAACTATTTTTATAACATTCTTTGAAAATTTAACTATCTGAAAATATTTTTTAATTAAAAATTATTTTCAAATTATTGTATTTTGTCCGCAATTTCTAATAAATTTTTTAGTAAAATCATCTAAAATTTTAATTAAAAGTCACTAAAAGTTCAATTAATTTCAAAAATCTCAATTTTAAATATTTGAAAATTCAATTAAATTTAAAAAAATAAATTTCAAAATATAACTTTCAAATATTTTGTTCTAAATTAATACAATTAATTTTTTAATTAATTTTTACGTTTATTTAGCACTAAATTATTATTAAAAAATAATAAACGTCGTTGAAAAAAATTATTTTTAACTTTTGGTCATGTGAGAGTACTAATTGAATAACTATTTGAACCATACATTCAATAATTTTAATTTCAAATATTTTGTTCTAATTTAATATAATTAAGTTTTTAATTAAATTTTTACGTTAATTTAACAGTAAATTATTATTAAAAATTATATAAGGCGTTTGATAAAATTAATTTCAAGTTTTGGTTTGATTTGGTTTGGTTTAAAGAGTTATTTGACTGGAGTTCTCACATTATCAAAAGTTTAAAATAATTTTTTTCCACAACTTTTATTATTTTTTAATAATAATTTAATGTTAAATAAGCGTAAAAATTAATTAAAAAATTAATTATATTAATTTAGAACAAAATATTTGAAAGTTACATTTTTGAATGTCTGGTTTGAAGAGTTATTCGATTAGTGCTCTCACATGACCAAAAGTTGCAAATGATTGTTCTTTGAGCTTTAAAGCCCGATCGTCTTTTTTTCCGTAAATTGAATTTTTCGTAAATTATCTACCTACCATAGGAATCTGAACTAAATGTACCATTTAGTAAATTCAATAAAAATTATAAAATTTTTAAATATTGACATTTTTAATTCAAACAACATATGCTCGTAATCGTGAAATTACGAGGAATAAGAATATGTTTAAAAAAATTAAAAATTGTTAATATTAATAAAATTTATAATTTTCATGAAAAACTTATTAAGGGCCATAAATATATAATGTCATCAGGCCCGAGAACGCCGCTCAGGCCCCCCGCGGAGCGATGCTCCACCCGGGAAATGCTCATTTAGAGAAACCAGTAAATTATGTAATTTAAAATAATTATTTTTAAATTATTTTTTAATGAATTTTTAATTATATATATCTTATATATTGAGCAACCACTAAAAATTTGCTCACTTCAGTTTCATTTTAGAAACTAACAACATCTCTATAGTATAAAATTTCTTGTGAAATTTTTTAGTTATTTTTTAGTGTTTTTTGTGTGTGAAGTGCTCAACAAAATATTTATTTTTCTGTAAGTTTTTCAATCTTTCTGATGCCGAAAAATTAGTTTTTAAAAAATTTCTGTCTGTATGTATGTCTGTAGACATACGTATAATATATTATATATATATATATATATATGGGACGTTTCACGTCAACCGGCCCAGAGCTCCATCCAAAATTTTAATCAACCAAAATCAAATTATTACGGCTCAAAATAATCGTCAGCTCATACTGCGTCGAATAAAAAGTGGCGAATTAAAAAATTCAAAATGGCGTCCACCCCAAAAATACCCGAGTAACAAGTTTCAAGCAAATCTGATAATTTTTAAAAAATTTGGTCGCCATATTGGATCCGCCATTTTGAATTTTGATAATCTGACTTTATATTTGTAATCAGCGACCCCAAAAACCCCCGAGTAGCAAGTTTCAAGCGAATCTGATTAAATTTTAATAAAAATGTCCTACATATTGGATCCGCCATCTTGAATTTTGAAAATTTTTTAAATTTGACTTCAGATTCGTAATCAGCGACCCCAAAAACATAAAAGTGACACATTATCCAACGAGTTGCAATTATTTTCTCAAGGTAATTAATACATTTGTTTGCTGAGTAAGTAAAAAAATTTGCAAAACATGGTACAGTAAAGACGCCATTTTGAATTTTTTAATTCGCCTCTTTTTATTCGAAGCAGTATGAGCTGACGATTATTTTGAGCCGTAATAAGTTGATTTTCGTTGATTAGAATTTTGGATGGAGCTCTGGGCCGGTTGACGTGAAACGTCCCATTTATATATTTTTTTTAATTATTTTATTATTATAATTATATTATTATAATTATATTATTATTATAATTATATTATTATAATATTATTATTAATTATAATTAATAATGCCAAATACTCCGATATTACTAAAATGGCTAGTAAAAGCAGGACCAAGTTAGGACCAAATTAGGAAATATTAACATTTTCTGCCAAGTTTGGACCAGCTTAGGGCCAATTATCACTTTAGGCTTACCTTGGGGATTTCTACTCTGGCAATGTTGGCCAACACAGTAAAAAAAAGTGGGAGTTAGCGAAAAGAATTGGTGGTAACTTAAGCTGAATTCGGTTTGGCGAAAAAACTGAATTGGAACGTTACGGTGAATTATTTTTTTCTTACCGTGAATTCTTTTTTGTTGAACATTTGATTTGACGTTTGTGTTTTTGACTTTGCATTATAAATAAATAGAGTAAACGTTTCGAAGTGTAAAAAAGCCGATTTGGACTAAGAAATATATAATTTTTTAAAAAGAAATTTTTTTTACACTTCGAAACATTTATTTTATTTATTATTTATAATGAAAACTCAAATAAACAAACGTCAATTTAAATGTTCAAGAGAAAAGAATTTACGGTAAGAAAAAAATAATTCACCGTAACGTTTCAATTCGGTTTTTTCGACAAACTTAATTCAGCTTAAGTTACCACCAATTCTTTTCGCTTACTCCCAATTTTTTTTTACTGGGAATATAAAGTATATATACAAGTTTTCTTTAGTAGCCGTTCGACTTCTGTGAGGAAAAGTGTTATACCCCTATACTCTACCGGACTGGGCCTATTTTAGGATCTCGCATAAGGCAGACATTGCGGCAGGCCTGAGTGGCGTTATCGGGCATAGCCATTGGTAAATAAAGTATGGGTTCATCACTTCCACACACGGGAATTAAACGGTCATCACCTATGTCACGTACACAATAATAGAAAACAAATTTCCCTCAACCCAAGGCTGTGTGGATAAAACGGGCGATCAGGGATTGCGTCCTGTAAAGGGAACTGGTGTACTCCTGCTCTACAGGCTTGACCTGACCTTGGACCTCAAGTAAGTCAATCACAGCGGGGGCCTGTGTGGCGTTCTTAGGCTTAATGACAATATTATTTTATAACTCTCAATGAGTTTTTCATCCAAATTTTTAAATATAAACATTTTTTAATTTCTTTTGACATATTTCCCAGAATTTCACGATTACGAGCATATGTTGTTCCAAATGTAAATGTTAATATTTAAAAGTTTTATAATTTTGGTACAATAAACCTATACGATGTGTTTTAAACCAATTTAACCCAAAGGTGCTATTAAAAAGTTTTCTTTCAAAGCCAAACCAAGCTTTCAAAACCAAATATTTTCTACTTCATTTTAATTCTCCAGTATAAGCACATGGTTATAACTCGGGCGCGGCTGGTAAGATGAGGGACACCACTTCCCCTTACGGGACAGTAATTAAACGATCATCGACCATCTTATATAAACAATAATAGAAAATAAACCCTCAACCGTAGGCTGTTTTTGACGAAACAAATTGCAGGTAGAAACCCTCGAAAACCCTCATTATCAAATACATAATCTAATAATAACGAGAAATTTTATGTGCTAAGAAAATGTGAATGAATGAAGGAATGAATACAAAGATTATTATAATATAATAATAATAATAATAATAATAATTATAACTAAAACTAAACAAGACAAAACTAAAATAAAACTAAAAATATAATCTAAATTAAATAGAAACTAAAATGAATAATAATAGGGGAGAGTGGTCCTATTTCGGCCCTGTGGGTAAAGTCGGCCCCCCGGGTTTATCAGAGCTGGCGTTCGCGTCGAATTAATAATTTTAAACAAACTCTTTTTTTACATAAACTAAAATAATTATTTTAGTGTTTGTTAATATGTCACACCACAAAATTATTAATTCGACGCAAAAGCCAGCTCTGAGAAACCCGGGGGGGCCGACTTTACCAACAGGGCCGACATAGGACCACTCTCCCCTACTAACAAAAACTGAAGTAAAATAAAAATTAAATCTTAAACTAAAATTAAAACTAATATATATATATATACTAAAACTAAAGAAGACTAAAAATAAGATTTAATCATACTGTAAAACTAACCTTTAAACTAATATATATACTAATACTAAACAAAATAATAATAATAAAACATAGGTATTCTTTCTTATTTTGGTGCGTAGATTACGAAAATCGTAGTGAAAATTGGCGCAAATTTGATTATCATGGTAAAAACCATAAAAAATCCCATCAAATAATGGTTTTTTACGATTATCTCGTAAAAAACAAAAAATTTCGAAAAAAGTTTTAGACAAAAGTTGTAGATCTCAAAAAAACACACATTTTATGTTTTATGCATTGTTTACCAAAAGTCATTATTTTTCGAGGAAAATGGTCCGAAAGTAATTTGCGGAAATTGTGGGGTGGAGTCTACAGCAGCGGTAAATGCAAAATTGTAAACACGGCCTTCGGCCGCGTAAGTTACTGCTGGCTTCTCTTTTTAAGAAATCTTGGCGAGAGGGAGTGGATGTGTCCGAAAGTAATTTGCAGAAATTGTGGGGTGGAGTCCACAGCTGCGGTAAACGCAAAATAGTAAACACGGCCTTCGGCTGGGTAAGGTACTGCTCGCTTTTCTTTTTAAAAAAAACCTTGGCGAGAGGGGGTGGATATGGTTGAAAGTATTTTGCGGAATTCGTTAGATCCTGACTAATGGTGAATATGATACTATATACGAGTCAAATAATATGTCTAACCATGACTGCTGTATATGTTTTCATTATCATGGTGTTTTTCGTTTTTTGGATTTTTCTCGAAAAATAATGACTTTTGGTAAAAAATGCATAAAACATAAAATGTGTGTTTTTTTGAGATCTACAACTTTTGTCTAAAACTTTTTTCGAAATTTTTTGTTTTTTACGAGATAATCGTAAAAAACCATTATTTTATGGGGTTTTTTATGGTTTTTACCATGATAATTAAATTTGCGCCAATTTTCACTATGATTTTCGTAATCTATGCACCAAAATACGTAAGAATACCCGTGTTTTATTAAATTTAAAGGGGGGACCTTTTCGGAAGTACACCCATATTATTATCTAAATTATAACTAATACTAAAAAAGAATATAACTCAAACTAAACTAAAACTTAATTAAAATTTTTTATTAAAACTAAAATTAAAATTCTTACTAAAACTAAAATTATAATCTTAATTAAAATTAAAACTAAAATTACAATTACACAAAAATAAAAACTAAAATTTATACTAATACTAAAATAAACTAAAATAAAAACTATAATTAAAATGTAAACTTAAACTAAAAATAAAATTTAAACATACTGTAACGTCCGGTGACGTTCTCATTTCAAGAAAATATTATTTTATTTTATTTACTCCTTTTAGAGATTATAAGAAAAATTTACGAAATTATATTAGACTTTCTAAAATCTTAAGCAGTAAAATCAATATATTGTAATAAAATTTGAAAATATCTTTAGCACAAAAATCAACAAACTGCAAGTTTTAAAAGTATAAAGTTATAAATTTCAAAAATAAGAAAGTCCAATATATATTCAATGATTGTTTCCGAAAAACCTTCCGGAGAGATTATATCTCTTGGCGATAATGGGACTCTAAAACCCATTAAGCGGCCCCTTTTATGATAACTATTGTGCAGATTCCTTTTCAATTTAGAATTATATTATATATAGTTTCCTTTTCAGTATAAATAGAAAAATAATATTAATATTATCCAATTTAAAAATTATTAATAATAACTTTTGTAAATAAAATATTTTTAACAAATTTCAACTTTACATTGATAAAATAATAATAAATAATGCAAAATTATTTGAAAAATATTAAGTTTTCGTATCTTTTAAGGTTAATATTTGTTTATTTTTCTTTTTATAAAAATAATTATATATTTTTAAATTTATTGTTTATAATAATTTTTCTTTCTTATTATTTATAATTAAAATAATTTTTGCATTATTTATAAATAGAATAATAAAAGAAAATAGATTATATTTAACAAATTATAAACTTATAACTTTTAAAATTATAAAATCAAGTGTTTGAAAAATCGATTAATTATATATCAAATATCGATAATTGATGATCGATTGTTGATCTTTATATTTCTTATATATAACAAATTTAAATAACTCTAAGTCAAAATAGATATCGTTTTTAAAAAAATAACATATAAGGAATTTCATACATCATTATTAATAAATTATTATAAAAATAATTTAAAATTAATAAATAAATAATAGAATTAACTTTTATTAATAAATGATGTAAAAAATTTTATATATAATTAAAAATTGGATTTTTTAGTAAAATTTATAATTAAACTTATAAGGAAATTAGTTGTATTACTTAATATTAACATAAATCATTATTGTTGATTAATTAAAAGTGTAAAAATGTGAAAATCGTGGAAAATAAGGAAATTGTCCAAGAAAAAGTATAATTTCGCCATCTTTACGGAAATATAGAGTTAAACCCCCTCTTCAATGTCAAATTATCTCACTCAAGGCACGCCCTTGAGACTTCCTTATTTTCTGGGGCTGGGACTTAAGGACCCAATCCTGACCTAGGATAATAAGACTTTTCTTCATTTTCTTTTAGTAAAATCAATCGTTAGAAATTTCCAACCTCTTTTTTTCCACTACTTGAAAATTTTCATTTTTAACCCTGAATTTTGGAGAAGGCACAAACAAATAAAAAGTTATTTTCTTATTTTTTTCAAAGTTTAAGTGTTTTGCCGCCATCTTTTCAAAAAGTAGGGAGTCATTTTCTTGGACAAATTTCCTGAATCATCGATAATATTTCAAATAAAAATTATAAGTAAGTAAAAAAATAAAACCATGATTTTAATATTATTTTCAACTGTTATCCATTCTACCAATTCCGACAAATTCTGCGGTAAAATGTGCCTCGTTATTTTGTCAAACCTTTTATAATAATTGAACCGACGGATCGTAGAAGGGCATATAGGCCATGCTAAATACATTGCGTATATGCCCTTCTACGATCCGTTGGTTCAATTATCAAATTTACCTTTCCGAGAAAATTAAGGTGCAAAATTGTGCATCACAATTTTTCTCAAATCCTTATAAATTCAATTCCTTTATTCTTCAACAAAAAATTATTACTAAAATTCCCGAGTTAGTAGACGAGAGTCTAGACTCAAAAATAGAAATTAAATAAGATTATTTAACCCTTTAAGGACGGGAAGGACGTCCTTAAAGGGTTAAATAAATCTTATATAAAAATTATTTGTTTACGTTATATCTTCGGACGTAATATAGATAAATTTTTGGAGGCCTCGGAGGGATATTTCAGTAAAATTTTTTGTTTTTTCTCTTTATTATTATTATTATAATTTTCATCTTGGGCATAAATAAATAAATAATTTTTTTTTTAACAAATTCCAAAAGTTTTATAAAATTTTGGTGAGAATTATTAATAAAAATCTTAAAATTTTTTCACAAATTCTTAAATTCTTAAATTAAAATTTTAAATAAAAAATAATCAAAAAAATTAATACTTAAAATTCTTAAATTTAAAAGTCCTAAAAAATAAAAATTTTTTTTTGTTACAAACAATTATAAACATTGTTGGAATTTGTTAAAATAATAATATAAAAATTGTCCCGAAATAACAAATTTTTTAATAATAATTACAAATATAAAAAACACACACATATATATATATAAAATTCTTTTGGAGCTAATGTTCCTTTTCTCGTGGACGGTCACATATCTACTCATTTTATAGTAAGGATATTTTATTTAGTTTTTATTTTTTTCAGAATTTAAACGGACGGAGATATGGAACAAAGAGTAATGGTTCAGTTGATTTTTAAAATGGAAATAACTGTTCGCAACAAGGAACCCAACTCTTCTAAGGGTAAGAACAATTTTTTTTATCATCGTATATTAATTAAAAAAATATGTTTTTGTAATTTTTTTCTTTTATTTAAATAATAAATTATATTATTTATTTATTTTACAATTAAATGGACAATGCCCTTTATTATAATTTTTTATAATTAAATAAATAAATATGTGACCTGGACAGTGCAAAGTATGCATATGTGCGGGAAAATCGATTTTTTATTGATTGGTGATTATTATAGAGGAAACTTTTTTCTTTAAGAATCACCAATCAATAAAAAGTTAATTTTCATAACAGTCATAAAAATGACAAATTAGTTCGAAAAAAAATTTTTTTGTGCTTGTTCCCGTATTTTTGAAACGCACGAGTAATTGCAATTTCGTTCGGTAGAGGCGTGTTAATGTAGTAAAACTCTTTCGTAGTCTTACCGTCACATGCGTCTGTAACGCATCGTCGCCTAACCTAATCTCACTTCTTTTTAAATTTAACAAAAATTCTTCTTTACTTTTCAGCAATTTTAAAGGATGTCGACGAATCGATGAACAATAATTTTCATGACGTCGATATCATTTTAGAAAATACATACCTGCGTCAAGAGGACGTTCACTCTAAGCCCCCCGAGGAAGCCACAATGCATGCTGTGGCTTCCACAGGGGACTTTGAACGGAGAAACCCTTTTAAAAGGAAAATGAGTGAACCCTCCGGAACTACGGGGTTGGCGGCCGTCCACAAATGTTGTGATGAAGAATTATCGAAAAGGGGACTGCCAATCAAAAGATTAAAAATTATAGATGATACCCTGTTTTTGAGGCGGGTTAAAAAAATATTTTAAAGCCGAAGAGTTGGAAGAAAATAAAATAAATCAAAGGACAAATAAAACTGGAGGGTTTTAATTTTACAAAGAAGAAGACGTGATTGACTTTATTTTTCAATAATTTTTAAGTAAAACACTTTTATAACAATTATAATTACTTTTGAACTATTAATTAATTAATTAATTAATGTTTATAACAAATGAAATATTTTACAAACAAATAAAGTTACCGTAATTCTGAAGTTAGCAATTGAAACTTAACATAATTCCGCATCTAACGAGCCCGGTATGAAGTATTTTGGATAAGTAGATTGTTAATAAACAATTAGTTAACATTGCAATTGCTTACACAGGCCTACAAAATTTTCGATTTTGTCAGATCCAGAATCCGGACTAGTCATTTTTCATGTAATTTTTCACGCTGAATCCAAAAATGACTGCGAAATTGGTCTATCACGTCAGGATTTTGAGATATTCTAACCTGAAAGCGTGAAAAAGACCGTTTTTGGCAACATTCAACCATCTATAAAATCTTCAAAAATTTTTTTTAATCATAGGTCCAAATTTTTAAAGAAAGTACTACTATTCACCTTTCAAAATTTTCTTGGCCCGTTCCGATCCGATTTATTTTCACTGAGATACAGCCATTTGAGTTTTACGTTACACGACCTAAAAACTTTTTAAAAAAGGAAAAATAAAATTGCAAAGAACTTCAACTAAAACTCGTTATAAGGGGGTTTTGGGGTCGCTGATTGCAATTTTAATGTCAGATTTTCGAAATTAAAAATTTCGGATTCAATATGGCGGATAATTTTTTAAATTCAACTGATTCGCTTGAAAATCGCGTAACTTGGGAGTATTTTAGATCTTTGATGACGATTCTGATAGCAGCCTTATTGGATCCGACATTTTTTCGAAAATCTGGCATCGTTATCGTAATCAGCTACCTCGAAATCCCCCGAGTAACAAGTTTCAATTTAAGTACTTAGTTTTCCTTTTTTTAGGGTTTTCAGGTCGTGTAACGCAAAATTTAAATGGTTGTATCTGAGTGAAAAAAAATCGGATTTGAACGGGGCAAGAAAATTTTAAAAGGCAAATAGTAGTACTTTCTTTAGAAATTTGAACCAACGCTTAAAAAAAATTTTTGGAGATTTTATAGATGATTGAATGTTGCCAAAAACGGCCTTTTTCACGCTTTTAGGTTAGAATATCTCGAAATCCGGACGTGATAGAGCAGTTTCGTTGTCATTTTTGGATTCAGCGTAAAAAATTACATGGGAAATGACTATTCCGATTTCTGGGTCTAAAATTTGTAGGTCTGTGTTATTAACAATCTACTTATCCAAAATACTTCATATAGGGCTCGTTGGATGCGGAATTAGCTTAACTTTCAATTGGTAAGTTCAGAATTACTATAACTTTATTTGTTTGTAAAATATTTTATTTTTTTACTAAGAACAAGCATCCAAAAGCCCTATATGAAGTATTTTTGTTGAATTTTAGTTAAATAACAATAAAAAATGAAATATCTTACAAACAAATAAAGTTATCGTAAATCTAAATTAACCAATTAAAAGTTAAACTAATTTCGCATCCAACGAGCCCTATATGAAGTATTTTGGATAAGTAGATTGTTAATAAACAATTGCAATGTTAACTAATTGTTTATTAACAATCTACTTATCCAAAATACTTCATACAGGGCTCGTTGTATGCGGAATTACGTTAAGTTTTAATTGCTAACTTCAGAATTACGGTAACTTTTTTCGTTTGGAAAATATTTCATTTGTTATAAACATTAATTAATTAATTAATATCTCAAAAACTTTAAAAGATCCCACTCTGAAAATTACATGTTTTGTAGGAAATTAGTCAAGCTTTCCATTGAGATAGTTAAAAATAATATTAAAAAATCCGATTTTGAGATAAACGTAAATTAACATTTTGACCTTGAATTTCAAGGTCAAATGTTATTAAAAAAAAAATTTATTAACAGCGTGTAGCCCGTCAAAAAAGTTTAAAAATCATTATATATATGTTAACTTTTATGCATTCTACTTATAAATATTGTACATTTTTAACATTTTTTTTTTCTAAAGTCAAAAATTAAAAACGTAATTCAAAAACTATTTTATTAAATTCAATAATAATTGATTTTTAGACTTTCACCAACAATAACAACATTTTAGAAACGTATGGATTAAATTCGAGAACTTTTAATTTTTTGTTCGGACATTTCAGGAATTTTGCCTCATATATGTATATGGGGCGGTCCACGCCATTGCAAAATATCATCGACTTGGACATTTTTGATTTCGCTCAAATGTTTTTTACCTTTTTTTATTCCTTGAAAAAAAAACTTCCTGATTTTTTTCAAATTTTCTTATAAAGCCGTTTTCAAGATATAAATTTTTCAAAATTTTTGGATAAAAAATTTTTTTTTTTTTGAAAGTTCATAACTTTTTGACAAATGAACCAATTTTAATTCTCTTTTTTTCAAATTGTGTGTTTTCAAATGAACTTTTCAAAACTTTCATGCAAAAAATAAAAAAAAATTATTAACCTTATTTTTTGTAATTTTAAGATAAAAATCTTATTTTTAAAAATGTTTGTATATTTTGATTTTTTTCAAAAAATTTTCAAAAAAACTGCTTCTTATAACACAAATTTTAAGCCTAGTCGGGTTGTGGGAAAACAATTTTTAATATTTTTTTCGAATTTTTCAAAATTTTTAAACATTTGTTTTTTACTCAAATATGATTTCTAATGTTTCAGTAAAAGAGTTAATTAATAAATACTTATAAATGGAGGTAATTATAATAATAAACTTGTATTTGGAACTAAAATTTTGCTCTTTTTTTATCCAATTTTTTGACGTTTAAATATTTTGCAAGAATAATTCTCATTTGAGCTGGAAAATATCCGCATAGTTAAAGATCCATCTTTATTTGGGATTGCACAATGAAATTGTTGTGTACCCTGAATAGTTATTGCCTTTGTATATCGAAGATTAAGAACTTCGGTTGCTCTTTTGTAATCTTCGATTGAGGAAAATTTGAAATCAATATTTTGCAAACTATTCGAATTTTTAGCCCATTCATATCGTTCCTGTAAAGTTGAAATTTTTTTATCAAATGGCAACTGAAGACTTGCCCGTGCTGCTGCTCGTTTTACGGTACCTCCGACACCATCGCAAGGGCCTTTGCCATGATAACTCCCGAAAAAGTGCCATGATAATAATGATTAACAAAATTTTTGAAATTTTTAAGTTGTTGCGGGGCTCCATCCGAAAAATAGTAAATTTTGTTAACATCTGGATTCAAAGTTTTAATATAACATGTTAATCTTTATTATCATGAAGAGGATTTAAAAAAAAATGCTGAATGGCACTTCTTCGCGAGTTATCATGGCAACGGGCCTTGCAATGGTATCGGAGGTACCGTAAAACAAGCAGCAGCACGGGCAAGTCTTCAGTTGCCATTTAATAAAAAAATTTCAACTTCACAGGAACTATATGAATGGGCTAAAAATTCGAGTAGTTTCCAAAACATTGATTTCAAATTTTCCTCAATATAAGATTACAAACGAGCAACCGAAGTTCTTAATCTTCGATATACAAAGGCAATAACTATTCAGGGTACACAACAATTTCATTGTGCAATCCCAAATAAAGATGGATCTTGAAGAGTAATTCCCAATAGTAACTCAGGAGAATGAGTATATGAGGCAAAATTCCTGAAATGTCCGAACAAAAAATTGAAAGTTCTCGAATTTAATCCATACTTTTCTAAAATGTTGTTATTGTTGGTGAAAGTCTAAAAATCAATTATTATTGAATTTAATAAAATAGTTTTTGAATTACAACATTTTTAATTTTTGACTTTAGAAAAAAATTTTTTTTTACAATGTACAATATTTATAAGTAGAATGCATAAAAGTTAACATATATATAATGATTTTTAAAGCTTTTTTGACGAGCTACACGCTGTTAATAAAATATTTTTTTTAAATAACATTTGACCTTGAAATTCAAGGTCAAATTGTTAATTTACGTTTATCTCAAAATCGGATTTTTTAAAATTATTTTTAACTATCTCAATGGAAAGCTTGACTAATTTCCTACAAAATATGTAATTTTCAAAGTGGGATCTATTAAAGTTTTTGAGATAGTAATTAATTAATTAATGTTTATAACAAATTAAATATTTTACAAACGAATAAAGTTACCGTAATTCTGAAGTTAGCAATTGAAAGTTAACGTAATTCCGCATCCAACGAGCCCTATATGAAGTATTTTGGATAAGCAGATTGTTAATAAACAATTAGTTAACATTGCAATTGTTTATTAACAATCTACTTATCCAAAATACTTCATATAGGGCTCGTTGGATGCGGAATTAGCTTAACTTTCAATTGGTTAGTTTAGATTTACGATAACTTTATTTGTTTGTAAAATATTTTATTTTTTACTAACAGCAAGCATCCAAAAGCCCTATATGAAGTATTTTTGTTGAATTTTAGTTAAATAACAATAAAAAATGAAATATCTTACAAACAAATAAAGTTATCGTAAATCTAAATTAACCAATTGAAAGTTAAGCTAATTCCGCATCCAACGAGCCCTATATGAAGTATTTTAGATAAGTAAATTGTTAATAAACAATTGCAATGTTAACTAATTGTTTATTAACAATCTACTTATCCAAAATACTTCATATAGGGCTCGTTGGATGCGGAATTACGTTAGCTTTCAATTGCTAACTTCAGAATTAGGGTAACTTTATTCGTTTGTAAAATATTTTATTTGTTATAAACATTAATTAATTAATTAATTAATTAATATCTCAAAAACTTTAAAAGATCCCACTCTGAAAATTACATATTTTGTAGGAAATTAGTCAAGCTTTCCATTGAGATAGTTAAAAATAATTTTAAAAAATCCGATTTTGAGATAAACGTAAATTAACAATTTGACCTTGAATTTCAAGGTCAAATGTTATTTAAAAAAAAAAAATTTTATTAACAGCGTGTAGCTCGTCAAAAAAGCTTTAAAAATCATTATATATATGTTAACTTTTATGCATTCTACTTATAAATATTGTACATTGAAAAAAATTTTTTTTTCAAAAGTCAAAAATTTAAAACGTTGTTATTCAAAAACTATTTTATTAAATTCAATAATAATTGATTTTTAGACTTTCACCAACAATAACAACATTTTAGAAAAGTATGGATTAAATTCGAGAACTTTCAATTTTTTGTTCGGACATTTCAGGAATTTTCCCTCATATATATATATATATGGGACGTTTCACATCAACCGGCCCAGAGCTCCATCCAAAATTCTAATCAACGAAAATCAACTTATTACGGCTCAAAATAATCGTCAGCTCATACTGCTTCGAATAAAAAGTGGCGAATTAAAAAATTCAAAATGGCGTCCTTACTGTACCGTGTTTTGCAAATTTTTTTACTTACTCAGAAAGCAAATGTATTAATTTCATTGAGAAAATAATTGAAACTTGTTGGATAATGTGTCACTCTTATGTTTTTGGGCTCGCTGATTACGAATCCGAAGTCAGATTTAAAAATTTTTTTAAATTCAAGATGGCGGATCCAATATGGCGGACATTTTTATTAAAATTTGATCCGATTCGCTTGAAACTTGCTACTCAAGGGTTTTTGGGGTCGCTGATTACGAATATAACGTAAGATTTTAAAAATGCAAAATGGCGGATCCAATATGGCGATCAAAATTTTTTAAAAATTAACAGATTTGCTTGAAACTTGTTACTCAGTGGTTTTTAGGGTCGCTGATTACGAATCTGAAGTCAGATTTTAAAAATTTTCAAAATTCAAGATGGCGGATCCAATATGGCGGACATTTTTATTAAAATTTAATCAGATTCGCTTAAAAACTTGCTACTCGGGGGTTTTTGGGGTCGCTGATTACGAATATAAAGTCAGATTTTCAAAATTCAAAATGGTGGATCCAATATAGCGACCAAAATTTTTTTTTAAATTATCAGATTTGCTTGAAACTTGTTACTCGGTGGTTTTTAGGGTCGCCGATTACGAATCTAAAGTCAGATTTTAAAAATTTTCAAAATTCAAAATGGTGGATCCAATATGGCGACCAAATTTTTTTTTAAAATTATCAGATTTGCTTAAAACTTGTTTCTCGGGGGTTTTTGGGGTCGCTGATTACGAATCTAAAGTCAGTTCCTAAAAATTTTCAAAATTCAAAATGGTGGATCCAATATGTCGAACAAAAATTTTTTTTAAATTATCAGATTTGCTTGAAACTTGTTACTCGAGGAATTTTGGGGTCGGTGACTACGAATTTGAATCTGGATTTTGTAAAATAAGATTGGTGGTTCCAAAATGGCTAATAAAATATTTAAAAATTGGATGGATTCGCCACCTTTAACTCCATAAACCACCCCTTTCACATTATTCAATTAGTTGTTTTAAATTTTTCTTCCATATAAATTTAGGCTTCATTTAAAGGATCTTAAATATCATAAAAGTAATTTTTCAAAATACTACCCTTAATCCCCAAAACTACCCCTTAATATAGAAATTTAATATTTTTTAAATTTTACTCTACATAAATCTTTTATAATTTTAGCTAATTTGAGGCTTTTAAATAGCCTTAAATTAAATTTTGAAACATCTTCCCTTAACTCCAAGAACCTCGTCCTTTAAATATTTAAATTACTTTTTTAAAATTTTTCCTTTCCTTTATAAAAATTTTTTCTATATCATTTTTTTACAATTTAAGCACAACTAAAACTTTCAAATATTCTCAAATTAAATTTCAAAAACTGTCCTTAACTCTAAAAACCTTAACCTCAAAAATCAGCCTCATTACATTTAAGTTTATAAATGCAATCAAATTTTACAATTTCATCCGCCATATTGGCTCCACCATTTTGAATTTATAACAACTTTTACATCAGAATCGTGATCTGTGACCTGATTTTTAAAAGTTGACGTAAGATTCGTGATCATCGACCCCAAAAATACCCGAGTAACAAGTTTCAAGCAAATCTGATAATTTTTAAAAAATTTGGTCGCCATATTGGATCCGCCATTTTGAATTTTGAAAATCTGACTTTATATTTGTAATCAGCGACCCTAAAAACCCCCGAGTAGCAAGTTTCAAGCGAATCTGATTAAATTTTAATAAAAATGTCCTACATATTGGATCCGCCATCTTGAATTTTGAAAATTTTTAAAATCTGACTTCAGATTCGTAATCAGCGACACCAAAAACATATGAGTGACACATTATCCAACAAGTTGCAATTTTTTTCTCAAGGTAATTAATACATTTGTTTGCTGAGTAAGTAAAAAAATTTGCAAAACATGGTACAGTAAAGACGCCATTTTGAATTTTTTAATTCGACACTTTTTATTCGAAGCAGTATGAGCTGACGATTATTTTGAGCCGTAATAAGT
Source organism: Leptopilina boulardi (assembly GCF_019393585.1). Lineage (NCBI taxonomy): Eukaryota > Metazoa > Arthropoda > Insecta > Hymenoptera > Figitidae > Leptopilina > Leptopilina boulardi. The sequence continues at coordinate 1,115,412 of NW_026137909.1, read as the reverse complement.
TGATTTTCGTTGATTAGAATTTTGGATGGAGCTCTGGGCCGGTTGACGTGAAACGTCCCATATATATATATATATATATTATAACGTGTATTTTAATTGATTTTATTTATTTAAATGAATTTACTAAAAGTTTAATTGTTAATTAATTAATTGATAATGTGGATTTGAGTAAAATACCCGTTATATTTGGTTTATTTTAATTAAATGCCCGAGACGCCATGTTATTTTGTGGAAAATAACCAAACCATTTATTTAAAGATTTTAATACGCTAGCCCAGCTGTAAACAAGGAGAGCGGGTGGGTAAGGAAAATCACCAATATAATTTAAACAACACACTTTAATTATAATAAGAAGAAACACAGAAATTTAGTTAATATTTTGAGACAAGGCCTGAAGGGACCTGTGAAAATCACAAGTTTTCGTAGAACAATGTTTTTATTTATTAATAATTTTGGCGATCAACTCCGCTGAAAGTTCACCTTGAAACACTTTAATTGATGAGAGACTCACCAGATATACGCCGTCGTCCACGTAGAAGTCCTCGACTCATATTATTTTTATAAAGGCACAAATTTAATCTAAAACACAAAATGTTGACACCGCTGTCAAACGCCAAAACGAGAATGATCAAAAATGGCTGTTCGTCCGCGTCATCGCGTCCGTTCGTCGCGCTTCGTCTACATGGTGAGTCTCGCCCGAGTTACAAAAGATCCACCATTGGTAATCGATGCGCGTCAGATGGTAACTTCATTAGTTATCGACGGTCGAAAGAAAGTTCGATAAATGACCGATAGGGGCGCTGCACAATAACATGTGTCTGGAAGATGGCGACGACCAGTGTTTTGACAGGTCTCTGTTATTGAAAGTGAATCTTCGTTTTCCTGGCAATGAAGAATAATTGGGACTCACATCCAATTATACATGCCAGAAAACACCTCCCTTGATGTCCTCCCTCAAGGATATTTAAGTCGATGATCAACCCGACAATTGTGGAATTGGGGAACTTAACCCCGAGTGTTATTTTCATGTAAAGTAAGAGACAGAAAAGTGTTAGTGTTATTCTTAATTTTTATATGATCGCACAGTGGGCCAGAAGGCAGGCAAAAGCGGCCAAAACTCAAAAAGTGATCAAATTCGCTCGAAAATTGTTACATGGGGGTTTTCGGGGTCGCTGATTACGAATCCGATGTCAGTTTTCAAAAATTCAAAATGGCGGATCCAATATGGCGGACAACTTTTTTAAAAGTTGATTCAATTTACTCGAAAATCGTTACATGGAGGTTTTCGGGGTCGCTGATTACGAATCCGATGTCAGTTTTCAAAAATTCAAAATGTCGGATCCAATATGGCGGACGAATTTTTTAAAAGTTGATTCAATTTACTCGAAAATCGTTACATGGGGGTTTTCGGGGTCGCTGATTACGAATCCGATGTCAGTTTTTAAAAACTCAAAATGGCGCATCCAATATGGCGGACATCTTTTTTAAAAGTTGATTCAATTTACTCAAAAATTATTACTCGGGGGTTTTCGGGGTCGCTGATTACGAATCCGATGTCAGATTTCAAAAATTAAAAATGGCGGATCCAATATGGTGGATCAAAAATTTAAAAACTCATTAAATTCAGCTAAAATTCTTTTTGAGTTTTTTTTGGGGGTGCTGATTACGAATACATAACTTAAAACTAACAAATACATAAGTAATATAATACTGAAAATTAAAAATTTACAATACGAACCAAAAACGTAAGAAAACTATTTTTATAAACTGGAATTTTAGGGTATTTTTAAGGTCCCTAGGACCTTAATTATTAAATTAAATAAATTAAATTAAAAAATATATATATATATATATTAAATTTTATTATTAAATTTGGTAAGTATTTTAGAATTTTATATTCTCAAACAACATAAGCAAAAAATATGATCAGTATATTCGATAAAACATGTTTTACAAGAAAATTCACTTGGATACCGACGGTAGCGCCATCTATTTGTTTAGTAGGAGCATATAAATATTATTAACACAATGTGTAGAAAACAAAATATTAATTTTGTCAGTAAAAAATTGACTGTAGGTAAATAGGTGGAACCATAAGCAAGTATCGAGGCTATATAAAAGTTGAAAAATGTTAAGTGCTCGCACGCGTCTTTTTTGCAATATTTCTAATTCAAAAATGAAAACGGGCAAAAGTGGGCAGGATTAAATTGAAGTACATGAAATAATGAAGCGATTAACACTTTAGATTTTTCTTTATGCAGCGGAATCTCGGGGAATCTGCATTCGGCAGCGAGCATAGTCGAAAAATAATATGCACCTGCGAATAATAATGTCGTGTATTATGCTGTATATATATTTTTTTAAATATTTTTTTCTTGACACTTACTTGTTTTTACATACAGATTAAGTATCTAATTCAAAATTTTATGAAATTGTTAACCATCTTGAACTATATTCATTATTTCGCGCATAAACCGAACTCAAATTCTATTGTCAAATTTAAATTCAAAATACAGCAGAGTCAAAAATGTTTTATTAAATGCAACAGAAATTGGCTAAAATCTACTTTGAAATATGTAGATTACTATAAACAAAATAAAAATTTTAAAAAAAATAATCGAGTTTTGGCCGCTTTTGCCTGCCTTCTGGCCCACTGTGGATCGGTGAACAATCATCCGACGATTCGCCCATAATGAAATTGGGGAATTTATTGAAATAAATGTAAAATAAAAGTGACAAAATTGAAGTGAAGTACAGTATGATTCCCGCTCTGGCGTTCAATTGACGATAAATTAATTAGTTTTCTTTATATGGAACGCAGGCAATAAAATGCCGTGTTACAACTCCCTCCTGCCAAGAGTGAGCCAAGGGGGAACAGACCTGGCGAACCGATGAGCTCTCCTCAAGGAAACTTCCGTCAGATAATTGATCACCCAAAATTGTTTCTTAATAAATTTTATATTCATTTAAGTTTTTAAATTTTATGTTTAATTAAAAATTTTCAAATGACCGAATAAGAACTTCGAAAATAAATTATTTAGAATTGAACAAGATGTAGTTTCCTAAATTATTCAACTGTTCAAAACCTGAAAGTAAAGTATAAATTAAGAAAGGAGCAGGATTTGGTTTAATATCGCGGTCAAAGAAAATGGTCAAGTTTACTTATTGTTTAAATTATTGTTAAGTGTAAATTTATTTAGAGTGACGGGGCAAGAGAGAAAACCATGACCACTCTGGCCACAACTTCTGCAGATTCCATGACGGGCTTTATCGGCCTCCCGGAATTTATTTAAATTTATTATTTTTAGGACGTTTGTACGCGACAATATGCCGCGTTACAACTCCCTCCTGCCAAGATGCGGCCCAAAGGGCCGAATAGGTGAGCCCCATCTACCAGGGTCACCCCCTTTGTCTGATCAATGCTCATTATTTAGTTCAAATTACTATTATTTTCAATAGAATAGTCAAAATTATTATGACTGATACAATATACGAGAATCAATTTAAATTTTACCTTCAAGAAGTGTGTATTATTGAAATTTAGATTTTATTTGAAGATTTATTTTACCATGAGATGGTTTAATTTAGTTTATTAATTTGAGAGTTTATTATTTATTTTAATGATGAAATAGAATTAGATTCGAGTGGTATTCGGTTTGGGCCTTTTTATTAATAATGATTTAGTTATTTAAGTTATATTTATTTATGAATTAAAGGAAATTTTATTTCATAGTTAATTTTAATTGGATAGAATGATTTGCCTCTTAAAATTACTTGTCATCCATTACCGAGTGGTTACGGCATCTGAAATACAAGTTTGACTGCCATCCTTTACCGAGTGGTTACGGCACCAGGATGACCAGTCAAAGTACCATCTCCTACCGAGTGGTTACGGCATCAGGATGATGGTTAAAGTACCATCCCCTACCGAGTGGTTACGGCATCAGGATGATGGTTAAAGTACCATCCCCTACCGAGTGGTTACGGCATCAGGTTGATGGTTAACCATTCTCAAATCAGTTAAGTTCGATTTGAGAATACTTTGAAGTGACTTCTCATTGAATCGAATTAATTAATAATTTGAAATGTCATTTTACAATTCCAAATTGGTTAAGTAATGTGTTTATTATCAATTGGTCAGAATACCATCCCTTACCGAGTGGTTACGGCATCTGGATGATGGTTATCCATTCTCAAATCAGTTAAGTTCGATTTGAGAATAGTTTATTAATTTACAATAACTACACCAAACTCGAATTACCCAATTCGAAAGTTAATTATGTGAAATTTATCACAATTATTGTTAAGTTGATTATTTTAATAATTTATTTTAGAATTATTAAATTTTTAAGGTTATGGTCTAGAATCTGAATGGATGTTTTATAATTAATTTGAAAGTTAGACTTTAACTTATAATTTAGGATTAATTTATCTCAACAGTAAATCCCTGTTATCCTGAAGGCTATGGACCAGGGTCAATTCTTTGGTCCACACAGCATCTTTACAGAATCTGAATTGTTTTTAATCTTTAAGTAAATCAGGTCAATTTATCGACCATTTTTCTAAATTTACATTGATTTAAGATAAATAACCGTCATTTTGAGAAAAATAACGGTAACTCGTTCACAGATTATTAAAGATTTATTTTTGAATTATTTACAGAATCTATCCTTATGAATTTGCTATGGACCATTAGCCAACATCACGTGACCCGATTCAAGTTCCTTTATTTTATTACCATTTAGCTCTACGATTGATTTACCAATAGAATTCAAGTAAGTTTTAGAAGAGCCATTGTCAATCAGTGCCTGAACTTCAGCACCACCAATTAACAATTTAATGTATGGTCTCGAGTGAGGCCCGATTCCACACAATTCATCAAGGTTAATACCAGATTCGCGACACGTTACGTGTGCCGAATCTTGGGTCAAGTTATTTGTATCTTTTTCCTCAACACCCACCGTTTCAGTCAAAAGTTTACAAGTTATTTCTGAATCAGTTAAGCTCGATTCAGAGTGATTTACTGGTGGCTCGACCAATCTCTTACTTGAGTCATTATTAAAAATGTTATTTTCATGTTCCATTAGAGAATTACTTGAATTGGGCGATAATGATGTTGAATTTAGGTCAAGATTTAAATTTACAACAAATATTATGTTTACGAATTCTTAATTTATTTACACTGACAAGAATTAGATTAATTATTTAAACAAATAATATTTCTAGTTAAATTATTTTTATTTTCATGGTGTTTATTATAGAGATGCGACCTGCTCGCCATCGAGGTTCGGAGACAACTGATAACGGATTTCATTTAGTTCATCTCGATTGGTTAAGAGCCGATTTTCTTTCAAATGCGCATGTTCAGCGGTAAACTCCGCGTTTGTTGCGCATTGACAACTGATCGGTCTAAAAAGGCTAGATTTTCCGGGATTTTTATATCTTAGTCTAAGTTGATCCATGGGCGAGTCAACATCTAGGTTGGATGAGCCCTGGTTCATCGATTGATCAATTAGACTTTCTGAATCTAGTTCAATTAGACTCGAACTAGATAGAGCCCTGTTAGAAAACTGGGCCAGGCTTGGCCCTGGACTGTGCCTGTCTAGCGCCTTGATAGGGGCAGGTTTAGGGTCGTCTAAGTACTGGCGAGATAATTTGCCAGGATTGGGCCAGTCACTGGTCAACCTCTTTTTTATAGTCCCAGTCGATGGGTCTAATATCCCTGGTTTTGAAAAGGCCGAATTGCCTTCTAAAAATTTACTGGTTGGGGGTTTGATTATATCCGGTCGACTAGGAGTTAACAGGTTCGCGCCTGATTGACTTTCAGAAATATTCTTTGTAGCGTTATCTATTTTCGCGATTACACTATCAGAATATTTTGGCAATGAAAAATCGAATTTTGGTTTTTCGATTGTTGACGTCATTATCCCCGGTTTATAGAATTGAAATAACTCTAATGGGGGTGTCACATGATGTGTTATCCCTAATGGGCCCGGTGTTTCCGAAACTCGCGAAAAAGTGACCGAGTTCGCTACTGACGATCCAACTGTTACGTAAGAGTGAATTGAACTAGTCGTTGATACTGTCGGAAAAAGTGTATTTTGCGAACACGGCAATGCAGCTAAAAAACCTACTGCATTATTCTCAAAAATCGGGACCTCGCGTCTGTTTTCAACTGAATTTGAATTCGTATTTACCTCTGAACTATTTCCCGGGGGGATTAATTGAAGTTCAATTTCATCGGAGGGTAACCACTCGACTAAATTATCTCCACTAGAAAGGCGCATAAAACGCGATGCGCGATCTCGGAGTATCTCAAGGGTTCCGTGTGAATTAATTTTAAAAGAATCTAAATAGATTATTAATAGGTCGCGAGACCAATTGTCAAATAAATTTGACCCATGGTTAATTGGTGAAGCCATTTTTAGAAAATTTTAACAAATAGTTTATGGAATTATTCTTTATTGTTCGGTAAGGATTCAAGAAAGGATGATCGTTCGCAACGCTCTGTCAGAAAGTTTGGACCACACTTTTAAAATTTAAATGTCCCAAATCAACAAAATTTTAGTCAATTTTCATTGCTGAATTTTCACAAAATTTTACTCTTAAGTGATTTTGTATTTTTGAATAAACACAATAATACAGTCGATAATTTAATTATTTTTACTTTACAATGAAAATAACAAAAAAAAATAAAATTTTATTGATAATAAACTCGTCCGACACACAGTGGGCCAGAAGGCAGGCAAAAGCGGCCAAAACTCAAAAAGTGATCAAATTCGCTCGAAAATTGTTACATGGGGGTTTTCGGGGTCGCTGATTACGAATCCGATGTCAGTTTTCAAAAATTCAAAATGGCGGATCCAATATGGCGGACAACTTTTTTAAAAGTTGATTCAATTTACTCGAAAATCGTTACATGGAGGTTTTCGGGGTCGCTGATTACGAATCCGATGTCAGTTTTCAAAAATTCAAAATGTCGGATCCAATATGGCGGACGAATTTTTTAAAAGTTGATTCAATTTACTCGAAAATCGTTACATGGGGGTTTTCGGGGTCGCTGATTACGAATCCGATGTCAGTTTTTAAAAACTCAAAATGGCGCATCCAATATGGCGGACGTCTTTTTTAAAAGTTGATTCAATTTACTCAAAAATTATTACTCGGGGGTTTTCGGGGTCGCTGATTACGAATCCGATGTCAGATTTCAAAAATTAAAAATGGCGGATCCAATATGGTGGATCAAAAATTTAAAAACTCATTAAATTCAGCTAAAATTCTTTTTGAGTTTTTTTTGGGGGTGCTGATTACGAATACATAACTTAAAACTAACAAATACATAAGTAATATAATACTGAAAATTAAAAATTTACAATACGAACCAAAAACGTAAGAAAACTATTTTTATAAACTGGAATTTTAGGGTATTTTTAAGGTCCCTAGGACCTTAATTATTAAATTAAATAAATTAAATTAAAAAATATATATATATATATATTAAATTTTATTATTAAATTTGGTAAGTATTTTAGAATTTTATATTCTCAAACAACATAAGCAAAAAATATGATCAGTATATTCGATAAAACATGTTTTACAAGAAAATTCACTTGGATACCGACGGTAGCGCCATCTATTTGTTTAGTAGGAGCATATAAATATTATTAACACAATGTGTAGAAAACAAAATATTAATTTTGTCAGTAAAAAATTGACTGTAGGTAAATAGGTGGAACCATAAGCAAGTATCGAGGCTATATAAAAGTTGAAAAATGTTAAGTGCTCGCACGCGTCTTTTTTGCAATATTTCTAATTCAAAAATGAAAACGGGCAAAAGTGGGCAGGATTAAATTGAAGTACATGAAATAATGAAGCGATTAACACTTTAGATTTTTCTTTATGCAGCGGAATCTCGGGGAATCTGCATTCGGCAGCGAGCATAGTCGAAAAATAATATGCACCTGCGAATAATAATGTCGTGTATTATGCTGTATATATATTTTTTTAAATATTTTTTTCTTGACACTTACTTGTTTTTACATACAGATTAAGTATCTAATTCAAAATTTTATGAAATTGTTAACCATCTTGAACTATATTCATTATTTCGCGCATAAACCGAACTCAAATTCTATTGTCAAATTTAAATTCAAAATACAGCAGAGTCAAAAATGTTTTATTAAATGCAACAGAAATTGGCTAAAATCTACTTTGAAATATGTAGATTACTATAAACAAAATAAAAATTTAAAAAAAAATAATCGAGTTTTGGCCGCTTTTGCCTGCCTTCTGGCCCACTGTGCGACACTGCGAAGCTTTTGAACTATTCCGGGAAAATATTTCAAGGAATTGAAAAAAAAATATTATAAAAAAATAAGTCAGTTGAATAATTATTTCATTACAATAGAAAACATAATAATAATTAAATTCATGTCATATTATTATACTATTATTGTTAATATTTTATTTTATCAAAATTTATTTATTTTATTTTTTTCGATTAATAATTTCGAAAATTTATTATTTTTAAAGATTTATTTATAATCATGAATTTAATTAATTTTTTTTTTCAAAAGTCATTTAATTTTCACTATTGATTCTCAATTTTGTGCTTATTCAGTATTTTACCAAGAATTCACAATCATAACACAGGGCCAGGTACTTGACCTTGTGACTTTATCAATTTATGTTTACTTGATTCGTCCTTATGGATCGAGTTCTTATTTTCCGAACTCACGCTCAAATCAAAGAATATTTTTCACAATTTATTTTCACTGAATTGTCAATTCTTGGTTCAAATATTTGAAAATTTTAATTTATTATTTTTAATTTAAATTTTTCCAATTTTCACTTTATTATATTTTTATTTTCAAACTTTGTTCCACGAAAATCATGGTGATTTTCTTGCCCCACGTTGGGCGCCATTTATAACGTGTATTTTAATTGATTTTATTTATTTAAATGAATTTACTAAAAGTTTAATTGTTAATTAATTAATTGATAATGTGGATTTGAGTAAAATACCCGTTATATTTGGTTTATTTTAATTAAATGCCCGAGACGCCATGTTATTTTGTGGAAAATAACCAAACCATTTATTTACAGATTTTAATACGCTAGCCCAGCTGTAAACAAGGAGAGCGGGTGAGTAAGGAAAATCACCAATATAATTTAAACACCACACTTTAATTATAATAAGAAGAAACACAGAAATTTAGTTAATATTTTGAGACAGGGCCTGAAGGGACCTGTGAAAATCACAAGTTTTCGTAGAACAATGTTTTTATTTATTAATAATTTTGGCGATCAACTCCGCCGAAAGTTCACCTTGAAACACTTTAATTGATGAGAGACTCACCAGATATACGCCGTCGTCCACGTAGAAGTCCTCGACTCATATTATTTTTATAAAGCCACAAATTTAATCTAAAACACAAAATGTTGACACCGCTGTCAAACGCCAAAACGAGAATGATCAAAAATGGCTGTTCGTCCGCGTCATCGCGTCCGTTCGTCGCGCTTCGTCTACATGGTGAGTCTCGCCCGAGTTACAAAAGATCCACCATTGGTAATCGATGCGCGTCAGATGGTAACTTCATTAGTTATCGACGGTCGAAAGAAAGTTCGATAAATGACCGATAGGGGCGCTGCACAATAACATGTGTCTGGAAGATGGCGACGACCAGTGTTTTGACAGGTCTCTGTTATTGAAAGTGAATCTTCGTTTTCCTGGCAATGAAGAATAATTGGGACTCACATCCAATTATACATGCCAGAAAACACCTCCCTTGATGTCCTCCCTCAAGGATATTTAAGTCGATGATCAACCCGACAATTGTGGAATTGGGGAACTTAACCCCGAGTGTTATTTTCATGTAAAGTAAGAGACAGAAAAGTGTTAGTGTTATTCTTAATTTTTATATGATCGGTGAACAATCATCCGACGATTCGCCTATAATGAAATTGGGGAATTTATTGAAATAAATGTAAAATAAAAGTGACAAAATTGAAGTGAATTACAGTATGATTCCCGCTCTGGCGTTCAATTGACGATAAATTAATTAGTTTTCTTTATATGGAACGCAGGCAATAAAATGCCGTGTTACAATATATATATATGTGTGTGTGTATGAATGTCTAAACCATACACTAATATAGAAATCCTAAAAATATGAAAATGCATAGGTAGAATAAATTCAATGTTTAAATATTATATTAAATAATTAATAATACATAAACAAAACACCTTTTTACATTATCTTAAATACTGATAAATAAAATAATAAAAATTATTTTATTTTGTAAAATTATTATAAAAAATAATTAATTATTTAAAGAAAAGTTATAAATTATTTATAAAAATCAAAGAAAAGAAATATTAAGAAATAAACTTAGATCTAGAGAAATAGAATTTCTGAAATAATAAAAAGAGATGGAAGACATTCATAGATAACACTATAGACAAGTATACATGAGAAAAATAATAGTAATACTAAAGATTTAAAGAAACTATATTAACAATTGAGAAATGATTGACAGCTGAACAATGGCATTGTTCTCTGTATACGTTACAACGGAATTAGAAAGAGAGGAATCGCTCTGTCCTTACCAAAATAATTTAAATATTATTGGCTAAGAAAATAGGACGCCGCGAAAAATGCGATTAGAGGGAAAATTTGGCAGTAAGAAATATACAGCAGAAGTATACGAAGAAAGGTAGGAAGGGAAAACCGTGGATTCTCAAGCAATCAGCTGTTAGAATTTCTCCAACACACTCACTAAATTTAAATATACAAGGGATATAGAGAAATTTGGGGGGTGAAGCGCCTTCTCGAGTTAATAAATAGAGAAGGAGACCCAAATTTGGGGATTCTCTGACTTTAACTCAGATCGTTTTCATATACCTTTACCTTGCTACGAATCTTGACAGATAGTTTTGTGTGGAGTAATTAATAATTGTGATTGGATTTAACAGTATAAAAGTAAGTTCTAGAGAATAAAAGAACAAGTGATAAATATAGAATCTTTTTATCATTTAAAATATTGAATTTTTATTATTTGTATTTTTTTATTATTCACATTTGTCTTTAATCTTATATAATAACTGAGAGGCTGGCTTAACAACCGTTCCAACTCAGAATTATATAAGAAGTAAAATATTTTAACGAATTATAAATTTAAACTCAATATAGGCAAGTAGAAGAAACAAAAAAAGTGAATAATCACTTTAATTCAAAACATATAATCTACAAAGTCAAGCCATGGAGAAAGACTTGAGGGGTTTCTGATAACTCGGAGTACCACCTCATTATCTGGATCCTTAAGTGGTAACAAAAGCAAATCGTAAGTCTCTTGAAGATACATATATCTCAAATTCATTGCAATAGGCGATCAATTTGTTAATGTGTAAGATTCAATTGATTATGAATCCCTGTCCTCCCATCAAATAGTTAATTTAGGAAATAAATAATTTACTTAAATTATTTATTTAGCAATTTTTCAGAGGAGTAAATAAGTTTTTCATTTATTTTCCATTTGACTTGGATCATTTTAATATGTTGTTAAATTAATAACATGTTAAATAAATCTGTGTTTAAGGAAAGTACTTGCAAAACTGATTTACTTATGATAGATTAATTAATTTAGGGAATAGGGAACTTAACTTGATAGTTGACAGGTTTCTTTTATTTTATTAAAATTTTATTTTATATATTTTTTTATAGATAAGCCTGCGAGCTAATTTTGAATCTCAATTGAAGAAAAACAAATTTGTTAGAAAGAAATTAAATAAAAGGTGAAAAATTTAAGTTAATTAATAAGAAAATTTCATTTAATTTCATTCAGAACGAACCCACAATTAATCATTCAAACTTAAATAATAAATAATTATATTAAATGATTGATCGTATATTTTATTTTTCTATTAATAATTAATATTTATTTTTTTTGTAAAATAAAAATATTCAACTTCGAAACGATATATGACATTTATTCATATATAAAAGTAGAAGTGAATAAGAAAATAAACAGCTGATCTACCGAATAATTATAGGAAAGATTCCTCTAATTTGGTAAATAAGCAACAAGTTTTCTAAAAACAAAATAAATATTTTCTTTTAAATATATCTATAGAAATAATAAATTTAAGAATTGATCTAATTTAAATAATTCTATTATATTATTACAATCATATCTGTTGACTTAGCTGGCACGTGTTCATTGTATCAAATAATTAAATTTGAAAATACAATGTCCCTTTAAATTTGGACAATAGCCATTCTTTCTTTTGTATTAACTTACGTAATGTGGGTGATCACCATCTAAACATTTATGTTTACGGTTATTCAACCACATTTTTGAACTTATTAATTTCTCAGAACCGAAGCATATTAAGGCCTAGATAGATAAGAAGGTAAACATAAACACGTATAATTGTATATATCCCCGGTGTGAGAATTAATAATGCTTTAACTGGTACCCCTGGTGTTTTCGTTTTCTGAATGAATTTGAATTGAATGAAATTTTATTTTTCTTTCTTTCTTTCTCGTTTTCTTTAAGAATATAAATTACACAAAAATAATAGGGAAAAGTAGAATTAAGAGTGTGCACTCAAAGTCATTCACAATTATAAAAATATTGAATAAATAAATATAAAATTAAATTTTTTTTTGTTTTTGTTTTGAATATTTAAAATGGATCCCGAACAAAATAAAAACAATGAAGCATCAAAACCTTTTTCAGATGAAGAAAATAAATCGTCTTTAAATGAAAATAAAGATAAAGTAAAGAAAACAGGTACAATACCTAAAAAACAAAGTAAAAATAAAGGATTTTTAGAGATTTTCGATGAAGAAATCACTCAGATTTCTCTTTTTGATAGTCATGAAGAATATGATTTTAATGATGAGGAACAAGAAATATTAAATAAAACTGAAAAAGATTTTGATGATTTCATGAAAGACTTGTGAATAACGGTTAAAAAAGTAAAAAAAAGGATTAGGTAAATTAAATACTAAACAAAAAGAAAATTTAGATTTATGCATAAAAGAAAGATCTAAAATACGAAAAAAAATAGAACAAAATGATAGAAAAATCGAACAATTAAAAGCTAAATTATATGATAGAGTGGACACCGGTATTGAAATTAACAAAAAAATATGTGAAAATTTAAAATTAAATGTAGATGAATCACTGGACGAAGTAAATAACAAAATTCATGACATGGATGGAAAAATTAATAACTTACATTTGAGTACTGAGGAAAATACAATTTTAAGTTTAGATAATGGAAATCAAATAAAAACAATTCAAGAAAATCAAGTATATTTTGAACAAAAAATAAGTAGAATAAGAAATAATGATAATTCTAATAAAAATTCATGGATAAGAGAATATACTCCTCCTAAATTTTCTGGGACTAATCAGGAAAGGCCCATGATTTTTTTGAAAGAATTAGAAGATTATATTCAAGTTAATGATATTTTAAATTCAGAATTTAAATACTTTTTCAAACATGTTTAGAAGGATTTTCTAAAGAATGGTGGAATTTAGTTAAGTCGGAAGATGACAATTTTTTGAGTTTTAGAGAAAAATTAATTAATCGATTTTGGAATGAAAATATTCGTTATAAAATAAGTACAAATTTAGAATTTGGTCAATATAATCCAAGCGGGAAATTATCAAGGTCAGCTTATGCAATAAAAATAATAAATAAAGCTAAAGACTTAATTCCATCACCTTTGGAAAATGAAATAGTCATTAAAATTGCCAGACATTTTAATGAAGACATACATACAGCGGTATTAATGAGAGGAATTAATACAATTAATAATGTATTAGATTTATTAGAAAAATTTGATAGGCCTGGTCCAGTAAATTCTCAAAGAAATTTTCAAAATAAAAGTAATAATTTTCAAAATAATCCTAGGAATAATTTTGATAATTATAGTCGACAACATTATGATAATAAAAATCAAAGTAGAACAAATAATTTTAATCGCAACCCTAATTATAATAATACAAATCAAAATTTTAATCAAGGTAATAATTATCAAAACAAAAGTAGTGAAAATAATAGACAACAAAATTTTCAAAACAATTCAAATTTTAAATTTAATCCAAATTTTCAAAATAAAAATTACCGAGATCAAAATTATGATAGAAACAAATATCCGGGTAACAATTATAACAATTATAATAATAGACAAAATAATTATCAAAATTATTCAAATCAGCGTCAAAATTATAATAATGGTTATGTAGAAAATGCAAAATATACACCTTATAATGTTAAGCAAGAGGACAAATTTTCACAAAATGTAAATAACCAAAATAATGAAGGTTGTCAACAAGCAAGCGTAAATATAACAAAAAAATGTAAAAATCCAAAAAGTGATATAAATGATTGTGGAGAACCTTCATCGACTTCGGAAAACTTATAAACCTCGGGTTTGTAAACACGAGTACGAGGTATACAAATCCGAGGTCAATGACGCTTTTAAATATAAATAACGAAAAAAATACACAAAAACAAAATAAAAAATCAAAAGAAATTATTCCATTAGATTTAGGTAGAGAATTATTAAAAAATATAAATTATCGTTTATTAAATCAATTAGGTAGATGTCCTATTGTAGAAATAATTATGTTTAATAAAAAAGTAAAAACACTAATAGATACCGGAAGCCAAGTAACATGTATTTCGGAAGATTTCTATGAGAATAATATAAAAGAAATGGAAGAATGTCTTTCATTACCGGTAGTAGGAATGAGTATTGTAGGTGCTACTGGAGAACGCCCTGTAAAATTAAAACTTCAGCTATTGATACAATTCGAAATGTGTGGTTATAATGCACAATATACATTTATAGTAGTTCCTAAATTAAATTGTGATTGCTTAGTGGGTGCAGATTTCTTAAAAACATTTCAAACAAAAGTAGATTTTGAAAAAGATATTGTTATTGTTATTAGAGAAGAAGAAGCATTAACTATGGAAATGCTTAAAGAAAATATAAATCAAATAAAGATTATTCGTGAAAATGAAAATATTGAAATTAAAGAAATTGAAAATGAATTAGAAAAAGAAATTTTAAAAGAAATTAAAGTTAATGAAATTAATAAAAATCAAAATAATAATAATGATATTAGTAAAATTATTGTCAATCAATTAACGGGAATGGAAATGTTAGAAGATGCCCCAAACGTAATTAAAGATTTAGAAATAAACAATGATTATGATGACACACAGTTCGAATTTGAAATAACTGAAGATGAAATTAAAAATAAAATTGCGAAATGTACAGTCTTAAACAAAAACGATAAAGAAAGATTTTACAAACTCATTTCACGGTATAAAAATGTCTTTTCTAAAAAACCGGGTAGAATTTCAATATATGAACACGAAATAAAAGTAGATGATAGTAAACCATTTTTTAAAAAATCTTATCCTATTCCGATGAAATTGCGTGATAAAGTCAATAATGAAATAAAAAAATTAATTAAATTAAAAATTCTAAAAAAAATGAATACGCAATATATCAGTCCAATATGTATATCATTAAAAAAAAGATGGTACTATTAGATTTTGTTTAGATGCGCGAAAATTAAATTTAATTGTAGTCGATGAATATGAACGTGCGGAAACAACCGAAGTTTTATTTCAAAGATGTAAGGGTGTAAAAGTGATGTCTTCTTTAGATTTAGTCAGTAGTTTTTGGCAAATTCCTTTATCGGAAGAATCTAAAAAATATACGGGCTTAATAATAGAAGGTAAATGCTATGTATTTAATGTGGTACCTTTCGGTTTAAAAACAAGTACTAGTGCGTTGGTACGAGCGTTAGATCAGGTACTATGTGGTATAGGCGGTTTTGTAATCACTTTTATCGACGACATGCTGGGCACATCACAAAATATTGACGAACATCTCTATCACTTAGAAAAATTTTTTCATCGTTTAGAAAAACATAACATGACAATAAATTTTGAAAAATCTCATTTTTTTCGTCCGGAATTGAAATTTTTAGGACATATCTTGACACCACTCGGAATTAAACCGGATCCTGATAAAATAAAGGCAATACATAATTTTCCGCGACCTAGAAATTTAAAAGAATTAAGAGGTTTTTTAGGACTTATTAACTTTTATACAAAATTTTCTAAAAATCATGCCCAAGAAATAGTCCCTTTACTTGAATTATTAAAAAATAAAAATAACTGGGAATGGAATTCAAAAAAAGATATAGCATTTAAACGGGTTAAAAATCTTTTTTGTGAATTTACAATTCTTAGTTATCCAGACTTATCAAAACCGTTTTATTTACAAACAGACGCGAGCGATGTAGCGATAGGAGCCGTATTGTATCAAATAGACAAGGACGGAGAACACGTACCTATAGCTTTCGCGAGTCGAACGTTGAAAGGAGCCGAGTTAACGTATTTCACGACAGAGAAAGAGCTACTTGCGATAGTATGGAGCTTATTGAAATTTCGATCGTATATACTAGGAACTCATGTAATTATAAAAACGGATCATAAGGCATTAACGTTCATAAAAGCGTGTAAATTAATAAGGGGTAGGATAACGAGGTGGATTTTAGCAATTCAGGACTTTAACTTTGACATTGAACATGTTGAAGGTAAAAACAACATAGTTGCAGACGTACTAAGTAGGGCACCATCATATGAAGAATACAAAATTGGTATTAATTCACATGAGGGCAAATTATTTTTGTATAAATTAGTTAAAACACCATCTTCAATGTTGCGAAATAAGTTAAAAAATATTTCACAAGAACAAAACCTAGATTCAATTTCGAAACAAAGAATCGCAGAAGTTAAAAGCTGTAAAACAAAGCGTTATTTAATAGAAAAAAATATATTATATTTTAATAGCGGGGATAATAAAAAAAATTATGTATAACAAATAGTATTATAAACAATTTAATCAATGAAACTCATGAAATGTATGGACATGTAGGACCACAAAGAGTTTTTCGCATGTTAAATGAATATTTTTATTATCCGCATTTTTCCAAGGTTATTAGGCATAGGATTGCTAGCTGTGACTCATGTCAGAAAAACAAAATTTCTAATCAAACTAATTACGCTGAAATGAGAAATTATGCACCGAAAAAACCGGGAGAAATTTTATCAATCGATTTTTACGGTCCTTTACCAGCAACAAAAGGCGGATTTAAATACATTTTGTTAACAATCGATGCGTTTAGTAAATACGTTAAATTATACCCTACAAGAAAAATAACAATAGCGCTAATAAACAAAAATTTCAAACATCATATAAAGGAATATGGAAAACCAGAAAAAATTATTTCGGACCATGGAACACAATTTACTTCTGAAGTATGGACTAATAAACTCAAAGAAGAGGGGATACAACCTGTCTTCTCGTCAATACGTCACCCTCAAGAAAATATTGTCGAGAGAATTCATAGGGAGTTATCAAGATTTTTTAGAACTCTTACCAATGGTAGACATAATTCCTGGTGGAATTGGATATCAATTATTGAAGATTGTATCAACGAAACGCACCATGAAACTACCGAGTTTACACCTATAGAACTTCAGCTCAACAAAAAGCCAAAAAGAATGTGGGAAAAATGGTTTGATTTTCCAGCTATTCCAAATAATATAGATTATGAAAGAAAATTAGAACTCGCTTATAATAACATCTGTAAAAAAGGTAAAAGAAGATCAGAAAAATTCAATATCACTCATAAATTAACAGAATTTAAAGTAGGTGATAAAGTCTTAATAAAACTACTAAATAGGTCTGATAAGGAAAATAAAATAATAGCTAAATTCCTACAAGTCTATGAAGGACCATATGAAATAAAAAAAGTGATAAAAAAAGGTACATACATCATATGGGATAGTAACTCAGGACTGGAAAAAGGAATGTATCACAATCAGGATTTAAAAAAATATATTTCCAGAGATAAGGACTCCAATTAAAATAAATAAGAGAATATATAAAAAAAATAAAATAAAAATAATGTTTATTTATTTATTTATTTATTTGGAACATAACGGGACATGCCCTTTCGTACAAAAGTACTCCTAAATCTAAAAATTACAATACTATATTTTACTAAATCTAGGTAGCCACTTAAGAAATGATATTTTAGTTTTCGTTTAGCAAGATATTACGTAATGATGATGTGAATCGTGTGACATTATTATCAAAGAAATTAATGTCGTTTGAAATCATGTTTGCCTCTCTGCTGAGTCTAGCAATCAATGAATTATTACCATAATTAGTTCTGTGAAATGCCACCGAAAACAATGTATATCGCCTAGAAAACATTCTGGGCACTGATAAATTTATCATAGAAAGAAGTGAAGGACAAAAGATAGCTCCATTCATAAGTCTATACAAAAAAGCCATATCTGCAAAGTAGAACCGTGAATTTAACAATGGTATATTTAATACCGATCTAAGTTCCCTGTAATCATGTGTATGCAAGTCAAAGGGGATATTGAGTAATCTCGCAGCAAATCTAAGAAATTTGTTCTGAACACGTTCAATTCTGATTATATGGAAGACGTAGAAAGGTGCCCAAATGATACATGCATATTCTATAATTGTTCTGACAAGCGTCAGGTACAAAGTCCTGATGATTAACATATTATGAAAAACTGAGGCACATCTCATTATAAAACCCAAGACTTTAGAGGCTTTTGAAACAGTCTCAGTAATATGATCATTAAATACTAAATTACTATTAAATACAACACCCAAATCACGCACCCTCTCTACTCTCTCCAAAATATGACCATCAATAGTGTAGTTGTTTAAATATAAATTTACACTACCTTTCGAAAAGGTTACAACAAAACTCTTTTTAATGTTTATACTTAAATGATTTTTAACACACCATTTTTGGAGTCTTTTTAAGTCTCTTTGTAACTTCAAAATATCTTTTTGAAAGGTAGACGGGTGAATCACTTTATAACACTTGAGGTCGTCAGCATAAAGTAAGAACGAGGAGTGCCTGAATATTTGCTTAATATCATTCATATATAAAATGAATATTAAGGGACCTAGGCGTGATCCCTGTGATACCCCAGAGGTTGCTAGAAATGGATCGCTAAATTCACCACCAACCCTTACCACCTGATACCTGTCAGAAAGATAATTTTTGAAAAAAAGAACAATGTTGTCAGAAATGCCTAGTGATTTCAGTTTATTTATAAGTATATTATGGTCCACCTTATCAAACGCCTTCGATATATCAGCATAGATAACATCGACTTGCAATCCCTTTTCTAATTTTTCCGTTAAGAAGGTTGTAAAAATCCCCAAATTTGTTACAGTGGATCTACCCCTGACGAAACCATGCTGTTCATCGATTATAGCTTCAAGGACCGATGTATAAAAATTATCATAAATTATACTCTCAAATATTTTTGGAAAAACACTTAAAATTGTTATAGGCCTATAGTTCTGGGTATTATTTTTATTATCAGACTTATAAACTGGAGTTATCATTCCCTTCTTCCATTCATATGGAAAAACACAATATTTTAGCGATTTATTAAAAATTATAAACAAAGGTTCAATTAACGAATATCCACATGACTTTACTATGAATGGAGAAATTCTATCGGGACCTGGCCCCTTTCTGACATCTAAGTCTTTAATTTTTTTGAAAATATAATTTCTATTAATTGTTATGGAGTTTAGGTTCACATCAAATTTATGATTGAAGGTTAAATCTGGGACATTAGCAGAAGGTAATGTGTACACTGACTTAAAGTGTTTCGCAAAAAGATTAGAAATTTCTAAATATGTATCACCAGATTCATCCTTATAAAACATATGTGTAGGAATGTTATGATCTTGACGATTAGATTTAACATAGTTCCAGAATTGTTTTGGATTATCCAAAATAGATTTTTCAACATTTGATATATAATTATTGTAACAAATTTTAGAAATTTTTTTACATTCTGACCTTAATTTGGAAAATTTTAAATAATTTGTGTTACATTTATTTCTTTATTTATTTATTTATATTTATTTATTTATTAATAACAATAATAATAAAAAGTGCAGTGAAGTGTTTTAAATAAACAATATTTATTTATTAATATTTAAATTATTTGAACATTTAATAAAAAATAATTTAGAACAATCATATTAATTAATAATAAAAATTTAAAACATAAACAATTTTCTACATATAAAAAAAATCAATAAAAATAAAAAAAAAATAAATAAATAATAAATAAAAATTTCGTTAAGTGTTTAGTGAGTAGTAAGTAATATTTACTTTAAGAAGAAAGAAGAGGATATAGACATTAAGTATCCATTCTCGATATTAAAAAAAAAAAAAAATTACATATATATACAATTAAAAATATAATAAATATAAAATAAATGAATATAAAAATGTATAAAAAAATAAAAGTTATAATAATAATACATTATTGTTAAATATAAATAGTAAATAAGCAATATAGAAAAGGTTCATATAGAAAACCTTAGAATGGTTGGATTTCTTTTCATTTTGTTTGGAAATATCTCTCTAAATTTATATTCAAAATTATTGAGTAAAGTCAAAATTATAATATATTTTCCTTTAACTCTAGAATTTATATTTGAGAATATAGAAGGTTGAATGTCATAATTTTAAAATTTTGGTTAGTTCTTATTTGTCAGTGACAAGTGTAGTGTAGTGTCAGTGGTGTGGATCCGGAAAATTGGATTAATCTCTTTAAAAGGTATCTATATAAAAATTTAAAAAAAAAACAAAAATTGTTAAAAATAAAATACATAAATAAAAATAAAATATAAAAGGGGTAAATTAGTAAAGAGGAATTTCTTTTATTTTTTTTCTTAAAGATGGAAATTACAACCACAGACCAAGGGAATATGCCCCGAAAATATCGTGATTGTGACAATTATGAACTCAAAAGGGGATCCACAATCTCTGACACCGTCACTAACATAATGAGAACAAAGAAAACTAATGTAGAAAAAAAAATAAATCAACTCAAACTAAGAAAAATTTTAACTCAAATAAAACAAATAAAAAAAGCTCTAAGCAAAGGAGGAAAATTAGTAGGAACATTAATAAAATCAATAAAATAAAAATAAAAAAATCAGAAACTGTGAAAATTAATCTGGAAAATCTTTTCGGACCCAACTACCCCGATTATAAAATACAAATATTGTTCAACAAATTAAACAAAAACGCTAAAAAATAATAAATTGATTTATTTAAGAATTGAAAATGTACTTTCTTTATTTTTTTTTCTCTTTCTTATTCTTATTTTCTCTTTGCGTCGTGACTGATTTTGAGTGTCACTGAATAGTATATAGAATTTTTTTATCATTTTTTTTTCTCTTCTCTTCTCTTCTCTTCTCTCTCTTCCTTTCATTTTCCATATTGCTATCTGCATTGTACTTTGTAATGATAAAATAATTGAGTAGTTAAATTTTATTTTTTTTTTTAAAGATGGAGAACAATAATCACGAATATGACATTGTTCTCTCAATGGAGCAATATCCCTCCCAACTACTTCAGGTCAATAAAAAATACAATGTAAATGTAATAAATTCAATTGGTCCATCTTTTATAAAAGTTAGAGTGGGAGAATTTAAAGAAAATTTTGAATTACAAATGGCGGAATGTAATGAATTTTATTCATCATACGATGAATCATACAGATTCATATTTGAAGGCGAATTGACCAATTACGCAGGATGGCCAATAGTAGCGAAAACAAATAACAATGCTTACATAAGAGGAATCCTCATGTTATTCAATACTGGAGTGCAAGACATGATTCTCGTATATGATGTGGATAACGATGTCCATATACATATAGCTAGAGAAAATATCTTTTATCTAATATATAAATTTCTTTATATAAAAAAAAATTTAACAAAAATAGCTTTAACAGACATTTTACCCAATAATTATATCTACTGGGAAAAAGAGGCAATCGATGGATTTGCTATTTTAATGCAAGATAGAACCTTTCAATTTCATTTCAAAGCTAGAATTAACGATGTAAACATGGGTTGGGGAATCCTCAACAGGCTTTGGTCAGTTGATGACAAACTGATTGATTTAAACCTAGCAAAACTTGCACCCGGTACAATTGAAATATTCCCCAATTACGATGAAGTGATTGAGGAGGATGTTGAGGATGATGTTGAGGAGGATAACAATGTTAGAATAAGAGCCGTTGGAGGCTAAATAAAGCTATTTTTTTAAAAAAGAATATAAATTTTGACTTTTTTTTACTTTCAAACAAATTAATTTATTGCACACGGAAAAAACAAACTAACTATTTTAGCACCAAACTGCTTTATCCTTTATTAGTATGCAATTTCGTTTACCTATTAAAGTATGAAATAATGGTTTTTTAGTTTAAAGTAAGTTCATACTAAATAAGTATAATGGTTATACTCTTTTAGTAATAGTGACGTACTTTAAAAGCATAAAGTTGATGCCCGCGAAGTACGACATATAGTCTACCTAAAATAGCAAGAGCTTCATCCTTTTTGGTGTATAAATTCTTGCAACCTTCGTTTTGGCCTATATCGATATATCACTGGTTGGAAAGAGAGGGAGGCGTGGCCAAAACGCAGGTTGCGTATACATATATATATATATATATATATATATATATATATACTCATTCACGGGAACGTGACGTTTCACGTCAACCGGCCCAGAGCTCCATCCAAAATTCTAATCAACGAAAATCAACTTATTACGGCTCAAAATAATCGTCAGCTCATACTGCTTCGAATAATAAGTGGCGAATTAAAAAACTCAAAATGGCGTCTTTACTGTACCATGTTTTGCAAATTTTTTTACTTACTCAGCAAACAAATGTATTAATTACCTTGAGAAAAAAATTGCAACTTGTTGGATAATGTGTCACTCTCATGTTTTTGGGGTCGCTGATTACGAATCTGAAGTCAGATTTTAAAAATTTTCAAAATTCAAGATGGCGGATCCAATATGGCGACCAAAATTTTTAAAAATTATCAGATTTGCTTGAAACTTGTTACTCAGGTATTTTTGGGGTCGATGATCACGAATCTTACGTCAACTTTTAAAAATCAGGTCACAGGTCACGATTCTGATGTAAAAGTTGTTATAAATTCAAAATGGTGGAGCCAATATGGCGGATGAAATTGTAAAATTTGATTACATTTATAAACTTAAATGTAATGAGACTGATTTTTGAGGTTAAGGTTTTTAGAATTAAGGACAGTTTTTGAAATTCAATTTGAGAATATTTGAAAGTTTTAGTTGTGCTTAAATTGTAAAAAAATGATATAGAAAAAAATTTTATAAAGGAAAGGAAAAATTTTAAGAAAGTAATTTAAATATTTAAAGGACGAGGTTCTTGGAGTTAAGAGTAGATGTTTCAAAATTTAATTTAAGGCTATTTAAAAGCCTCAAATTAGCTAAAATTATAAAAGATTTATGTAGAGTAAAATTTAAAAAATATTAAATTTCTATATTAAGGGGTAGTTTTGGGGATTAAGGGTAGTATTTTGAAAAATTACTTTTATGATATTTAAGATCCTTTAAATGAAGCCTAAATTTGTATGGAAGAAAAATTTAAAACAACTAATTGAATAATGTGAAAGGGGTGGTTTATGGAGTTAAAGGTGGCGAATCCATCCAATTTTTAAATATTTTATTAGCCATTTTGGAACCACCAATTTTATTTTACAAAATCCAGATTCAAATTCGTAGTCACCGACCCCAAAATTCCTCGAGTAACAAGTTTCAAGCAAATCTGATAATTTAAAAAAAATTTTTGGTCGACATATTGGATCCACCATTTTGAATTTTGAAAATTTTTAAGAACTGACTTTAGATTCGTATTCAGCGATCCCAAAAAACCCCGAGAAACAAGTTTTAAGCAAATCTGATAATTTAAAAAAAATTTTGGTCGCCATATTGGATCCACAATTTTGGATTTTGAAAATTTTTAAAATCTGACTTTAGATTCGTAATCAGCGACCCCAAAAACCCCCGAGTAGCAAGTTTCAAGCGAATCTGATTAAATTTTAATAAAAATGTCCGCCATATTGGATCCGCAATCTTGAATTTTAAAAATTTTTTAAATCTGACTTCAGATTCGTAATCAGCGACCCCAAAAACTCCCGAGTAACAAGTTTTAAGCAAATCTGATAATTTAAAAAAAATTTTGGTCGCCATATTGGATCCACCATTTTGAATTTTGACAATTTTTTAAGGGGTTTCCTAAATTTTTTTGGTCAAAAAAATCGAATTTTTTTTTTCTTTATTTTTTGATAGGAAAGTATGTTAAGAATGTGTGGTTAAATCATTAGATCGTAATTCGCTCATAATCTTAAGTTATTTAACAAAATACATATATATATATATGCGTCTACAGATCGTATAATTAACCCTTTCGTGTCCACGATAAACCGAGCGAATGGATTTGCTTGAAATTCGTTACTCGGGGGGTTATTGGGGTCTCTGATTACGAATTTAATGTCAGATTTTAAAAATTCAAAATGGCGGATCCAATATGGCGGACAAATTTAAAAAATGCTTGGATTGGCTCAAAATTCTTACTTAAAGGGTTTATGGGGTCGCTGATTACGAATATGATGACAGAATTCGAAAATTCAAATATAAAAAAGGTTTTTTGGTTTGCTGATAATAAACCAGACATGGTCATGGACCCAGTACGGACAATTCATCATATTCATATCATTTCATCATTTTCGAGCAAATCCGATTAGTTTTAAAATTTTTCGTCCGCCATATTGGATCCGCCATTTTGAATTTTTAAATTCTGACATCATATTCGTAATCAGCGACCCCAAAAACCCCCGAGTACTAAGTTTCGAGTAAATGCAATTGATTTTTAACTTTCATGTCCGCCATATTGGATCCGCCATTTTGAATTTTTAAAATCTGACATCATATTCGTAATCAGCGACCCCAAAAACCCCTGAGTAAGAATTTTCAAGCTGATTTAGTTACTTCTGCTTGACTAATTATAACCTTTTGATATCAAAACTTTAAACGCTTTTTTCTCAAAACACTATATTTAAAAATGGTAACCAGTAGAACTCAAAAACCGTTTGACCGATTTCAAAAATTCAAGTTGCATTCGATTCAGTGGAAGTTTTTGCAGGTCCTAAACCTCTAATATATTTAAAATATTCAATAATCAGGTTTTTGTGAGTGATTGATTGTCAAAAAAATTGTGTTTTTTCAGTTTTTTGGGTTCCAAAGCTTGCCATTTTTTTAATTTTTGATTTTTTTTAATATCTCGAGGTTTAGGACCTGTATTAGGTCTTAAACTTTAAAATCACGTTTGATTTTTTTATTTTAGATGATTCTGCGATGAGCTACAGTGGTTACCGTAAAGGACTTTGATTTTGACCAGTGTACATAGCGACCTCTGTAGAAGGAGCATAATAATATTTTTTAAGATCGCAATTTTTTTTTAAATAGTTCTTGACGTATATAGTAACATGTAAAAACTTTTGATCAATTATATTTTAAAACTTATGAGTACACGATCTTTTAAAAACCTTCTATTTTAGGGCAAAAAAATTTAGGAAACCCCTTAAATCTGACTTTAGATTCGTAATCAGCGACTCTAAAAACCACCAAGTAACAAGTTTCAAGCAAATCTGTTAATTTTTAAAAAAATTTTGTCGCCATATTGGATCCGCCATTTTGAATTTTTAAAATCTTACTTCATATTCGTAATCAGCGACCCCAAAAACCCTTGAGTTGCAATTTTCAAGCGAATCTGATCAAATTTTAATAAAAATATTATATTAAATAATTAATAATACATAAACAAAACACCTTTTTACATTTTAAAATCAAAGAAAAGAAATATTAAGAAATAAACTTAGATCTAGAGAAATAGAATTTCTGAAATAATAAAAAGAGATGGAAGACATTTATAGATAACACTTTAGACAAGTATACATGAGAAAAATAATAGTAAGAGAGGAAAGATATAATTTCGAAAATAAAGAAATTATTAATTTAATTCAAATTTAAAGTTTTTTTTATTAACAATATTAAAAATAAATATGAAACAGTTAAACTAATTAATCATATTTTTCATTTTTTATATAAAATAATATAAATTATTTTATTTAATTGCTTAAATTAACAATATTAAAATAAAAATTATATGTCACATAAAAGTAAAAATTATTTAAAAATTAATGGTAAAAGTAAAATCTTTGTCAAATTATTATTTTTTAAGATACTAAAGATTTAAAGAAACTATATTAACAATTGAGAAATGATTGACAGCTGAACAATGGCATTGTTCTCTGTATATGTTACAACGAAATTAGAAAGAGAGGAATTGCTCTGTCCTTACCAAAATAATTTAAATATTATTGGCTAAGAAAATAGGACGCCGCGAAAAATGCGATTAGAGGGAAAAGGCCGTAGCCGGATAAGCAGGGTCCTGCGGCCCCTGCTCAAATTTCGTTGATATTTACAGGATCAATTAGTCTCAGTATAAAACTTTTTTTCGCCAAGTTTCAACTTCTAAAAATAATTTTGAAAAAAGTTATGGCATTTTAAAAAAAAAATTAAAAATTGGATTTTCTCTTAAGCGTTTATAGTTTTTTAATCGTGTAAAAAATATGTTATAGGGGAAGCAAAAATGGATCTAACAAAAATTTGGCGACCATTTTTGTGTAGTGGAAGGGGTAAAAAAAAATTTTTTTTTACTTTTTATATTTTTTAAAAATATTAATTGACTTGGCACAATCAACATATTTTTTTCCTTTATTCTTTAACATCCAAGAAGCAACATATTTTTTTTGGTAGCTCGATCTGAGAGGTACTTGCCCGTTAAAATTTAAAAAAAACTTATTTTTGGCCCCTAAAATGTATGGTATCTCTTGAAAATAGGAGGCCAACATCACCGGGCAAAGAAAATGTTAGAAAGGAAGCAAAAATGCATCTAACAAAAATTTGGCGACCATTTTTGTGCAGTGGAAGAGGTAAAAAAATATTTTTTTAATGTTTATATTTTTTAAAAATATTAATTGACTTGGCACAATCACCATATTTTTTTCCTACATTCTTTAACATCCAAGAAGCAACATATTTTTTTGGCACCACGATCTGAAGGGTACTTGCCAGTTAAAATTTAATAAAACTGATTTTTGGCCCCTAAAATGCATGGTATCTCATGAAAATGGGGGGCCAACATAACCGGGCAAAAAATATGTTAGAAGGAAAGTGTGACGAAACTATATATATATGAGGCAAAATTCCTGAAATGTCCGAACAAAAAATTGAAAGTTCTCGAATTTAATCCATACTTTTCTAAAATGTTGTTATTGTTGGTGAAAGTCTAAAAATCAATTATTATTGAATTTAATAAAATAGTTTTTGAATTACAACATTTTCAATTTTTGACTTTAGAAAAAAAAATTTTTTTACAATGTACAATATTTATAAGTAGAATGCATAAAAGTTAACATATATATAATGATTTTTAAAGCTTTTTTGACGAGCTACACGCTGTTAATAAAATTTTTTTTTTAAATAACATTTGACCTTGAAATTCAAGGTCAAATTGTTAATTTACGTTTATCTCAAAATCGGATTTTTTAAAATTATTTTTAACTATCTCAATGGAAAGCTTGACTAATTTCCTACAAAATATGTAATTTTCAAAGTGGGATCTTTTAAAGTTTTTGAGATATTAATTAATTAATTAATTAATGTTTATAACAAATTAAATATTTTACAAACGAATAAAGTTACCGTAATTCTGAAGTTAGCAATTGAAAGTTAACGTAATTCCGCATCCAAGGAGCCCTATATGAAGTATTTTAGATAAGCAGAATGTTAATAAACAATTAGTTAACATTGCAATTGTTTATTAACAATCTACTTATCCAAAATACTTCATATAGGGCTCGTTGGATGCGGAAATACGTTAACTTTCAATTACTAACTTCAGAATTAGGGTAACTTTATTCGTTTGTAAAATATTTTATTTGTTGTAAACATTAATTAATTAATTAATTAATATCTCAAAAACTTTAAAAGATCCCACTCTGAAAATTACATATTTTGTAGGAAATTAGTCAAGCTTTCCATTGAGATAGTTAAAAATAATTTTAAAAAATCCGATTTTGAGATAAACGTAAATTAACAATTTGACCTTGAATTTCAAGGTCAAATGTTATTTAAAAAAAAAAATTTATTAACAGCGTGTAGCTCGTCAAAAAAGCTTTAAAAATCATTATATATATGTTAACTTTTATGCATTCTACTTATAAATATTGTACATTGAAAAAATTTTTTTTTTCAAAAGTCAAAAATTTAAAACGTTGTTATTCAAAAACTATTTTATTAAATTCAATAATAATTGATTTTTAGACTTTCACCAACAATAACAACATTTTAGAAAAGTATGGATTAAATTCGAGAACTTTCAATTTTTTGTTCGGACATTTCAGGAATTTTGCCTCATATATATTGAGCACTGTTAGTATATCTGCTATATATAAGAAACAATAAGTCTTGACTTATACGTCCAAT
Organism: Leptopilina boulardi; assembly: GCF_019393585.1. Taxonomy (NCBI): domain Eukaryota; kingdom Metazoa; phylum Arthropoda; class Insecta; order Hymenoptera; family Figitidae; genus Leptopilina; species Leptopilina boulardi. The sequence goes on along the minus strand of NW_026137909.1, from coordinate 1,086,837 downwards.
GAATGCACAAAGGGTGTAAAGAGTCAGTAATGACGTAGACATATGTTTTACACCTAGATTAGATATGCTAGATTTATGTATAATGAATGCTCAAGGAGTGTGACTAAAGTAAACAAAATGAAGAGAATCACATAATTTATTGGATATATTATAGCTTGCATAGTTTTATATAATTATAATATTAATGAAAAAAGTGCCGTGCACTAAAAATACACTTGACTTTAAATAATTGCCTGTTATTTTACCTAATGTTTCACAGTAAAAAGTAAATCTTATATTAAGGTTAATCTTAAATTAAATGATTCTTGGAAATCAACATAGTCTTAATTTAAAGTGAACCTTGTATGAATTTAAGGTACTCATAAATCAGGATTTACAGAGTGTTTGAAATTCAATTCCCTTTGAGCCTTAATTTATAAAAGCTAAGTCTTAAATTCAGCTTGGGGCTGCTGCTTTTACCAAAAAATTGCCTTCAATATAGCACATAAAAAGTTCTGAAAATCAGCTTACATACTCCCTTTTTAAAATCAACAATGCCTGTCTTAAAAATGTTTCGTCTTAAAATAAGACTTAATTCCGCCCTTAAAATAAGATTCTCTTTTTACTGTGTTCAGTTTCACTCATAAAGCTGCCAAAAGAAGGCACACATTTGCATGTAAAAAAGAAGGGAAGAAAAAATAGGGCGATTGTGCCAAGTCAATTAAAAATTTTAAAAGAAAGTAAGAAGTAAAATATATTCTTACACCTTCCACTGCAGAAAATTGAACACCAAATTTTTTTTAAATGCATTTTTGCTGTCCTTTTAACATATTTTTTGCTCGGTTATGTTGGCCCCCCATTTTCATGAGATACCATGCATTTTAAAGGCCAAAAATAAGTTTTTTTAAATTTTAACTGGCAAGTACCCTTCAGATCGTGGTGCCAAAAAACTATGTTGCTTCTTGGATGTTAAAAAATGTAGGAAAAAAATATGGTGATTGTGCCAAGTCAATTAATATTTTTAAAAAATATAAACATTAAAAAAATATTTTTTTTACCTTTTCCACTGCACAAAAATGGTCGCCAAATTTTTGTTAGATGCATTTTTGCTTCTTTTTTAACATTTTCTTTGCCCGTTGATGTTGGCCTCCCATTTTCAAGAGATACCATACATTTTAGGGGCCAAACATAAGTTTTTTTAAATTTTAACGGGCAAGTACCCCTCATATCGAGCTGCCAAAAAAATATGTTGCTTCTTGGATGTTAAAGAATGTAGGAATTGGATTGATTTTTAGCTTGATTTTAATATGTGACGCTCCACGGTGAAAGGGACCTTAGCTGCAAACAAATTTTAGTTAATGTTTCCGATTTTTAAAGTGAAAATGCACAAAGAGGATCAACTCTTAATATAAACTACTAATGTTTATGTTCTCATTAGATAAAAAATATTTAATTAAAACTTGTTTTTGTTTTATGTAATAAAAAATTAACATTTAATTAATTTAAAACTATCACTAAACATAACCTAAAATTTGTTTGCAGCTAAGGTCCCATTTATCATGGAGCGTCTCATATTATGCCATTCCTTTTATTTATTATTAATTATGCATGAAATACTTTAAAGCACTTATCACAAAAGTATTTTGTACAACTTTTACAAACTTTTCTTGTTCTTATTTTACATTTTGTGTTGGAACAATACTTTTGTGAACTCATTTTTTCTATTTTAGGTGTTTTACATTTTATTTTTAAATATTCCTTGCTAATGCTCATAGCAAAATCTTTAATGCTACTTTTTTGTTTGCCTTCGTTAGCATCATTCGACAAAATTACAGCATTTGTAATTGCGGACTGAATGAGTCGAATAAAAATAACCCACGTCCACTTCTTTGACCTCATGATGGGCATTACTCTGTTGCAGTATTGGTCATGAATATCGACGCCACCCATGAACTTGTTGTAAGCACTAAAAGCATTTGGAAATGGCACTTCAGTTTTTCTTTTTACTTCCTTATTGTACCTTTTGACAGAAGTAAGAGGCCTTACACCAGCTGCTGTTGACAAGACAGAGACAAGTTTTGAATCTTTAAGTGTAATAAAATTTATTCCACTATGTTTGTCATTTTTAACAGCGTAAGTCCCTCTAGGAGCATCGTCTTTTATATTATTTTTTTCCTTTATTCTGTTTGACCTGACAGTACCTGTGGCACGAAGACCAATCTTTTTTAAGTGTACCAACAAGTCAGGACAACAAAATAAATTGTCAAAATAGACATGATACTGCAGGAGTTTTGTGGGAGGAATATTAGACAGCAGTTGTTGGAGCATTTGAACTACAACGCGGCTTCCTAAAGCACAGTTTGCTAAAACATCCCCTTTTTCTAAATTTTTCCCACAATAAATGTCGCAATCATACAAATATCCGGAAGAACTACATGAAGCCCACAATTTTATTCCAAATCTGGTCGGTTTAGTTCTTATAAACTGTTTCAGTTTACATCTCCCAAAATATTTTACCATCATCTCGTCGATGGAAAGAGCTGTAGAATAAAATCCGAATTTCATAATGTTTTTTCTGAATATATTCAGTATTGGTCGAACTCGCCAAACTTTATCAAAATTCTGATTATCGCTCTCTTTTGGTTTATGAAATTTAATTTTTGACTTTATCGCTTCAAATCTGTTTCTACTCATAGCTGCTGCAACAGGTTCAGCTCTCAAAAATGGATCTAATGACCAGTAATCTTTTTGAGATTGTCTTTGATTGAAGGTACTGAAGATGATTATTCCCAAAAATACCTCAAATTCACCAAGTGAAAGATCTAATCCATTAGCGTTCGTACTTTCAACAATATATTTTTTTAGATCTTCTGAAAAAAATACTCAAAAATTTCTTTAGGAGAACTCTCTAAAATTTTTTTTTTATCATTTTCTTTCAATAATATTTTATTTTCCAGTGATTCTTTATATACTTTTTCCCCATTCTCCCAAAGAAACTCGTGGCTTTCTTCTAGTTTTTTTTGAGTATTATTATACTGCTTAGATTTCTGGATATATGACTCTTTTAGAAAAAATGAACCATCCACTACATCGCTTGAACCAGAAGAATTAGAATCAGTACAACTAGACTCACCAGATTCATCAGGGTTTGGAATAAAAACAGCATCCACAAACGTTTCATCTTCTTCAAATTCAAAAGCTTCGGCCAAAGCTTTACTCTTTTTTTCCGCTTAGATAAAGGGAGATTTTCTAAAGCTTCAAAAGAACTACCTGCGCCTTTTTTTCGTGACATCCTAACAACACTAAATAAAGTGCAACGATTCAACCAAACACTTAATTATTTTTGGTACTATAGATGTTGCAAGATGCTCTGGTAGACCAAAGAAAAATCAATTTTGCATGGAAAAAATATTATCATACTAATGGTCCAAAATCGAGCATAAGCCCAATGCTTTGTAAAATATGAAGCGACTCCTGATATATGAAGATAATTTACAGAAATACAGGATGCTCAAAGCTATTTCACGATGTTTCACATGCAGTTCTGGATACTTCAACTCGAGTGTACGCTTCAATTCAAAAAGTGGTTTATCTTTCGATAGTCAGATATAAATTATTACACCATATTGATGAATTAATGTAAATGAAGATTGGTAAATGATTCAAGAAGGCTTATAACTAAAACAAAAAGACCTACTTTTGAAATTTTTTGCTCGTCACATTGGATCCGCCATTTTGAATTTTGAAATTCTGACATCGAATTTGGATTTAGGGATCCCAAAAACCCCCGAGTAACAATTTTTAACAAAATTTGTTAACTTTTCAAATTTTTTAGTCGCCATATTGGATCCGCCATTTTGAATTTTGAAATTCTGATATCGAATTCGGATTCAGCGACCCCAAAAATCCCCGAGTAAGGATTTTCAACTAAATTTATCAACTTTTCAAATTTTTTAGTCGCCATATTGGATCCGCCATTTTTAATTTTTAATTCTGACATCGAATTCGGATTCAGCGACCCCAAAAACCCCCGAGTAACAATTTTTAACTAAATTTATCAACTTTTTAATTTTTTTAGTCGCCATATTGGATCCGCCATTTTGAATTTTGAAATTCTGACACCGAATTCGGATTCAGCGACCCAAAAAACCCCCGAGTAAGCATTTTCAGGTAATTTGGATAAACTTTTAAAAACTTTATTCATTGAAATGTATATATAACAATTTTTTGTACTTCTCGACGCCATTTTGAAAAAATAAAAGCAAAAATGAAAAAAAGTGTATTATTTCCTTAAAGTGGAACAATCGAGTGCACGTTTTATGGACTTGATGGCAACAAAAAAAATTTTTTTCCCTTCGAAATTTATAAATTTTGAATAAAAAATGGTAAAAAATTCGTGCAATTTTGCAATTAAATGATAATAAACAATAATAAACAATTTTAAAAAATTTTTTCGATAGCATTTTTGGAAAGAGCACATCCAAATACATCAGATATGGCTTGCCCAAAAAATATATTCACCTTTTCGGTCAAATATCAGAGCTTAAAGTTAGACCAAAATTCCAGTGCATTTGGGGCTTAATGGGTTAAGAGAAAATCTAATTTTTAATTTTTTTTTTAAAAATGCCATAACTTTTTTCAAAATTATTTTTAGAAGTTGAAACTTGGCGAAAAAGAGTTTCATACTGAGACTAATTGATCCTGTAAATATCGACGAAATTTGAGCGGGGGCCGCAGGACCCTGCTTATCCGGCTACGGCCTTTGGCGGTAAGAAATATACAGCAAAAGTATACGAAGAAAGGTAGGAAGGGAAAACCGCGGATTCTCAAGCAATCAGCTGTTAGAATTTCTCCAACACACTTACTAAATTTAAATATACAAGGGATATAGAGAAATTTGGGGGGTGAAGCGCCTTCTCGAGTTAATAAATAGAGAAGGAGACCCAAATTTGGGGATTCTCTGAATTTCACTCAGATCGTTTTTATATACCTTTACCTTACTACGAATCTTGACAGATAGTTTTGTGTGGAGTAATTAATAATTGTGATTGGATTTAACAGTATAAAAGTAAGTTCTAGAGAATAAAAGAACAAGTGATAAATATGGAATCTTTTTATCATTTAAAATATTGAATTTTTATTATTTGTATTTTTTTATTATTCACATTTGTTTTTAATCTTATATAATAACTGAGAGGCTGGCTTAACAACCGTTCCAACTCAGAATTATATAAGAAGTAAAATATTTTAACGAATTATAAATTTAAACTCAATATAGGCAAGTAGAAGAAACAAAAAAAAGTGAATAATCACTTTAATTCAAAACATATAATCTACAAAGTCAAGCCATGGAGAAAGACTTGAGGGGTTTCTGATAACTCGGAGTACCACCTCATTATCTGGATCCTTAAGTGGTAACAAAAGCAAATCGTAAGTCTCTTGAAGATACATATATCTCAAATTCATTGCAATAGGCGATCAATTTGTTAATGTGTAAGATTCAATTGATTATGAATCCCTGTCCTCCCATCAAATAGTTAATTTAGGAAATAAATAATTTACTTAAATTATTTATTTAGCAATTTTTCAGAGGAGTAAATAAGTTTTTCATTTATTTTCCATTTGACTTGGATCATTTTAATATGTTGTTAAATTAATAACATGTTAAATAAATCTGTGTTTAAGGAAAGTACTTGCAAAACTGATTTACTTGTGATAGATTAATTAATTTAGGGAATAGGGAACTTGACCTTGATAGTTGACAGGTTTCTTTTATTTTATTAAAATTTTATTTTATACATTTTTTTATAGATAAGCCTGCGAGCTAATTTTGAATCTCAATTGAAGAAAAACAAATTTGTTAGAAAGAAATTAAATAAAAGGTGAAAAATTTAAGTTAATTAATAAGAAAATTTCATTTAATTTCATTCAGATCGAACCCACAATTAATCATTCAAACTTAAATAATAAATAATTATATTAAATGATTGATCGTATATTTTATTTTTCTATTAATAATTAATATTTATTTTTTTGTAAAGTAAAAATATTCAACTTCGAAACGATATATGACATTTATTCATATATAAAAGTAGAAGTGAATAAGAAAATAAACAGCTGATCTACCGAATAATTATAGGAAAGATTCCTCTAATTTGGTAAACAAGCATCAAGTTTTCTAAAACCAAATAAATATTTTCTTTTAAATATATTTATAGAAATAATAAATTTAAGAATTGATCTAATTTAAATAATTCTATTATATTATTACAATCATATCTGTTGACTTAGCTGGCACGTGTTCATTGTATCAAATAATTAAATTTGAAAATACAATGTCTCTTTAAATTTGGACAGTAGCCATTCTTTCTTTTGTATTAACTTACGTAATGTGGGTGATCACCATCTAAACATTTATGTTTACGGTCATTCAACCACATTTTTGAACTTATTAATTTCTCAGAACCAAAGCAAATTAAGGCCTAGATAGATAAGAAGGTAAACATAAACACGTATAATTGTATATATCCCCGGTGTGAGAATTAATAATGCTTCACCGGACTGAGAGCTTATGAATGCTTCAACTGGTACCCCTGGTGTTTATTTTTTTCTTTTCTCTCTTATCTCTGGATAGAATCAGACTTAGTATATAAATATACGCATGCATAATAGAATAAAACAAAAATAAATTTTAAGAATCATTCTGAATTGGAGAATTTGATTTATTAAAATTAAATATAATCTTATTTTCGCGAGTAATACATTTTCTTTTAAATAAATAAAAATGTCGGAAAAACAAAGTGAGTTACCAAAATCTCTTTCAGATGATATAAATATGGAAGGGGATAAATCAAAACAAAAAGATTAGAATAATGATAAATCTAAAAATAAAAAGAAAAAAAAATTGGGGTTTTATGGATATTTTTGATGAAACTCAAATAGAAGTAACTGATAATGAAGATGATGATGATAATTTAAGTTTAAGTGAAGAAGATAGAGAAACTTTAAATAAAACTCAAAGAGATTTTGATAATTTCATGACCGAATTGGGTGTAGGTGTAAAAAAAATAAAAAAAGGTTTAGCAACTGTATCAACTCAACAAAAAGAAAATTTTGATATATGTACTAAAGATAGATCTACAATTAAAAAAAATTGAACAGAATAAACGCGAAATAGTAGAACTAATGAGCAAATTAAATGACAGAGTAGACACTAGTATAAATATAAACAAAAGAGTATGCGAGAATGTTAGACTCAATGTCGACGAGACGAAAGAGAATGTCTCAAGAACGATTGAAAATATTGAAAAAAAAGTAAATGATATACACTTGAGTACAGAAGAAAATTTGATAATGACAACAGATAATGAAGTAAACATTAAAAAAATAACAGAAAATCAAAATAAAATAAAACAAAAAGTTAATAAAATTAAAAGTAATGATTCATCATCCAGAAGTTCATGGATAAAAGATTTGCCATTACCTAAATTTTCTGGCAGTACTCAAGAACGCCCGATGACGTATTTACGCGAATTAGAGGATTATATGAATTTTAACGATATAAATGATGATGAATTTAAATATTTTATTCAAGCTAGTTTAGAAGGTATTTCAAAAGAATGGTGGAATTTAGTCAAAGCAGATGATGATAATTATAGAAATTTTAAAGAAAAATTTATAAATCGTTTTTGGAATGAAGAAATTAGATTTAAAATAGGCACTAATTTACAATTTGGAAACTATAATCCAAATGGTAAATTATCAAGGTCAGCTTACGCGATAAAGATGATTAATAAAGCAAAAGACTTAATTCCACCACCTTCAGAAAATGAAATTATTATGAAGATTTCTAGACATTTCACAGAGGATATTCAAACTGCAATAATTGTTAGAGGCATTTAAGATGTAAATAATTTGTTATATTTATTAGAAAAATTTGACCAAGTTGGTCCCGTTAATTCTCAAAGAAATTTTTTAAATAGAAATGCTGGAAATTTTCAAAATAATTCAAACAGCCAACAAGGTTATCAAAATAAACAAAATACATATCAAGGAAATCAAAATAAAAATAAATATAATCCTAACGGAAATGCGAATCGAAATTATTATCAAGGAAATAACAATCAAAATAAATACCAAGAAAATAATAAACAAGAAAATGAAAGTGTTAATAAACAAGAAAATTTTCAAAATAACAGGAAATTCCGTGATAATAGTTTCGAAGGTAATAGATTTCCAAATAATAATTTTAAACAAAACAATTATCAAAATTATAATTATTCACGTACAAATTATAATAGTGGAAATGTTGTAAATGCAAATAACACACCGCGACAAGATGAAAGAATATCATCCACGGTAAATAATCCAAATCAACAAAATATTAAACAGCGAAAAATTAATAAAAAAAGTCTAATAATGATAATGGTAATAAAAATGATAGAAATACTTCAGATGAACAAGAAAATAATTGGTCATTACCGTCAACTAGTTCGGACAACTAGTGAACCGCGGGTTTGTTGACACAAACTCTGTAGATACAAATCCGAGGTCAATGACACTTTTAAATAGAAAAGAGTTTGTCGAATCTTTACCTTCTAATTTACACGAAGAATTATTGGAAAAACAAAAAGTAAATATTCATGATCATTTGGGAAAATGTCCAATAATTCAATTTTTAATAGAAAATATAAATGTAAAAGCATTAATTGATACGGGAAGTCAAGTAACTTGTATTTCAGAAAATTTTTATGAAGAAAATATTAAAGTATTTGAAAATTGCCCAAAACTACCAGTAGTAGGTATGAGTATAGTAGGTGCAACCGGAGCACGTCCAGTTAAACTTAAACTTCAAATATTAGCAAAATTCAAAATGGGAGATTGGTTAGGACAATTTGTTTTTATTATTGTACCTAAATTAAATTGCGATTTTATTATCGGTTCAGATATGTTAAAAATATTAAAAACCAAGATTGATTTTAAAAATGATGTAATTGTCGTTGTATAAACTTTCGATTTTAAGTTCTTTGTTTTAATATAAATATGTAGAAGATAATTTAACTCGTGGTCGGGAACAAAATTAGTTCACATCTTTGTTTTAAATTCAATTTATTGTAATTTAAACTTCTTATTAAACACATCATGTAATTAACAAAAATTTACTGTATAATATTTTAATTTAAAATTGTTGAAAATAGACAGATTCTATTTGATTAAAGTGGATTTTGAAAAAATGAATTAACAGAGCACGTTGTCGTTAGAAGGATCGGAAGCAAGACTAAACTGATTAATTTGCGCAACTCGAGAGTGTGATTCAGTATCACACAATCAAAAGTCAGCTACGAAAGACGGGCTGTCAACGGACAGGCTTCAAAAGTTGTTAATGAAAGTTCAAACATTCTGCCCGGGTGCATTTATTAAACGCAAGAGTTACAGAAATTTAAACGGCAAAACTTGGAATGCAATACATTATTTATCGTCGTTAGGAATTGGAAGGAGTACTAATTTGGAGAAGGATCGTTTATAGCTGGAAGTGGCAGTTTTGATCGTGGCTACTCTCGACAATCCATCTCGTCCTGGATGCAGCTGATCAACTCGACCTAGCAGCCATTGAGTTGGGGGGAGGTTGTCCTCCTTGATCAAGACAACATCTCCAATTTTTACGGAATCAGTTTCGACCAACCATTTGGATCTCTGTTGTAGATGATGCAGGTATTCTCCAACGTTTATTGGTCAAAGGTGTGATTTCGTCAAGCATTGGTTCTGGGACAGCAACGGCAGGTCCACCCGTTAAGATGTGATTAAGTGTAACAGCTGAAACAGATTGTGGATCAGAAGTGTTAGGGTACAGCGGACGGGAATTAAGGCAAGCCGTTATTTGGCTCAACACCGTTGACATCTCCTCGAACGTTAGTCGGGTCTCTCCAATTACTCGTCGTAAATGGTACTTGACCGACTTGACTCCTGCTTCCCATATTCCTCCGAAGTGGGGGGAATGTGGTGGGATGAAAGACCACGTTGTTCCCAGATTGGCAAGTGATTCGGCAACTTGAGGGAATATTTTTAATGTACCAATGAATAGTACTTTTAGTTCTCGCTCAGCACCAACGAAATTTCGGGCGTTATCACTGAAAACTTTGGTACATTCACCGCGGAGTGAGATGAATCTCTTGAATGCCGCTAAGAAACTTTGTGTTCCAAGATCTGAGACTAGTTCTAGGTGTATAGCTCGTGTACAGCGACAAACGAATAAACAAATATATCCCTTAGTGGCTCTGATACCACGAGCTTTTGAAGGAAGAATGAAATAGGGACCAGCATAGTCTATTCCAGTAGAGTTAAAAGGCTTACCAGGATTAACTCGTTCAGTGGGCAACTGGCCCATGAGTTGGGTAGGAACAACAGCTCGAAATCGAGCACACCTGACGCATGCTCTGAGAACTCGGTTGATTAGAGACTTGGCACTGATAATCCAATACCTCCGAAGAACTCTACTTAAGGTGAGTTGTTGACCTCCATGTAACGACTCATGGTGAGCCTGCAGGACGATAAGTTCGGATAGTCGAGAATTCTTTGGTAAGATTATTGGGTGTTTCTCATCGTAAGAAAGGAATGAGTTTTCTAGCCGACCTTTAACTCGGAGAATCAGGTTTTGATCCAAAAATGGGGCTAATTTCGTGATAGGATTTTTTGTAGATAATGGTAGATTGGACTTCAACGTGTTTATGACGTCTGAGAAATGTTCATTTTGGATCACTTTGATCCAGGTGTTTAGGGCGTTCCTTAGTTCACTACAGGTGAGGTAGGTTGGGAAATTAATATTTCGGTTCTGCAGAATTCCAGTAAAACGGAAGCAGTAGGCAGTGACCCTTATGAGCTTCAACAAAGATGAAGCTCTTGTTAGAAGTTCAGGAACTTGATCTTCTTGTAAGAGATTCATCTGAACATCACCGCTTGGATTTAGAAATTTGGTTCGGATTTCTAGATTGCAATTGGTGTCCAAAACATGATTGGAAACAGGCCATTGCTCAGAGTTATCAATCAGCCATTTTGGTCCGTGCCACCATAGGGATGAATCACCAAGTTCGCTAACTGTGAATCCTCTTGTGGCACAATCAGCAGGATTATGCTCGGAGCGAACGTGCGACCAGGAAGCATCTTTGGAAATTGAGTGGATTTCACTTACACGATTGGCGACAAAGGGTTTCCATCTTGACGGATGGCCTTGAAGCCAAGAAAGGACAATCTGCGAATCAGACCAGTAGTATACTGATTTAATTGAAGGTAAGAGTTTTTCAATGACGATGGTGGATAGTTTAGCGAGGAGGTGAGCCGCACACAGCTCCAGTTTAGGAAGTGAGATCACTTTAACTGGTGCTAGTTTAGTTTTCGAGATTAAAAGGTGGGAATGAGCAACATCAGCAGATCGATCAACTAAGTACAAGGCTGCTGAGTAAGCTCGCTCTGATGCGTCTGCGAATCCATGGAGTTCCCAGTTTGATTGATCATCATTAGTTTGAATCCATCGTGGAATCATGATAATACTGAGATGATTGAACTGATCCTGGAACTCGTTCCACTTTATAAGAAGGTTATTAGGTAGGATTGTATCCCAATCAGTTCCTGCAAGCCAACAATCTTGAAGAAGGATTTTAGCATTAAGCAGGAATGGCGACAACCATCCTAATGGGTCGAAAAGCTTCGCAATTTCTGAAGCGACCATTCGCTTCGTTGGATTCGATAAAGAGATAGGAACGATTTCGAAATGGAATTTGTCTGAACTTTGATTCCAACGTAAGCCTAATGTGGACACGGAATTCTCAGGGTCAAAAACCTTATCATTTTTAGTTTTATCAGGAACATCGTCAGGTAGCAGTATGCTATCATTCGCTGCCCATTTACTGAGAGTAATACACGATGATGCAAGGATGTTGATAAGATCGTCTCGGATCTCAATAGCACGTTCTATTGAGTTTGCACCAGGATAAATGTCATCCACATAAGTGTTCTCATCTAACGCCTGCGCACCAAGTGGAAACCGATCTCTCTCATCAGAGGCCAGTTGTTTAAGGACTCTGATAGCGAGGAATGGAGCAGGCCTAGTGCCATAAGTGACAGTGGTTAAATTATACTCCTGTAAGGGCTTACTGGGTTCAGCTCTCCATACGATGCGTTGGAGGTTACAATCAGGTGATTCGATCTTGATCTGCCTAAACATTTTAACAATGTCTGCAGTAAAAACGTACTTCCAGAATCTCCACCGGCTGATGATAAGCCAGATGTCTGGTTTTCGTGGGTAATTCCTCTATTTCCCAGAAAAGGCGGAGTTGATGATGAAGAGTGTCTTTCTCTTCAACATGGTGGACAGAAGAAGAATTCTCAGAATCAGTTGATGACGATCCACCAAAAATGATCCAACCAAGAGTAGTAAGTAGGGCAGTAGGACTATTGAGCGGACCTTGTTTGAGTCCGGGCAATAAGATATGACCAAGCAGATCAATTCCAAGGACACAATCTATTGCATCAGCAATGTGATAATTAGGATCGGCAAGATCAAGATCCTTAAGATGTTGCCACTCGTAGTGCTTAGGTTTGGTTCTGGGTACCAATTGAATTAGCGATTTAAGGACAAGGGCGTTCAAAGGTAATTTGAATTCAGAGTCTTTAGGTGATTGTAACCAGAGATTAATCTTGCAGTTAGAGGATCCTAATGAAGAGTTAGCAATACCTTTGAGAGATACTTCACATTTGAGTTTGGGAAGTTTGAGTAGCTGAACTACTCGTTCTGTGATCAGAGTTCGTTCTGAGCCAGAGTCTAAGAAGCTCTTTACAATTATCGAATTCCCGTTAAACGAGGTCAGTTTCACGTAAGCGGTAGCAAAAATACCCTTGGAATGACTGCTAAGGTGATCAGAAAGGTGGTTATGACAAGAAGTGTGACAGGCTACCTGCTCCGATGAAGAAGAGCTGGAGGCAGTGTCAGAAACCTTCACTGTTTGCTTTGGTTGAGAACCATCGTGTAGAAATGTATGATGATTGGAATTACACACGAAACACCTTTTTTGTGAGGGACAGTCGTCTAATTTGTGATTACTTCTTAGGCAATTAAGGCAAAGTTTCAAACGTTTGACTTGTTCGAAACGTTGTGCGACCTTCAATTTCTTAAATTGAGAGCAGTAAGAAATGAAGTGTGCAGACTGGCACATGGGGCAGTTTTTAGGAGATGAGGAGGAACTGGAATCAGTCTGAGAAAGATTAACTGAGACAGTTGATCCTTTTCCTTTAACAGTTTGATGCTTAGATGGGTTATTGGAAGAGTGCTGAATGGGGTGTGAGGCTTCTAAAGCCCTGACAGTACTCTCCAAAAAGGATGAAAGATCATCAAAGCTGGGAAATGTTTCCGAATCCCTTAATGATGTTTCCCAATCCTCTCGAGTACACGGATCCAGCTTGTGTACTAGGAGATGAACAAACCAATCATCCCAGAGTTCGACTGGACGACCCATGTTCGTGAATGCTCTAATTGACTCATTGCTAGCGTCCAGAAGACGAAGAATCTCATCGACAGATCTCTTTGACGCTGGTGGGCACGAGAGGAGTTTACGCATGTGTGCTGCTAAAAGAATACGTTTATTATCATAACGCCTAACTAACATGGACCAGGCTTCCAGATAGTTATTCTCGTTGACAGTAAGATTTTTTATTCGCTCCGCAGCCTTGCCCGTTAAGGAGGACTTTAGGTAGTACAATTTCTGTACATCTGAGAGCTGAGTTTTATCTACCATGGCTGTAAAGAGGTCTCTAAAGGTCTCCCATTCTAATTGATTCCCTGAAAACTTAGGTAATGTTAGTGCGGGAAGATGCTTGTAAGTATGAGCAGAAGAGATATTACCTTGACTTTCCTGTGTAGGTGGAGGAGGTGGAAGAGGTAATTCATTTTTCTTACGGAGAATTTGAATTTCCCGTTGAATAGCTGCCTTCGTTCCTGTATAATCTTCTTCAATGCCGTCGAAAAGTGACTTGACGACGTAATCGGTGTTAGCATGTACAGGATTGTACAATATTTCCCAATGTAGAGCGTAGCAATCCTTCCAGTAAGTTTCAAGAGTCTCCAGACGGGTTTCCAAGTAGTGAAGAGGACTATCCTTGATTTTTGTAGATTGCAGAATTCCACTATAATGCTTACTAATTCTCACAGCTAGAGCTTCTTGCTTTACGATGTCAGCCATGTTGACAGGTTCCAAAACAGGTAGTACCGAAAAAAAGAGTTTTATTAAGTTTCGGGTTTTTCTTATAAATTAAATTAAAATGAGCAGAACAATACTTTAAAAACAAAAGGGGTTTAGTTAAGCTAAGCCTTGAAAGCGGTGGTTATATTACGCAACTCAGGAGTACTCTACTATTCCCCCCAAAGAACGTAATACAGTAGCAAAGCAGAAAAAAGGTAGAAAAAATAGCTAGAATTTATGCTCATTCAGTTTTAAGAAAAGTTGAAATAGTTCTTGGAATTAGCAAATGTGGTTGAAGCAAGCGTAAGTGAAGCATCTATTAGCTCATGATAGAAAGTTTAGGAAATCTAAGATTACTTACTTGAATTTGTCGAAAATTTAATAAGTGTGTTATACTTAAGTTTCTCTGAAAACAGTGAATTCTCTCATAGCGATCTGGTGGTTGTGAATTGTTGAACACTCGGTAGATCCACTGACCACGTTTTCCTCAACGTTGGTAAGGCACTTTTATTAGATGAGAGAATCGGTGAAGAATCCAAATTTAATCAGAATATAATCCGGCTCGAAGGACCATTTTTATGTATAAACTTTCGATTTTAAGTTCTTTGTTTTAATATAAATATGTAGAAGATAATTTAACTCGTGGTCGGGAACAAAATTAGTTCACATCTTTGTTTTAAATTCAATTTATTGTAATTTAAACTTCTTATTAAACACATCATATAATTAACAAAAATTTACTGTATAATATTTTAATTTAAAATTGTTGAAAATAGACAGATTCTATTTGATTAAAGTGGATTTTGAAAAAATGAATTAACAGAGCACGTTGTCGTTAGAAGGATCGGAAGCAAGACTAAACTGATTAATTTGCGCAACTCAAGAGTGTGATTCAGTATCACACAATCAAAAGTCAGCTACGAAAGACGGGCTGTCAACGGACAGGCTTCAAAAGTTGTTAATGAAAGTTCAAACAGTCGTAATGAAAGGGAAGGAGGAATTGTCTATGGAAATGCTAAAAGAAAGCATAAATAAAATGAAAAAAATATATGATCAAAATGTATCAGAAAAATAAAATGAAAATAAAATTCAAAATGAAAATTAAATTATTAATAATTATAATCATAATAACATTCATTTTAATCAATTTGTAGATTTAGAAAATGAAAATCCGGGCATAATTAATGACGTTTTTTCTATAAAAACATATGATGATCCCCATTCTGAATTTGAGCTAACTGAAGAAGAAATAAATGAAAAAATAATTAAATGTACTTTACTAGATATAGAACAAAAAGAAAGATTTTACAAGCTTATATCGCGTTATAAACACGTATTTTCGAAAAAACCGGGTAGAATAAATATATATGAACATGAATTAGAAGTGAAAGATGACAAACCATTTTTTAAGAAAACGTATCCAATACCAATTAAATTGAGAGATAGAGTGAATCAAGAATTAGAAAAATTATTAAAATTAAATATTATAAAAAAAATGAATACAAGATTTATAAGTCCAATTTGTACTGCCTTAAAAAAGGATGGAACGATAAGATTTTGTCTAGACGCGAGAAAATTAAATGAAATTTTAGTTGAAGAATTCGAGCGTGCGGAAACTACCGAAGTTTTATTTCAACGTTGTAGTGGTGTGAAAGTGATGTCTTCATTAGACTTAGTCAGTAGTTTTTGACAAAGTCCGTTGGCTGAAAATAGTAAAAAATACACGGGATTTATTATTGAAGTAAAATGTTATGTATTCAATGTAGTACCTGTTGGTCTAAAAACCAGTACGAGTGCATTAGTAAGAGCGCTAGATTAGGTATTTTGCGGAATAGGTAACTTTGTAATCACTTTTATCGACGACATGCTGTGTACTTTACAAAATATCGATGAACATGTTTATCACTTAGAAAAAATTTTTAGAAGATTGGAAAAACACAATATGACTATAAATTTTGCGAAATCACATTTTTTTCGTCCAGATATAAAATTTTTAGGACATATTTTATCATCTGAAGGTATAAAACCGGATCCTGAAAAAGTAAAAGCAATTCATGATTTTCCGCGACCGAGAAACTTAAAAGAATTACGAGGATTTTTAGGTTTAGTAAATTTTTATACTAAATTCACAAAAAATTATGCACAAGAAATAGTCCCTCTACTAAAATTATTAAAAATTGGAAATAAATGGGAGTGGAATTTAACAAAAAGAAGAAGCGTTCGAGATCACACACCTATAGCTTTCGCAAGCCGTACGTTAAAAGGAGCGGAACTTACATACTTTACAACAGAGAAAGAATTATTAGCTATTGTATGGAGTTTATTAAAATTCAGATCATACATTTTAGGTTGTTATATTGTTATAAGAACCGATCATAAAGCGTTATCTTTCGTGAAAGGTTGTAAATTATTAAGCGGTAGAATTACGAGATGGATCTTAGCAATTCAGGATTTTAATTTCGATATTGAATATATCCAAGGCAAGAACAACATCGTAGCGGATACTTTAAGTAGAGCACCAGTTTATGAGGAAACAGGCATAGGACTAGATTCCCATGATGGAACACTATTTCTATATAATTTAGCAA
This sequence comes from Leptopilina boulardi, assembly GCF_019393585.1. Taxonomy (NCBI): domain Eukaryota; kingdom Metazoa; phylum Arthropoda; class Insecta; order Hymenoptera; family Figitidae; genus Leptopilina; species Leptopilina boulardi. Next base: position 1,070,042 of record NW_026137909.1, on the reverse strand, counting down.
AACGACCTTCATCCCAACTGCGGAATAAATTTAAAAACATTATAGAAGAGCAAAATAATGATTCTATTTTAAAACAAAGAATGTCAGATGTTAGACAAGGTAAAACCAAGCGTTATATAATCGATAAAAATGTACTTTATTTTGTCGTAGGAGATAATAAAAAATTATGTTTAACTAAAAATATAATTAATGATTTAATTGATGAAACACATGAAATATATGGACACGTCGGTCCACAGCGAGTTTTTCGTATGTTAAATGAATATTTTTATTATCCACACTTTGCAAAAATAATAAGACATAGAATAACAAGTTGTGACTCATGTCAGAGAAACAAAGTTTCTAATCAAACAAACTTTTCTAAAATGAGAAACTACGCGCCCAAAAAACCAGGTGAAATTTTATCGATAGATTTTTATGGTCCATTACCAACTTCTAAGGGAGGATTTAAATACATACTATCTACTATAGATGCGTTCAGTAAATATGTAAAATTATATCCTATTAGAAAAATGACCACAAAAGCGCTTATAAACAAAATTTTCAATCACCATATTAAAAAATTCGGTAAATCAGAGAAAATAATTACTGACCATGGAACTCAATTTACCTCAGGGATTTGGACTAGTAAACTAAAAGAAGAAGGGATACAACCGGTATTTTCATTACTTAGACATCCTCAGGGAAATATTGTTGAACGTATACATCGGGAGTTATCTAGATTTTTTAGGACCCTTACTAACGGCAAACATAGTTCTTGATGGAATTGGATTAATATAATAGAAACTTGTTTTAATGAAACCCACCATGAAACAACCGAGTTTACGCCAGTCGAATTACATCTTAACAAAAAACCTAAAAGAGCATGGGGAAAATTGGTTTAATTTTCCACCGATTCCGAAAAATATGGATTATGATAGGAAATTAGAATTAGCATACGATAACATTTGTAAGAAAGGTAAAAGAAGAGCAGAAAAATTTAACATTTCGCATAAATTAACGGAATTTAAAATTGGTGAAAAAGTGCTTATTAAATTATTAAATAGGTCGGATAAAGAAAATAAAATAATAGCCAAATTCCTACAAATATATGAAGGTCCTTACGAAATTAAAAATGTAGTAAAACCAGGAACATATATTTTATGGAATTCTAAAACTAAAATAGAAAAAGGAATGTACCATAGTCAAGACTTAAAAAAATATATAGACAGATTATAATAAATAAAATATAAAAACATATATAAATAAATTAAATATAATAAACTGTAAATAAGTGAACAATAAACAAATTAAAATTACTAAAAATAAACAATTTATTATAAAAAGTGGTTTAAAAAAAAACAAAATTTTAAATACTCAAAAAAAATATATATAAATAAAACAGTGAATAAATAAAGTGAATAGTGATAAGTAGTTGTATATTTTGAATTAAAAGAAGAATGAAGAGGAAATATAGAAGTGATAGAGACACTAAGATTTAATTCATGCGACAAAGACAAAACAATAATAAGTAAAATAGACTTTTATGTATATAAAAAAAATAGATTTAAAAAAAATAAATAAAAAAAAAATATAAATAAAATAAAATAAAAATAATCAATAAAATAAAAATAATTGTTACTGAAAAAAAACATAAATAATTATATATTTTCAAATTTGAAATAAATAGCGCCTAAATCAAATAAATAATATAATTGGTCAATTAACTTATTATAACAGAAACCAATTATATTAATACATTAAAAATAATCAAAAGAAAATTGAAATATCAAAATTAATTAGGAAAATATAAATTCATAAAATTGCAGTATACAAACTGTCATTTGGTTGATCATAAGAAATTGTGTTTGTGATTAACTAAATTTTGAGGTATGCTACAGTGCTAATACTTACCATAAAATTAGTATTACAATAATTATTATAGATTAAAATAAAATAAATCTTAAATCTGTAAAATACGCATGCATTAATAAAAATTAGAGATATATTTTTTTATATATAGCCAAAAGAAAATTTTTTTGTATTTTCTTTTTCTATAGATGGCATTAATAATAAAAAAAAGTCAGGCGACGAGTACTGTGTGCGATGGCGCAACAGATGAGGCAGGTCCTCTAACAATCTTTGCCAGCGACTACTGCATCACTAATAAAATCATAACAATTGAAGTAGCCAATAAGGCTACACAAAAAAAAAGATGAAAACAATAACAGAAAAAAAAATTTAATGAAAAGAAACAAACTAAAAAAATAAAATATTAAAAATAAAAAAAAACAAGCCGATAATTACAAAAATCGAAAATGTAAAACTCAACATTAACCAATATTTGTTTCACAATAAAAAAATAACAATTTAGTAGAGGAGGAGGAACCTTTTCCTCTATTTGTGAAAATTAATGGAATGATATATCCAAACATAATCCGTTTAACGGATTATACCAAATAAAATTTTTTTTTACATACTTTATTTTTTATTTTTTTTACCTTTTTTGTATAAAAAAAAAGAAAGAAAAAGAGTACATAAATTATAAATCTGCTTTCTCCTATTTATTTTCATTAGCATGTTTTAATTAAAATTAAAGATTATAATTATTATTTTTTTTTATTCTTTATTTTTTTTCAAGATGCAACAACAAAACATAAATTAAAATGACATAGTAACAGGATATGAACAATATCCCGATATGGTCCTAAGTATAGAAAGGTATAAAATGAGAATTATAAACGTAATCAACCCATCAGCCATTAAAGCTAAATTAATGGAGAGAGAGCAAACACAAATTAAAATGAAGAAGGCGATTTCCAACTTTTACAAAGATAAAGAGGACCAATATAGGATCACAAATTTAAACGACAGAATTTTGGCGGTCCCTATTATATATAAAAATGAAATAGATATTTATGAAAGGGGTTATATTATTTTAATAAATACTGGTATGGAAGATCTAGTGCTGGTATATAACATTGACGAAAATTTACATACATTTATAAAAAAAATAACATTTTTCATATTATATATAAATTCTTAAATATCCCTAAATTCACTCTTAATATCGCCTTAAGTGATATTTTTCCACCACAACGTGAGATTTGTGAGTCTGGAACAAATTCCAGATTCCAAGACTTTATAAAAAATATTGTGGTAGACTTATATAAAAAAAAAGTTGTAAATCATCATTATGTGGGATGGGCAAAAATCAATCAATAATCCTCATTTGATGATTGGCTAGTGGAAAATGAACTAGCCATAATCATACCAAACTCTTACGATTTATATATGAGGCAAAATTCCTGAAATGTCCGAACAAAAAATTAAAAGTTCTCGAATTTAATCCATACTTTTCTAAAATGTTGTTATTGTTGGTGAAAGTCTAAAAATCAATTATTATTGAATTTAATTAAATAGTTTTTAAATTACAACGTTTTTAATTTTTGACTTTTGAAAAAAAAAATTTTTTTCAATGTACAATATTTATAAGTAGAATGCATAAAAGTTAACATATATATTTATTTATTTATTTAGAGAACATACACGGGCAAGCCCTTTTAATTAATACAGGTAGTTTTAAATTTTTGTCAACAGTGTTTTTACAAACTAATTTATTTTTAAGATTAAATTTCGAAGTTTAGAGATAAATATACTCTGACTCTGTTCGAAGAAGTCTATATCATTGGCCAAGTCATTCGCTTCATTACAAATGCGACTGAATACAGAATTTTTCCCATAGTTAGTCTTGTGAAAAGGTACTCGGAATAGATTAAAAGATCTAAGTGCAACAGTTGGGACAAATAAATTAATTTTAGAAACTAGTTGAGAACAGTTCATTAGATCATGTAGAATTTTGTAAAAAAAGAGCAAGTCAGTGTATTTGAATCGCACAGAAATTGTAGGAATATTTAAAGTAGTTCTGATATTATTATAGTCATGACTATTTCGATCATAATTTATGCCTAGACAGTGGGCAGCGAAGCGAAGAAAACGGTTTTGCACCCTTTCAATGCGTATCATGTGTGATTCGTAGTATGGAAACCAAATCATGGACGCAAATTCCAAAATTGGTCTGACCAAGGAAAAAAATAATACTTTAAAGACTAATGGGCTTTTAAATTGATCTGCATTTCTGGTGACAAAGCCAAGTACTCTGAGAGCTTTGCTTGTAATAGCCGACACATGGTCATTAAACGTCAACGTCTCATTAAATATAACGCCAAGGTCGCGTATAGAGCTAACCCTGGATAGCGTGGAGTTCCCCAATGAGTACCTGTGTCTGATTAGGATTTTTTTCCGAGATATAGATAAAACAGAGCATTTGCTCACATTTAAATTAAAATTGTTATCCTCACACCAGGATAAAATCCCCTGCAAACTCGATTGCAATTGCTCAAAGTCATCATGAGTGCGAATTATCCTGTAGATTTTCAGGTCATCAGCATACAAAGAAAATGAGCAACCATCGAGCACGGTACAAATATCATTTATATGAAGGTTAAATAACAGAGGACCCAGTACGGAACCCTGAGGCACTCCAGAGGTAGCAAAAAAGGCATCGGAAAATTCATAGTTTACACGAACAACTTGCGGCCTTTCAGTGAGATAATTAGCAATTAAATTTAAAAAACAACCATGTACTCCCATGTCAGTCAGCTTCGCCACCAGAATACCATGATCAACTCTATCAAAAGCTTTTGCGAAATCGGTGTATATAACATCAACTTGACTTCCTGATTCCAGGGCATTAACAATGTCATCCAGAAAAATTGACAAATTTGTACCAATTGATTTTCCCCTCACAAAGCCATGCTGCTCATCAATTATTATTTTTGAGACTGAAGTGTAAAGCACATCTGCAATAAGACTTTCATAAATTTTCGAAAATGTTGATAATAAGGTAATAGGTCTATAGTTTTTGACATCATTTTCCGAGTTAGATTTATAAATAGGAACTATTATTCCTTTTTTCCACTCATGCGGAAAAATACCAGTGGAAAGAGATTTGTTAAATAAAATAAGTAGTGGTTTAATAAAAGAAAAACAGCATGACTTTATGACGAGAGCAGGTATTCCATCCGCTCCAGCACTCTTATTAACATTAAGATTTTGTATTTTTCTAAGAATGTCTGTTTCATTAAATGTAGCAGAAGCAACATCAACAGTGTCCCTAAACCTCAAATTCGGCATAAAATTAGCAGAACTTGAATTAAGATAAACCGAACTGAAATTTCTGGCAAACAAATTCGCTATATTAACATTGCCACTCGCTGTGTCTCCCTCTAAATTGACTTCATTTGGAATACCTCTCTTTTTGCGACGAGAGTCAACATATCCCCAAAATTTTTTAGGATTTGTTATCAATTTTTTTTCGGTGTCTTTAATATAATTTTTATATAATTGACGTGATAGTGATTTGCAATGCTCTCGAAGGGTACAAAAAGTCTTATAATCTGTCAGCATACCAGAACATTTAAACTTAGCATGAGCAATCTTTTTTTTTAATACGAGGGTTTTTAATTCAGGCGTAAACCAAGGTTGATGTTTGGAACTACGTACTGTTTTAAGAGGAACATATAAGTTAAAGGCTAAGTATATATAAGAATAAAAAATTTCAACTGCATTATTGATATCGGGAACATTGAGTACATTTGTCCAATCTATTTCATCTAAAAATGACATTATATCAGCAAAGTTAGCATTTCTAAAATCATAATTTGAAATATTATAGTTTAAATTAATGTCATTTTCAGTTGTATCAGTATCTAGATTCAATGTTAACACTAAAGGCGGATGATATTTGTCAACTGGTAATAATGGATCATGACTTAAATTAATTACAAGACTAGAAAAATTACATAATACTAAATCCAGAATAGAGCCAGTAGCATTAGAAAAAGTATTAAACTGTGACAGATCCAAGTAATCCAAAGTATCCGAGACAACATTAGCAATATCTTTATGTAGTGTTAACGAGCAAGTTGATTTAACTTTACATGAGGGCTCGTTTTTATTACTATTATTCCAATTTATGAAAGGCATGTTAAAATCGCCGAGAATACATACTGAATTGTGCAATTGCGGAACAAGTAAATCTTCCAATGTACTACACAAACAGTTAAAAGTATCAAGGGATGCGCAAGGAGGAATATAAAACGTACCTACAATTAGAGAAAGACAGTCAATCCTTAGAAATAAATGTTCGATAGAATTACAGCTTGTAGTTAAAAGAATAGCATTCATACACTTCTTGACAGCAATCAAGACACCACCGCCACGAGAACCGTCACTTGTTAATGTGCTTCTGTCCAATCTAAAAACATCATAATTCTCAAAAGCAAGTTCCTGAGTGTCAATCGAGTTATTCAGCCACGTTTCCGTGAGAACAACACAATCGTAATCAGCTGATCGAATGGCCAGGCGCAGGTCTTGAAGTTTTGTGCGAATCCCCCTCACATTCTGATAGAAAAGAGAGAAATTGCGCACGCAGGGTACAGTATAGGTGTGATGTATGTCTGAATGTGAGTCATTACAAACACTTATTTCCTCGCTGTTGATGTTGCCGCTTGTCCCGATGTTTTCAGCTTCGCTTTGCTGGTTTCGTTTTGTCGTCGAGTTTCTCGTTCGATTTTCTTTATTTTTGATTCCTCGATCTGAATCTTTGTACGGTCGCGGATCATCCAGAGATTGTCCAATATCTTGTGCTGTGTTTGGGTATTCTTTGCCGACCAAAATGCCTGGTGGATTTGATTGGCAACCCCTTCTGAGTCACAAATTAGTCTCAAGGGCCTCGATTTCTGTTCGGCCTGTGTAAGAGAACCAAACCTTTTCATTTTGACATTTAAGAATAAGTCAGATGTAATTAAATTGGTCAACAGACTAATGAAGGCATTCTTGTCATCATTGTCCGGTGAGTTTGCATGCTCAGGAAGACCGTATAGAATAAGGTTAGTTTTGCGACGATTTCTATCTTCAATTTCTTTAATACAGAAACGAGTGTTATCAACATGCACTTGTTCAAAGCGTGCATTCAGTGATTCTATGTTACCTTTAAGTTGTGTCATGTCACCATCGAGATTCTCAATTTTCTTTTCAGTAATGTTAATCCGTGATATAGCGTTGTCCAATTTTGAACTCATAGCATCTATTTTGACCCCTAGACTTCCAATAGCAGAATTAATAATCCTCTCGACAAGGCCAGCTGTTAATGGGGTAGAGTCATCGGGTATATCAGTGTCATTGAAAGGAGACAAGTGTGACTGTGATTGTGTGTTAGGAGAAACAGCACGAGGTTTGCAGCATTTAGAAAATGCGCCAGATGGAAGCGTTTTCCCAGTACATGAGGGATGAAATGCTGATTTACATACGACACAAAGAGCAGGAGACACTACAGAGGCCTTACAGCCCTTACAAATCTGTGAGGACATCTCAGTTTGTAACACTTGCTCACTTGAAATTGTAGGTTAGAAACTCACTCCGCACAGATCACAGCAAAATAAGTAATAAGAAGACAGAAAAAATCAAGAATAATTAGGCAAATACAAGGTCGGGCACACCGCGAATAGTTTAAGTCACAAGAAAAAGCACAATTTTTCGTTTATATAGCGAAAAAACGATAAAAAGTCAGAGGTCTACAATAGCACGTGTTGACAGGTTATAGGTTAGGTTATCTATGATAGGTTATCTATATATATAATGATTTTTAAAGCTTTTTTGACGAGCTACACGCTGTTAATAAAAAATTTTTTTTTAAATAACATTTGACCTTGAAATTCAAGGTCAAAATGTTAATTTACGTTTATCTCAAAATCGGATTTTTTAAAATTATTTTTAACTATCTCAATGGAAAGCTTGACTAATTTCCTATAAAAAATGTAATTTTCAGAGTGGGATCTTTTAAAGTTTTTGAGATATTAATTAATTAATTAATTAATTAATGTTTATAACAAATGAAATATTTTACAAACGAATAAAGTTACCGTAATTCTGAAGTTAGTAATTGAAAGTTAACGTAATTCCGCATCCAACGAGCCCTATATGAAGTATTTTGGATAAGTAGATTGTTAATAAACAATTAGTTAACATTGCAATTGTTTATTAACAATCTACTTATTCAAAATACTTCATATAGGGCTCGTTGGATGCAGAATTAGCTTAACTTTCAATTGGTAAGTTCAGAATTACCATAACTTTATTTGTTTGTAAAATATTTTATTTTTTACTAACAACAAGCATCCAAAAGCCCTATATGAAGTATTTTTGTCCAATTTTAGTTAAATAACAATAAAAAATGAAATATCTTACAAACAAATAATGTTATAGTAAATCTAAACTTACTAGTTGAAAGTTAAGCTAATTCCGCATCCAACGAGCCCTATATGAAGTATTTTGGATAAGTAGATTGTTAATAAACAATTGCAATGTTAACTAATTGTTTATTAACAATCTACTTATCCAAAATACTTCATATAGGGCTCGTTGGATGCGGAATTACGTTAACTTTCAATTACTAACTTCAGAATTACGGTAACTTTATTCGTTTGTAAAATATTTCATTTGTTATAAACATTAATTAATTAATTAATTAATATCTCAAAAACTTTAAAAGATCCCACTCTGAAAATTACATGTTTTGTAGGAAATTAGTCAAGCTTTCCATTGAGATAGTTAAAAATAATTTTAAAAAATCCGATTTTGAGATAAGCGTAAATTATCATTTTGACCTTGAATTTCAAGGTCCAATGTTGTTTAAGAACAGAACATATTAATATTTGAAAGATACAAACTCCTTAGCATTAGAATACGTTTTAATTTTGAGAATTGTGTCTGACATCGGAATGAAAGCGTGATTCTTTTAAATTTGTGGAACTACTGGTGCATTCTTGAAACGTGAATTTAATCTTTTTTTAGTTGTGTCATGAAGTTTAGCAGTATAATAAAAGAACTTAATGTTTTCTATATTCTGCATCGACCAAGTATAAAGTTGTTCAGGTGTTACAATGCTGTTCATTGACGATACTTGAAGACTTGCTCTTCTTGCTTGGATTTTCATAACTGCACCGAGACCATCGTGAGGTCCTTTGCCGTGTGCTGTTACATGAAAATGCCATTCAGCTTTGATTCCAAAGTCTAATTCGTGTTTCATCAAATCAATAATATTAAATTTGTTCTTAAAATGCTGTTTTGCACCATCAGAGACATATGTAATTTTTTTTACTGCATGATGTTTTTTAATGTGTTCAGTAAGTGGGGGATCTCGGGTGAAGTGATCAAAGTAAAAAAAATTTTGTCTCAATTTCGCTCAAACTGGAGTAATTTGTACTTCTATTGGGTGGTAATTTATCGTAAAAAAATTTTTCAATTTGGACCAATATTTACTCGGGGGGAGGGGGTTGAAGTTTATGGGTAGCGTTTTCTTTAATAATTTTTTTTTCTTGAGTATAAAAAAAAAAATTTTTATCAACATCAGTTTCGATAGCTTTTTTAATGCTCTTTCGATTGAGAACATGCATTTTTGAAAAAAAAAATTTTTGAACCAAAAAAAATTAATTTCAAATTTTTTTTTGACTTTTTCGGGGTAAAAGGTACGATGCGTACCACGTGACACATTAGTAGTATGGTATTTGGAGAGAAACATTAATGCTCTCTGCATTTTACAGGGTTGAAACTGTTATTGAGTAAATACCTGTATTTCATCAACGTTTAAATTTGGATAATAATAAATGAATAATAATTATATAAAGTGGAATCTTGGAAATAAATTATAAAATCGGTTCAAAAACAAATGTAGCATACTAATAAGAGTTTACTTTATTATAGTAATCAGTCTTATCAAATAAATACTCATTTATATCAATTCATCATTCATTTGGTTATTAATTTATCCATTTATTCGAATATTTGACTGCAATGAGTCTTTATTTGACTAAGGAATAATATAAAAATGAATATTTTTTTCATTAAAGTTTTCTTCATAATTCATTACTTACATTATTATTGATGGAGACGACTGCTTTTCCCCGAAAGGACAAAATGTCGAATGGACAAGACGTCGAATAGCAAAACGTCGAATGAACAAAATATCGAAAAGCCAAACTGTCGAATGGACAAAATGTCGAAAAGTCAAAACGTCGCATAGTCAAAACGTCGAATAGTCAAAACGTCGAAAGGTCAAAATGTCGAAAAGCCAAACTGTCGAATGGACAAAATGTCGAAAAGTCAAGACATCGCATAGTCAAAACGTCGAATATTCAATACGTCGAAAGGTCAAAATGTCGAAAAGCCAAGACGTCGAATGATTGAAACGTCGAATAGCCAAGACGTCGAACGGACAAAATGTCGAAAAGCCAAAACGTCGAAGGGAAGGAAACTCAGACGTCTTGACTTTTCGACGTCTTGGCTTTTCGACATTTTGGCTATTCGACGTTTTGGCTATTCGACATTTTGTCCTTTCGGGGAAAAGCAGTCGTCTCCATCAATAATAATGTAAGTAATGAATTATGAAGAAAACTTTAATGAAAAAAATATTCATTTTTATATTATTCCTTAGTCAAATAAAGACTCATTGCAGTCAAATATTCGAATAAATGGATAAATTAATAACCAAATGAATGATGAATTGATATAAATGAGTATTTATTTGATAAGACTGATTACTATAATAAAGTAAACTCTTATTAGTATGCTACATTTATTTTTGAACCGATTTTATAATTTATTTCCAAGATTCCACTTTATATAATTATTATTCATTTATTATTATCCAAATTTAAACGTTGATGAAATACAGGTATTTACTCAATAACAGTTTCAACCCTGTAAAATGCAGAGAGCATTAATGTTTCTCTCCAAATACCATACTACTAATGTGTCACGTGGTAGATCGCAGCGTAGCGCTAAAGTGAATAAAAAATGTTAATTTTCAAGGTTTAATCTTTCTTGTCCCATTTTTTCAACTACATGTCCCTACAGGAAAAAATCTCAGCTTTCCTTAAAAAAAAAAAAAAAAAAATCGTACCTTTTACCCCGAAAAAGTCAAAAAAAATTTTGAAATTAATTTTTTTTGGTTCAAAAATTTTTTTTTCAAAAATGCATGTTTTCAATCGAAAGAGCATTAAAAAAGCTATCGAAACTGATGTTGATAAAAATTTTTTTTTTTTATACTCAAGAAAAAAAAATTATTAAAGAAAACGCTACCCATAAACTTCAACCCCCTCCCCCCGAGTAAATATTGGTCCAAATTGAAAAATTTTTTTACGATAAATTACCACCCAATAGAAGTACAAATTACTCTAGTTTGAGCGAAATTGAGACAAAATTTTTTTTTACTTTGATCACTTCACCCGAGATCCCCCAAGTATGGAATTGCAAATGTAAACAGCAACAGAATAATGACTTAGACAATCTGAAAGAATAATTATACTTTCGTGACATAATTTGCCGTCTTTACGATAATAATAAATTACTGTGTACACAGTAGTTTGATTATTATTATAGTGAAATGCTTGAGCTGCGTCTTGAACAACGAAAGCATAGTTCTCTGAAAAGTCACATAAAACTAGAAATTCTCCATCATTTAGTGTGCTTTTCATTTGTTTGAAATATGCCTTTTGCTGCTCATTTATAAAATTGTGACTCTTAAGCTTTCCTAAAATACTACAAATAACTGTCAAGAAATCTTCTATACTAGATGTTTTAGTTTCCATGTTAGCTCTGTCAGTTGTGCACCATAAGCTGTACTTAATTTCTGTCTCGTCACAATTTTGTAAAAGTTTAAGAAGGTAATTTCTAAACTTATCGGTTCCACCACATGATTTACAGATGTCAAAATGACACTCATCTTTTGGTTCAGAGCAGAGTATGAAATTAAGGACATCATCCAAGTTTTCCAGAGGAAATTCTGCATTCTTAGTTAATGCAGGCAAATTGATTGCATTCAACATTAAAGTAAAATTTTGATGAAGAACGCACACACATACTACATGAGTACCACCTTCTCCTGCTAAAACACAATTCTCTGGTCGAACTTCACAAAATTTTGATAATCCAGCATCTACATCTGTATTTTCTTTTTGAAATTTTATATGCAATATTTTTAAATTAAATAAAATTAATCGTTTTTGCTTCAAAACTTTCTTACCATCAATTTTAACTGTCTTTTTATTTTTCATTCCTGGAAGTAGTCTACTATTGTCATCATCTTCATAAAATTCGACTATTTTATCGACTACATTTTTTGGCAGAGCATTACCAACTTTGGGTGGAGGTCTCGATAGAGAGCCGTGTAGCTTTTTTAATTCTTTAGCTTTTCTTACAGATTTTGAACTAGTATTAAATTCTGAAGCAATTCTTTTAATTGTCCAATCTGCAGGTAAAATTGTCAAAATTGCAATTTTATCTGGATCATTTGATGGAAGTAGTGCAAATTTTTCTTTCAAACCGTTTAAAATTTCGGCTAAATCAGTCTCTGGAGATGTATTAGCTGAATCTGTAACGGCAGATTCAGTACTGATATCGCAATCTTTGCTTGGATTTGAAATTAATAAAGAATTTAAAGAATCATTTATACTAGAACTATCAGAATTGACGTCACAATTTGAAAGAGCTAATCTTCTACATTTATAACAAATCTTAGCCGAGTCAGGTATTGTTGGAAACTTTGTTAAAAGCGATTCAGAAATTTTACGCAAAGCCTTACCTTTATGTCCTTCTAAATTAAAAGGATTCGCACACCTATCTTTCCTTACAATGCTCTCAACTTGAGAGTTCATCATTGAATCAAAATAATTCTCTGACCAATGAAAAGTCCTGAAAAGGACAGATTGAAATTTTTTTTTTTAATCAGAAAGAGAAAAAAGTTTTTTTTCTTTGATTTGAAAAAAAAGTAAAAACAAAGAAAAATGATCGAATGAATTAACTGATCAATAGAAAAAATATTTCACTCACCTAAGGAAGCTCACGAAAAATTCGTAATGTTTCGATCTTTAACGTTTGCTGTATTTATCTACTTTGCAATGCTGCTAGTTAGTGAGAGAGCCTGTCAAAGTATATCAAAACCACCTTACGGAGACAAAGAGAACTATATGACAAAAGGCGCGATAATTTGAAAATACTAAAATATAAAAAGTTAAGCGATTCTCTAAAAAAGACTATTTGCAGGTTTCTAGGGTTGCTGATTACGAATTCGATGTCAGTTTTTCAAAATTCAAAATGGCGGATCCAATATGGCGGACAACTTTTTTAAAAAATCAATTGAATCGCTCAAAACTTGTGACTCGGGGGTTTTTGGGGTTGCTGATTTCGAATCTGATGTCAGTTTTTCAAAATTTAAAATGGCGGATCCAATATGGCGGACATATTTTTTAAAAAATCAATTGAATCGCTCGAAACTTGTGACTCGGGGGTTTTTGGGGTTGCTGATTTCAAATCTGCTATCAGATTTTCAAAATTCAAAATGGTGGATACAAAAAAATATAAAACACAATATGGCGGATACGAAAAATTTTCTAAAAAATCATGAAATCGCTCAAAACTTGTTACAAGGGTTTTTTTTATCTCTGACTACAGATTCGTCATCAGCGACCCCGAAAACCCCCGAGTAACGAGTTTCAAGCGATTTCGATGATTTTATAAAAACTCTGCCATCTTGGATCCGCCATATTGGATCGAATAGTTTAAATATTGGAATTCTGACTACAGATTCGTCATCAGCGACCCCAAAAACCCCCAAGTAACGAGTTTCAAGCGATTTCGATGATTTTAAAAAAACTCTGCCATCTTGGATCCGCCATATTGGATCGAATAGTTTGAATATTGGAATTCTGACTACAGATTCGTCATCAGCGACCCCGAAAACCCCCGAGTAACAAGTTTCAAGCGATTTCGATGATTTTAAAAAAATGATCCGCCATTTTGAATCCGCCATTTTGAATTTTTTAATTCTGACTATGGATTTATCTTTGGCGAGCTCTAGAACATAAATATAATATGTTTTGAGCAATTTTAAACTAAAATCTTAAAAGTATTGAAGGATTAAAAAAAACCATCGTGTAATTTTTTTACATATGCCATTGGGGTGGCCGCCATTTTGAAAATAAAAAAAAGGCCACTCGGCTTTCGATTCTATATAAAAAATGCTAAAATTTGACTACTATAACATTGCGATTGGTTCAAACTGCGAGTGGACGCTGCCATTTGCCTTTTCGTATGGAATGACCCACATACATACATACATACATACATACATACATACAATACATACAATACATACAATACATACAATACATACAATACATACAATACATACAATACATACAATACATACAATACATACAATACATACATACATACATACAATACAATATTAAAAAGCATTCACTGCACTATTTTAAATGTTTTACAAATTTATGTAAAACATCAAATTCTTCATAAAATAAGTTTATTTTTATTACTATTTGCACTAAAATGATTATAAACTACACTATTTAACAATCCTAACTTTGGTAGACGCGTAACTATAATTTTCGTTTGCTGGCTCCTTAAGTTTAAGATAGTATTACACTTTTCAAGCAGTAAAAAACGGGTTTAGAAAAAAAAAATTTTCTCGCTTCTTAATTTATTTAAAGGAACAAATTTTTTTTTTATAACATTATATGGCATTAAAACTTTTATAATAAATAAAATAAAATTTTTTTATTATCTCTCTTTGGTCACTAGAGGGCCTTAATCGAGTTTTTCTCGAAACGTTGCTTTTGAAACTGGCGGACAGCATAACTCGAGTTCTAATGAACCAATTTTTTTGAAAAAAATATCATTTTTTTCGTAATTAAATTCTTTAAGCATCCCCCCTAAATCCAATTATCTATTTCTTTTTGGATTTTAGCTACAATCCAAAAACTAACCAAAAAAGACCTAATTTTTGACTTTTTTTTTTTAAATCGCTGCCATTTCGTTAATTTTCAATATTTTTTATCGGGGTTAGGGAGGATGCTTAATGACATGTCTCAGCTTCAAAACAGTTTTTTGTGTTTTCAGATCCGATGTCCCTGAGAGGCTGTAGCCTGTCCGCCGATTGCCCAAATTTTTTTTTTGCCTTGACTTTAAGGCCCTCTAGTGACCAAAGAGAGATAATAAAAAAATTTTATTTTATTTATTATAAAAGTTTTAATGCCATATAATGTTATAAAAAAAAATTTGTTCCTTTAAATAAATTAAGAAGCGAGAAAAATTTTTTTCTAAACCCGTTTTTTACTGCTTGAAAAGTGTAATACTACCTTAAGTTAAATTTTCTATTAATGCAAAGTTAAGTTTTAATACATAAGTGGAATGAATTTATCACATTCCTGAATTTTCATATTTAACTTTAGTTAAACATTGAATGAACAATCAGTGTCATAAATATGAGTCAAAATTATATTTATAATATATAATTCACTTTTTGTTCAGATTAGTGAGGGCTAGGAACACAATTGAAGATGGATTTGGCCTATTTACCAATAAGTGGACCATTTTCAAAAATAGAATGGACTTTAAATTGGGACATTCCATTAAAAAAATAGGAAAAGAACTAGGCGCAATTGCGCCTACATCTAGGGTTTCGTGGCGCTTTAAATTTTAATTAAAAAAAAAATAAATCAAAAATAAATTAAGACATGTCAACTCTTGGACATGTCAACTATAGAGACATATCAACTATAGGGACATGTCAACTACTGGGACATGTCAACTATAGGGACATGTCAACTATATGGACATGTCAATTACTGAGACAGGTCAACTACTGGGACATGTCAATTATAGGGCCATGTTAACTAATGGGACATGTAATGTCCATTCATGTAATGTCCATTCAGTAAATGGAGATTTGGGATCTGTGGGGCCCCAAAATTTGAATTTGGGAGCTATGGTGCCTCAAAATTTGAATTTGGGATCTGTGGTGCCCCAAAATTCGAATTTGGAAGCTATGGTGCCCCAAAATTTGAATTTGGGATCTGTGGTGCCCCAAAATTTGAATTTGGGATCTGTGGTGTCCCAAAAGTTTAATTTGGGATCTGTTTGGCCCCAAAATTTGAATTTGGGATCTGTGCCCTAAAATTTGATTTTGGGAGCTGTGGTGCCCCAAAATATACTACGGACAGACGGACGCCAAAGTGAAACTATAAGGCTTTCGGCCATGGGCCACGAAACCCTAAAAATGAATCACTTAAGTTCAGATGAAATTTTTATGTTAATCTCGTTAGATTTATATAACCTAACTTTTTTTGTGATTTATTTAAAATAGAACAAGAAGTAACATTAAAAGATCAAAAATTCAAAATGACGCTGAATATGACAAGTGGTATGATACCGATGATGAACATGAACCCGAACGAGAATCTGAACCAGAACTCGAAACTGATGTAAATTCAATTCCAACTGTCGACGATTCAATGCAAGGTATTAATTTTTTTCACAATTTTATTAGAAACCTTACTAAAATAAGTTTATTCCCTTACAGTAACCTGTAAAAACTTTTCAATTTAAAAAAATTATTATCTCCTAAAGTAGTGTGGATATTCATCGCGAAATTTTTTCTATTTGTTTATTTACTGACGAATTACATATTCCCAAAATACAATATTTTTTCATTTGTCTACAAAAAATTTATTAACGATTAAAAACTGTGGAAATCATCAAAGTCACAATTTTGTACTCGTAATTATCAAGTGAAAAAAAAGTGTACACAAATTCAGATAATTTATCCAAAACACTTTTTATGCAGTAACTTTTCATTTATTTAATGTTTCAATTGTTTCTTAATGAATTGATGAAAATAGGAAAATTAGGTTATTTAAAAACGAACTTTAAAAAAATATTTTATCCATTATTTTAAATTTTCTACGACTTTAATCATTAAAAAGGTAGTACATAATTTATTAATATTTATGTTTAACAAAATTTTAGCGAACAACAACAGAGCGATAGATTGTCGAACGCTGGATTATTTGGCGGAAATTAAACGAGCTTGGGAAAGAATACCAAATAAAAACAGAAGAAAATGTTTCTTAATACTTGATGATATAATCGACTCTGAAATTAAAGATTAAGAAAAATGCTTAATTTATACGTTATACAGATTTTCTTAATAAATATAATCATTTAGGAAAATATCAAGTCATATTTCATTATTTTACCACTTTTCCCAAACATCCTGTAAAAAAGTCAAATATTTTTAATTTTTAATGTGTTTTTTTGTAATTTTACCTACTAAAAGTTAGGTTAACTACAATGTTTTCAAACAATTTCTCATTATTTTAACTTAAAAAAAATTATTTACAACATTAAAATTGCTACTTTATGGATATTTTCAAAAAGCTATGATATTGAAGAACATTCTTCCAAACTGTAAATAAAATGTCTCGTCGATTTTTAAAAAATAAAAAAAAAATGTTGTCCTCTGCTTTTGAGTCATTCCTCTGACTTCTTAAATATTATCAAATATTTTCGCTGCGGAGAAAATAATTTATTAATTCTTGCGATAAATATTTGTATTAATATATATATATATATATATATATATATATATGGGATGTTCCACGTCAAGTGGACCAAAGCTCTGCCCATAATTATACGCAATATAAATAAACTTATAATATATGAAAATGTTCGTACACATGTAAAGTTTCAAACAAATGAGTGGCAAATTAAAAAATTTATAATAATGCTTTTGTTATAACAATTATAAACCATCATAAATGGAAATGCGTAAGTAAAAAAATTTCTCATTCAGAGACAAAAATTTGAAATTCTAAAGTCATTGTTGTTTTTAATGTTTTCGGGGTAGCTGATTACGAATCTGATGTCATAATTAACAAATTCAAAATGGCGGATCTAATATGGCGGTCGAATTTGAAAAAAATCGTCCAATTCGTTTGAAACTTGTTACTCGGGGGTTCTCGTTGTCGCTGATTACGAATCTGATGTCAGACTTGAAAAATATAAAATGGCGGATCCAATATGGCGGCTGAATTAAAAACAAATCGTCCAATTCGTTTGAAACTTCTTACTCGGGGGTTTTCAGGGTTGCTGATTACGAATCTGATGTCAGAAATAAGAAATTTTAAATGGCGGATTAAAAAAGACTATTAGAAATGTTTTAAACTTGTTACTCTGAGCTTTTTAAGTTGCCGATCACGAATTTGTCACGAGAGATTAAAGAAAAAATATTAATAAAAAAATCATTTGTTTTTTCGAAAATCAATATTTTTTGACGTAACTAATGTTCAATTAGTGAAAACTTACGCATTTTTTGACAGTAAGAACTAAAAGTAAATCACTTTCGATATCTCTGTCTAAGTTTTTAAGTACTCGTACAATCTCTGCGGTAACATCACGTAAAAATTTTAACTCAATAATCGAATCGTTTTGAACTGGTGAAATCGCGAGCAGTTTATTGATAAGTTAATTAATTATCACGCGTTTATTCTCATATCTTTTGTTGAACATTTCCCAAGCACTAAGGAAGTTTGCTTTCGCAATACTTAAGTGTTTCACAAGTCGTGCAGCTTTATTAGTTAAACTGGATTTAGGATAATGTAATTTCTGAGCATCTTGCAAATTAGCATTAGAAACTATTAACGACTGAAAAATATCGCGGAAATTAATCCACTCGACATAATCACAGGAAAAATGAGAAATTTCAATTTTTGGTAAATTAACTAATTTGCTAGTCTAAATCATACTAACAGAAGAACTTGAGTGACCACTTGTACTTGGATCTCGACCCTTAATTTCAGCAATTAGAACATTAAATCTATCCAAGATATCAAAATAGAGGTTTTCTACTTAAATAAAACAATCTTTAGTAAAATATTTAATCAATGACTTATATGAAGTTTTTGCAGCAACATTAATACCCTTGTCCAATGTTTCGTATCTCTGCCAAAGTCCTTCAAGGTATTGGCGGAGATCTTGTATCATATCCATCACTTTTCGTTTCTTGGAACTTTCACGAAGTCTTGTTAAGCTTTGCATCACTGTTTCTTGATCAATTGTGACGCTCCATACGAGAAGGGACCTATCCCCGAAATAACATCAGGCTCAGTTTTCCGTGCACCGTACATGAAAACTAAGCCTAATATTATTTCGGAGAAAGGTACCTTCTCTCGTGGAGCGTCACATATTAATAAATCTTCCATTTTGTCAAACTTAAATTATCCGGCTCGAAGGACCAATTTTGTTTGATCTTAATCTTTTATTTTAAACACAAAATTACACGATGTTGATTAAAATGTAACCAAATGAATACTGAGTCTCGTTCTTCTTTGTTTGTTAGGTGCCTCAACTCGCCCCTCTCCGGGATAGATGAGGTTCCTTGCATACCTGAAACAATAATTGAATCTCCAAAGAGAGTATAGACCATACTTTTAGGTCAAATTTCCACTTTCATGAGGAATGAAAAAATGTGATTATTAGGCAAACCATTATGCCTCCTTATGCCTGAGGCCCATTTGAATCGTCATACGAACCTGTCAAGAATTTTGTACAATTTTTGAATTTAGTCCTGTTGTGTTTTAGGACACAGTCTTGACAGAATAATATTAGAAGAAAATGAAGGTGAGATTATTTGGGTTATTTATTTTACATTTATAACATCTGGATTGAATAATAAATCATTATTCTCAAGGAATAAAAAGGAGCCCCTGAAATACCCTTACAACACGTCTCTAGATGATCACATGAAAATTATGTTTGTTTTGTCTATTTTCTAATTTAAATCGCCATTTTGAAAAATTATGTTACAAATTAAAAATTACTATAATAATCTTAGAATTCTTTTATTCCTTCATTCTGTCCAGGCTCGATCAGCTGTGAAGGATAGTTTTACAGTAGAATGTCGATTATCCGAGCTTCGATTATCCGAGATTCCGTATTATCCGAGGCATTGAACACGAAGTGCATGCTCGGAAAATACGGAAAAACTCGGATAAAACAGATGGAACCGATATGCATTAACAATAATTATACCCAAAAGTTAATCTACATTCATTAGATTTCAACTTTTATATACATTTACGATTAATTTTCTTTGTAGCACATTAAATACATAAAAAAAATGATTAAAATTTTTTAATTTTAGGTTTTTATTCCGTGTTATCCGAGTTTTCACTTATCCGAACTGCTTCTTCCCCCCCACATTACCTCGGATAATCGAGATTCTACTGTATATGACTCTTTTTAAATAGAAAGAAAAAAGGCGTTACAGTTCGACAGTCAGATTTTGCTATTGGTGTAAGGAGAAGCCAAGGTACGTTTCATGTTGTTTCGGGCGATCATTGATTGCGTCCTTATGCGGAAGTTGTATACCCCTACTCTACCGGCCGGGACATAAATTCGGAGCTCGAGGGACGCATGCACCGAGGGCGCCTGAGCGGCGTTTTAGGGCCTAATGACATTTTATATTTATGGCCCTGTGACGTCCCGGTATGTCAAAACCTCACACTTTTCTTTTTGAAATTTGTCTTAGGATGAGGGATGCAGAATGTCCTAATTTAAGATGTAATTATATTTTAATTATGTATTGTTGTGTATGTAAGAATGTTTTCCCCGTGTAAAAGAATGTTGTATGAATGAATATTATATTTTATTATTTCTGCTTATTTTATATTAATATCATTTTTACTCAATTTATTCTTTTATACAATTTTTACACATCTTTAGAATTTCAACATTTTAATTTATTATTCAAACATAAAGAATAAATGTTCGACAATCTGGTTCCTGGGTTTTTCCGTTGACATTTTCAGGAAACACGCAAAATCCTTTTTTAATAAAAAAATACCATAAAGCTGTTTCAATAGAGAAAACGCCTGAACTAGAAAGAGTATTGATACACATAAGGATCTTAATCCCTAAATTTTAAGATCTCAATAAATAAAACATCTAAAATGAACAAGTGCAATAAAGGATCTTGCATTCTCAGAAATGACAATTCCTTAAAAGTGTGCGAGTTAAGCCTTGCAATAAAATTACAATTAGACAAAAGAGCAAGGGGCCCAACTCCGCACATAGCGTAAACATTTGTTGGTCAAATGTTTTATTACACCTCCACCTCAGCGTGTACCTGGTCCACGTGGACCGTAAGGGTATTAATAATAATACTCAATACTCAATACTTAATACTCAATTTTTATTTTTAGGGCGTGATTTTTATATTGTTTTCAGCAAATCAGAAACCTTAATTTTCTCCTTTTTCTAAAATTTTCCCTCCACCTTTAACTTTTTGCAAGTTTTCTTGAGAGTGGGAATGAACGACGCGCCTACCCGGAGCGTCGTCCAACTTCTTTTAATCAGTCTCTTTTTGGTCCCTGTTCGCGAAATTCGGAATTGGTTCCCTTCCTGAACCAATAATTCCTTGAGGTTCGACCTTAGGATTTTTAACGAGATTTGGACTGAAAACGCGCACTCTTATCATTGTATAATTCCTATTTGTTAAAGGTTCCAACTTAAGATTTGTAGCATGTCTAAATCTCAGTGATTTCCTATAACCGTATACATCCTCGGAATTAATATTTGGTTCAGGATTGGATCTAATCTCTGTTTCGTGAATATACCGTTTTACTTTAACTTTTATATTCATTGAAATTTTATCTTGTCAACTTGTATTCTTTTTAAACTTATTAATTTTATAATTTTACCCTTCTGGTTTATAGATTTTGTAGTTATCAATAAAATTTTTAATTGTTCTTATATGTGAATTTGATGTATTAATGTGTTTCGTCGAGAAATCTCATTGTGTGCGTAAGTTTGGTAAATAAACAAACAATTTTAATTCAACCTAACCTATTTTCTCTTTCCTTTTATTTTATTATTTATTCCTCTAATAACAATAATAAGGTGAGTTTCAACTCTTTGTAAGTAACAAGATCCCACAAATTTTATTTTTTAGCCGCTCGAAGAATAGAATACAATATATAATAAAGGATATAAATTTAATTGTCTAAATTTTGAAGTTAAGTTCTTGATTTTTCTTTATTTTTTTTATTCTTTACAATAAATAATTTATATGTTGCGAAATCAATTAGAAATTTTGGTGAGGAACTTTTAGTTTTTCTTTTAACCTTTATTTCCATGCCGTGACGTAACAGCCCTTAATTAGTTTTTCACGAAAATTATAAAATTTTTAAATATTGACATTTTTCATTCGAACAACGTATGCTCGTAATCCTGAAATTTCAAAGAATAAGAATATGATAAAAAAAATTAAAAATTGTTAATATTTAAAAATATTATAACTTTCGTGAAAACTCATTAAGGGCCATAAATAAAAAATGTCATTAGGCCCAAGAACGTCGCTCAGGCCCCGCTCGGTGCATGCGTCCCTCGAGCTCCGAGTTTATGGCCCGGTCTGTAGAGGGGGGGTATACAACTTCCTCTTACAGAACGAAATCGATGACTGCCGTTAATTCATCTTTTTTGCTCTTCACATTTTCTCGCACTCTCTCTTTCTCTTTCTCTCTGGGTATAACGTGAACTACAGTTTGTAATCGCATTCTCTTGTGAAGTTCCAGATCTCGAATTTTGAAGTAAATTTTCTACGATTTGTATTTTCTAAACAAAATATATTTTCGTTGTAAACTATTTTTTGTTACGGAGTTCATTTTATTTTTATTTCTTTAAAAAATTAATTCTCTGTTTAAATTAAAAAAAGTGGTAAATTGTTCTTCTGAGATGAAATTGAGTGACAAATGAAGACTAGGTAAGTGATTTTTTCTAAATTAAGTGTTTAAAAATTATAAAAAAATAATTATTCTGAGAAATAATAAGAGATTCATTTTCAAAGTAGGTGTATTTGTGGTGATATTTTTCAGAAAAATATTTTTTATACGTATTATTTTCACTTGTAATTTCAAATAAAAATATATTTTGGTTATCAATTTTTTTTGTTACAGAGTTAATTTAATTTTTATTTCTTCAAATAATTAATTCTTTGTTTAAATTGGAAAATAGTGTTAAATTGTTCTTGTAAAGAATAAGGATAAAAATAATTTGAAAAGAATTTGGGTGACAAATGACTTAAAGATTAAATTTCAGAGTAGGTGTATTATTTAAAAAGAAAATATTTTTCTTAAAGAATTTTTTCGAACACGAAATCTTATTGTGATGATTGATTTTCGCTGTCGGATTGTGTTGACTGTGTTTGGACCGAGTTTAGTCCCAAATCGGTCTAGTGCGGTCCGAGGCCAAATATCATAATAAAGTAATGAAATATGATGAAATAAATGATTATAATTGATAAATAAGTATTTAAAAAGTTAATTTATGGAAAAATTTATTTAAATTAAGCTTTTATTAAACTTTAATTATTAATTATAGAGTGAGGTGTTTGCCTGTCAATGTAAGTGATATTTTTTTTAATATTGCGATTGTAATAACATTAATAGTTGTAATATATTTATTATTCATATTATTATTTATATTAAGTATATTTATAATTCGTGAACTCAATTATTGCTTAATTACTATTAAAAGTAATCAATTGTTATTGTGATGTGTTTACGAAAACTCCCCCAAACTTGACAACGCTATGTAAATCGATCCGAATCATGTTCGCTATATTTTTCCTGTAATTTTCACGTAAATATACATAAGTGTACCAAATTTGAGCTCTGTATGTGAAAAAATGTGGCCACCAGGGGAGGGTATATAGTCATATTTAGGGATTTTTCGTAAAAATTCATGGTTTTTCCTTGACAACGCTATGATAATCAATTCTTATAAGATTCGTTATATTTTTTCTGTCATATACACGCCAAAATACATATGTGTATCAAATTTCAGCCCTCTAGATAAATTCGTGTGGCCGTTAGGGGGTGGGGTACATGCCTTGCTTCACTAGTCTCATTAATAGGGTTCCCCCTTCGGGTACGGAACCCTAAAAATAACACCTACATTGACAGGCAAACACCTCAGTTTATAACTATCAAATAAAGTTTAAGAAAAGATTAATTTAAATAAATTTTTCCACAAATTAGCTTTTTAAATACTTATTTATCAATTTTAATCATTTACTTCATCATATTTCATTAATTTATTATGATATTTGGCTTTGGACAGAAGTGGACCGAGTTGAGACTGAACTCGGTCCAAACACAGTCCACACAATCCGCCAGGGTATTTAAGAAAAGATTTTTTATGCAAGTTATTTTCATAAAAAAACAATGTCAAATTTAGAAAGAAAAGGTTGCTTAAGTGCTCTAGATTTTAGCATTATAGATACTGAAGGAGAAATGTTAAGTGATAATCAAATTAATGAATTTGCACAACTATTGCAAAGAGTATTACAATCAGTTTTCGATATGCAAAACTCTTTGTATTTGCAAATTCTTGATTTAGTTATGCCGATAAATAGAAATCAAAAGCACATTCGAATACTTTTTAGTGGTTCTTGTAGTCTTGGTCATTGGATTTGCACTTATTATGATGGATTAAGACTTCATATTTATGATAGCCATAATAAAGGTTGTTTAAATGAGGATCAAATAAAATATTTAGAAAGATTATATCCTTTTTAACCAACCGTAGTTTTTAAAAAAGTGTTGATTGTGGTATATTTGCAATAGCATTTGCAACATCTTTATATTTTAATATAATGCCGAATACTCTTAATTACGTTCACATCAGAATGAGGCAGCATTTAAGCTTAATGTTTAAAAAGAATTGTTTATTTCCTTTTTCTGCAAAAATAACGTCTCAAACTAGAAACTTAATTATTGAAAATTATTGAAAGCGACTTTGTATTGTCCAGAGCGAAGAATTGAAGTGCAAAAATCAGAATTTTTTTTTAATCAGATTTTACAAATCGATGGAGCAATTAGATTTAAAATTTCCACTGTACATAGAAAATAAACAAAAAAGACCTTATACTTTAAAAGATAACGAAAGAAAAAAGAGGCTAGGTTTCAGGAAACAATAGAACAAAAAAAGAAACACAAGAAAAGGATAGGCAGAGAAAACGTAATCGACAAGAAACAGAAATAGAAAAGAAAGAGCGCCAAAACAGAAATTTGCTATGTAAAAAAAAATTATTAGATACAGAAATTGAAAAAGCAGTCTAGAAAACGATTTAAAATGAAAATATGATAAAATTAGAACAGAAAGTGCAAAAAAAGAGCGCCAATAAACGAACTTAAAATGTAAGAATAAAAAAATGTTTTTAGAAACAGAAATCGAAAAGTAAAAGCATCTAAAAAAGGATTTAATGCGTAAAAATGTAAAAATTTTGACAGAAACAGAGGTTGAAAAAAAAGAGCGCCAACAAAGGAATGTAGTATGTAAGAATATTAAATTTTTATTAGAAACGGAGGTTAATAAAAAAAGAGCGTCAAGAAAAACATTTAACCAATCAATAAATGAAAAGAATACTAAACAGTTAGAAACATTAGAAACTGCATTTATATCTTTAGATGAATTTGATGAAAAAAATATTTCTAAAAATTATTTGGGTGAAAAGTTCTTCAGATAATAATTTTAATAGCTGTTGTCACAAAGAGAAAGTAAAGTTAAATGACTTAACTCCTTATCCTGAGTATTTAACCAATTTATTATGTGACTCTACCTCTGTGGGTAAAAATTACAGAGAAAATATTTGTTCGTATGACAATTCATTTGCTTTTGCTAGCATGGGAGCTAAATTAGAAGTTCAAAAAGGAAAAGGTCCGTATGTTTTCTGCATTCATGGACAAGTATATCATTGTACATACTCTCTTCATCCAAATGATAACGATAGTCGTAAATATGGTCAATTTTATATAATTGATTCAAATGCATCTGTAAAAGAAAGATTAAATAACGATTATAATAATAAATGTTTGATGAAATTATTATCGGAAATTGATATTTTACTTAGAGAGATTAATCCATACGCTAAAGCATTTAAAATGATGCGAGATTTTGAGATTAAAGAAGAAAAACAAGCTAAATCATCAAATAAGTCTGTAAGAAATATTGAAATGTGGATTAAACGCGACTGGTTTCCCTTAGATGATCAGGGACGGACTATAAACATAAAACAAACTCAAGGCATTCGCAATATTACTGCCTTACAATATTACATGTTTCGTCTTTCATATAGAGGAGCATTTAATCCATGTTTAGCATTAGGGAAATTAACTCAGCAATATGTAGTTGATGTCTGGTCGAAAGTAGAGGACGAGCGTTTAAAATATACTCGTTTACAACAAAAAAAGCTTCGAGCAGAATAGTATTGTGGATTAATGGATTTTGTTAATAATAAATCAAAAGAATTGAATGTTAGACCAGGAAAAATGATCATTTTGCCTTCAACATTTACTGGAAAAATTAGGCAAAATTGGAATTTTTCCATCGGCCATCACACTTTCAACTCGAACTTGTCCGATTTTTTTACTCTAATATACCTAAATGTTAATCTTACCTCAATACCAATGAGTATGTTTGATCTTGCTCCAAAGATCGACGTTAATAACATCATTACAGCACAAGGTAAAATGTCTAACAAAATAAGAAGTTGCTATGACTCGTATAAAATCAAGCTGCTCAATAAGAAAGCAGCAGCTCGCTTTCATACAAGTAGTACAGATCCCAATATACTGCTCTTCTTTCTCATTCATAAAATATTCGCGCATATTTTGCTAGTATTTGATTAAATTGAAATTTCTACCGATTTATTTTGAGTAGCTGAGAAAATCAAGTAGTTGCAATTTATTATTAAATTTTTTTTTGTGATCATTCGCTATAGCCCCCACGGATAATTTTATTGATTTAAATTTTTCTTTATTGGCGACGCCATTGTAACTTTAAATTTGTTTCTTTTAATTAAAATTTGTTAAAAGTGTTACAGTTAAATGGCATCAACGTGACACCTGAGGAAATCGACAAGGAGAACACAACCAACGACGAATACTGAAGAAAGTTTCTTCGAGCCAAAGATATGTATACGATATATCAAAATCCATGTATAACGAATATAAGTACGAGTGGATTCTTCTAGTGTCGCTCTGTCTGTTATGAAATTGAAACTGACAAAAATTGAGTTGAAAAAATTTAGTGGTGAGCCAAAGGAATTGGTACAATTCTGGAGCCAATTTTTCAAGATCCACGAAGATACCTCTATAGATAGAGAAGACAAAGTTTCAATACCTGCTACAAACGATGCTACCGTATTCCCGCGCAGAAGAACTTGTTGCCAGTTTCCCGACAACCGGTCATGCAAAACGCGTTAAGACCGCAGGACAAGTTACCCTTGGCCAATTAAATCCTAACTCGAAATTTTATTTGCTTTTTTATAATTTTAAAGAATTTAAGAAATATATAATAATAATTCAATACAATACTTTTTATACATTAACAATATTATTATGTAGTTATTAATTTATTGACAGATGAACATCAACAATTACCAAATTACCTTGTTCTTAACCCCCCTGTGACCGTAGAATTTGATTTTTTAAAGAGCGAGGTAACCAAAAGATTGACGGAATCTGACAGTACGCAAGTGCGAAAATTAATGGAATGTGAAGAGATGGGCGACCAGACGCCCTCGCAATTTTTCCGTGATTTTGAAAAATTATCTCTTCTGTCAATCATAGATGAAGTGATTCTTGCAATCTGGCATTCAAGATTGCCCCGGACACGAAGTAGTATAAGGAGCCCCCACTGCTATATTAAGCTCACGAAAATTTGAAGCTGATTTCCCCGTTTCTCTTACAATTAACAGAGGTGTCGAACCTGTCGGAAAATTTAGGAACTAGTTACCCACACTGACACAAAATGTGTACATACAGTTACTAACATATAGAACTTTCGCAAAATGGCTGTCGTGACATAACCTGCATAAACTGATTGTTTGGTTTTAAATCGCTTTGTTTTTTTTCTCGTTTTTGTAAATAATTTAAAGAAAAGTAATGATTAGTTGTTCTATTAAAGGTTGCAAAACAAATTGTGTTAAAGGCAATACCGAGCATCATTGGTTTATCGCGAACACGGTAAGTTAAGAATTTTATAGCACAAAATTAATTGTACGTTATATTCCCTCACAACAAAAGGATATTCAGGATATCCTTGGGACGTCCTGGGGATATCGATTTGTTTTCGGCGGTTTGGATATCCCTGGGATATCTTAGAGATGTCCATGGATATCCAGAGGATATCTTAGGGATATCCGAATCGCCAAAAGCAAATGGATATCCCCTGGACGTCCCAGGGATATCCTGAATATCCTTGTGTTGTGAGGGTTTATTTTTCATTGTTTAGTACATTATATGTAAGTATTGTGGTTTCGTTATGTTTTATTTATTTAAAATTAAAAATTAGAATTTAACGAATTAAATTTTGTTTGCAATAGGTTGAAAGAAAGAAGTTATGGGCGAACGTAATCGCACATCATTGTAAAAATGTTAAGAGAATCACCATATGTGATGTTCACTTTGAAAAAAGTGATATTATTACAGAAGATGTCACAACATTACACGATGGAAGAAAATGTCGAATAAAAAGGAATCGATCCTCATTGAACCATAATGCAGTTCCGAAATATTTTCTGGGAGTTCCGTTAAATGTAAAAAGTCAAGAAAAAAATGTGTGACGACAATTTTCTTAACGAAAGTGATTTTACAAAAATTTACAAAAATGTTGAAAATATTCCGTTACCCTCTACATATTGGTTTACTGAGGCAATTGCAAATACTATAAAAATAAAGAAGTGGAGCGACAATTGTGAAATGGTTAATACGCTAGCATTAATAGCGTCGGATCAGAAAAGTAACATTGCTTCCATCACAGAACATAGAAAACGTCAGTGACATTGCCAGTTTATTAAAATTAACAGATACGCTTCTTCCTTGCAGTGAATGTGATCAGCCACGGTTAATAATGGCACTTTTTTTAAAATTATTTTGCAATATTGTTTAATTATGTTTTTGAATAAATAATATTTTTAATTCCAGATCTGAGAACTGCATTGGATTCGTTCTACAAAGAGAAACAGGTATCAAAGGTTTACAATCAAAATATTGCTTGAACTGGAAAGCATTTTGGAAGCGACTTCGTGATAGAAAGAAAGATGGCCAAAAAGTACGAAATTTGAAAGTGAAAACTGATTTACTCAAAAGGAAGTATAAACTTTTGAAGCAAGCGAAGAAGCGTTGCATGAAGAAGGTAAAATAATGAAATGTTTTTCCAAAATAAAAAGCTTTTATAGGGTGGTGAATAATCTTATAAACTTTTTGAAATTGGGAAAACGATAATAATTTTGTTGTGCCTTTGAAAAAAATTGTACATTTGTCTTAATTTGTAGGTCAAGAAATTTTATATCAAAATAAAAAATTGGACAAACTATTGTTAGTTCAAAAAATTTTGTAAATCAATGAAATTTTTTTAAATATTGTTTTTATTAATTTTTTCCAATAATTAAAATCAATCAATGTAAATCAAACTATTGTGGAAAAAGTTTGCTAAATCAATTACAGTTTTATTTAAAAATCTATTTTAATTAATTTAATTTCTCTTTTACAATGAAATTAAATACAAATTGTTAATTGACAATTTTTTAGATCCATTTTTTAGAATCTCAAGAACAATCGGTTCTAGTTTTGAATTGTACATATTTGTAATGGATTCAAATTATCAGCATATAATATTATTGGCCACCTTTTTTTAATTAAATGTGACAAACATTAATGGATGTTTTTTATGATAATTTTTTTACTTTTTCTTTCATTTTCTATTTTCTTATAATTTTTTTTACATATAAATAAAAGCTTTTTGGGAAATTATTTTTATTTTTTTTTAAAAAAATTAAATAAATGAAAGTTTAAAAAAATATATCTTATCAATATTCTACTTAATATCCTCTCCCCTTTTTTTATAACATTAGGTACAGTAAAATAAAGAAATAAAAAGTTAAAAATATGTTTCTGGAAACAATTCGTTTTTGTTATTTTGTCTTTCAAAAAATGAAATTATCATTTTCATTTATTTTTCAATATCGTAGACAATTAATTAATTTTTTTATATTCATATTTTATAAATGAGAATAAACAAAATAAAAAATTTCTGAGCAAGATTATTTTTACATGTATTTTACCGTAATATATTTTATTTTATATATTATTTCATAGGAGAATCGGATGTCCATTGTTTTAGACAAATTACGGAAAAAATGTGCTGAAGCTAAATATGAAAATATGAAAGAGGCTATCGCAAATTTAAAAGATATAGAGCAATTGGCAGTGTGGGCATGCATTTAAGCTTCTAAGGTTAAAAACACAAGAGGCATGAGATACAATAGACAGTGGGTCTATGAATGTGTTTTGCTTAGAATTAAAAGCAAAAAAGCTTACAAGCATCTAAGAAAACATAAAATTCTTGCCTTGCCTTCACTGCAAACCCTCGAAAGATGTTTGAAAAGAATAAAAAGCGCTTACGGTTTCCAAGAAAATGTATTCTTGGCACTCAAATATAAAACCACACGGATGGATGTTACAGAAACGCACGGTATGTAATCACTTTTGTATAAGAAACATTTTCTATATATATAAAATAAAAAATATTAACGCAATAGAATGAAATCATTAAAAAGTATAAAAATGAAACTCAAAAACAAAACAAAATAATAATTGAATAAAAATTGCAGGTGCTATTCTTCTAGACGAAGTCAAACTTGGTACTTCCTTGAACTACAACCGTGTTGATCTGAAGTTTGAAGGCTTCACCGACTTGGGAGAGTATACACCGGAGCACAAAAAAGGCACATTGGGAGATCATGCATTGGTATTTATGTATCAATCGTTCATGACAGGGCAAATACAAACATTGGGATGTTTTTTAAGTTTTTACTGTATAAGCTTATAATAGAGTGCATATCACTTTCTGAAAAAGCTGGTTTGCGAATCGATGCAGTCACCTGCGATGGGGCAACTTGGAACAGGGCTATGTGGGATATGTTTGGAGTTACTAAAGAGACAGTCAGCGTTGAACACATCATTGATGAAAACAGACGTCTCTGGTTTCTGTCAGATTTCCCACATTTGATCAAATGCCTGAGAAATTTTCATATACAATTAGGCATTGTTCGATCTCAGTCGAATATTAATTTAAACTCTCTATTTTTACTTTTATGTCTACTAAGAAAAAATAATAAAGCGCAAAGCAATTCAAGCACCTAAATAATAAATAATAATAAAATTTACGACAAGAGTGAGGTCTTTGAAAATTTGTAAAGTTTTTTGGGGATAATCTTAAGTCCATCTCCTGGAAGGTTTAGACATGTACAATTTTGTGTCGTCGAAATAGATAGCAAAACTTAGAATAACAAATCCTTTTTTTTTACTACTTTATTGCTCTAGCTAAGAACGCTTCCAGGTAGAACGCAAACAGTTATGATTTCCATCTGTCTTGCACATTGCTCGAGTCTTTCGGGTTTTTTCCTAATTTTCACCATTTGAGGGGCAAGATACCCTCTCCAGAAGATTTCCTCTCCAAAAAACTTCCCTCTCCAAATTTGCCAAATTTGAACTCGACCCTCACTCTTGAAGCCTTCAACAGAAACTTGTAACAGGAGATACTTGTCTACCACCGTCAGGAATAGACATCTTGTAAATTAGGATTAATCTTTGATTAAAAATAAATTGTTAAAATGCAACTAAGAAGTGTAATAGTTACTTAACAAAAAAAACGAAAAATTCCTAATTCCTCAAAAAATCAAAATAATTAAAAAAAAAAACCTTTAAATTTTTCTCACTACAAAACATGGTCCTTCGAGCCGGATGTTTGGTGAAAGAAAATGAACTTGAACATTTCGCGAAATACTACTTCTCAGTTTTAATTCCAATTTAACAGTGTAAAAAGTGATAAAGTGCACGAACATTTGTGATTTTAAAGCAATAAAGTGCACATTACTAAACCGTGACTTTCAACAAAAAACGGTAAAACACTTCTTGTGATTACAAAGCAACGAAGTGATTTATTAAAAAATTATGT
Source organism: Leptopilina boulardi (assembly GCF_019393585.1). Taxonomy (NCBI): domain Eukaryota; kingdom Metazoa; phylum Arthropoda; class Insecta; order Hymenoptera; family Figitidae; genus Leptopilina; species Leptopilina boulardi. Next base: position 1,038,062 of record NW_026137909.1, on the reverse strand, counting down.
GATTTCAATACGGAAATTTTCTTCTTGTAATTCTAAAACCACAAAATTAACCTTTGGAAAATTCCGTGATTTTAAAACGGCAAAAAAAAGTACTTGTGATTTCAAATCCACAAGTGAAGTTTGATTTTCCGTGACTTTCAAAACAACGGACTTCACACTACACCATTTCAAAGTGACAAATTAAACAATCATCTTTTTGTGTTTGTGCGGCAATTGAAGTCGTTTCGCGAAAAGAACTTAATCCAATTGGATTACAAAGTGATATCACTGCGAAACACTGGAACTGAGAAGTAGACCAGCACCACTTTCAACAATTACGAAGAGGCTTTATTTTCAAGTGCCAATCTTCGAAGAGAAATTCTTTTGGGGCAAATCATCCAATTCCTGTTCGAGAGTACGAGATATTCATCAATCAATCCATTTCAACAACAAGGCAACCAGAGTCGAGGACTTGGACATCAAAAGTAAGTCTTGTGAACTACCAATTTCCAATTTATCCTCTCATTTTTATGCCTTAATTCAATATATGTGTCAAAAACGAAAATAAAAATGTCCAGAGAACTTTCAGCGTTAGTTACTCAAAGAGGAACTTTGAAAAGCCAGCTCACTCGAACAGAAAATGCTTTAAAGTCGATAAATTCAGAAACGGATCTAGAATCTTTAGATTTAGAAGGTAGATTAGCAGCCCATTTAACACCTTGGGATAAATTTTGTGAAATACAAGATCAAATATAATTAATTACAGATAAAACTCAAGAAAATTCAACATTGCATGAAACTGATCGCACAGTAGACTGTAGAAAAGGTCCCTGTCAAAAATGCCAAAACAAGCACCACGTCCTGTTGCATTTCGATAAATCAACGCGAAATAATTCTCAATCGAATCAATCCAACGCGGAAGAACAAAAAGATTCCAATTCAGATGAAAATTCCAAAGTTGTGCAATCAAACAAAATCTCTTTTCAATCCTCTTCGCAAGTTCTTTTAGGAACTGCCTTGATTGATGTTTTAGACAATCAAGGAAAATATCGCACTTGTCGAGCACTTTTAGACAGTGGCTCACAGTGTAATGCTATTTCAGAAAAATGCGTCTCTCGATTGAATTTGCAAAAGCGCAAATCAAACATCCAATTGCAAGGAGTTGAAAATTTGAAAACAACTATAAATTTTTACACTTCAACGCTTACGCGTTCACGAACAAACGATACTCAAAATGAATTAACATTTCTGGTTTTCAAAAACATTTCATCTCGCTTGCCTTCAGTCTCGTTAGACAAAAATTCATTCTCAATTCCAAATGAAGTCATTCTCGCTGACCCAGAATTCTATAACTCGTCTGATATTAATTTGTTGTTAGCTGCAGAATGTTTTTACAACATGTTAGTTTTAGATTATAGGATTAATAAATAAAAAACGATCTTATAGAAAATAAAGCTTCTTGCAACGTTATTGAATACGGTAATTTTCCTTTGTTATGGGAGTTAGGTCGAGAACATTCTTCTAAAAAATTTCTATCCAAGCAAGAGCAAGAGTGTGAAGAACATTTTGCTCAAAATACAGTAAGAAAAGAAACAGGGAAATACGTAGTCAATTTGCCTTTCAATGATAAAAAACAGCTTCTCGGCATTTCGCGTAATACAGCATTGCAACGCTTGTATTCAATGGAACGCAGATTCGACCGTGAACCTGAATTAAAAATTCAATACGTTGCATGTATACAGAATTATTTAGACTTGGGTCACATGACATTAGTCACAGATGATTCAACTCGAGATTTTGGGTATTACCTGCCCCATCAAGCAGTTGTCAAACAAGATAGTTTAACAACAAAGGTTCGTGTCGTTTTCGACGCATCTGCCAAGACCACCTCGGGACTGTCGCTTAATGACACTCTCATGGTTGGCGCCACAATTCAACAAGACTTATTTTCAATAGTCGCTCGTTTCAGAACTTTTCAATTCACATTAACTGCCGATATTGAACAAATGTATCGGCAAGTTGAAGTCAAACCAGAAGATCGTCAATTTCAAAAAATTCTTTGGCGCAAAGATCCGAATGAGCCGATTCTAACGTATACTTTAAATACAGTGACATTCGGAACAGCATGCGCCCCATTTCTCGCCACTCGCACGCTCAAGCGGTTGGCAGAGGACGAATCGGGAAATTTTCCCAAAGCAGCTCAGGTAGTTAAGGACGAGTTTTATGTAGATGATTGCCTCACAGGCGAGGAAACTGAGGACGAGGCTCTAAATCTTCAAGGCGATCTCGTTACTCTTTTGAAACGGGGAAGATTCAATTTAAGAAAATGGGGTTCAAATTCCCAATCTCTATTAAAAAAGTTTTCAAAAAATTCCTCAGATTCACACATGATTTTAGATCTGAATGACGCGATAAAAACATTAGGTCTTCGTTGGGACGCCAACACTGATTCTATTCTTTACACAGTGAATTTAGAGAATGATGACAAATGCACAAAAAGAAGTATTTTGTCTCCAACTGCAAAATTATTTGATCCGCAAGGGTTGTTGGGTCCAATAATCATCGTCGCAAAAATATTAATTCAAGACATTTGGAAACTACAGCTAGGTTGGGACGACGTAGTTCCCACAGAGATAAGAAATAGGTGGTTAGATTTTCAAAAACAACTTCCGATTGTTAACGAACTGAGAATTCCGCGATGCATCACCATACCTGACACTGTTTACATTCAACTGCACGGCTTTTCAGACGCAAGTGAAAAGGGGTACGGCGCGTGCTTTTACCTTCGCAGCACAAACAAAGATGGCGATCATTACACCTCCTTGATTTGTGCAAAATCCAGAGTCGCGCCCCTCAAAATCGTTACATTGCCGCGCTTAGAATTGTACGCAGCAAATTTATTGGTTCACTTAGGTGAAACTCTAAAAAAGGCTTTGCGGTTACAATTCGAGCAGGTCAATTATTGGACTGATTCCACAATTGTACTTAATTGGATCAATTCGTTACCACACAGTTTAAAAACATTTGTAGCAAATCGAGTTGCTGAGATACAAAGTTTCACTAACGCAAAACAATGGAATCATGTTCCCACAAAAGATAACCCGGCAGATTTTATTTCTAGGGGTCAGAATCCAGTAAGCTTCTTGGAAAATGGTTTATGGTTCGAGGGTCCTTCATGGCTCCGACAAGAGTCTAGCGCGTGGCCTACCCAATCTTTTGTAACCTTAGACGTACCTGAGAAAAAGGTCATTAGCCAGACTGCAGTGTTAAAGATCTTTATCGAAGACACGAACATTCTTGACAAATATAGCAATTTAAATCATTTGAAACGCATAATTGCTATTTGTTTACGATTTGCATACAATTCAAAGCAAAAGGACAAAGAGAATAGAATCACGGGTCGTTTTTCTCCAGCTGAATTAAATGCGTCTTGGTTAGCAATTTTAAAGCTAACTCAAGCTGAAACCTTTCATAAAGAAATTAAAGATTTGTCACAAGACAAACAAATTCATGCCTCAAGCAGTTTGTACAAATTGAATACCTTTCTAGATCAGGGTTTGTTAAGGGTGGGAGGGAGACTTGATTATTCAGATTTAAGTGAGTCCCAAAAACATCCTATTGTCTTGCCCAAAGGCCATCAAGTTACAAAGCTTTTGATTCAAAAAGAACACGTTGAACGCTGTCATTAAGCGCAACTCTGTATGGAGTACGGGAAAATTACTGGCCTATCGATGGCAGAAATATGACGCGTTACGTAATTGGAAAATGTGTCAAATGTTTCAGAGCAAAGCCACGTGAAATAGATTATTTAATGAGCGCATTGCCAAAAGAACGAACCTCATCTTCCCGACCATTCGCTCACACAGGTGTAGACTATTGTGGTCCTTTTTTGTCAAACAAAAACGTTTCAGAAATAGATCAAAAGTAAAAACATACGTTGCTGTGTTTGTTTGTTTTTCCACAAAGGCGGTTCACTTAGAATTAGTGAGCGACCTTTCATCCGAAGCCTTTTTATCGGCTTTAAAAAGATTTTTTGCTAGACGAGGACAAGTAACATCACTTCATTCCGATAATGGCACAAACTTTGTTGGTGCAAAAAACGAGTTAAAAGAATTATTTAAAGAAATCGATTTGCTAGAAAGAAGTGAAGAAACTCAAGCCTTTCTAAGCGAAAAGGGAGTGAATTGGCATTTCATTCCTCAAAGAGCGCCTCATCAAGGCGACCTCTGGGAAGCGGCTGTCAAATCTTTCAAAACGCACTTCACGCGAATCGCAGGAAATGCATTGTTGACGTACGAGCAATTAAATACGTACATAATTGAAATCGAGGCTATCCTGAACTCTCGCCCACTTTCCACTCTATCATCCGATCCTAATGACTGCCTTCCTTTGACTCCTGGTCATTTTCTTATTGGTAGTTCCTTGACAACTTTTCCACAGGAGGATCTTCGGCAGGTGCCGACCAATCGTTTGAGCTGTTGGCAACATGCTCAACAGATGAAGCAGCATTTCTGGGACAGATGGCATCGGGAATACCTCAATGAGCTTATATCTCGCAACAAATGGAACAAACCAACCGATTCAAACCAAATAAAAATCGGTACGGTAGTAGTACTGAAGGAAGACGATCTACCGCCCTTATCATGGAAGCTGGGCAGAATAACGGAACTCCACCCCGGACAAGATGGGCTTGTCCGCACAGTTACAGTGAAAGTTTCGGAAAAGACATTTAAACGTTCATTAAAGTGTTTATACCCGCTTCCCATTGATTCTGCTCTTTAAGAATTAGTGATTTCACTTTGAATTTAAATTCGTTTGTTAATTTCAATGACAAAAAAATGAACAATGGACAATTTCAATTATGATAAAATCCGATTTGGTTGAACATAATTGTTCAACGGGGGGCGACATGTTCGATCTCAGTCGAATATTAATTTAAACTCTCTATTTTTACTTTTATGTCTACTAAGAAAAAATAATAAAGCGCAAAGCAATTCAAGCACCTAAATAATAAATAATAATAAAATTTACGACAAGAGTGAGGTCTTTGAAAATTTGTAAAGTTTTTTGGGGATAATCTTAAGTCCATCTCCTGGAAGGTTTAGACATGTACAATTTTGTGTCGTCGAAATAGATAGCAAAACTTAGAATAACAAATCCTTTTTTTTACTACTTTATTGCTCTAGCTAAGAACGCTTCCAGGTAGAACGCAAACAGTTATGATTTCCATCTGTCTTGCACATTGCTCGAGTCTTTCGGGTTTTTTCCTAATTTTTACCATTTGAGGGGCAAGATACCCTCTCCAGAAGATTTCCTCTCCAAAAAACTTCCCTCTCCAAAAAAACTTCCCTCTCCAAATTTGCCAAATTTGAACTCGACCCTTACTCTTGAAGCCTTCAACAGAAACTTGTAACAGGAGATACTTGTCTACCACCGTCAGGAATAGACATCTTGTAAATAAGGATTAATCTTTGATTAAAAATAAATTGTTAAAATGCAACTAAGAAGTGTAATAGTTACTTAACAAAAAAAAAATTCCTAATTCCTCAAAAAATCAAAATAATTAAAAAAAACCTTTAAATTTTTCTCACTACAAAACAGGCATTGATGTTTCACTTTGGGTACGTTGCAATAAAAATCTTTTAATGATACTGGTAATATAAAAATTTTGGACTTATTTTATTAAATCTTATTTGCATTTTATTAATAGACTCCCGACGGTTACGTAGCACTGTTAATTTGGTTTGCCCTATTAGAGGTTGAGGATACGACATCGTTTGGTATCAAAGTCAATTTTTAATTCAGAAGAGAGCACATAGAACCTAAGTATTATCAAAAGATGAACGTTGCTCTAGCTTTGCAGGTGCATAATTGCAACATATTATAATAGCATATTTTTTAAATATACTTTTTTTAAATATGCATGCGTAAATTCATTTGATATTTATTTCAGTTTTTTGGCATCAGTGACTTATTGCAACTCTATGAAGAGATGCACCCTGAACTTGAAGATAGCAAAGCTGTCCAAAAATTTTGCGAAAGAGTCAAAGAGTTAATCACGTCCATGAACAGCAGAACAGCTTTAACTGCAATGACACCAGGCAACGAATCGTATAATGTAATTACTGTTAAAAATAATAATTTATATTAAAAGTATATTATTGAAAATAATTTATGAACTTACTATTTCAATCTGTCTTTTTAGAAAGTTGAGAACTTCTTAAAGTATTTAAAAGAGTGGAAAGCCCATTCAGACAAGGAGAATCACCAATTCATGCCGCAACCAAATTATTATGGGTTAATCGTGTCCTTGCAGGCAACCTTAGAAATTTGTAACTATCTCGTAAACGAATGTGGTTTCAGTTACTTACTAACAGCTCGATTGAACCAGGATGCTTTGGAGGTAATTCTTTTTTTCAATAGATTATGTTAATCATTAAATTTAATTTACATACAATTAAAATTATTACAATTAACAATAAGTAAACTTTCAATTAATTACTATTTGAATTATTAAAATACAAAATATATTTCAAAGTTACATTGTATTTCTTATTTTTCAATTTTTTAGCGTTTCTTTGGTATGATGAGGGAAAGTTGTGGTGCCAACGACCACCCCGACTCAAACCTCTTCATCCAAATGTATCGACTCATTTCAACATACAACATCAGTCAACCTCCAAAAGGATCCAACATATCAAGCAACGAGGTGTTGGAAGTACTACTGCAAGGGAGTGACGTAGAACATCACAATGAAAGAAAAAAAGACTGGGAAGAACAGATGGAAAGTATTTTGGACAAAGGTTCATTACAAATACTTCCGGAAACTGTTTTAGTTCAAAAAACTCACAATTACTCGTTTTCGGAACCATCAAGGTAGGCTGCTGCCTATATGGCAGGATATGTTGCTCGCAAAGCAATAATTAGATTTTCTAAATTTCTTGATGGTAAGGAGACTGCCGCTTGTGAGGAAAATGCTTCAACATTATTGTTGGCGTCAACGGAAACCATCTCCGAAGAGCACAAAGTTATCGAAATGAGATCCAAAGGATTCTTAAAACATCCTTCCCATCAATTGAGAAATTTAATATCAATTATTGAGACTGCGATTATGTCAACTCTAGCAAAGGAAAATCCTAATCCTGATACACTCTTCAGGATAACTAAACAACTGGACGAGCTTTCTCCTCTTCCGCATGTTGGATGTGATCGGCACAATTTATTGCTTACTCATCGGATTGTCAGTTTTTATTTAACTACAAGATTGTTTTTTGTCGCGAAACAAGCGAACAAAAATAACGAGGAAAGAGGAAAAACCAAGGCTCAACGAAAATTAGCAAAATTAACAACGACTTGTTGGGACGTTTCTCAAGCACCTGTCGTTAAAACGAAACAACCACGAAAAAGAAAGTTGCCAAATGCAGTCAAGGATGTTTCAGACATTGAAAAAAATAGAGCTGCAGGTAATGTCAATGAAGGTCCAAAACGAGTGAGAAAAAGTACTCAAAAAAGAAAAAACAAAAGTTGCAATGAGATACCAAAAAAGATTGCAAATAAAGGTGCAGAAAATGTTGCACAAAACGTAACTGCAATTATAACCAAAGGAAAAATGCCATTGAAAAATATAACTAATGTTTATATTAATGTTACGATGTAAAAGAGTTTGTTAAATTGGGATATTTAAACATTATTAATCTGCTCTTCGGAGTTTCTCTCGCAACAACCCAAATGATAATAATATCATTTAGTTTATAATTTTATGGGACGGTATTCCTCTCCAATCGGTATATCTCATCAGGAACAAGGGATTTAAACAAAGGGTAGCAAAATGAATAAGTCTTCTTATTCCGATTAATAGTTAATTTGATAACAATATGTTTATTTACTCGACTTTTAATCTTTCACACAACCAACTACAATGCATTTAAAAATGTTAACTCAAGTCAAGGCTCGACTTTATTTTATGAAGTTTCATGAATGATAATTTTTGTTCAGTTATTCATTGAAATGATACAATTTTACTTACGTAACCGCCTTAATTCCTACCGCACTGAAGGAGTAGAGAAAAGTCATTTGGTCTTTTTCCTTCCTATCAGAACGGGCTTTTAGTAGATGATTGTTTATTAGAGAACTATATTTGTCCTCTCTGTTATCTGTGTTGTGTCTGTGTATCGAACAACACGATGTGATACAATTCCCTTCGATTATAATGCATTATTATAATTCTACGCATGGAAATTATTCACTTTCGGGTTGTGTTCTTTAAATCACGATTGGTTACTTAATTCGTCAACAACTATATCGAAGTCAACTCCCACGACACCTTGGCACCTTTATGTGAAATATTCGAATATAGTTACGCGTTAACGAAAACACCTCGATCATAAAAGACACGGAAATTCCTGGTAAAATAATTACAATTTGAATTTGAATTAAGTAAAAGGAATTTCTTAAATCGGTATCAGAGATAATTAAGGTAATTATCTCTTTTATATTTAACGTCTGCCCAAATCTAGTTGCCCGTGGCGAACTCTTTTGAATCGGCCGAATCTCACAGACGGTCGACTTCGCGATGAACCGATTAGCACGAAGAACTACCGCGAAGAAGCAAAATGTCATCGGTTCACACAAGTTTTAATACAAACAATTGAGGTCGAGGTGTGGTAAATTTGGAAGAGGTGGAATCGAAAAATGAAGAAATGAATTATAATTTCTTAATCATTTCTGATGAATCCAAGAATTTCTTTAATGCTATTGAACTCTGTTACAGTGCAACAGAGCTTAGCTCATCATTTTAGTTACCAGGTTGGATTGGCAACTTGACTTTTATAAGTAATATTTTTACAGAAACGTTGACGTTTCTTATTTCTTTCAACAGACTCATATTTGTTCATTGACGCAATAAGAGTCTTTGAAACTTCTATTATCAAGCTAATTATGAGCATTCTTTAATTCTCTTTTAATTCATCGTTTTTGAAATGATTCTATTGTAATGAATGATTCGAATCAAATAGGGAATAATAGGAAAGGGATAATGTTCTAAGAATGTAGTAAAACCAACGTGAACACAATGCAACTGCATTTGTCGAACCGTATGCTAGATTCTTAGTGTTGTAATTTAATACTCATAAAAATTTAATACTATTTCTGGAATAAATTTGTAATGATTTTATCAGGAATTAATTAATAATAATTTAGACTAATTAATAATGCTGAACCTGTATTTTTTTAAAAGAACTTGCGAAATGCTTTTTTTTAAATAATAGGCCATTCAACAAAAAGGAAATGTTGACGCAGATAACTTTTCTCGTCCTTATTTTGAAATCACAATTTAGCAATAGTCGAAAAACTTGTTTCAACACTTTCTTAAAACAGCACTTTTTATTACATGAATAGGGTTAATAATTGCGTGATATATATATGTATATATTTACCGAAAGGAGTACAAATATGTGTACGCAGGTATTCACGCAAAATTTCATGGAGATCCGAATTTCCAAAATATGGGCCTAAAATGAAAAATATTACGGTACCCAATTGGTTCGTAACATTAATAAGAAATTATAAGCTTTATTGCCACTTAATACGAGTTTCGTTTTTCCCAAAGAAAAGTATAATTGTAAGACTGATAATATTTAAATAGGGAAATGAAAACATTATTTATGTGTTGTTGCTTAATGTTACATGTTCTTGTACATAAACTGACTGTTTTTAATTTAAATATATTTCAAGTTTATGTGACATTTTCCATTCGAAAATATGTTGTTCTTTGAAATGTATAGCTATTATTACTTCTCATTTTCAAAATGTGGTTTTTACATCCTTATTACAGTGACTGTTACAAATTTTAATAATTAAATATATAAATATAAGAATAAAATAAATCTATTTAAATTTAAAAAATAGAAATAAAAAAAAAATTAGAAATATTAATGCTTTAATATATAGAATCTAACAAAAACTACTGAATATGATTTAAAGCAAATAAGTATTTATAATATAAAAGCAATTAAAATTTCTATGTACACATTTGTATTATTTTTATTAAATAGATAAAAATATATTTATTTAATTATTTATCAAAATATGTTTGAATTTAAATATACTTATGTGATGTGCAAAAATAATAATCCAAGTTTGATTTAAATTTTATTTCTTTGTGACATTCTAATAAATCCTTTTCTAACTGCAGATAATTCATAAGGTTTAAAAAAATTTATTCAATTATTTATATATATATGGGACGTTTCACGTCAACCGGCTCAGAGCTCTGCCCAAAATTCTAATTGATAAAAATAAACATGTAATACATCAAAATACTCGTAAACTAATACCCTATCAATTAAAGCGTGGCAGAATTGAAAATTCAAAATGGCGTCTTTGCTGTACCGATTTAAAGATGCTGGATTTGTGAAAAAGCGAATAAACATATTATTTTCTCCCTAAAAACAATGCATAAATGTCGGGCAAGGACATATTCTACTGTTAATTAGGTTGCTGATATCGATTCTGGAGTCCAATTTTCAAAATTCAAAATGGCGGATCCAATATGGCGGATGTTTTTTTGAAAATTCATTGAATTCTCTTGAAATTTGTTACTCACGGGTTTTCGGGGTCGCTGATTACGAATCTGAAGTCCGATTTCCAAAATTCAAAATGGCGGATCCAATATGGCGGACAACTTTTTTAAAAATTCATCCAATTCACTTGAAATTTGTTACTCATGGGTTTTCGGGGTCTCTGATTACGAAGCTGATGATAGATTTTTGAAATTCAAAATGGCGGATCCAATATGGCGGATAACTTTTTTAAAAATTCATCCAATTCACTTGAAATTCGTTACTCATGGGTTTTCGGGGTCGCTGATTACGAATCTGATGACAGATTTTTGAAATTGAAAATGGCGGATCCAATATGGCGGACAACTGTTTTAAAAATTCATCCAATTCACTTGAAATTCGTGACTCATGGGTTTCGATTTACATTTTAAAGCTCATCGCTTTTACTCTATCTTTATCTTCAAAAATGTCTGTTGACCGATTGTTTATAAAAAATTTATAAATAAATAAATTACCATAATTAACCTTGCATTATAATATTTCTCATATTTTGTTGTATTTGCTACATTTTATTTTCAATAATTAAATAAAAATTTCAATTCAGCATCTGTTTATTTGAGAAGTTTTATCATTTAAATAATGGAACAATTATGATTATTTTGCATTAAATATTATTTAAATTATATTGACTAAAGTTTTTTTATGTTGATTAATCTTAACGTTCATTTTTATTATCTATAAAGCCTAAATCATTTTCAAAAATTCGCGCGCTCCACATTACTTCTTTGTATACCCGCAAGGTGGCGACTTCATAGGTACGACAGGCCTATCTCACAAGCGAGATGCTGAGAGAAATATATAAATACAGATTTGTTTTGATATAAAAATATTACGATTTTTTCGTGCATTTAAGCAGGTAGGTGGTATATTTCGAGTTTTAAATTTATAAATCAGTTCTTTTCAGAGCTTTTTATTTCCTATCTTTCTTTATTTTTTTCTGTCCTTCTTCAAATATTCCTTTTTTTCAGAATTTCTTTTTTTTGTTAATTTTCACAGTTTTATTTTTCATTTATTTATTCTTCTCATCATTGAATTCATCTTTCTGGCATTAGTTTTGCATTATGGCAGGGAGGAAAAAACAATGTTCTTCAGGTTTCGTCCATGCAGATAGGTGCATCAATCCTCTTAACCTAGAAAAACATAAAGGGTCAGATTTAAGAAAAATGTCAAAAGAATTATTAAAAGAGTTTCCTCAGATAGCTGAAAACGCTAGAATTTGTAGCCAATGCCGAAAAAAGTGTAGACAAGACTCTTCAATCGAGAATCCACTCGAGATAGAAGAACCACAAACTAAAAAAAAATGTTTGTCTAGGGAGGACCAGTTGGAACAATTTTTATGTGGACTAAAGGAAAAATATTCTTCACTTCCACAGAATGATCCTCTACGATTATCCATACTTACAGCAGCTCCCGAATGTTGGAGTGTTCGACAGATTATGTTAGAATTTGGTTGTTCTGAAAGGCAAGCAAGAAAAGCAAAACTTTTGAGAAAAGAAAAAGGAGTTTTAGCAACGCCTAATGCTAAAATTGGTAAAAAGTTACCTGAAGTAACAGTTCAGACTGTTCGTGACTACTATCAATGTGATCAAAATAGCCGCATAATGGCAAATAAGAAGGACACTGTTTCTGTTAAGGAGAATGGAAAAACTGAAAAAGTACAAAAAAGACTATTATTGTCTGACATCAAAGTTTTACATTCAAATTTTCAGGAACAATATCCTGAATTGGCTATAGGGTTGACTAAGTTTGCAGAGTTGCGACCAAAAAATTGTGTTTGTGCTGGTTCCTCAGGTACACACAGTGTGTGCATTTGCGTAATCCACGAAAATTTCAAAATGTTGATTGATGCTGCAAACTTTGAAAAACTGACTATTGATATGGACATCATTATCAGAGATTATAACGATTGTTTGAAACTAATTTTATGTCAAAATCCTGAACCATCATGCTTCCTTTTAGAGTGCTCGTCATGTCCCGGAATTGAAAAATTTCATTCAATAATTTCATCTATTTTAGAAAAGAAAAATGTTTCTGAAATAATTTGAAGTTCTTGGCAATCAACCGATAGATGCACTTTGAAGCAATTGTATTTTTCCGCGGAAGATTATGCCACTGAAATATCTGATGATTTGAAAAAGTTTATACCGCATCATTTTATTGCGAAGAATCAGTCAAACTTTTTCAAATATAAGAAAGATAATCTCGAAGAAGGTGAGGTTATTCTGCAGTGTGATTTCTCTGAAAATTATGGTTTTGTTGCACAAAATGCGGCTCAAGCGTTTCATTATAATAATGATCAGTGCACAATACATCCCGTCATTTTTTACTATAAACATGAAGATAAACTAGAGCACTGCAGCATTATATTACTGTCAGATAGCACAACTCACGACACAGCTGCAGTGTATTTAATGCAACAAATAGTAATACCTGAAATCAAAAAGGTCTGCCCAAAAGTAAGTAAAATTTTTTACTTTACTGATGGGGCTAAGCAGCACTATAAAAATCGATTTCAAATCAATAATCTTGTTCTTCACAAACAAGATTTTGGTGTAGATGCAGAGTGGCATTTCCATGCAACAGCACATGGAAAAGGATCATGTGATGGCATAGGAGCTACTTTGAAAACAGAAGCCACTCGTGCGAGCTTACAGGCCAAACCAGAAAATGCAATTTTAAATGCAGAAAGTCTTTATAACTTTGCAAAGAAGCACATGAAAGCTAGTCATATTTTCTTTTACAATAAAACACAACATGATAGAGTAAAACGATCGCTTGCAAAGAGATTTTCTGAAGCACCTGCTGTTACGAAAATTCAAAGTGCCCACTCATTTATTGTAACACCAGAAAAACAATTGCGTATATTCAGGTATTCGAAAAAATCTGAACCTCTTGCAGTCATTCAATATTAAAATACACTGACACTGATTGAGTTGCAAATTTTGAAAAATTATACCAATCGGCCTTTTTCAAGGCCACCCAATCGTTGCACATTGCTACATTACATCAATCGGCCTTTTTCAAGGCCACCCAATCGTTGCACATTGCTACATTACATCAATCGGCCTTTTTCAAGGCCACCCAATCGTTGCACATTGCAACAGCATATCAATCGGCCTTTTTCAAGGCCACCCAATCTTTGCTCAATGCAAAATTATATCAATCGGCCTTTCTCAATGCCATATTGGATCCGCCATTTTTAATTTCAAAAATCTGTCATCAGATTCGTAATCAGCGACCCCGAAAACCCATGAGTAACGAATTTCAAGTGAATTGGATGTATTTTTAAAAAAGTTATCCGCCATATTGGATCCGCCATTTTGAATTTCAAAAATCTATCATCAGCTTCGTAATCAGAGACCCCGAAAACCCATGAGTAACAAATTTCAAGTGAATTGGATGAATTTTTAAAAAAGTTGTCCGCCATATTGGATCCGCCATTTTGAATGTTGAAAATCGGACTTCAGATTCGTAATCAGCGACCCCGAAAACCCGTGAGTAACAAATTTCAAGAGAATTCAATGAATTTTCAAAAAAACATCCGCCATATTGGATCCGCCATTTTGAATTTTGAAAATTGGACTCCAGAATCGATATCAGCAACCTAATTAACAGTAGAATATGTCCTTGCCCGACATTTATGCATTGTTTTTAGGGAGAAAATAATATGTTTATTCGCTTTTTCACAAATCCAGCATCTTTAAATCGGTACAGCAAAGACGCCATTTTGAATTTTCAATTCTGCCACGCTTTAATTGATAGGGTATTAGTTTACGAGTATTTTGATGTATTACATGTTTATTTTTATCAATTAGAATTTTGGGCAGATCTCTGAGCCGGTTGACGTGAAACGTCCCATATATATATATATATATATTTTACCACATATGTACAAAATATAAATATATTTACAAAACTATTTTCAATGAAATCTAAATAATAATTATGAGAGTTTCATTTTAAATATAAATCTTATTAAAGTATATTTTTATTACAAACATAATTAAAATAAAATTTAAACAGTTAAATAATTTATATTCACTTGCAGTTACTAATTTTACTTCGTTACTGTGTTTTTACACAACATAAATAATTATATAATGTTTATATCCATGGAGATTCTCCATGCTTACATCGCTCATGTCACTTTTAGCAGATGAAATTTCGGAGGTATCAAATTTTCCCGTTAGGGTTCGACACCTCCGTTAATTGTAAGAGAAACGGGGAAAACGGCTTCAGCTTTCCCAGACAGTAGGGTCTCCTTATACTACTTCGTGGCCCCGGAATATACAGCGAGTTCCAGCTGCCTTAACTGAGACAAAGGCACAAGTTTTAACCGAAATGTCAGATCGTATGCATGAGATTAAGTCAGGAACTGATCGAATTGCGGCAATCTCGCAAGATTCTGAGTTGAGTGTTTTATGTAAAGAAATAAAACAGTTAAAACTTTAAATAAGTGCAGTGACAAGTGGCCGGAATTGTTCTCAATCGCGCGGTCGAAAACATGGGTAATCGAAGAGTCGCAGTGGTACGCCAGCGCCGGCCCGCTCCTCGGACAATGCTAGGGTTTGCTGGTATCATTGGCGATTTAAAGGAAAAGCAACCAAGTGTTGGCCGGAATGTCCTTTATGGAAACCGGGAAACGAGCTGGGCCGTGCGTAGAAGCAGCACATAACGACGGTTCAAATTCTCGCCGCATTTTTGTTACAGATCGACGTTCCAAAATTTCTTTTCTTGTTGACACTGGTGCTGATGTGTGCGTGTATCCTCGAATATTAGTACGCGAAAATGTGAAAAAGGACAAATATGAACTTTTTGCAACAAATGGCACAAATATCGCTACGTACGGCACCATCGCGTTGGATCTCGATCACGCACTGCGACGTAGTTTCAAGTGGATATTTATAATAGCCGATATCAATAAGCCAATAATAGGGATAGATTTTCTCTCTCACTACAGTTTATTAGTCGATCCTCGAAATACGCGGATAATTGACTGTATTCCAAATCTGACGACACAAGCACGGTTACTAGACGTGGAAATCGCGACAATTAAAACAGTTTGCGAAAATTCGAGGTACCATCGCCTTCTCGCAAAATACCCAGATATTACTCGCCCACCAGTTTTCAAAAAGAAAGAGTGACACATAATGTTCAACATCACATCAAAACAACTCCTGGGCTACCTGTTTTCAGCTGACCTCGTCGATTTGCTCCCGACCGTTTAAAAAAGGTAAAATCTGATTTCGACGTATTGGTACAACAGGGAACTCTTCGTCCTTCAGACGCAGATTGGGCATCTCCGTTACATTTGGTTTAAAAAAGACGGTACTTTATGACCTTGTCGCGATTATCAAGGTGTCAACGCCCGAACTGTACCTGACAGGTATTCTCCACCACATATTGAAGACTTCTCACAACATCTCTACAATAAGAAGGTATTTTCGAAACTAGATTTAATTAGGGCTAATCATCAAATCCCAGTTGCACCTGAGGATATTAAAAAACCGCGATAACAACTCCTTTCGGCTTATTAGAAGCCACAAACATGATGTTCGGATTGCGTAATGCGGCTCAAACTTGCCAAAGAATTGTTGACGAAATAACTTGCGGGTTAGATTTTGTTCTTGCCTACATTGACGATTTTTTAATAGCATCAGAAAATGAGGAGCAACATTACGAGCATCTGAACATTTTATTTAAAAGGTTAAATAAATACGGCATTGTAATAAATCCCGCGAAGTGCGTTTTCGGTGTGAATGAAATTACTTTCCTAGGTTATACGGTAGACTCTCATGGAATAAAACCTTTAACTGAGCGCGTCGAAGCAATTAAAAATTTTACACAACCTGTAAACGTCAAACAGGTTAGAAGATTTTTGGACATGATAAATTTTTATCGACGTTTCATACCTAAGGCGGCCGAAATTATACAACCTCTTAATAATTTATTAAAAGGTTCAAAAAAGGGAAGCGACAAAAAAAACTGTGAAATTGAAAAAAAATGCTTTTCTCGCGTCAAAAACAGCGCTGGCAAATACCACGACGTTGGCCTATCCCGCGCCAGGCGCACCGATAAGTATCGCAGTCGATGCGTCCAATTATGCAATGGGAGCCGTTTTACAACAATTTGTCGACAACTCGTGGGAATCATTAGCTTTTTATACAAAAAATTTAAATTCGGCGGAAAGAAAATATAGCGCGTATGATCGCGAACTTTTATCAATGTATTCGTCTGTCAAACGTTTCAGCTATGCTGTCGAAGGTCGAAATTTTGTTATTTTTACTGAACACAAACAACTAACATTTGCCTTCAATAAAAATCTCGATAAATGCTCACCGCGACAGTTTCGCCACCTTGACTATATAGGACAGTTTACAACGGACATACGTCACATTAAAGGACAGAAGAACTATGTTGCAGATGCATTGTCGCGAATTGAAATTATTACTTAAACACTTGATTATAAATCACCAGAGTCCGCTCAAAAAGAGGATAAAGAATTACGCGAAACATTAGAATCTATTTCAATTCAATTATTTTTGTAGACCAATTATATACATAAGTGTTTATTTCATGTTTTGAAATTTGTGGCCTTAGGTCTTTATTAAGAGAATTACGTTATTTTCAATATGTCAAAAATTTTGTTAAATTATTTATTTTCAAAATTTTTTTTTTTTTTTTTTTGTCTATGCATTTCACCATGAACATGGATCTTCAGGACTAGAATTACAAAAACAATTTTTTATGTCATTATAATCAAACACAAAGTCTCATCTATAATTTTAGTACGTACCGCATATAATTTTGAATAAGTTATATTTAGAATAAGAACGAAGTTTTTAGAATAAAAATCTGTAAAAACAATTATGTTATTATTTTTTAGGTTAAAAAAGTAATTGCAATTTTACTATCTAAAGATCAGACTTACCATAGTAATATATTTAATATGTTTTAAAAGATTTTTTGTTTACAATTTAATATAAATCATTATTTAAGTTATGGGTTTTTTTATGGTTTAAAATTTAAATTTAAAAACATGGGAGCACATGGTTGTGCTACCCATGACAGTTAAACTAACCTAAAATATGAGAGGGAAAATATTTTTGAAAGCTGGAATATGAGATACAAAAACGTAATACTTGTAGTCTACTAACAGGAGTAAAGAAGTTACTTATTAGTCATTTGAATTTATATTTGAATTGATTATATCGTGATATAAAATAGAAAGGTTTTCAGTGTCTGATCTAAAGTTCATGGAATTACTATTTTTTACAATGTGAAACATTTCAGTGATATTTCTTTTTCTATAGTTTTTTTCTGTGTCTAATATAAAAATGTCTTTAGAGTTAAAATTCGCTTTATGGTTAAGTTCAGTGGTATGTTTACAAAGAGCTGTGTTTTCCTTATTATTTTTTTCTCCAATTTTATGTTGGTAGATTCTATTTGTTAAGTGTTGTTTTGTTTGTCCTATATAGACTTTGTTGCAATTTTTACAATGTATTTTATATATTACATCAGTTTTCTCAAAATTTGGGATCTTATCTTTGAGGGAAGGATAAATAATATTGCAAAGTTTGTTTTTTGTGGTGAATATAACAGTAATATCAAATTTTTTACAAATAGTGTAAATTAATTTAGATATTTAAGGAATATATGGTACTACTAATGTTTTACTAAAATTGAGGTTGTTTTTTGTTGTATTAATATTGGTATTAGAATCATTATTATTTTTAAGATGAATAAATTTTAGTCTATTGTCAACATTTTCTTTGATGAAATCAAATGGATAATTATTATCCTTTAAAATTTCAAAAACTAAATTTATATTTTTATTATGGAATTGTGGTTCAGAAAGTGTAATGGCTTTGTCAACTAGAGAGAATATAATACTCTTCTTTTGAATTAAATTATGATTAGAATAAAAATTCAAGATTCTACCAGAGGCAAAAGGTTTTTGAAACCAATCTTTTTCCAAAAAAACATTTTCAAAAATCAGTTGGATATCTAAGAAAGGTATTTTTTTATTTACAGATTTTTCTAAAGTAAATTGTAAAGATTCTCCTTTTTCATTGAAATCATCTAATAATTGGTTAACATGGCTTTTTTCACGCAAACAATAGTATCATCAACATATCGGAAATAAAATAATATGTCGTACAATTTATTATTTATAATTTTTTCTTCAATATCTATCATTACAAGGTCAGCAACTGCAGAAGAAATTGGTGAGCCCATTGGGGTTCCAAATTTTTGTTTATATATTTTATAGTCAAATTGAAGGTAAGCATTGTTCATACATAACCTAATAGCTGAATCAAATTGTGGAAATGTTAATTTAGTGAAATCTCTTATTAAACTCCATCTTTTCTCGATTATTTTAAAAACGGTCTCAGGATTTATATTAGAGAACATAGAAACAGCATCTAATGATACCATTGTGTGTGTGTTTGGTATTTTAAAATGTTTTAATTGATTTACTAATGTTGTGCTATTTTTTAAAATATGTTTTGATTTTCAGGTTATGTTAGATAAAATTGAGGCTAAAAATGTTGAAAGGTTGTATAATAGAGAGCCAATAAATGAAGTCACTGGTCTGAGTGGGAAATCTTTTTTATGGATTTTAATCAAACCATAAATACGTGGTGGTAATCCATGAAGGCATTTTAAATTATTACGTGTATTATTATCTATTTTGGAATCAAACCATAAATTATCTATAAGTTTATTTAATTCGAGTTGAATATTCTTAGTCGGATTATTAATAATTTCATAAACGTCATTATCATTTAACATTTCATTTAGTTTTTGGATGTAAATATTTTTTTCAATTATTACAGTTTTATTTCCTTTATCAGATTTACTGAATATTAAATCTTGATTATTTTTTATAAATCTTTTTGTTTTTTCGATTTTTATTTCAAGAATTTTTAAATTTGGGTTCCAAAATAACGAAGATGATAGGTGTTTTTTTATGGTATAGGTTAGATTTGAACGAAGTGAGTTAAGCTCATGTTTAGAACTTTTTAAATTTTTACTCTCTATTCCTACTATAAAATCTTTTACAGGGAAATTTGATTTGTTTATTTTCATTGCAAAATTTCCTCCCAAAGATAAGATCTCAAGTACATCATTAGGTATAGTTTTAGTTGAAAGGTTAGAAACGAATTTTTTATTATATAACGACGGTAAAGTAATTTGTTCTTTTTCTAAGTATTTTAAATTGTTTTTAGATTTTATTATAAGTTTTTTTCCATAATTTTTAGTTTGAAGGTAGTTGTTAATTTTTAAATGTTTTAGAAAAGATAGAGAGGTAATATTAATAATTTTTACTTCTAAATAAGATATATGATCATTTAAAAATTTAATTTCTAAATTCTTATTTGAAATTAAAAGTGTTAAAATTTTTATTCTAAAATAAGTTAAAATTCTACTAAATTTATTATTGATTTTATCATTTTGAAAGACAAAGAAAGTTTAAGTTCTGTTTATAACTTCTTGTAGAAAAATATTTTTATCTTTACATTTATACAAGAAACGTCGTTGATTTTTGTATTTTTCAAGAAGTAGGATACTTTTTATCCATTGTTTTACAAAAGGTGTTACCTGCGGTGTGTCTCCATACCTTAATTGGTTGAAAAATTCTAAGTGTTCGACAGTAGAATTTAATTGTCTATGAGTCATTCTCGATGTAAGTAGGTTTATTCATCTTAAAAATAATAATGATTCTAATACCAATATTAATACAACAAAAAACAACCTCAATTTTAGTAAAACATTAGTAGTACCATATATACCTGAAATATCTAAATTTATTCACACTATTTGTAAAAAATTTGATATTACTGTTATATTCACCACAAAAAACAAACTTTGCAATATTATTTATCCTTCCCTCAAAGATAAGATCCCAAATTTTGAGAAAACTGATGTAATATATAAAATACATTGTAAAAATTGCAACAAAGTCTATATAGGACAAACAAAACAACACTTAAAAAATAGAATCTACCAACATAAAATTGGAGAAAAAAATAATAAGGAAAACACAGCTCTTTGTAAACATACCACTGAACTTAACCATAAAGCGAATTTTAACTCTAAAGACATTTTTATATTAGACACAGAAAAAATCTATAGAAAAAGAAATATCACTGAAATGTTTCACATTGTAAAAAATAGTAATTCCATGAACTTTAGATCAGACACTGAAAACCTTTCTATTTTATATCATGATATAATCAATTCAAATATAAATTCAAATGACTAATAAGAAACTTCTTTACTCCTGTTAGTAGACTACAAGTATTACGTTTTTGTATCTCATATTCCAGCTTTCAAAAATATTTTCCCTTTCATATTTTAGGTTAGTTTAACTATCATGGGTAGCACAACCATGTGCTCCCATGTTTTTAAATTTAAATTTTAAACCATAACAAACCCATAACTTAAATAATGATTTATATTAAATTGTAAAAAAAATCTTTTAAAACATATTAAATATATTACCATGGTAAGTCTGATCTTCAGATAGTAAAATTGCAATTACTATTTTAACCTAAAAAATAATAACATAATTGTTTTTACAGATTTTTATTCTAAAAACTTCGTTCTTATTCTAAATATAACTTATTCAAAATTATATGCGGTACGTACTAAAATTATAGATGAGACTTTGTGTTTGATTATAATGACATAAAAAATTGTTTTTGTAATTCTAGTCCTGAAGATCCATGTTCATGGTGAAATGCATAGACAAAAAAAAAAAAAAAAAATTTTGAAAATAAATAATTTAACAAAATTTTTGACATATTGAAAATAACGTAATTCTCTTAATAAAGACCTAAGGCCACAAACAAAACATGAAATAAACACTTATGTTTTAGAATCTAATAATAATTCTTTACAATTGAAAATGGTTAGTTTTCAGGTTTTTAACGTTACCCTGTAATGTGACGTCTCACGAGATACCGTTCGACCTTACGTTCCCGAATCTTTAAGTCGTGATATTTTTAAATCATTACATGAATTGAGTAGCTGGCTGCAATAACTCGCCGAGCGCTTGGCCGATCGCTCTAACGCCAGTCAAATGTTCAAAAACGTGAAAAAAATGAAAAATCAAAATTTTGATTTTTGAAAAGTGCAATCTTGTAGGACATAAGATGGCGCATCTTTTTTTCCTTTGACTTTTTTTTGTAGATCAAAAAATAGAGTTAATATATGCAAAACACTTAAAAATTTTATTTCACAAATTTCATACAATTTTTAAACATAAATCATAGTATCTTTGACAAATTTCAATGAATCTTATTGAAAATTAATATACATACGTATTTAGGTCCATACAAGACGACAACATAATCAAAAATATTAAAATCATCAATTGTTTATTTATAATTAATTGTAAATGAAGACTTGTCAATAATAATGTTTACTTACATTTGTCGACATAAAGTGTGTGAGGAACTTCAGAGTTGAAGAAACTTCCAGTGAGACATTTGTTTATCATAATGTAAGGAAGTTTTTTGTAAAATTGAAAAACAATTTATCAACAACTTTAGAAAATATAGAACGTTTAAGAAAGCATGCGCGACGCGCCAGCGAGTCGCCGCGCGGAGAATTGCAAACAAGAGTTGTAGAGGAACGAAAATACAGAAACAAATATTGTCACTACATTCTTAGAAATGTTTTTCAAATAAAATATGTGTTAATTTAATGAAAATGCAAATTAAATTTGAACAACTGTTTTTTTAATATTTACTAAATAATCAATAGTTTTAAAATATTTTGGTGCTTGTATGTACAGTTTGTTCAGTTTGCAAATAAGTTTTTTAATAATTAATATTAAGGTATATCTTTATTTTGTTTCTTCATTTTTTTAAGAAATTAGTGTATTGTTACATATCAACAGTGATAGCACCGGCACACAAAAAAAAAAAAATTTCTAGTGCGAAGACCGCCACATGGTAGGTTCTCTTCCTTAAGATGTATCTAAAGAGAAAATCCTAGTCCGACCTCGAGTTTGGTTCTTGTTTCATTTTTACAGGCCTGGTGGGGGGGTGTAGTTTGAGAAATTAACATACATGGGAATTTAATTTCTTTTATCAACTGAAAGTGAATGTTTGCTTATTCTAACTGTGGATTTTGATTCAGTGGCTCTAATTACATGAAAATTTAAAAAATACACAAATTTAAAAATGGCGGATCCAATATGGCGGACCTAAAATGGTGGATTTTTTGAAAAATTTGCTTGGATTTCCTTGAAACTTGTTACTAGGGGGTTTTTCGGGTCGCTGATTACGAATTTGATGTCAAATTTTATAAATTCAATATGGCGGATCCAATATGGCGGACCTAAAATGGTGGATTTTTGAAAAATTTGTTTGGATTTCCTTGAAACTTGTTACTAGGGGGTTTTTGGGGTCGCTGATTACGAATTTGATGTTAGTTTTTCACAATTCAAAATGGCGGATCTAATATGGCTGAAAATTTTCGAAAAATTGTTTGGTTTTTGTAAAAAATTGCTATTTTGGGCTGTTTAGGTTGCTGAATAAGATTCTGACACTTCTATTTTTTAAATTTTGCAATAGTGAATTTAATGTGGCTGACAATTAAAATTTTTTTATTTTCTCGATCGTTTACCCTGAATCTGAATTCACCAAAATTTAGTAATGGCTTGATGTAAAAGTTGTCAAAAGATAACTGCATATCTGTAAAAATACAACCTCAAGTTAGTTGTCTTATAAATAATATTTCTCCGATTTAATTTCTATTTTTTCTATTTTCGCGACTAGGACACCTCCCCGTGGTGAAGGCGGGCAACGAATTTTCGGCTAAGTTTCTATGTTTAAAATATGCCTTCATGGCAAAAGTAGATAAGAATATTACGATGCAGAGGAGGGATACCTCAGTATGAAGCCATTACTAAATTTTGGTGAATTCAGATTCAGGGTAAACGATCGAGAAAATAAAAAAATTTTAATTGTCAGCCACATTAAATTCACTATTCCAAAATTTAAAAAAAAGAAGTGTCAGAATCTTATTCAGCAACCTAAACAGCCCAAAATAGCAATTTTTTACAAAAACCAAACAATTTTTCGAAAATTTTCAGCCATATTAGATCCGCCATTTTGAATTTTGAAAAACTAACATCAAATTCGTAATCAGCGACCCCAAAAACCCCCTAGCAACAAGTTTCAAGAAAATCCAAACAAATTTTTCAAAAATCCACCATTTTAGGTCCGCCATATTAGATCCGCCATTTTGAATTTTGAAAAACTAACATCAAATTCGTAATCAGCGACCCCAAAAACCCCCTAGTAACAAGTTTCAAGGAAATCCAAACAAATTTTTCAAAAATCCACCATTTTAGGTCCGCCAAATTGGATCCGCCATATTGAATTTATAAAATTTGACATCAAATTCGTAATCAGCGACCCGAAAAACCCCCTAGTAACAAGTTTCAAGGAAATCCAAGCAAATTTTTCAAAAAATCCACCATTTTAGGTCCGCCATATTGGATCCGCCATTTTTAAATTTGTGTATTTATTAAATTTTCATGTAATTAGTGCCACTGAATCAAAATCCACAGTTAGAATAAGCAAACATTCACTTTCAGTTGATAAAAGAAATTAAATTCCCATATATGTTAATTTCTCAAACTACACCCCCCCCCACCAGGCCTGTAAAAATGAAACAAGAACCAAACTCGAGGTCGGACTAGGATTTTCTCTTTAGATACATCTTAAGGAAGAGAACCTACCATGTGGCGGTCTTCGCACTCGAAATTTTTTTTTTTTGTGTGCCGGTGTAATTGGGTCGAAATTTTACCAATTGTTTTGTTAGGTATTGGGACTTCTCTGAAAGACGATTTGAATTTAACTGCAGCCGAAATGTGTATTTCTACGTCACGACCCTGTAAGAGGTCTCTTTCAGCCACCTTACGATGGTCCTTACAAAGTCATTGAGCGCAATGATAAAACTTTTGTAATCGAAATTAATAATAAAAATGTCATAGTTTCGATCGATCGACTTAAACCTGCATTTTTAGTTTCGGACAATAATGATATGAATGTTAATAATCAGGATGACGACGAAGAACAAATAACTGTAGAAACGAACATACAAATAAATGTAGACAATAGAAACGAAATGAATAGAGAAAAGGATAATAATGTAAACAATAATCATCGTCAAACACGTTCAGGTAGAATAGTTCAATTTCCTAATAGATTTCAGGCAGGATTTAATTAAATATGTATAAATTTTAACGACTGATTGTTTTATGAGTGAGTATACGTTCTTTTTTTAATGTTATGTACAGCATATACATTCTTCTTTAGGATTTAAGTTTATATGTAAGCACGAATGACATTAACTAATTAAAATTTTCTGTAAACTTCGATAATTTTATAACATTGTTACCACTGGTGAAGGGGTACTGTGAGGACTGAAATGTTATTTTTAGTTTTCTTACATGTACAAATATTTATTTTAAAGAAAATATTGTAATTTAGTTTTCCTAAAACGATTTCACTTGTATTACTTTTTGGCAGATGTTTTTAAGATTAGTTAAAGTTTTATTACGGCGCGTCAGAGGTACCGTACGTATACTAAATTGAGGTACACGGATTATAATTAATTATTATTATCTTTTAAATATAATTAACTCACTTCCGTCAAACTGTCGCAAACAATATAAGTGTCCGCCATTTTCATAACATAAAAACTGGTAAGAAGTGGGGAGACTGAGCAGTCGCATTTAATCAACGGGAAGTGTTGGCAAAAGAACCGTTTAGTAAATTTAGTAACAGCGAATGCCAGTAAAGTTAGCCAAACAATATTTTTGCCTACTATAAACGCGTTTTGTAGCCATCACTGTAACTCTTCTCTCCGTGAAATGCAGAGTCGGTATCAAAACTACACAAAATTTTCATAAAAAAGTTATATTGTACAAAACATAAAAATTGTTATTTTTTACATTATATTTTTTTAATGTTGTTTTTATTTTTTGTAAATTTTAACTTTTTTGTAAATGAAAAAAATTTTTTTTTTAATTTGTTATTTTGTGAATTGAATTTTTTTTGTTTTTTCTTAACGTTATTTTTTACATAATTTTTTTAGTTATTTTTTACATAATTTTTTTTGTTATTTTTTACATATAGAAAAAAAAATTTTCGTTGTTTTTTTGGGGCGGTTTGAGTGCCCACAAACTAAATGCTTACATTGAAACTGTATATAAGCTGCATTTATAAGTACAAATGAATTTTAACATTAATTCGTATGCAGTTTAAAGTTTGGGTCAGTTGGGGTAAATGGGGACAAAATCCCTATTTTTCACAAATTACGTAAGTTTCTTCCTTTAAAAGGTAATATTTGCGGATTTATTTTTTAAGTTATTATTTACATTCCCAGGATTAATTTTATGCAGCAGAAATAAATTTAGATAAGCTTTAAACGCATGAAACTGACTGTCCTTATTTACAGTAAGATTTAAAAAAAAATTAAATTTAGGGTAAATGGAGACAGCAGAGTTTCTAAGAAAGGTTTAAGAAAAACGTTTCCTTAAGTATATTACTGTATTAAGAGATGGAAAAACTTGAAAAAAATTTATAGTATATATATAATAGTTGAACCAATTAAATTTTTTTTTATTTCAGTATTTTGTCTCGCATTTGAAAAAAAACAGACTTAAAAATCATACAAAATTTGTTTCTTATTCCTTATGACTCCCAAAACAGAAATTCACTTGAATTTTTGATTTTTGACAAATTGGTTAATTATAACCCTAAAAATTTGAAAACTCGGAGTAAATGGGGACAACTTGTTATTATTAACCAAATCGACAAAAATCAAAAATTCAAGTGGATTTTTGTTAAGGAAATTATAAGGAATAAGAAAAAATTTTGTATGATTTTTAAGTCTGTTTTCTTTGAAATGCGAGACAAAATACTTAAATAAAAAAAATAATAAAAGATATCAATTAAGCAAATTTAATCAATTTATAAAAAAAATTTAAGTTTGTCCGCCCTATTAAAAATTTCTTTCAATTATTTTTATCCCTTAATACAGTAATATACTTAAGGAAACGTTTTTCTTAAACCTTTCTTAGAAACTATGCTGTCCCTATTTACCCCAAACTTTAGGAAATTTTCTTTTTGTTGTAAATGGGGACAGTCAGTTTCATGCGTTTAAAGCTTATCTAAATTTATTTCTGCTGCATAAAATTAATCCTGGGAATGTAAATAATAACTTAAAAAATAAATCCGCAAATATTACCTTTTAAAGGAAGAAACTTATGTAATTTGTGAAAAAAAGGGATTTTGTCCCCATTTACCCCAACTGACCCAAACTTTAAACTGCATACGAATTAATGTAAAAATTCTTTTGTACTTGTAAATGCAGCTTATATACAGTTTCAATGTATGCATTTAGTTTGTGGGCATCTCAAACCGCCCCAAAAAAACAACGAAAATTTTTTTTTCTATATGTAAAAAATAACAAAAAAAATTATGTAAAAAATAACGTTAAGAAAAAACAAAAAAAAATTTAATGTACAAAATAACAAATTAAAAAAAATTTTTTTTCATTTACAAAAAAGTTAAAATTTACAAAAAATAAAAACAACATTAAAAAAAATATAATGTAAAAAATAAAAATTTTTATGTTTTGTACAATATAACTTTTTTATGAAAATTCTTGTGTAGTTTTGATACCGACTCGAAATGCAGCTTATCAAAATATTTTTGTGTTGAAATTCTCATATACGCGTACATTGTAGTGGTTAGCGTGTTAGACTTCGAGGCGTTAGGTTGCGAGTTCGCTTTCCGCGACCATTATTAATTTTTCAAATGTTTAAACAATTGCGCTTTCTGTGAGGACTTATATTATAAATGTATAAAGAATTAATTAGCTAATTAATTAATAATTATAATTTTTTAAACTTTGACAATACTGAGCCAGTATTGGGCCGTGCAGATTTTCGTACTTGGGTGGTTACCTCCACGAGGTGCATCTTGGAAACAATGTCCTTGAAAAGTTTTTAAGAACTTAAAATTTTAATGAAATTGGCTAAATACCAATCTAAATCATTATATTTAATATTTCATATCCGGAACTAATAGTATGAAAATTATAATATGAAAATTTGACAGTACTGTTGGTGCCCGAGAGCTATGAAATTTAAAATTTTGAGCAATGTAAAAATTATTGATTTAAAATAAAATATTTCAAAGAAATAATGTCAGTTTTTAAGTATATTTATGTTTGAAATTTTTTATTGATTTCAAATTTTTAAAAAATTCGAATATATAGGAGGTTTTGTGAAAAAATTCTGTTGATACGAAATACTTTTGGTGGCGCACCACTGATGATGACGAACAAGCCAACATGTGTCAGAGTGCCTAGGGATTTTTTGAAATGTTTCTCCCAATTCTTCAACAATTTCACGATAAATTGCTGTTCTTTTTGGGCTCACATTTAAAAAAGCTGGAATAGATAAAATTAAATTATCCACCGTAGAGATTTTTGATGATGCGCGTTGAGCAACAAGATTGAGAGAATGATCTACGCACGGAAAAAATTTTGAATAAGGATTTTTTAGTTTTAATCTACTTTAATAAGAATTTTTAGGACCAGTCATGACCGCGGCAGTGTCAGTTGCTAAACCTGCAATATTTTTTAAAGAAATTTGCTTTTTAATTGAAGCATCTTCAAAAGTTTCAAACAACGCTGAAGAAGAACAATCCGTCGCAAATACATTAATTTGTTGCAGCAATTCTACTCTGATTTCCAACGATCTTGGTTCCACATACCGAACTAAAATCGGTAACCACTTTTCGTGACTTATATCACCAGCTTCATCTACGTAAAATGAAAATGGTTGATTTTGTAAAACGTCCGTAATACGTTTTTCTTCAACCTTACAAAGAACATTATTCGCGATTGAAGTAATTTTTGTACGCTCCAATTTAGCAGCTTTAAAAACGATAGGATCTAAACTTTGAAAAAATTTAATCAGCTCTGAAGATAAACTAAAGGGAATATTATTTTCAACAAATAAAGCCGTTATTTTAATTTCCGTTTCTTTCACTTTTTGCTCAAAAGTTAAATTAGAATTTGAAGAATTTAAATTTAAAGTATTTTAAAAAAAACTGACTTCATTTTCTAACCAATCTACATTATTTGAATTATCATTTGCTGCAACTTCCTGACAATCCGCGGAATGGGTGTTTAGAAAAGCTTCCATTTTTCTAATAAATTTAATCCATAAGGCTTAGATTTTTCAAAAACACTAAAATTATTTTTATGCACCAAAGTAGATTTATGTCGCTGAATATGAAATTTACCTGAATTACAAATTTTATCACAAATTCTACATTGAAATTTTTTATCATCATTTTCTACTCTAAACACCCATTCTCTCCACGAAGAAAATTCGTCAAACCAAGATTCTTGAAAACACTTGGGTTTTCTTTTAACTTTTTTGGTGGCTCTCCTACGTTTTGAGCATTATGTCCGTTTTCGGGATCCATATTTTAATAAAAAATTGGGAAAATTGAGAAAGAAGTATTAAAAGACTCACCGAGCGAATATAAAATGAAAATGAAATTTCCACCAGGAAGCACAGAAAACAAGTTGTAAATTCAGATGTTCATTACATGAACATTTTGCTTCCTCTTTACGATCAGCAAAAAAATTTGCTTCCTCGTGGAGAAAGCATTAACATTGAAATAAACATACATAAATAATATAATAATATAAACATTTGAGTTGAATTTAAAGAATTAATGGAATAATTAATTACGCATTAATTAATGTAAAAATTCACATTTTTGCTGAAATTTATAAAAAATAATATATAATTTATAATTATTTACAATTATTTTTATTTCATATTTATTTGGTTTCAAATGTAAGACCTTTCGG
The DNA here is from genome assembly GCF_019393585.1 of Leptopilina boulardi. NCBI lineage: Eukaryota > Metazoa > Arthropoda > Insecta > Hymenoptera > Figitidae > Leptopilina > Leptopilina boulardi. Next base: position 1,008,537 of record NW_026137909.1, on the reverse strand, counting down.
CTTTTTACATTTCAATTGAATAAAATCGTTTAATTTTAAACAAAAATTATCTTAAAGTATATTAAAACTAAATTTATAATTTTATTTCATTTATATTTTATTAATTCCTCGAAAGCTCTTGTATATCTGCAGAGAGCCAGGCTCGGTTTATCGGACATTGTTGCCTATATTTTTGTAAATTGAGATTTCTTGTAATTCATAATTTTATATTATCAGAATTCTTTTTTATAATTGCTATATTCCACTTTATTGTCTTTGAATCTAATTAAAAAATATCATAAAAAGAAATTATTAATATTTTATTGTATTTAATATTCAGAGGATTGGTATTTAGCCAATGTCATTGAACATTCATAATATTTTTTTAAATAAGCAAATATGTTTAAATTAAAGACAATGACATTGTTTCCAAGATGTACCACGGGGAGGTAACCAATCTCACATCTTAAAATATCTAAAAAAAATGTAATTATTTGATTTCAAAATTTTTTTTACTATTTTATGTAAATGAATATAAGAATTAAAAAATATTTATAGAAATAAATTTTAATTAAAAATTTTTTAAAAAAGATTAATTAATACTTATAGACACTCAGAATTTTTCCTCATGCACAATGTCCTTTGATATATTTTTATATTGGATCCTCAATTTTTTGAATTTTTTTAAACTCCTCCTATTTTTTTTAATTTTTGGTATTTGAAACATAGCTGATTTTTTTGACTCCCATTCTACAATAATTTTGCCCCGTGGTACTTCGTCTAAATTCAACTTTAATTCGTAGGCCTCCAGGTATTGTTGGTATGTTAATTCTTCTTCATGTTTTAAAAAACATAATTCAAATCATAATTCACGTAATTTAAACAAAAATATTTTTCATTTTTTATAAAATTTTTAACGTACCGTAAAAACAGAGTGAACCCATCTCGGTTAAAAATTCTAAAAATCATAATCATTTTAAGACATATTTATAAACAAATCTACGATTGCGAAAAATCGAACCCAGCGATGGTTCAACAATGGATTTCTATTAATAAGAAACTACTCCTAGATTGCCCAATCAACTATTAACCACAGTTGAACTTGTCGCGCGCTCAACCATGGGTTCCTATAAATAACTGCTCTTTGATTACCCGTTCACCTACTATCTACAGTCGAACAAATCGCTAGCTCAACCGTGTGTTCCTACTTATAACTACTCTTTGATTGCCCGATCAACTATTAACCATAGTCGAACTTGTCGCGCGCTCAACCATGGGTTCCTATAAATAACTGCTCTTTGATTACCCGTTCACCTACTATCTACAGTCGAACAAATTGCTAGCTCAACCGTGTGTTCCTACTTATAACTACTCTTTGATTGCCCGATCAACTATTAACCATAGTCGAACTTGTCGCGCGCTCAACCATGGGTTCCTATAAATAACTGCTCTTTGATTACCCGTTCACCTACTAACAACAGCCGAACCAATCGCTAGCTCAACCGTACCTTCCTACTTTATAAGTACTCTTTGATTGTCTGATCAACTAATAACCATAGTCGAACATGTCACGCGCTCAACCATGGGTTCCTATAAATAACTGCTCTTTGATTACCCGTTCACCTACTAACAACAGCCGAACCAATCGCTAGCTCAACCGTGTGTTCCTACTTATAACTACTCTTTGATTGACCGATCAACTATTAACCATAGTCGAACTTGTCGCGCGCTCAACCATGGGTTCCTATAAATAACTGCTCTTTGATTCCCCGATCACCAACTAACTAAAGTTGAACAAATCGCTAGCTCAACCATATGTTCCTACTTATAACTACTCTTTGATTGTCCGATCAACTGTTAACCAAAATCGAACTTGTCGCGCGCTCAACCATGGGTTCCTCTTTGATTACCCGTTCATTTACTAACTACAGTTGAACCAATCGCTGGCTCAACCATCAGTTCCTACTAATAACTGCTCTTTGAGTGTACGATAAACTATTAACCAAAGTCGAACTTGTCGCTCGCTCAACCATAGGTTCCTATTTATATCTACTTTTTGATTGTCCGCTCATCTACTAACCCTAGTTGAACCAAACGCAAGGTCTGCCGTTTCTTTTAATTTTAAAAGATTTAATATATTAAATATCATTATTTGACTATAATGCATAAATTTTATGTCAACTGGAGAGGAAAGTGTTCAATGTTATTTGTATTTAAAATGTTTAGAAAAATTTTTCGCATTATTTTATTGTTAGTGGAATATTTTATATCACTTGGATTTTTATTTAAAATTATTGATACTGCAAATGCAGCGGCATATATACCACATGAAGAACCATCTGGTTGTTTTTGTTTAAGTTGCTCTACTATAATATTATTAATACTCAAGTGTGGATATCTTTTAATTATGTATAATTGTTCTAGCGGATCTAGACCCTCACAACACAAGGATATTCAGGATATCCCTTGGACGTCCTGGGGATATCCATTTGCTTTTGGCGATTCGGATATCCCTAAGATATCCTCTGGATATCCATGGACATCTCTAAGATATCCCAGGGATATCCAAACCGCCGAAAACAAATCGATATCCCCAGGACGTCCCAAGGATATCCTGAATATCCTTTTGTTGTGAGGGGAGTGAATAATAATAGTAATAGGGGTATATTCAGTTTGGAAAGTTATTACATTCATGAAAATATCAATTTCTATATCTTCTAGCCACTGACTTGTGTCTAATACTCGCATTTTAATAGAATGATCTATTCTATTGAATGAATAACTTTTTATTTTTTTAGGTTTACTTTCATTTATTTTTTCAGAATTTTCGTTTTTGTGAATTGATCTCTTTCGGACAATACTAGTTGTGCTAATTGTGTAAGAAGTTTTAATTTTATTTTCATCTTTTTTTATTTTATTGGTATTACTTTGAATGCTTTGATTTTTGTGAGTAAAGAGACCAATAAAAATAGGTTTATGATCAGAAAAAATACTCTCATAAACGCCTGATGAATAAATTTTAAATTCATTGGGTATAAATATTACATCAATTTGTGTATTAAAATTAGTTGTTGATACACATGCATCAATACCTCTTTTATATCCAAGCTTACTTAAATGATTTTCTAGAAATGAATTTACTTGATAACAATCAAAATTGAAATCACCAATAATAATATTACCCTGAGTGTCACTATTACTATATTTAATAATTTCATCAAAATTATCCAAAAACATTTTTCTTGACGTACTAGGAGATTTATAACCACTAATAATGTTTAAATTTGAAATTTTTATATTAAATAAATCTACATGATGTTCATAACCAGATATAGAAACGGATTTACGAATGTGCTTAACTATTTCGAATTCAGTATTTACTTTGACAAAACATATAACACCTCTGGGTAATTTTGATGATTCATAATCAGATCTCAAAGCCGTAACATAATTATCTATTGATAATGTATCTACTTCCTTCAAACGTGTTTCTGAAAAAATTAACACATCGGCTTGTTTATACCACGTATCGCATTCTATATATGCTTAATATTCTTTTTTAAAGAACATGCTTTTGATATATAATTTTGAGATCTCCATCAATGTTATTTATGTAAGATAATTTTAAATTTTTGTTTGTTCGCAGTTTATGCATTTCAGAATTTAAAGTTTCATCTTTCTTTAAGTTGTTCAAAAAATTCAAATTGCCTAAAATATACAAATTATTTAAATGGCAGACTCTACTAAGTGCAACATAAACCATAGATCTAGTAAGTCGATAACTGTTTCGAAAGTCTATGCAAACTTCATTGTAAGTTTGGCCTTGACTTTTATGCACGGTTATAGCTTCCGCCGGAACTAAAGGGAATTGTTCTCTTATTATTTTATAACCCATTCTTTCATTTATATTAATTGGAACTGAAGATTTAATTATGGGAACTAGATTTGGTGCTATATTACTTTTTACCATAAATTCTTTATAAGCGCGACGACTATTAGATCCTACAGTCTCTTTATAAAAGTCTAACCATAATATTGATGGTGTGCCATCATCAGAAAATGTTATATTTTTTAATGTCCCACATGCCCCATTTACTAGTCCATCAGCAACTTCTATGTTAGTAATTATCATGTATTTTATTTCAAACTTTAAATTTAATTTATAAGAAAATCCAGCACATTGAATTCTACTTTTATTTTTCATAATTTTTTGCAAATATTTAATTTTTTTTATATCAATTTTATTACCAAGAATATGATCTTTTGCATTAGAATGATAACATAAATTACAATTTTCTTTAATTTTATTTTCATTATATATATCAACAAATTTATTTTCTGTAAATAATCTTATGGCTTCTTTTGGAACGTCAGATTCTGTTACGAGTCGAGTTGAAAGTAGAGATATATCTTTTAAAGAAATTGTCCCACTTGCTAAGTTATTTAAACTTTCAATAAAAATTCTTTCATCTTTTTGTCTCATTATTTCAGTTAACTCGAAAAATTCAAACTCTTCCCAAAGAGGATTACATGATAATATGCTTAGATCAGAAGTGTTTGGTGTTAAATAAATTGATCTGTCCATAACAGGTGGCAATTGATTTAGGTCTCCAACCAAAATTACAGAAATACCACCAAAACTATCATTAACTCCTTTAATTTGTCTTAATCTAACATCAACTCTGTTTAAAGTTGTGCTGCCAACCATAGAAACCTCATCTATTATTAAAAGTTGTACGTCATTCATTTTTTCGCGTAAACTATTTGCAACATTAGATGACAATTCTTGAACTTTCCCACCAAATTGTGTTATAGGCAAAGCGAAAGCTGTATGGAGTGTGACTCCATTTATTAAAAATGCAGCTTTACCAGAAGGAGCACATAATAATACTTTTGCACTATCAGGATTTGAAATTGTTTTTTTTTCATTAATATAATTTGATATTACTTGATAAATCGCATTTATAGTTTTCGATTTACCTACTCCAGCTGAACCACTTATAAAAATTCGTAAGGGAAGTTTATCATTTTTAAAAGAATGTAAAATGTGTGTAGTAATCACTCTTTGCTTTAAATTTAATTCGTCAATAATTTCATTTATATTTTCTGAATTTGTAACTAAAGGAATAGTTATTCTGTTATTATTTTTACTGAAATTATTTTCATTTTTGAAAGGATTCTCAAAATCTTTTCCATGATTAAATTGATTAAAAATGTCAACATTAAAATTATTTTCTAATTCTTTATCATTCTCATCATTGTCAGAATCAGAATATTTTTCTGCTTCTGCATCTTCTAAAGCTTTTTCAATTTCATCATCACCAAGAATTTGAAACTTTTTACGATTATTTTGAATAAGTGTAAGATTTTGATCATAAACCAGTTCTACGTTTACATTTTCTACTTCTAATTTTTCATTTTTCCAGGGTAGAAATAAAAGAATCTGTTCGCGAAAATAATTATTTTTATCTTGACTTATTTTATATTTTCTATACCTTAAAATTTTACTTTTTTTTCTTGTTTTAATATTATCTTCTTCGGAAAAATCATTATCGCTTAATTCATTATCAAAATTTTTATGATTTATCAAAGATGTTGCATATTCAGCCAAACATAAATTTTTTAATGCTTCTTGTCTTTTAGAATAATTTTCAAATATGTTTGAATAGTATACATCTGTAGAATCATCATCTAATGTATCTAAATCCTTTTTTCTCTTTAACATTCTCACTCTTTGGTCAATGGGTACAGTGTTTATATAAATTTCAGACCTACTACATTTTGATAATGGAAGGGATAGGACATGATACGAAGCTTCTTGACTTGATAACACATGGCCGTTAATAAATATATTTGCAAATTTTTTTAATTGTTGTTTTAAATCAATATTACCATTTTTAACATCTATTGTTGCTTCACGTAATAATTTTGAAAGACCAGCATCAATTTTTGTCACATAATTTATCATATATGACACATAAGAAAATGGATCTAGTACAAACTGAATGTCCATATTAGATTCCATTAAATTTAAAATTTTTAAATTATAAGCATTAATTGAAACGTCTTGACTTCGTCGCTTTATAAAAATTTTAGTTCTTTTTAAGGAAGATCTAATAGCGTCAATATATTCTGATTCTGAAATTTCTAAGATAACCAATATTTCTTCAAATGATATATAAGTTATTTTATCAAAATACATTTCCATTAAATCTCTAATCTTTTTTAAAATACATTTTCTATTCTTTGAATCTTTTTCTTTTTCAATTTCATTTAAAGGATCAAGAATGAGAGTTTCCTTCATTACAAACTTGGGAAAGTCAAATCTACATTTTTTTAAATTTTTGAACCCCTTGTAACAGGTTTGTGTATGAGAATGTCTTTGAAATGATATCAAAGGGTTTTCTGAATCATATTGACATGTTATAAAATTATCTATGAACTCCGTACATTCAAGGCGAGAACCATTATTATTAATGTCAAAAATTGGTGCACTATTGCAATAAACAAGATTGTGGGTATGAACTGATCCTCTAGATTGAAATTCTCTTCGTTCAAAATAATCATTTACAAAATTCTCACGAAATGGGCCATATTTACTTTCTAAAACTTTTCGTATTTCATTAAATTTATTTTCTATATATCGTGCACATGTTATTGGATCATCACGAATTAATTTAGTTTTTATATCTAGATCTAAATGTAGTGCATCAGTAACACTAATAGATTTACTATATTTTAATTTATATAATATTTTTATAAGTTCTGGACAGTTTTTTTCATTTGCAGAAAATGTAATAAAAAATGTCGGTATTCCGCATAAATTTATTAAGGAAAATAATTTCTTTTTCTTATATTCCCAATACGCAGGAGATCCTCTAACATGATTTAAAAATCGAAAACCATCATCGTGTTTAATTATACTACTGAGAAAATCTTCATCTTTAGCTTGTTTTGCATTTATACAATTTTTTAATTTATGTTTCCTTAAACAAATATTAAGATTAGAATTTACAGATAATTCAATCTTTCTATCAGCCATAAATAATATGTTTGTAGGATTACACGCCCGACGATCAGTACGTCGACATTCTGATTTTATTCGATCAGAATATGTTAATTTCTCCTCTGGATCCATAGGGAATCCACCATATATTGATGGAAATGAAAGTTCTTGAATATTTTTCATAATATGCCATGGAAGCGGGAATTTTCCTTGACCAGGAGCAATATTGATTATATCATTACTAACAAATTTATTTCTATCAATAATTAGAACTTCATCATTATCATTCAAGTTAGTCTCATTATTAAATTCATCTTTAATTTCATCGTTCAAATTATCATCATTATTAAATTCACTTTTAATTTCATTAAATTCATTCATCATTTCCACATTGAGATTATGTTTTTTATTATTAATATCATTATCTTTGTTGATATATTTTTCATCTCGTGGAGAAACTATGAAATTAATTTCTTTTTCAAATGATTTATCGTAAGATTTAAAAAAATTTTCATCAATTTTTATTTCGTTTTCTATATACAAAGGAGTATTTATTAAATACTCTAAAGCTTCGCATATTTTTGATGGTTTAATCGTCTCAAACATATAATGTGATTTATGATCTTCGTGTCTCTTAAGTTTTATTTGAACAGTTGACAATTCATTAAATTTTCTTGGCAAAACATTGATCATTTCATTAATTTCAACTTTAACGTTTACAACGCTACCCTTTAAAGATAATTGAGAATTTATTGAAAAAGGTAACAATGGCTTTATTTGTCCGAATGGTATTATTGGTGATACTAAACGTTCTTCAACCGGCGATAAACTTCTTAAAATTTCTGGAACGTCATGAAATTTCAAATTATGATTTGCTGCCATTTTAGGAACTTTACTTTTAGTTACATAACTTTTACAAGTTTTACAAATTAAATTCGAATCGTTATTTATAATAAATGAAAAAAAATTCTCCAAATCATTTTTAGAAAATATATTTAACTTCAATATTTTCTTTCTTCCATGGAACTAATGATCTGGAAAAAAATAAGTTATCACAACAAACACATGATTCAGTTGGACCGTACTTCCTTTCCAATATAAAGTCATATATCAATTTATTTTCATAATAATGTTCATTATTTAAATTTAAATTTTCTTTTATATTTCTCATGTAACGTTCTCGGAAATAAAGAAGTTCATCTAACCGTTGATCTTTTTTTCTTTTTTTTCCCTCTTCTTCACAGATTCAATATTACATAAATCATTCATTTTTTTATAATTGCAATTCTTAATTTTTTCTATTTTGGAAAAAGAACTATCTTTTCTTAAATGTTTTATTCTTAATCGATTTTTAATTTTTTCTTTTTCTGAAAAATTATTGTCCGATCTTAAATGTTTAATGCGCATACTATTTTTCGTACATTCTCGATTTTTAAAATTTTGGTTTTCCCTTAAAATTTTATTTCTTGCAATATTGTTTTTTAGTTCTCTACTCTTGTAAAATTTGTTTTCTCTCATAGTTTTATTACGTTTTCTGTTTAAAGAAGATTCTCGTTTTAAATAAGATTCATTGTTTCGTAAAATTTTGATTCGATCATTGTTCTTAATCAATTCTCTATTTAAATAAATTTTTTTTGATCTTTAAACTTTGTTTCGTTCTATATTTAATAATTTTTCTGCTGTTGAGAAAATTATATTATTACGTAATATTTTATTACGTTTTTTATTTTCAGCCATTTCCTTTAATCGGTAATCTTTTTGACTACGTAAAATATTATTACGCTTAATATTTTTAAGTCTTTCCCTCTCCTGGTAATCCTCTTTGCTTCGTAATTGATTATTGCGATTTCTATTTTTAATTGATTCTCTATCACGATAAACAAAATTATTTCGTAATATTTTATTACGTGCCATATTTTTAATAGATTCTTTCGTTTTATAAACCACCTCATTTCTTAATAATTTTTTATGTTTGGCATTCTTAAATAATTTAGAATATGTTTTATCTTTTGGCAAAACATTCAAGGAAAGCTTTTCTTTATTAATTTTTCTCTTTTTTTTCATATTGTCTTTCATAATTTTTCTATATTGATCGATACTTTTTCTTTTAATGATAACCATTTTATAAAAAATGTTTATAACAAAAATAAATTTTGATTTTATAAATTTAAATCAAAATATATTACAAAACCAGCATTAATTGTAATACGAGTTAGAATGGCCAGATTTTTTTATTGTTTTGTTTTGGAAATGTGATGGTAAATCAATTATATAATTATAATCGTCAATAAATCTCCAAGAATTATCTGAAAATAATAATATAAACTTTCAAAATACTTCGGCGACCTATTTTTGAGCATCTTGCATTAAACTTTTTATAATAAACTTACAAGTAACACTACCCAAGTGCCACATAAAATTAAAATAAAATTAAAATTATGATGTAAAATTTTTAATTAATTTAATTTTTTAAATTAATAAACAATTTTTGGAATGATTAATGGGGTTAATTAATCTGCAAAGAATTTTTAATTGCACTAAAGTGAATTTTTTGCAATCAAGATTATTATACTTTTAATGAGTATAAAGTATAATTTAATTTAAAATTATTTATTTACTTATTGTTTGAACAATTTATTGTTTAAACGGTTATTGTTTAAACAATAGAAACAATCATTTATTGTAATGTCCATGCTTGTTTTAATAATTTGCCTTTATGCAGAGTATTAATTTTCATAAATTATTCCACTAAGCATGTCAGTTCGTTTTATTAGATTAATAAAAATTGAATATTTCAACCCCTATTTTCATCCCTTAAATCAACATCGCAGACGCTAAAAAAAATTACGTATCGTATATTTTTTGGTACTCTTTAAGACGTATATGGTTAAAAATCAATCTGGAGGTGGCACTTGGGTAGTGTTACTTGTTAGTATAATAATAAATTTTAATAATAAAATTTTATATTTTTTAAACCATTCAGTTATATATTTATAAAATTTTTTAAAAAAATTTACGGATCACTGCACCTTTAAGGGGATCACCATGTGTGATGGGTTCAAAAAATCTATTTTTTGCATAAATTTCATCAATAACATATGTATAATATGTGGATAAAGCGATTTTTTGATATACAACGTCATTACAAAATTATAGCACTGATAAACCACTGTGTTCAAGAGCGTGGTTAAGCGTACTTAACCTTTCAAACGCATTTTTCTCAAAACTACTTTTTCGAACTAGCGTCCATGATATCTCAGAAACCACTTTACCAATTTTGATCAAATTTACAAGGCATGTTCAGCATATGTGTGGCTATCACCCGAACTAGAATACTTGAAAAAGGTCAAGTAGTTTTCTTTGTAAACTATTAATCAAAGTTACTTCCTTGTATATCAGTCGAAAACATTAAAATATTTTTACTTGAAATAATTTGTACTTGTTGAAATGTCAATAAATTTGCAGTAAATAATTTCAAGTTCTATGTTTTCATAGTTTTTAAAAACAATCGCAAAAATGAAAAAAATAGATGCCATCACATGGGGTGACCCCCTTGAGGGGGGCGCCTACTTTATTTAAGGAAAAAAAATGTGTACATTTCAGGAATTTTTTCTCAAACGCATTGAATGACCTGTAATCAAATAAATTAATACGAGTTTTTGTGGATGTTTTCTTATACATTTGCACCTTCGAAATATAATTTTTTATTTAAAAAAATAAAATTTAATAATAAAATAAACGTTATATACTCGCTACTGAAATTTTCCCATTGCATCTATTCTAGGATCTAATAAAAAAAAATTTTCAGTCAAATTTAACATTATGTTTTAAAAAAAGTAATTTTTTTTTCAAAAATTAAATTATTTTTTAAAGTCATGTAAAATTTTTAATTTTAACTTTCTATTTTTAATCTTTTCATTCATACAAAAAGCAATAATGTACGATCTAAGAAAAAAATTTGATTTTTTGTTTTTGATAAGAATTTTGAACCCTAGATTGGACGCAATGGGAAAATTTCAGCAGCGAGGCTTTTTTGAAGATAAAGTGTCAAAAAATAAATATCCATGGTGGTCAGGAAAAATTTTTTGTTATTTTTTAATTTTTTTAAACAAATTTAAAAAAAAATTCTTTGCTTTTTGAATTCTATAAAATAGTTGAAATTTGATTTAAAATGTTTATGAAAATTTTTGGGATAATTCAAAAAAATATATATATAGCGCGAACGACAATTAAAAATTTTTATTTCGGTAATTTATGGAAATTTATGCGGTAATTTATAAAAATGTCTATAGCGCGAACGACAAGTAAAAATTTTGATTTTGGTAATTTATGGAAATTTATGCGGTAATTTATAAAAATATGTATAGCGCGAACGACAATTAAAAATTTGGATTTTGGTAATTTATTGAAATTTTAGCGGTAATTTATAAAAATATATGTAGCGCGAACGACAATTAAAATTTTTGATTTTGGTAATTTATGGAAATTTATGGGGTAAATTATAGAAATTTTTTTGGTAATTTATAGTAAACTTACCGGAGCAATGATAATTTATAAGAAATATTTTTTAATTTCGTTGTGCGCGACGCGGAGAATCACCCAAATTTTGACATTTATTTTATTATTAAATTTTTTGTAATGAAAAAATTATATTTCAAAGGCTTAAATATGTAAGAAAACATCCACAAAATCTTTATCAATTTATTTCAATGTATTTGAAAAAAAATTCCTGAAATTTACAAATTTTTTGACCTTCTAAAGTAGGCACCCCCCTTAAAGGTTTTTTGGGTCGCTAATCACGAATCTGGAATCTAAAGGGATTCAAATAAATACATTTTTACGTACATATTAGAAAAAAATATAGCGAGTATGATTGGAGTTGATAATCATAGCGTTGTTAAAGGAAAACACTACCTTTATTTTAAGTCGTTTAAATTTTAATAATAAAATTTTTGCATCATATGGGTATGTATATGCAGAATGTCAAAAAAATAAAATTTTAATTTTTGACCATTTTAGAAATTAGTCTTAAAAAATTAATATTTTAAATATCTATTTTCTTTCCCAATTTTTACAATTTTTTCCACGCTTTTTTAATTATTAAGTTCTTCTTCTTCTTCCATTCTCGTATAGAAAAATTTTAATATTTAAAAAAAGATGAAAAATATGAGTTACATCATTGCACTCTCCTATTTAATTTGTATCTTCTTTCGCAATTTGAATTATTTTTTTCGTCAGATTTTGTCGACTCGCTTGTTTCATGATTCTTTAGAATCTCTCGTATGGATTTTTAAAAATTTTAATTTTTTCAAAAAATAAAAATTCTAAAATAGTCAAAAATTAAAAAAAAATTTCTTTACCATTCTGTATGTTTTGAGGACCCAAATGATGCAAGAAAAAATATTTAACACCCTGGCATCATTAAAATTTAAAGGACTCAAAATAGAGAGGTGGTGCCACCCTTAAGGAAAACCGATGAATTTTTACTAAAAATGCTTATATCCCCCCCTAGTGGCCACATCTTTTGATATAAAGAACTCAAATTCAGTCAGGGTGTACACCGATCAGGGAAATTTTTTAGTCAGTGAAAATTCAGAGAATGCCAAGGAATTTAATTAAAAATCAGGGAACTTTTTAAAAATTTGCAAAAAATGAAAATTTATAGCAAAAATTAAACAAATATGATTAGAAGTTTCTTTAATTAATTTCTTTAAAAATAAAATTATTTTTTATTTTTTGAACAGCCCTTATACATAAATATTATGAAAAACATTTATATTTCACAAATTATTAATTTCTATAATATTATTTTTTTTAATTTATAGATAATTAATATAATTATGTATTAAATTAATTTAATTTACTTATTATTCATTCCTTTTATATTTATCTTAAAACTTTTCTACAATGAAAATATGAAAATTAAATATAAATATGAAGAAATGTAATTATTTGTAATTATATTCATTATTATTAGTTAATTTATTATTATTATCATAATAATAATTACTATTATTTAAAGAATATTCAATAAAAACATTATAATAGAAGAATATAATTATTTTTTGCAATAATTTATATTATTTACCTCTGTATGACAATTTTTATTGGTTATATTTCCCTCTTTTTTTAAATCCAAAATTTTTTCTTTATAATAATATTTTCGAGAAGATAATCAATTTTTATATATTTTTTCAGTATCAATATTTTTTTTATATTTATATAATTTCAATTTGTCAAGAAGCGGTTATATTACCCTCTTTTTTTGAAATCAAGAATTTTTTTTAATAATATTGCAAAGAGGATTAGCGTATAGAGGATATTTTGTATATTTTTTGGCATTAATATTTTTTATATTATATTTCAAATTGTCAAAATTATTCTTAATTATAAATGTATAATAATTTGACAGTTTTTTTTTTTTTTTTAATAATAGTAATGAAGTTGCCTTACAATTTAAAAAAAATGAAAAAAATTCGATAGTTTTATAAAGCAGTTAGAGAAACATAATTAATTTGACATTAAAAAATAAAAATATTATTCACAATAAAATGGAAAATAATGATAATAATGATAAAAGTATGTATAATAATAATAATAATAATAATAATAATATTAATAAAATAATAATAATAATAAATATAATAATATTAAATATGGCAATAAATTTACAGAAAGAAAATTGGAACACTCCAAAGAATTGGAAAATAAAAAATTTAAAAATGGTAAAATTTTTTATTATTCAATAATTATAATTAAATTAAAAAAATAATAATATTATTATTACTTTTTTTGTAAATAGAAAAAATATATAATTATAAATTTCTTTCAGAAAAGGAAATTAATCAAAATAAAAAAGAGGATTATATTGGTAAGTTATTTAAAATAATTCGTTGTGTCTAGGAATGATTTAGAAAAAAATTCCCTGACTTTTCCCTGACTCCTCCCTGACATTTTTTGATTTTTCCCTAACTTTTTAATAACCTTATTTCTACTTTCTTTAGACAAAAATATGGTTACTGTCATATTTAACAATAAATTAATTTCTAATGGCAGTAACAAATGGTAATAAAAACCATTCATATTTTTTTAGATTAAAAAATTTTTAAATTTACAAAAAATTTTAATTTTTGTATAAATTTACAGAAATTGCACTGACTTTGAATGAAATTTTCTGAAGTTCCCTGACATTTCCCTGACTTCCCTGTAAACAATTTACACTTTAAAAATAAAAAAATTCATAAATATTTCATAAAACATTTTCATTTAATGTTTATCATATTAATTATTATTATTCTTATTATTATTATTTAATAACTCCTTTTCTGGAATTGATAAATTTAACAGAATCTGATGAGGAGGTATTGGAAGCGTTATTGAAATGGGAGGAAAAAAATAAAATCAATTCGTAAATATAAAAAATAATATTAATAATACAAAATTTTTTGGAATGGCAGCAGAAGTATGATGAGAAAAAATAAAGCCGATTCATAATCATAAAATAAAAAATAATTGTTAATCATAAAATAAATAAAATATAATTTTTAATGATAAAATAAAAAATAATTATTAAAAGTAAAAAAAATAAATTTATTAAAATTATTATTTTTTATAAATTAAAAAATTGTAGTTACAAGTAAAAAATTAAATTTCCAATTATTCTAAAATTTCCAGTGGCATTTTAAAAATTTTTTTTAATTAAAAAATATTTTAAATTGTAATGTAAAATTGAAATAAAAAAAATAAAATAAAAATAAATTAAAACATGTAAATAATTTCAGACAATATGTTAATTTTAATAAAAGAATGTAAACTAAAGAATTATTCTGATAATTCTAAAAAAATTAATTAAAGTTTTTTATTTGAAATTTAATTTTTAAAAAGTTCTAATTGGTTATGCAATGTGAACTATATATATATATCATAAAAAAACAATCAATTTGTTAACTGTCACTTATCGAATTTGTCAGTGCTTGCAGTTAAGAATAAATAAAATATATATATTATAAAAGTTAAAAAATATCATCAGTTATTTATAATAAAAACATTTATTAGTAAGTAAGTAGTATTAAAACTTAAAATTTAATTATAAAACTTATAATTTATAAAACTAAAAAAATTAAATATTTTGTAAATTATTATATGTTTTGTAAAACTAAAGTTGAGAGATTTTTATAAGATTTTATTTTATTTTTAAGATTTCTTTTTGTAAATTCTTATATGGTTTTTTTAAAAATAAATTTAAGAGATTTTTATGAGATTTTATTATATTTTTATATTTATTTTTTATTTTATTTATATTTTATTTTTCAGATTTTTATTTTTTTGTAAATTGTTATGTTTTTGTAAAACTAAAGTTGAGAGATTTTTATAAGATTTTATTTTATTTTTAAGATTTCTTTTTGTAAATTCTTATATGGTTTTTTTAAAAATAAATTTAAGAGATTTTTATGAGATTTTATTATATTTTTATATTTATTTTTTATTTTATTTATATTTTATTTTTCAGATTTTTATTTTTTTGTAAATTGTTATGTTTTTGTAAAACTAAAGTTGAGAGATTTTTATAAGATTTTATTTTATTTTTAAGATTTTTATTTTTTTTTTTGCAAATTGTTATGTTCATTAAAACTAAAGTTAAGATTTTTATTATTTATTATTATATTATATCTCAATAAACTTAACCTTTTATAGTGTTTGAATTTTTCAAAAGTTTCTTTGAAAAAAATAAGTTAGAAAATGATAAAGAAAGAAAAGATAAAGAAAGAGAAAATGATAAAACCGTTGAATCCGATAATCTTTTAAAAGAACAAATTGAAATTAAAAAAAAAAGAGAATGAAGTACTTAATGCTGAAGAAAAACAAAATCCAGGAAAAAATGCTGAAAGAAATTCGAAAAGAAGGTTAAAGGAAAAGGAACAAAGAAGGTTATTTTATATATATCTCAATAATTTTTTATATTTTATATTACACCTATTTCAAAATTATTTTCAAAAGTAAAAAAATAAGATTTATTAAAATATAAAAATTGTTACAATTAAATTTAACAAAATTTTCAATTAACTGGATATTTTATTTAATCTTCTGTAATTATTTACAGGGATTTAACAATTGCATTTGTAATAAATTTGTCAATTTTTCAAAGAAATAATTTTTTCATCATTTTCAAATTAATTATTCCAAACTCAAATGAATACTCAAATGTTTATATTATTATATTATTTATGTATGTTTATTTCAATGTTAATGCTTTCTCCACGAGGAAGCAAATTTTTTTGCTGATCGTAAAGAGAAGGAAAAATGTTCATGTAATGAACATCTGAATTTACAACTTGTTTAATTAATTGAGATATATATAGGGGAGACTGACCTACAATGGAACACTTTTTTTCAAAGACATATGAATATGTCAATTTTACAAATTTTAAAAAATTTTTTGGTATTACCAGAAAAAATAAGTTTCATAAAATAAAGATAATATATTAATTAAATTTTTATTTCACAATTAATTTGTTAATTTCAGAAAGAGAAAGGAGTACTATTATGGAGAAAGAAATTTCACAGGAAAACACAATAAACAATATACCGTATCAAAACCATACACCCAATTATCATCTTACAGAAGACCAGAACAATATTCAAGACCAGAACAATTCTCAAGACCAGAACAATTCTCAAGACCAGAACAATTCTCAAGACCAGTACCATACACAAGACCAACACCATACAGACGACCCACAAAATACAACAGATTCTCATCAAATACCCAAATACCGAAGACACCACATTCACCTTCACAGGCAAACTATCCATCTCCACAGGCTCAATATCCACCTCCACAGGCTCAATATCCACCTCCACAGGCACAATATCCACCACCACAAGCACACTATCCACCTCCGCAGGCACAATACACACCTCCACAGGCACACTGCACACCACCACAGGCACAATACCCACCTCCACAGGTATACTACCCACCACCACAGGCACAATACCCACCACCACAGCCACAATACCCACCACCACAGGCACAATACCCACCACCACAGGCACAATATCCACCAACACAAACGTATTATCCACCACCTCAATCAGAATACCAAGCACAATTCCCAAAATTTAAGAAAAATTATTATTAGTTGTTATTTTTTGTAATTGCTAAAAAATTTATTTAAAAAGGAGTACAATTATTTTATATATAAACTAGAATTTTTTTTTCACATTTTAGCTAAAATGTGAATTTTTGATTTTTTAACTTTCATTAATTTATTAAATTTACCTCAAATGTATACTTTATATATATCGATGGATTCGTTTTGACGTAAGGAATACAATTATTTCATATATAAACTTCAATTTAAAAAATCACAAAATTTTTTGGCCAAAATGTGAATTTTTTATTTTTTAACTTTCATTAATTCTTTAAATTTACCTCAAATGTATACTTTATATATATCGATCGATTCGTTTTGACGTAAGGAATACAATTATTTCGTATATAAACTTCAATTTAAAAAATCACAAAATTTTTTGGCCAAAATGTGAATTTTTTATTTTTTAACTTTCATTAATTCTTTAAATTTACTTCAAATGTATACTTTATATATATATCGATCGATTCGTCTTGACGTAAGGAATACGATTTTATTAAATATAACCTTAAATTTTTCTATTTAAAAATTTTTTCGATTAAAAAAAAATTTTTGGAAAAAAGACGATAAAATTTTTTTTTTTGGGTATTTTTAAAAATCCTTCGGTCAGATTTGAGATATTAATATGATAAATGAGCCTACCAAATTTTATCTAAATCCATTAAAACCTGTTAAAGTTATCTTCTAAACAAAAAAGGGATCCACACACACACACATACACACACACATACATCCTTTCGGACAATTGATCAGGATCTCATATAACATGTTTCTATAAAGAAAAAAATTTGTTTCCGCCACTTTGAAAAGTTTTATAAACGAAAGGACTACAAAGCTTCCTCCACGAGGAAGCAAAATTAACCATTTTCGCCAGAACTAGTGATGCACAACGATACGAGATTTTCAATTATCTCGGTATAAAAAAATCGTTTTCGAAATATATAAAATAAATAAATATCGTTCATTCAATTGTTTTTTGACATATCGCGTCGTGTCAAAATTCCGAGCGATTACAAACGATAATCTCGGTTTTGCATGGTTGATTAATTATTAATTGTAAATAATTTAATGTACACATTCTACTATGACGGAAGAAAATACGGATAGTAGTAATACTAAAAAAAAGATCTGCCTCGAGGTAAATAATTATTATTTCTATTTCAAAATGCTTAAAGATACTATTTTATGTTTTTAAATAACCTTGAAAATAAAAAAAATAATGATAATAATAATATTAAAATTATGTAATTGATAACTATATTTAACCTATTATTCAGTGAAGAATTTCATTTGGAGCCTGGTCAGATTAATTTTTCGTCGAGTGCAAAAAAGAAGAAAGAAGTAATGATGGAAGTATTTGAATTCGGACATACAGAAGAAAATGATAAATTCGCGAAGTGTAAATTATGTTTAGAAAAAGATAAAACAATCAAAATAATTAAAATGAAAGATGGAAACACGGCCGGGACAAACAGGCACCTTAAACTATACCATAAGGAATATTTCACCAAGGCTTTTCCAGATAAATCGCCAGCTACGTCAGAAGTAATAATTAAACTTTATAAATGAATTAAAATAGTATTATTATAACTAAATAAAATTAATAAACTTTAATAGTCACATTTTTGAATAGTTGAATAGTTTTGAATAGTCACATTTTTGAATGTCAAATGATATAGAAATAAGAATTTGATAAATTAAACTAAAATATATTAAATGATGCGAACGTAAATTTTAATCAATAAATAATGATAAATGTTTTACTATTTTAAAATTATAAAAAACATTTAACTTTTCATATTGTTTAGACGTTTAACCAAAGAAAACTAGAAGACATGACTGTTGAATTGATTTCAAGAAAATATTTGCCTATAAATTTTTTCAACGATGAAATAACACAACAATATTTTAGCTATTTGAATAAAAATGCCGTATTGCCTAAACGTAATCAGCTGCGAATCATGATTGATCAAAAATTTACGGACTTACAAATAAAAGTGAAAGAAATTTTACAAAAATCTCTTCTAAAATATCTTTTACTGTAGATGGATGAACTTCCATAGCACAAAAATCATTCAATGGAATAACAGGTTAAATACTACATTAATTATTATATTATATTATCCCAGTAAAAAAAAAGAATTAGGAGTAAGCAAAAAGAATTGTTAATAACTTAAGCTGAATGCGGTTTGGCGAAAAAACCGAATTGGAACGTTACGGTGAATTATTTTTTTCTTACCGTGAATTCTTTTCTCTTAAACATTTGAATTGACGTTTGTTTATTCGAGTTTGCATTATAAATGAATAAGAATAAATGTTTTGAAGTCTAAAAAGCCGATTTGGAATAAGAAATATTTAATTTTTTAAAAAGAAATAAAAGTGAAATGTGATAGATTTACCGACAATTTTACCATGTGAGTACTACTCATATGGTAAATTTATCATATGAACACTACTCACTTGATAAAATCGTCGGTGAATCTGTCACACTTCGCTTTCATTTATTTTTTTTAAATTATATATTTCTTATTCCCAATTCTTTTTTTTTACTGATATATTATTTTAATTATAAATGTTAAATATAAACATAATGTATATAATTTCAACTGAATCGAAAGATCATGCATTAATTAAATATTTTTATAGTTATTTAATATAAATAAAAATTTAGCCTTGAAACTTTAAGATCGGTCCTAATTCCTTTTATAACTTATTTTTTAAACATAATTTATAATAAAAATAAAAAATATAAAAGAAAATATAAAGTTCACATTATCTAATACAGTTCTTAATTATAATGTTTTTATTTAAGCTTCATTTAATATTTAATCTAAATTTCATTAAAAGTGGTTTAATTAATTAATTTTAGATTAATTTGTAAATTGTATATAAAAGATAAATAAAGTAAATAAATTGTAAGTAAAATAAATAATTTAATTATAGGACACTACATAGATGACAAATGGAATCTACAGTCCATAACGTTAGATTTGATTCCATCATACGGAACTCATACTGGAAAAAGTACCGCAAATTCGTTTCATAAATTTCTAAAGGAGTATGGTTTAGAAAATAAAGTACACAGGGGATTACTTTGGATAACGCCTCTTCTAACTAAACCTTTATTTCTGAATTAAAATCACTCTTAAATCTGGATATTTCTTCCGAAGATTTGCATTTTAAATACTTCGCACATATTTTGAATTTAGCGGTCCAAGATTTATTAAAGGAGTTAAATTTACAAGTAGATACTGACTTTGAAATTGAAAGCGAGGTAGAAGAAGAATTGGACGATTACAAAAATGATCATGGTGACGATCACGATAATGATGATGATCACGAAAATGATAACGATCACGACAATCATTTTAATAATGACGATCACTACAAAAACAATGATCAGGAAAGTGAAAAAGATATTGACATACCAAATGATGTTTCACCAGTAGCAAAATTAAAAACATTATTTATAAAATTGAAGTATTCAGAAAAATTACAACAAAAATTAAAGTGTTGTTGTGTTACTGTAGGAATTAAAATGCTAACACCTACAATTGATGTAAAAACTCGTTGGCACTCGACACACGATATGATCGATAAAACTTTAAAGCTTAAAGAAGCGTTGATTTTATTGTGCGAAACTGATCCGCTGTTTTACAATTTAGAAATATTAGAATCTGATTGGGATCTTCTTGAGTCTGTCGTAAAATATTTACGATATTTTAAGAGTTTATCAAACTTATTATGTGGTGAAAAATAAGCCACTCTTCCTATTGTTGTCGTTGGCTTCAACATGTTGGTTGATAAAATTGTAAATGAACTCGCAAATCTTAAGACTAAATCAAATAAAAATGTAACTGATCTAAGGATTCAAGGTGGTCTTCAGTCAGCTTGTGAAAAATTGATGAAACATTACCAGAAAACCAATTGGATTTATTGTGCAGTCTTACTACTCGATCCTAGACACAAAGAGGAACAATTTAATTAAACAAATGGGGAAAAGAAATGGCCAAAAAGTCTATCAAAAAGTTTGAAGACATTTATAAGAATAAATATTATCAAAAGGAAGTAGAGACAACAAGTGAATTTCAACCTAATAATGAGATAAATGATAATATCGATGATGACTTTCATCCCTTAGCTCTTTTCTCATCTGAAATTCCAAGCAAACGATTAAGAAATAGCAGCTCATCTACCCAAAAACAAGAAAAATGGCGAGAAGAATTTGATGTTTACTTGAATATGAATCGTGCAGATAAAAGTACTGACATTTTAGAATGGTGGCAAAATCACGAAGAACAGTATCCAAATTTATCTAAAATGGCCCGAGATTTTTTAAGCATACAGGCAACTTCGGTACCCGTAGAGCGACTTTTCTCTAGATGTTCCCTAACAATCCGCAAACATCGAAATAAACTTGGAAGCAATACATCCCGTCAGCTAATTTGTTTAAATAGCTGGACAGCCCGAAAAGAGTTTTCTTCTTTTAGCTCATTGCAATAAAATACAATTTTTATTGTAGGCTTTCTCAACTATGTTTTAAATATGTTCATTAATGATTGTTCATTTTGTTTCAATATAATTATTATACTCTTTTCTTTTGATTTGTAATTTATTAAGAAAATAAAATTTAAAAAAATGTAATTTAAGTTAGGAATACTGTTATTGGATTTTTTAAAACAAAGTATCCTTATAAAATATTTTGTTTTATTTAATTTATTAATTATTAGAAAAAATCTTTAATTTTAATGGAATAAAAATTTGATTCTTATCTGCAATCTTTTAAAAATATAAATTTCACATTTTCTAATGCTTCTATTTTATTTCATTTAAAAAATAACTAAGAAAACATAAGTTTAATGTTGACAATTCATTTTAGAAAACACGACTTTAAATAATCATTTTTCATATTACACTAAAAAAATAATTCAATACAATATAGACTACAATCGATATTTTATTAATTAAATTGATGTTCATTATTATTAATATTAATTTTTGACATTAAAATTTTGGTTTTAAATGATCAAAAAATTAGTCATATTTTTTATTAGCCCAACAAACTATTATGCCTTTAAATAATTAAATAAAATTTAAAGGAATTTATTATCTTTATATTTGGTTAACAAAACGGCAATTATTTTTAAATATTTCTTTTATAATAGACATATTAATAAACTACTGATTGTCTTACATCCTTTTTTCTGTGTACAAATAAAAAAGATCCGAGAATCTCGGAACTCTCGCTTGCATAGCGATAGTTTCGGTCGAAAAACAATCGATTTATTATCGTATCGATTTTTGACATAAATAAAAACAAAAATCAGTCGTTTTCTATATCGTGTCGATCGAATGCATCACTAGCCAGAACTAAACGACACGATTTCATAAAATTCCGCACAATTTTACTCAATTTCACACTAAGAATAAGGGCAGAAAATATTTTAATACAACAACAACTAATTACTGCAGGAAATGTTTCACGAAAAAAGATGATATTTTCGATATCTAAGCTGTAAGAGCGCGGACGATGAGCAAAGTATTTTGCTCACCGTTAAGCGGTAGCCAAAACATTTTGCTCATCGTCCGCGCGCACAATGAGGGAGTCGGCCATTTTGAATAGCTGCAAGTAGCTGTCAAACGAGGTTATGCCTGCACTTATAAAGAAAAATATGGTTCGATACTCGTTGCCTCACGAGCGTATGCCCATTACTCGTGTAATGAGCAAAACGCTCGTTTGGCCCCTTGTATCGAAATATACTATTTTTACTTACACATTTTGTACATGTATCTACATGTTTAATAATATATCATTTAATTATGTGTGAAATGTGTACACTAAAAAAATTTGATTATTTTTTTAAAAAATGTTTAAAATTAAATTAAACTAAATTAATCTCATGATTTTAAAAGACATTTTTTGACATAGACCCTACCGAAAGAGTGGTACTGGAATGGTACTGAATTGGACTTGGCTTGAGTTCCACTTCAGTACCACTACCTGATAACCCATAAGAAGACATTTTTAAAGTACTTTAACAATAGTTTTAAAGGTATGTTAGAACAGCAAAGCGTCTCTCACGATATCCGTGTAAAACAGCAAAAAAAAAACAATAGTTTGTAGAAAATTTCAGTTAAGTTTGGAAATTATATTGCAATCCCTCCTTAAACAATAGACTCCAAGGTCCTTTGTTGAAGGATTACAATTTTAACCCGAGTTTTATTGCTTAAAAATTTTGTAATTTTCATAACTCAACTTTAAAAAATATATATTGAGATTCGTTAATATTTCCAGATTATGAATATCTAAAATTTGTCATAAAATAATTACATTTAAAAAAGTTATAATTTATCTCGTATACCTTAAGTTTGATAAAAAAATGGACATCATTTTTGAATTTAGCTGCCAAAGGAAATATCATATGCATAATAATGTATGAAAATAATATAAATCCATGAAAAACAAATATAATATTGAAATAAATATAAAGTTTTAGTTTAAACATATTGAAAAAGCTAGTCGCTTTTCACTTTTATGAGGGTTTTAACGGTAACTCGACCCTTTTCGTAGGTAAATTTCCCAGTTCCATTTCAGTACCAAAATGCACCAAATTAGTACTGAGTTGGTACTGAGCCCTCAGTTCCAATTTCCCAGTACCAATCCAGTACCACTCTTTCGGTAGGGGAGTAATTTTAAGTATTTATTGTAATTAATATTACCAAAATGTAAAATTATTGTTAAAATTATTGTGCTGGTACAATTATTTATTTATAATTTATTGATTAATAATTATTCAATAATTATTTGTTAATTAATAATTATTAAATATTAATTTATTAATTAAAAATTATTGTTAATTATGTAATAATTATTTATCGATTATTTATTAATTAATTACTAATTATTTATTAATAAATATCTATAAAAACATTAATAAAAGTATATTTATATTATAAAGAATTCAAAAGTTCGCGCGTGAAATTAACCGGCTGTCGGTAAAAACAGGCATAGTCGCTCAGCTAAAGTGGGCGAATATGAGGAAAACGAAAAATAGGTACACCTACAAGAGTAATGGCACGGTTTATACTTGTGTGTGTGGCCGTATGGAGGGAGGCGCACGGGCGGCATGGTGGGAGTGGAATTGGTGTGCAGTCTGGCATCACTGAAACAAACATTCGGAAATGAAACGCCAAATGCTATCTGAGAAAAATTGTTTATAAATGTACCTTTGTCCAAATTGTCTGTCTCTGACCAATATTACAAGCGGCTTTTGTGGTTACACATTTTTAATTTTCACATTTATAATGATAGTAATAATCGGAGCTATATGTTTACTTTTCTTGAAGGGTTTTTTAAAAAAGCAGGGAATACTACCTGTTTTTTTTTATTATATGTAGTGGAAAACGAATTTAAACTGGGTTATTATGATAAAATTTATTTATTTTCGGACTCCTGCCCTGGGCAAAATAAAAATTATTTGCTTTTTTCTTTCCTCTCTTTACTGTCAGCACATCTTCAGGTAGAAATTGTACACGTATATCCTGTGTGCGGTCACTCATACTGCCAATGTGATCGAAATTTTGGAGTATATGGCAGTAAAAAAAGGAAAATTGAAATCATTGAAACGGAGGAAGAATATATTGAATTGATAAAAAATTGAGAAAATTGAGAAAACCTTCAAAAAACACACCTGCCAAAATTTTTTTTATTGCATTTATAGACAGAAAACACAAATAGTAGGCGGTGTCAGGGAAAACTGATAAAATTAACCCCCCTCTATCTCCCCAAAAATTTCAAAAAAGTCAAAAATTTTTTGGGGATATTTTACTATCACGTAGGACAATAATTTCCCCAAGTTTCACTATTTTTCGAGAAATCAATTTTTTAACTCAGGACATTACGCGTAAAACGCCTCATATGCACACGGAGAAAAATGGAAAAACGAATAAAGTAACTTTTACTACTTTAAAAGTAAAACCGTAACTGTCCGTAGTTTCTGCGCATTTCTGGCAATTTTTACTCCAGAAATAGTAAAATTTACTATTCCGTGAATAATTTTTACTATTTTAAGAGTAAATTTTACTATTTTTGGAGTAAACTTTACTGTTTCTGTAGTAAAAATTGCCAGAAATGCGCAGAAACTACGGACAGTTTCGGTTTTACTTTTAAAGTAGTAAAAGTTACTTTATTCGTTTTTCCATTTTTCTCCGTGCAGGATAAAGTAAAGGACTTTAATTTAATTTAAATTTTTTTTTTATAATAATAATAATTATTATTAACTTCAAATATAAAATTTTAATTAATTAATTAAAATTAATAAAAGTTTATTGCAAAAACAGTAAACAATAAATAAGTACCGAAAAAATGGGAAGAAAATGCGTCTGTAATGCTTGACGTGAATGGAACGAGAGCGTTGCATTGCAAACGGTGTAGAGCCGCTGCGCGTAATTTTTTCAACAATGCATATTTCCGTTAATTTTTAAGCAATCGGTCTGAAACTTTCGTAGAAAACTTCTTTGGTTTCTAATGAACAACTTTCTCACTGGAAGTTTGTTAAACCCAAAAGTTCCCCTCAGACTTTTTGTCGTCGAAGCAAAGAAAACGTCATTACCGACATTTCCCAATTTACAATTAAAAATTAATTAACAATAAGTGAATTTAAACCTTTTTATTGTTTTATCGTCTGCATTATACCTCAACACATTTACATACCAAATTTCATTGAAATCCATTAGTATTTGTCCACGTTTCAACGAGATTTTTTTAAACAGTAATTAAATTGAGAGGCGAAAAATTTTCAGTTTTTTGTTTTTATTATTAACAATATTAAGTTTAGAAAAAAACTTTAAAGATAAAAAAGTTGCGCATTTTTATTGTACATTGGATTATGTATTTTAAAAATTTTAATTTTTTTACTTTCTGGTCCGTTGACTGGCATAAAAACCGTCCGGTCGAGCGCTAAACGAGTTATAGAATTAGGAGGTTTTATTTATATAAGATTTATTTTAGGTTATATAGGTTTATTTTATATATATATATATATATGTATATATGAGTAAAACTTCCTGAAATGGATCACCCAAATTAAAGATGAACTGTATTTGCTTGGTAATATAGAAAATTAGAACATTATTATGAGTTGAAAAACTGCCCAAAGGATTTTTCAAAAAAAAAAAATTTCTCAAAGTTATAAACAATTAAATTTTTTTGTAGTCTTTTGTTAAAAATAAATATCTTAGAACTAAGTGAACGGATCTTTATGAAAATTGGTTTACTTACACAGAAAATGATACACTTTTAGTTGAAAATTTAAAAATTAAAAAATTTTGATTTTTAATAATTGTTATTGCAAAATTAATTGTTTTTTTTTAAATAAACCATGTTCTCGTTGTCGTAGAAAGTTGATCCAAAGTTTATTGGAAAGGGAATTTCATAAGGATTCGAAAACCGTTTTAAAATTTCGTGGATCACAATTAGCAAAAAAATTATCGCTTTTTTTGTGCGGCGCTCCGTGTCTCTAGCGCTAGCACGCAGAATGTACTTTGCTCAAAAAGTATGGAAACTTGCAAATATCTCGAAAAGTACAAATTTTTATAAAAAATGTTCGAGACAAAAGTTTGTTCATAACAAAAAGATCTACATTTGTGAACCCAAAAAATTGGTTGTTTTTGTTAAATAAAATCCTCTAATTTTCAGAATCAAATTCGTAATCCCTATGAAATTATGTGTTTTAACGTGTGAAGAATATGACCAAAATATTGGGCTGAGAAATCTTACTGTACATTGTGCTTTAGACCTAATTTGAAAATTAGCTTAAAATTTCTAATATGTTACCCCAAAAACCCCATAAGCCGCGATTTTTTTAAATTCACTTATTTGAAGAAAAATGTTCGGCCTAATTTCTAGGATTGGGCCTAATATTTTGTGCCTTTATACCACATGTGTGAACGCAGAATTTTATGAGGATTACGATTTTTACACACAATATTAGTGGTCTCATTTCAAAAGACTACTTTTTTCACTGTAAGGCCTCACATTGGGCCCCGGGCTTAATTTTTTTGGTTCGAAAATGGCGACGCATGAATATTCCCCAAATTATACTTGCCGGAATTTTTGTTGTGTCGAATTAAAAATTATCGAATTTACATTTAGTAGAATTTAAAAGAAGTAAATTTTACAATGAGCCCACTTTTAATATCGAAAAATATCTATTTAAAAAAATTCTTATTTTATAGAATTTTTATTTAACTGAACTTTGATTTTGCAGATTTTCTAATATATCGAATTTTCAAATAATACAATTTTCATTTAACAAAATTTATGTCTAGAATAATTATCATAAAGAAGAATTTTTATTTGTCAAAATTGTTCTTTTGTCAAATTTCTATTTATCCGAATATTCACTTAACCCCTTCGATGTGAGGACTAAAATCTTGAATGTGGGCCCAAAATGTTAAGAAATTTTTTATCGACAAAAATTTGTGAAAATGGGTGGACTTAGGTTTTCGGGGTCGCTGATTACGAATCAGAAGTCAGATTTTCAAAATTCAAAATGGCGGATCCAATATGGCGGACGAAAAAATAAAAAATCAACCGAATTTGCTTAAAACTAGTTACTCGGGGGTTTTTGGGGTCGCTGATCACGAATCAAAAGTCATATTTTCAAAATTCAAAATGGCGGATCCAATATGGCGGAAGACATTTTGAAAATCAACTGCAATTTGATTGAAACTTGTTACTCGGGGGTTTTCGGGGTCGCTGATTACGAATTCGATGTCAGTTTTTCAAAATTCAAAATGGCGGATCCAACATGGCGGAAGACATTTTGAAAATCAACTGCAATTTGATTGAAACTTGTTACTCGGGGGTTTTCGGGGTCGCTGGTCGTTATATTGGACCCACTATTTTGAAATTTTTAAAATTGGTTTTAGAATCCTAATTAGGAACCTTAAAAATCCAAAGATACTTTATTTTTTATCTATTCTACATGAGCTTCGTAACGAAATTTTAATCACCCCTTTCCCAATTTTTCGCCCACCATATTAAATCCGACATTTTCAATTTTCCAATTTTTAATCGAATTCGTAATCAGCGACCCCGAAAACCCCCGAGTAACAAGTTTCAATCAAATTGCAGTTGATTTTCAAAATGTCTTCCGCCATGTTGGATCCGCCATTTTGAATTTTGAAAATCTGCATGCAGATTCGTAATCAGCAACACCAAAAACCCATAAGTGATAAGTTTCAAGCCAATTGGGTTAATTTCCTAAAATTTTTGAAAAATAGTCCGCCATATTGGATCCGCCATTTTGAATTTTGGAAATCTGAATCCAGATTCGTAATCAGCAACCCCAAAAACCCCTAAGTGATAAGTTTCAAGCCAATTGGGTTAATTTCCTAAAATTTTTGAAAAATAGTCCGCCATATTGGATCCGCCATTTTGAATTTTGGAAATCTGAATTCAGATTCGTAATCAGCAACCCCAAAAACCCCTAAGTGATAAGTTTCAAGTCAATTGGGTTAATTTTCGAAAATTTTGGAAAAATAGTCCGCCATATTGGATCCGCCATTTTGAATTTTGAAAATATAACGTAGGATTTGTAATCAGCAATGTCAAAAGCACTTTGATTTCATTTTTTGTGAAATTAGTTTCAAGAAAACGATGGATGTCACTGAGATTATAATTATTAAAAATAGCCTTCAAAACTGTCAACTCTTTGGCAGCCATATTGGATTTTGGTTTTCGAATTTTCAAAATTTGACCCCAAATTCGGTTTCAGCGTTCAAAATACCCTAGAAAACGTATATTCAGTGCCTATCTGCATGCTTTTTAATATATTTTTTTCATTGTTTTGTAAGTACGTGTATACACGTACCTCACAGTCTGAGCCCTTTTTCGAATGTACGTCTATAGACGTACCATCACAGTCAAGGGGTTAAAAGTATTTTTATTAGCAGAATTTCCAATTAAAAGAATTTCTATATGACAAAATTCCTATTTAACAAAACTTTTATTAGGAAATAAAATTTCTTTTGTGCGATTCCAGGTGAGATTTTGATTTTTTCGGAGTAGGTTAACCGATTGCAATGAAACTTTGGAATTTTGTTATATATAGTAAGACTAATCTTTAACGTAAATTGCAGCATAAAATATTTGTTAGTTTACGAGATTTGCCATAATAACAAAAAAAATTTAAACTGCTATATCTTCCGTTCTAATAATCGGATTGAGGTCTACTGTTTTTAAAATGTCAAGAAAAATGAGAGGAATAAATCTCTTTCAGAACAATTTTTTATAATTTTATAACTAAAAAAATTGTTAAATAATAATTGAATAAATTTCAAGCGACAATGTAAAATTCAATCACTTAAACGCTAAAATGATCTTACCTGTATTTTCTTTAATGTTTCAAAGGAATCCAATTGTAAATGCAAGTTTAACTTATTTAATTTTAATAATTTACGAGTATTTGCGATTTCTGCTAGTTTACGTGCAGACGACATTGCGCACGCAGCATTCTCCTGTAACCAGCTGACGTGATTCGTGGACTAAATTGGCTACGTGAGAATGCTGCGTGCGCAATGTCGTCTGCCGTAAACTAGCAGAAATCGCAAATACTCGTAAATTATTAAAATTAAATAAGTTAAACTTACATTTACAATTGGATTCCTTTGTAACATTAAAGAAAACACAGGTAAGATCATTTTAGCGTTTAAGTGATTAAATTTTACATTGTGGCTTGAAATTTATTCAATTATTATTTAATAATTTTTTTAGTTATAAAATTATAAAAAATTGTCCTGAAAGTGATTTATTCCTCTCATTTTCCTTGACATTTTTTAAAAAAGTAGACCTCAGTTTGATTATTAGAACGGAAGATATAGCAGTTTAAATTTTTTTGTTAATATTGCAAATCTCGTAAACTAACAAATATTTTAAGCTGCAATTTACGTTAAAGATTAGTCTTACTATATATAACAAAATTCCAAAGTTTCATTGCAATCGGTTAACCTACTCCGAAAAAGTCAAAATCTCACCTGGAATCGCACAGTTGCAAATGACAAACAAGCAAGGGTATTTTTTAAAAAATCATAATAATACTTTAAAACTTGTGACATTAAGAGCACTGGAGCGGGTATTACAATAAGTGATATTCTGAGGAGGCGCGAAGTACAATAATAATAGAACTTCACTTAGGTAAGTTCGTTTAATTATTAAATTTTAATGATTCACCATTGATTTGTTCAAATTAAAATCTTTTCGTCAAGGAAATGAGATCTTCAATAAATTTGTTATTTGAAACGTAATTTCAATCAACTGCAATATTTCACAACACATAGATTTAAAAAAATTGTTCACATAATTTATTAATCGACTTTTGAATAATATACAAAATTTCAATGTTCTTTAACAACTACTCCTGACATAATTATTATTTGATTTTCAGTTGTTCACTGTAATTAATATTTAACAGTTCAAAATAAGATTCGAAACTTTTAAAATCGTAGAAAATTCTAAATTTCGAGTTTTTATTTTTAAAATTTAATCTTACAAAATTTAAAAATAAGGAAAAAAGTAATAATTTGTTAAAGATAAAAAATAAAACTTAATTTAAATTCTTTGAATTCATAATTCTTTAAGTAGATATTTGATGCTTTTGGTAGAAAAAATGAATAAAAATGAAGACTCGATTGAATAATTTTTAAGTCTAATTCAATAGAGAATTTATTTAATAAATTCTATGTCAATCTAGAAGTTAAAATTATATTTTATTGAGAACTGAATAAGCATTTTATCAACGGGAGGCGTCGAAATAATAATTTATAATATGATTCAAGAAGATTCTTTTTTTTAATTAATTAATTAATTTCAATCATTAATTCATTAATCAGTTAATTGTGCAAAATATATGATAAATAGATTTATAATAATAATAATAGCATAATACGTACTGTCTATCAAAAGTTTTTAAGTAAAAATTTGTAACTATATACAATTAAATATGTATCAAAAGTAAAGTAATTTACATTTCTTTCTGATATTTAACAACTTTTGTAGCTGACAATGGTTTCCATTTTATGAAGAGATGTGGAGAATGTTCTGAGCTGAACTTCTTGACTGTTAGCAATAAAGGCAGGTTGAGTTTCATCCCATTCTTTTGGAATTCCACAGTCCGGAACAGTGTAAGTTAAAATATCGAAGGAACATGGACAGTCCAACAAAGGTAGAAAACTTACTGTACCTAAAATTAAATTGAGATGACAATTTTATAATTTGTAGTTGAATTAAAAAGTTAAACAAGTTGAAAATTATTCTATTATTTTAAAATTCTGTTAAAAAAATTAGACCCTATAAAAATTCTGTGCAATAAAAATTCAGATTAACATAATTGGACAAACATTTAATTAAATAGATATTCTGTTAAATAACATTTTTTTTTTGTTAAATGGAAATTTTATTAAATAAAAATTCACTAAATTTTTTAAATAATAATCCATTGAAGTAAAAATTCTGTTAAATAACTTCCTTTTAAAAAAAATTCTGCCGTGTAAAAATTTCAAATTAAAAAAATTTCGACCTTAACAAAATTTTTAGTTCTTTTACACATTTAAATTCACAAAAAACAAAAATTATAAATGTTGAAACAGGTTTTGATTTCATTTTTCTAATAATTCTTTTTTTTTACTTACCCGTAATTTGACGAATTACTTCTCTAATTTCTTTTTGAATTATAGCTATATCCTTTGTTCCAACTTCTGGCAATTTTCTTTCTTCTCCATTATTACTAGAACCATTCGGTGAATCGTTTTCATATTCAACTTTAAAATCCCATTTTTCTAAAACTTCTTTTGTATTAACATTTGTGATGACCAGAGCAATCTTGTGAATTTTTCTCTGTTCCAACCATTCTTGAACTTGTCCAAGAACGGTTTCCAAAAAAGTTTTAATTTTTTCATCAATTGACATTAGAAAAAATATACCAAAACGTTCTAACGGTTCAAAAGTTTCTGGAGGATAAATTCCACGTTGATAGAGTATGCTATTGATTCCATAGGCTAAAGCAAAAATTTTATTAATTAATAGACTTTTATGAGACCCAGTTGATTACAATTAATAACAGTAGACTAAAAATTTAATTAATAATTATAAATATTAATGACTAATTTTTTAATGCAATAGAATAAATTAGAATTGCTAACAAAAATTATTTATTTATATATATTTTTTTAATTGTTGATTTAAGTTTGGTTTTAGGGTCCATGAAATAAAGAACAATGTTCAGTATTCATATATATTTGAAGAAATTTTTAATTAGCCAAATTTTTATACAACAGATTTACGTGCCAGAAGTTAGCAACGCCATTTGGTTTTTTTGAAAAAACAATTTTTGTGCTAATTTTGTGCTAATTTTGTGCTAATTTGTGCCGCAAAAAGTTTTTTGAACAAATCAAAATTAAGGTGCAAAATTAAAAAAAAATTTTGATGAACCAAAAATATTATTTTCTTATAATAGAAAACAAATATTAGTGATCAATACTTTCAATTCATTACAATAAAATGCAATCAACAAAGATGAGATAAAAAAAAATTTTTTAAATGAAAAAATACACAAAAATTTTTTTTTATAACCCCGACATTATGAAAAACACAAATTTTTTAGAAGCAATTTCTGTGCTGAATTGTACAAGATTGCCATCAAAAGACCCTCTAATAACATATTTAAAACATTTGTACATTTTTCAAAACAATTAAATTTTTAATTAAATAAACGTACCTAAACCTGACAACTTCAAAAGATAATATTTTTCGAAAATTATTTTCGTGCTGAATTGTGCATGACCAGCACAAAAATAAACTCTAATAACATTTAAAAAAAATTTGTTTTTGTTGAAACTTGATAGGTTATATGGAAATAATAACACGTATAAGATAAAAAAAGATAGGGAAATTACATCAAATGAATTAACACTTTATTTACTATTTGAAAAATGGCTTATACACTTAAACAACTTAAAATATGTCTTGAACTTGAAATATATCTTAAATGAACCGTACAATGTGCAAACCGCAAGACCCTTTTCGTACGACTAAACCCAAAATGTGCTTAGGTACTCCAAGTACCTGGCTTTTCCCTTTCCCTTGGATTTTACTTTAACTTATTTGCTATATATATGAAAATAACATTATCGTTGTAATTCCAACACTCTCCCTCAACGATAATCCTACATTAATATTTACTAATTTGCAAAATTTAAATTCCTTAAAATAATTGCATTTCTAAAACGTCTTGAAAGTTTCAATTACAAAAATGATTTTTCAACTTACACAAAAGCATTGAAAAAGTTACATATAAACTTAATGTCCTTTAAATAATTGTCTTTAGTCTATTGTTGGTTCTTTTTTTTTCATTGATGACTAGTTATCACTTTTCATTTTCACTTTCTATAAATCCATATAAATTCTGGAGGTATACCTTTTTTTTTCCTACTTGATCTTCTTAACACTATATCGCTTTCATGAAAACTTTCGTCGTCATTAGGTGATTGATAATCCAGGGAATCACTTGATTCGGAACTACTTTCTGAAGAGCTGGTGTCTCTCCCTGAGACTTGATCTTCTTGTTGTTCATCAGCTTCATTGTTCTGCAAAACCTTGTCCTTTACACTTGTGTTTACCTGAATCCAGTCAATATTAACCAGATTTGCTTACACTTTTGTTTCCCACCTTGCCTTGGGTCTTCATACCTGACTTGGCATGCATCGTACTCGTACCCCTTGATTGACCTGCTTGTTTACTCCGACCATTTTCTTTAATCTTTATTGCTTTTTGCTGGCTTGAATCCTCGGTTTGTAACTCGAAAAGTTTATTATTCTTTAAAAATGCTGTTGCTTTTACTGTTCCATCTGTGGGGTTGATAACATTGCAAACTGAATTTTTGAACTGCACACTAAAACCTTTTTCTAATAGTCTTGACACTGACAATAAACTCGAACTTAGTTTTGGCACGTACAAAACATCCATAACCTTTATTGAGATTTCCTTTCCTTCATTTATGAGTTTAAGTGTCCCGGATCCGACCCCTTCGATATCGGTAAATTCTGTCCTATCTGCAAACTGTACCCTTCCTTTCTTTTCGAAATTGAGGGTTTCGAAAAATTCTTTGTTGTTGGACATGTGGCTTGTCGCTCCTGAGTCCATAATCCAACTTGATTTTTTTATTTCTTCATTTTCACTGTAAAAACTTGTACACAAATATTCGTTAGTTACAAAAAAACATTTATCTTCCATGAACATGTGTTCTGCCGTGTTTGCTTTTTCTTTTTCTTGCTTTAGTTTCCATTTTTTGTACTTTTCACAATCCCGTTTTAGATGACCTTTATTTTTACAAACATAGCATTCCCTTTCAGCTATAACTTGTGCCTTGAGTGCTGATTCCCGCGATTCATTTTCTTCATTTAATGCCATTTTGTTTTTCCGTCTTTTATATTCGTCGATGAGTTTACATTTCGTTAATGACAATGACAAACCTTCTTGTCTTCCCTCTAGCATTGTGACCAACGTATCATATGAATCTGGTAGACTTTCAAGAAGCATGGCAGCTGCAAATTTGTCCCTTATCCCTTCACCTAGAGCATTTAATCTATTAACGATTTCTTGAACTTTATTGACATGATCTTCCATATCACCGTATTCACTTAAACGCATCCTGCACAGAGTTCTATATAGGTGGGCAATACTGGCTTCCGAAGATTTTTGGTGATAATCTTCGAGAGATTTCCAAGCTTCCTTAGCATTTTTCGCGTTTATAATATGAACTAACTGATTATCATCTACG
This sequence comes from Leptopilina boulardi, assembly GCF_019393585.1. Classification (NCBI taxonomy): domain Eukaryota; kingdom Metazoa; phylum Arthropoda; class Insecta; order Hymenoptera; family Figitidae; genus Leptopilina; species Leptopilina boulardi. The sequence goes on along the minus strand of NW_026137909.1, from coordinate 973,561 downwards.
AGTAATGAAATCGTCGATGATGCTTGATCGTTCATTCTTTTCCATGCTGTATCTGGTTCAACTGGAATTTCTTCACTTACAACTGTCCATATCTCTAAATTAATGAGCATTTGTTTTACCCTGAATTTCCACACGGTATAATTGTTGTTATTGAGCTTCTCAACTTGAAAGCTCGGACGGAAACTTTGAGCCATCATGAAATTGAATACTCTTTAATCACTGAACTGTAGAAAATTCAAAAATGTCACCGGTTTTTACACTTTACTTAGAAACTGTATGAACTATCTGTTAACCTTTTTATTGTTCTTTATACACTTTAGTCACTGTTATTTAATGTACTTTATTTTAATTCTTCACTCGAAAATTTAATTCACTTGATATTCACTTTATTTTCTTACTTTATTTCTTTTCTATCTATTCTGGGCCCATAACCTGTTGAAACTTGATAGGTTATATGGAAATAATAACACGTATAAGATAAAAAAGATAGGGAAATTTCATCAAATGAATTAACACTTTATTTACTATTTGAAAAATGGCTTATACACTTAAACAACTTAAAATATGTCTTGAACTTGAAATGTATCTTAAATGAACCGTAAAATGTGCAAACCGCAAGACCCTTTTCGTACGACTAAACCCAAAATGTGCTTAGGTACTCCAAGTACCTGGCTTTTCCCTTTCCCTTGGATTTTACTTTAACTTATTTGCTATATATATGAAAATAACATTATCGTTGTAATTCCAACATCTTTATTTTCCAAAATAACTAAATTTATAATTTAACAATAACGATCATAACCAAAAAATTTTCAAAAATTAAAATTTTCAGAAACTAATTTTTTTGCTGAATTGTGCATGACCAACACAAAAATAAACTCTAATAACATTTTTTAAAAATATTTACATTTTCCAAATCGACTCAATTTTTATTTTAACAATAACGATCATAACCAAAAATTTACAAAAATAAGAATTTTTAGAAATTAATTTTTGTGCTGAATTGTGCATAAACAGCACAAAAATACACTTTTATAACATTTTTTAAAAATATCTATACTTTCCAAAATAACTAAATTTTTAATTTAACAATAACAATCATAACCAAAAATTTACAAAAATAAGAATTTTTAGAAACTAATTTTTGTGCTGAATTGTGCACGACCAGCACAAAAATAAACTCTACTTACATTTTTAAAAATATCTATACTTTCCAAAATAACTAAATTTTTAATTTAACAATAACGATCATATCCAAAAAAATTTCAAAAATGAAAATATTTAGAAACTAATTTTTGTGCTGGCTTGTGCACGACCAGCACAAAAATACTGGTGCTCTAGATAGTCTTGTACATGTAATAAATATGCTTATAATGAGCAATGTATTTTACAATGAACAGATTAGCGAATTTGAAAGCGATATATTTTCGTTGGCAAAAATTTTTATTAAAAAAAATTAGGATCTGAAGTTTTCAAAGCACGTGCAAGAGTTCTTCGCAATTCAAGTGCTACTATAAAGGAAGTAAAGCAATACGATAAAAAAATCAAAACAGGCAAATCAGTGATAAGCATAGTTACAATAAATGCTGTTTGTAATCTAACTGAACCAACAACCAATCTCTTCTCTGCAACGCCGAGTTATGCAGTTGAGTATACATGTACTATTATGTAAAAAGATACAGAAAGATGATTTTATGGTAGGCCATATTAACTTACAAGTCATTTATAATTCTGGCATCGTAAATTTACTTGAAGCACTCCAAATTCCTCCCCGAAAAAGATAAAATTTGATGCAACAAAAAGAAAAAAATGAAAATTTACTACGGACCACATCTTCTAATATCTGTAGAAGTTGGGAAACGAAACGACACAAGAATCTGTGACATACTAAAAATCATAAAACTTAGTCAAAAGGCCGAATATAAGATTCCTAATTTTATTGGATATTCCGGTTCATATAACCCAGAAATTCCTGGACATTATAAGGCATATGTTCTAGTCAATCAAACTTGGTTATTGTATGATGATTTATCATCATCAAAACAACCAGAAAAGATATATGACAACGAAAAAGTGGTGGATCCACATGTTTTAATTTATTCAAAATAGGCAACAAACAAACAAAATTGATTGTATGCGAAATATAAGAACCAAAGATTTCAAAGAAATGAAGTATTAAAAAAGTACCTTAATGATAGAAAAGATATTATGTTGTTCTTTAAAGAAACATTTCTCCTTATTTTAAAGCATTATTATAAAAAAATTATAATGTTAATTTTGACATACGTATAACTAATATCTTAAAATTACTGTCCTCAAAGAAATAGTAAAGTAAAAAGTTACAAATCATATATTGCTCCGCAATACCTATTACCTTGTAAGTGATAAAAAAGTTATTTATGTATAATAAAGTTTTTATTTTTACACTTTAACAAAAGTAATGATATATCTGTATATAGACTAAGTGATTTATGATCGTTATTGTTAAATAAAATGTTGATTACTTTGGAAAATATAGATATTTAAAAAAAAATGTCAAAGAAGTTTCATTTTTACAAAGACATACATACATTTCCGTACAAAACTGTTTTCAAGAATTTTGATTTTCAATAATTTCAGGATTGAAAACAACATTTTAAAAATAAAAAATGAGATATTTTAGAAAAAATAGTTATTTCAAAAAATTGGTACTGAGGTATGATTTGTGTTAATTATGCACAAATCAGAAGAAAAATTAATGTATAAATACTTTGATTTTTCAAAATTTTCTGTTTAAGATCGTCAATGTCACATTAAAAATTGAGTTAATTTTGAAAATATAAATATTTTTAAAAAATGTTATTAGAGTTTATTTTTTTGCTGGGCATGTACAATTCAGCACAAAAATTAGTTTCTAAAAATTTTCATTTTTGAGAATTTTTTTGATATGATCGTTATTGTTAAATTAAAAATTAGTTATTTTGGAAAGTATAGATATTTTTAAAAATGTAAGTAGAGTTTATTTTTGTGTTGGTCGTGCACAATTCAGCACAAAAATTAGTTTCTAAAAATTCTTATTTTTGTAAATTTTTTATTATGATCGTTATTGTTAAATTAAAAATTTAGTTATTTTGGAAAGTATAGATATTTTTAAAAAATGTTATAAAAGTTTATTTTTGTGCTGTTTATGCACAATTCAGCACAAAAATTAATTTCTAAAAATTCTTATTTTTTAAATTTTTGGTTATGATTGTTATTGTTAAAATAAAAATTGAGTCGATTTGGAAAATGTAAATATTTTTGAAAAATGTTATTAGAGTTTATTTTTGTGTTGGTCATGCACAATTCAGCAAAAAAATTAGTTTCTGAAAATTTTAATTTTTGAAAATTTTTTGGTTATGATCGTTATTGTTAAATTATAAATTTAGTTATTTTGGAAAATAAAGATATTTTTTTAAAATGTTATTAGAGTTTATTTTTGTGCTGGTCATGCACAATTCAGCACAAAAATAATTTTCTAAAAATATTATCTTTTGAAGTTGTCAGGTTTAGGTACGTTTATTTAATTAAAAATTGAATTATTTTGAAAAATATACAAATGTTTTAAAAATGTTATTGGTGGGTCTTTTAATGCCAATCTTGTACAATTATTCAGCACAGAAATTGCTTCCAAAAAAATTTGTGTTTTTCATAATGTCGGGGTTATGAAAAAATTTTTTTGTGTAATTTTTTATTTAAAAAATTTTTTTTATCTCATCTTTGTTGATTGCATTTTATTGTAATGAGTTGAAAGTATTGATCACTAATATTTGTTTTCTATGATAAGAAAATAATATTTTTGGTTCATCAAAACTTTTTTTTAATTTTGCCCCTTAATTTTGCTTTTTTCAAAAAACTTTTTGCGGTACAAATTAGCACAAAAATTGTTTTTTCAAAAGAACGAAATGGCGTTGCTAACTTCTGGTACGTAACAGATTCTCTATTTCATATAATTTTTATTTAATTCAATTTCTATTTAACAGAATTTTAACTGAGTCGAATTTTGAAATGTCATAATTCTTATTTGACCGTAGCTTAATTTGCTAGAAATTTTATTTGTACGAATTGTAATTTGATGGAAATGACGTCAGGCCCTGCGCGCACTAGCCGATTTGTGTCGACCGACAAAGAGAGTTCCTTAAGGGATACGCTACCGAGCGGACGCGTTATTTTGCTTACGAAACATATATTGAGTTTCACGGGTTCTCCTAGTTCGGTGTTATCTTGCCAATAACGATTAAATCCGGGATCTTCTTTTTTTTTCTTTTAAAGACACAAAGAGTCTTATTGTGGGTTTCATATAGCATTCTCACCTTTCGTGGAATAGTTGTTTTTTTTAGGTTAGCCAGCCTCGTGGCTGTGCGCGCGCGTCGCAGAGGCACGCAGCGCGGATTTCTCAACTTCCGCAATGGACTTTACTGATGAGACAGAGGAGGAGATAGCTGCGAAAAAATTTTATTATTTTATCAAGATAATACAAAAAACTTTCGTTCGAGAAACAACGGAACAAAAGCGTAAATGCGAAAATCAATCAGACCCATCCATGCCGCCTCCTTCTTCTGTCAAAGTGCATTCAAAATCACCCGCTAATATAAATTCGGCAATTAATAAATCTAAAATCAAACACGCGAAATACGAAAATTCAAATGAAGGCAACTGTCCAATTTTCTTACAGCGCGATCCCAATCCGAAAGATGCGTCGAAAGACTTAAACCATGTGTCGGTCGGTAAAATCATCCACAACCTTTACCCGGGTAAAGTTGTCGGTATTTATCCAAGTGGTCGCGGAAAAGTTCGTGTTATCACGAATAGTGGCAGAGCGGCAAACCAGATTACATCTGACCCCACTCTGAAATCAAAAGGTCTAATTGCAATAATCCCATCAAGTTTCGTCACGTGTCAGAGCATCATTAATAACATCGGGATAGATATCTCTACAGATGAAATCCTAGAACACGCAGAAGTTGTAGGTGTTAATAAAGATATTAATATCATTGGTGCCATGAGGTTTAATCGCAAAAAAATTGACGAGGACAACACGGTTAAGTATGAACCTTCCACTACCGTTCTTCTAACCTTCCAAGGTACTACCATTCCAGAACGCGTTGCAATTTATAAAGGTTCAACCCCAGTGCGACCCTACGTACCCGACCCACGTATGTGCCTAAATTGTCTAAGATTTGGCCACATAGCCAAACACTGCAGGTCCAAACCTCGATGCCAACAATGCGGCGGCTCAGCCCCCCATACAGACGATTCTAACCCCTGTACCCACGCGTCAGGTCCTCCAAGATGTGCAAATTGTAACGGTCCACACAAACCTTCCTCAAAACAATGTCGAGAATTCACTTTTCAAAAAGAGGTGCCCTACTATGCGACACAACACAAAATTTCCTTCGATGAAGCCAAAGAAATTCTTAAACCGAAAAAGGTAACTCGTCATATAAATTCATTTAATTTTTCCGACTTTCCTGATCTGGTAGATCAACCAGTCCCTTCTGCATCTCTCACACAAAATCCAAACTCTAACCTCCAAAAACGCTTATTTTCTCAAGTATCATCCACACACAATAACCATTCTCAACGGTTATCAAACAACACGTCACACTCTCGTATACACGAAACACAAAAAAACCACTTTTCTTCTTCATCCTTTTTCGCTACAAATTGGAACAACGGCAGGTCTAACATCTCCATGCCTAACGGTTTTGCTCTTTCCAAATACACATCTACCTCTCCTTCCTCTCCTCCATCTGAACCACACACATCTAACTCCAACCCTCAATTTTAAGAATCACTCACTTCTTTCATTTCACTTCTAAACATGCATGTCACTCAAATTTCTTCCAACTCACCTCCAGAAATCGTGAAACAAAAACTTGAAACTCTCTCTAACATCATCACTAGCCTCCATTCTTTGTTAGCTCTTCCAGCTCACAAGGATGACTAGTCTTTCCAAATTAAATATCTTACAGTGGAATTGCCGTGGTGTTTCTAACAAGACACACGAAATTCACAAACTTTCCAATCAATTTGATATTCTCCTCCTTTGCGAAACCTTTTTGAAGCCTGAGAAACGCGTTAACTTTAATATTCTTAAACAATTTAATATTATTAGATCAGACAGAACAGTAAATAAAGGCGGCGGCCTTGCTTTTGTAATTCGCAAGAATTTAACATTTTCAAAAATCGGTTCAATTTTCACTCGGGAGGATGAATTTGAGACACTCGCTGTTTCAATTGACTCCTCCATGGGTGAACTTTTAGTAGTATTAGTTTATAGAGTTCCGGGTAAATTAACCCCTTCCACCTACTGGAAAAATTTTTTCAACTCCATTAAAAATTCGGGCTTCAACACGGTTTTTATAGGAGGAGATTTTAACTGTCACAGCACCCTATGGGGTAGCTCTCATGTTTGCCACAACGTACGCAATGTATGCGATGAATTGGATGTACAGACCTTATTCTTCTAAACAATGGATCACCCACTCTATTAAGCCGTCCACCAAACCCTGGTTCTGCTTTAGACCTTACTTTCGTAACTTCAAATCTATACACAACCTCTTCCTGGAAGGTCTACAATGACACTTTAGGTAGCGATCATTTTCCCATCTTCACATCTTTAGGTATTACAATACCTATTTCCATATTTGCTTCACATAAATACAATTTGAGAGGTATTGACTGGTCTCTCTTCTCTTCTGAACTCCATTCGTCCTTAGAATCAAACTCAAATGTACTACACACAGATAACGCAATCTCCGATTATGATCAATTTGTACATCTTGTAGATACAACAATTAACTTAATTTGTTCACAACTCACAACCTCATCTAACACACGTCACAAATCCTCCTCATCTAAAAAACCATTTGTTCCTGCACCTTGGTGGGACAGTAAATGCGATGAAGCAATAAAAAATAGGAAAGAAGCCTTAAAAAATTATAAAAAATTATCAAATTACACGAATTTTCTTATTTATAAAAAAACCGAAGCCATAGCCAAACGTACCCTTAGTGAAGCCAGGCGACAATCCTTTAAAACATTTTGCGACTCTTTAGACAGACATATACCTTTAACGAAGGTATGGTCTGTCATCAAATCATTCAAAAACCGATACACACAACCCTCCTCTGCATCTTGCTCGGCAGAAAGGGAAACTATTGAAAAATTACACTCACTCGTCGATGAACTTCACCCACCTACCGTTTTTCATGACGACGTCCCCGTTGATTTTGACAACAATCCGTTCTTAGAAGCTTCTTTTACTATTTCCGAATTGACAACAGCTATTAAATCATGTAAAACTAAATCATCCCCGGGCCTTGATAAAATAGACTACAACATTATTCAACACTCTCCAGACATAGCCTTATCAACTCTTCTGTCAATTATTAATAGAATAATCTCCAATGGCGTTTTCCCTTCTTCCTGGAACAATTACCTCATTTTCTTCCTTCCAAAATCCTCACCTGGTACACTACCGTCCGGAATTGTGCGAACTATGCTTTTTCAACAACTATAAAACTGTTCAAATCTTCAAAAATATTAAAACTAAAATTTTTTCCTCTTTATTTTATTAAAGCTAATAAAATTCTGAAAGAAATGACACCTTGACAAAGAGAATATGTTAATTTTTCAATTAGATATCTAAGAAAAACCCAATTTTCAATGTTTTTACTATTTTTTTTATTTCTCTGGCAAAAATTAATATTTTTAAACGTTCTTAGGTTCATTGAAATCGTATTTTGTTATGCAATTCAAATTATATAAAACAATTAATGCACACATTCTTCCCTAGCGTATGCAAACCGTGAAAGTTGGCTCATAAAATGTCAAAAAATTGAAATTTAATTCTACAATAAAATATGATGTTTAAAAATCAAGTAAATATATCATTCTAAAATTCTCTGATTTGTGTAAGTAAATTTAAGATTTATACATTTTACTGATCATTTTTTGTCATATAAATATTAATCACAATTTTTTGACATTTTATGAGCCAACTTTCACGGTTTGCATACGCTAGAGAAGAATGTGTACATGAATTGTTTTATATAATTTGAATTGCATAACAAAATACGATTTCAATGAGCCTAAGAACGTTTAAAAATATTAATTTTTGCCAGAGAAATAAAAAAAATAGTAAAAACATTGAAAATTGGGTTTTTCTTAGATATCTAATTGAAAAATTAACATATTCTCTTTGTCAAGGTGTCATTTCTTTCAGAATTTTATTAACTTTAATAAAATAAAGAGGAAAAAATTTTAGTTTTAATATTTTTGAAGATTTGAACAGTTTTATAGTTGTTGAAAAAGCAGAGTTCGCACAATTTCGGACGGTAGTGTAAATTTCGTCCTATTTCCCTAGCATCTTGCCTTTTTAAAATTTCCGAAAAACTAATCTACAATAGACTTATCTGGCTTATCGAACGTGATAAGATCCTCAGTCCAAAGCAATTTGGATTCAGGAAAGGTAAATCCTGCACGGATTGCCTTTCACTGCTCTCCACTGAGATTTGGACAGGCTTAACACAACGCGAAATCACCGGTGCACTCTTTTTAGATATAAAAGGGGCATTCCCCAGCGTGGTACCAAATATTTTAATTAAAGATCTTAAAGAAATAGGCATTCCGGAATCAATTTCTCGTTTTATATATAACTCAATTAAATGTAAAAATATGTTTGTCAAAATCAACGGCGAGGTTATAGGCCCTAGAACCAGTACGGATGGCCTTACACAGGGCAGCATATTTAGCCCAATCAATTACTCCATTTACACTAGAAAACTTAATACCATTATTCCTGCAGATTGCGAATTGAACGCATTTGCCGACGATTTATCTGTTACCTGTCGCTCCCCTGACCTTAACCAAATTATTAATTCTCTTCAAAGTTGCCTTAATATAATTTCCGAATTTTTAACTGACAGAGGTCTGGAAGTTTGCCCAGTTAAAACTAAATTCATTATTTTCAGTAACAAAAAACTTAATTCAGATGACCCTAACCTTTCTTTAACTTTAAATGAAATAATTATTAAACCATCCCCCACAGTTAAATATCTTGGTATTCACTTTCACGAGTCTGCTTCCTCCGATACTCACTTCAACTATCTTTGCGATAAAGGAAGAAAAATTCTAAGTGTACAAAAGTCCTTAGAGGAACTTGGTGGGGAGCGGACCCTCATCTACTCCTTCGTATTTACGATTCATTACTTAGAAGTCCCATAGATTATGATTCACAAGCCTCTAACTTTAAATCTCATAAAAATTTCTCTCGTTTAGAAAAAATACGTAACCAAGCTCTGAGACTAGCCGTAGGCTATAGACAAAGCACCCCTATCAATGTTATGTTAGCTGAATGTTGTGAACCCCCCTTAAGAACAAGATTTAATTTCCTTGCTAAAAAATATCTTTATAGAGTTTTCTCAAATTCCACCCATCCACTTCGAACTAAACTTCCAGAGCTCTCTCACCTTACCATTGATTCCAACGTAAAATTCAACTATCCCCTTTTAATCGCATTTGAAAAATCAAAAAATTATAGCGAACTAATTAGAAGTAAGGACCTTGATCCTTACTTTGAATTCCTCTTTGAGGATCACTAATTTACTCCCCAGATTATTCTTAACTGGGGTCACTCACTTCAAAATTCATGTAATCCCTCTATCGTTTTTAAGAACTTAACTAATTTTAACTTCCCTAATCATATCTTTTTCTTCACCGATGACTCTAAATCTGAAGTGGATCATTTGGCTGGCTGTGCCTTTGTCTGCCCTTCTTTAAACCTAACTTCAAAATTTAAAATTTCAGATTACTCGTCAATTTTATCATTAGAAGCATTCGCAATTTTATTTTGCCTAGATTATATAATTAATTCCGATCTTTCTAACACAGTTATTTTTTCAGACTCACTTAGCGTTTTAGTAACTTGACCTCAAAAAATACCTATAAAACGAAATCTTACATAATTTTTACAATTAGAAACAGATTAAAAATACTCGACAACCTGAATCGTCCAACAACCCTTATTTGGGTTCCAGGTCATTCGGGAATTGAAGAAAACGAGAGGGCAGACGTCGCAGCCAAGGACGCGACTGCCAACTCAGATTTAGTTAACATACCTCTCCCTTTTTCTGACTTCTTTTGCCTTGCCAAAAAACAATTAGTTGACAGCTGTAACTCCTTTTTTAGAGACATAGGTAAAGACAAGGGAATCCATTACACCCAATTCTATTATAAGCCACGTAGGAAACCATGGTTCGCGAACTTTACAGCTCGCCGACTATGGATCGTTTCCTTATGTCGTGCGAGAGCTAATCACTATAACCTAAACGCCAGCCTCGCTAGAAAAAACTATATTAAATCGGGTGATTGCTCCCACTGCCCTAACACAGAACAAGACCTTGATCACATATTATGGACCTGTCCCAGATTCGATACACTTCGGGTAGATTTAATAAAATCTCTTTCTAGAGCTTTAAAATGCTCTCCTCCTTTTAGTTGCGTACAATTCCATACCAATCCCACCCCCAGAGTTGTTTCTCACATTTTTAGATTTTTAAAACGCGCTAAAATAAACATTTAACTTTAATTTAACTCATTACCAATTATTACTCTTAACTGTTTAAATTGGGATCGGCTAAACTGCAATACGCCATCTGGTGGGGACCCATTCTCTCCCTCCATTTTCTTTCTTTGTCTCTCTTCAATTAATAGGTTAGAAAGAGTAGAAAAAACAAAATGGAGGGAGAGAATGGGTCAAAGTTACTAGATTGTTACTAGACCTCCGTTCCCAATAATTACCTCTTTTTATATATATGCTTTAATTTTCGCGCTCTCCTCCACAGTGTCTCATCATGGGTGCGCGGTGGTTCAACCGGGAATCCATCTTGGATCCCCGGTTGCACCTCCGCGCCCCCTGTGCGGCGGCATACGGACCGCCTTTTCTCTGTTCACAGATATCAAGTTTAAGCCTCATTCATTCACCAGGTCATGGCCGGATATACAGGCGCAAAGCTATTAATTAATTCTATTATTACTTATATATTATATAACCATAATTTTTAAATTATTTTATTAATAAAATCAACTTAATTGATATAAATTAATATTATTGTTTAAATATAATCCAATTTAAAAATGATTAATATTAAACTATAATTGTTGTAGTTTATAAGTAAATCGCATAAGTACGTTAAGTTAAAGAAAATGAATCCCGGTACAGAGAAAATCTACCTAAAACCTAGATAAACGGCCGACAAATTGTCGTCTAGTGTGCGCTCGTACATTGGTTTCCATAAGCGACTGCTTCGCCGACAGCACGCCGACACTTTTGTCGTGTCGGTGGAAAATCGTCTAGTGTGCGCTCGCCTATGCTCTTCTTCAGTCGACGGGGGCAATTTTGTCGTTTATTCATACTTTAAATATGGAAAACGCTTGTTGGCATATAATAAAATTAAAATGTGTGTTGATAATTAATTTTGTTATATATTTGATTCAATTGCATTTATAGATTCTCTGAATTCGTGATAAAATATAAATTTTGAGGTTAGGGGTATTTGTTTACTAACTTGAAATCTTTTACTGCTGCGGTAATTCCCACTTAAAATATATATTTTATATCTTTTTAATAACATACATACTGGATATTGTTTAATAATGTTGTTAAAATGTAAAATGTGATTAGAAAACATACACCCATAACCTCAAAATTTATATTTAATCACGAATTCAAAGAATCTATAAATGCAATTGAATCAAATATATAACAAAATTAATTATCAACACACATTTTAATTTTATTATATGTCAACAAGCGTTTTTCATATTTAAAGTATGAATAAAATTGATGAAAGTGGAAACAAATTTTCTTCCCCATAAGAATAACATTATGTCGTCTGTTTGTTGTCCCTCCAGGCCTCTGACGTCATATCTTGAACTCAAAATATCTCGATGAACTGACACAGCCTAATATTTTTTCGATGATTTACAATTTCGGTCAAATGAAAATTCAATTATTTGATAATTCTCTCGAACGACAATTCGTACAAATGAAACTTCCGACAAATAAAGTGTCAATGAAATGGAATTTCTGATATTGAAAAATTCGACCAAGTGGAAAATTCTATTTAAAAAAAATTCTCTAAAATAATAATTCGTTTAAATAAAAAATCTCTTTATTGAAAATTTGATGAAATAAAAGTTTTGTTAAATCTAGAATTTATGTTACATGTGAATTCAGTTAAAAGTCAAAATTCTGTTAAGTGAATATTTTGCTAAATAAAAATTAGATTGAAAAACAATTATGTTAAATTAAAACTTTGTATTATGGAAATTTCGCAAAGTAAAAAATATAAAAATTATCATAAATAGAAATTATATGAAACAAAAATTTGGTGAACTAGAGAATCTGTTGTATAAAAGCTCGATTAAATGAAAATTCATTTAAATATTAATTCACTCAAACAAAAATCTTTAAATATTTAAATCCACTTCAATATAAATTCTACTTTTGAAAATTCGGTAACAAAAAAATTTGAACTCATTAATTTTCAACCGTAGAAAATTCCAACAAATTCCGTGAGTGAAATATTCATGCGTCGCATTTTAATTTTAAAAATTGGATAGAAAAATTCAAAAAATTATAGCTATTATGAGTCACAATATTGAATATTTAAAACTCTAATATACTACCTATTGGAAATTGAAAAACAATTAGGTAATTTATTAATAATTTTTAAAATAAAACTTGAAATTTTCAAAAACTACAAATTTAAACTTCAGTCGCAATTTTTTATTATTTTTCATTGCTGATTTTTTAATACATTTTTTTCATGATTCTTAACAATCAAACGTATGGATTTAATAAAAATTCAATTTTTTCAGGAAATAAAATTTCTGAAAAATAAAAAAAAATTGTAAAATTGTTAAAAATTACTTTTTTTCATTTTTCATAGTGAAATATGAATTCAGGTTCTAAAAAAATTTCTAAAAAAATTGTTACCCCCAAAACAATACTAATTATGTTTGGTTTAAATTTTATCAATAATTATTCCTTAAAAATTTAACTTCTACAATTTTTATTATTTTTTTGTAATCTTTTTTCATATTTCTGAACAATCAATCGTATGATTTTTTACAAATTTTAATATTTTCAAAAAATAAAATTTCTAAAATATTGAAAAAATTTTTTTTTTTAATTCTGATAATTCACAATAATTTTAGATCCCAAATAATGTCAGAAAAAAAATTGACACCCCTTAACAACATTAATTTCGATGAGTTGAAATTCACCGGTCCCTCCCCTTAAAATATGAGTCGAATAAAATTTAATTAAATTACAATTTTAATTTATAAATACTTCGATTAATAAAAATTTTGATTCATTAAAATTTGTCCTAAATAATTTGTAAATAAATGAAAAATTTTAGATTAAATTAAATTTAATAAATTTAATATAGAAAAAATTTTTATTCCGATTTAAAATTTATTTTAATTTATTAATATTAATAGGGTCAGTTGGGGTAAATGGGGACAAAATCGCTATTTTTCACAAATCACGTAAGTTTCTTCCTATAAAAGATAATATTTGCGGGTTTATATTTTTTTAAGTTGTTATTTACGTTCCCAGGATTAATTTTATGCAGCAGAAAATAATTTAGATAAGCTTTAAATGCATGAAACTGACTGTCCCCATTTACCCCAAAAATTTGAAAACTCAGGGTTATTAGCTCAGCTTATTATTATTAACCAAATTGACAAAAACAAAAATTCAAGTAAATTTCTGTTATAGGAGTCATAAGGAAAAAGAAAAAAAATTTGGTATGATTTTTAAGTCTGTTTTCTTTGAAATGCGAGACAAAATACTGAAATAGTTCGACTTTGATTTTCAAGTTTTTATGCAGTGAGCGATAACTTGAATTATCATGCTGCCAATTGTCAAGATAAAAGCTTGGCAATACTCAAAACCTCTTGCAGGTGATCTGAGGTTAAAATATTGACGCTGAACTTAATATTAAAACTGTAAATTAAGCTCCAAAACCTTTTGTCCCCATTTACCCCAACTGACCCTACTTTTAAATTATTTAATAAACTAGCAAAATTAAACGCGCGCAAGCGCGCCAAATTGAGCATTTAATTATTTGTTAGAAATAAATTAAAGATTAATATTATTAATAATAATTTACTTTATTAGAATATTATTACATAATAAATGATAATAATGAAAATCATATGTTTTATTTGAAAAAAAATGCAAATAAAATACATTTTTTTAGTATAAAATGTAGATCTTCTTCAATTGAATTATTTAACAAATTTTGAACTAAAATGATTCTTCACTAAATTAATTATTTTTAATAATTTTAATGAAATACATCACAAATTCTATTATATCAAAATTATTTTTCTATTAAAATTTTTATGAAATTTAACAATTGTTTATAATTTTAAAAAAATATATCACAATAAAATTGAATTATTTTTTAAAAATTTCAATTCAAAATAAACTAAAATTCAATTAATACCCGAAATTTGAATTAAAAATCAATTAAAATTCAATAATTATCCAAAATTTTCAATTTAAAATTTAATTATTTATCAAGTTTTCAATTTAAAATAAAATAAAATTCAATTATTTTCTAACATTTCTATTCAAAATTAATTAAATTTTCAATAATTTGAATTTAAAAGCATCTAAAATTTAATTATTTCTAAAATTTTCCATCGAAAATCTTTTTTTTTGAAATTTAATAATTTCAATTATAACTCTAAGGAAATTCAATTATTTTTAACTATTTTAATAATATTCTTTGAAAATTCAACTATCTGAAACCATTTTTCAATTAAAAATGATTTTCAAATTATTGTATTTTGTCCGCATTTTCTAATAAATTTTTAGTCAAATCATCTAAAATTTTAATTACAAAACACTTAAAGTTTCAATTAATTTCAAAAATCTCAATTTTAAATCTTTGAAAATTCAATTAAATTTAAAAAATGTTTTCCAAAAATTGTTTGATAAATTATTTTTAGTTCTGTAAAAATTAATAATTGTTTTAAAATTAACATTATCTTTTGAAATTTAATTATTTCTAAAAATTTCAACTTTAACCCTTCGAAAAGGATTATTATTAAAAAAAAAATTTTTTATTTAAAAATCTGTAAAATATTTTTGTTAAAATAAAAAACAAATCCTCTTTTTTTTTGAATATAAATCGACTAAAACGACTTTTTGTGTCTTTAAGTTGATTCGAGGCATGTGTTTTTATAATTAATATAATATTTAATAGGTATTCGTTGGCCCCTGGTACCTTAAAAATAAATTTTGAAAAATAAATTTTTTTCAAATTACTATCTTGTACGAAATTTCCTCAATTGAATTATTTATAAAAAAAAAAAGGTCAAAATGTGTAATCTTGTTTTCTCTAAATAAAAGTAAGTTCAAGAATAATAATAAGAAGAATAAACCGATTATTTGTATATTTATATTTGTATTAATTATTATAATTTTTTATTTATAATTATTGTTTTAAAAAAAAATAATTTAAAACTAATGAATTATTTTTCAACATTCTTGAGTTTAAATCTTTTCTTATTTTTCGAAATTTTTTTATCCTGATTACTTTCACAACTGTCACTTTGCAATAAAATTTTTTTTTTTTAAATAGTAAATAACTTGAATTCTATACAAAAGAATGATGAAATTAAGCTGAAAAACTTAAAAAAAAACGTTAATTAATTCTAGAGGAACTGACAAATTAAAAATATGCAAAATTCAAATTTTCTTCTATATAATATCTAACAAAACAATTAACATAACCTCTTTATTCCGGTTATAATTTCTTCAAAATTTGTTCAGTTTTCAAAAAATAAAAAAAAAAAATTTTTATTATTTTTATTTTTCTCATTTAAAATGTTTTACCATTCATAAAAAAAAGTGTTCACATAATTCTAGATTAGTATATATAACGAACGCTTTTAAATTTGACCGTTATTGAAAAAATAACAGTCAGTAATATAATATATATAATTATAATTATTCTATAGTTTACTTACTTAAATATTGCTTCACTAATTCAGCTGATCCTTTTAAAGTTATACATTTTGTTTTGTGCTGAGTGGCCGTCATTATTAAAATTAAAATTTATTTTAGGAAAATCAAAGAAATAATAATATACACAACTTGTTTTTAGTCTTTTGAGTGTGTTTACTGTTTATTCTGTTTTTATTATCACGGATGGGAATAAAATATAAAAGCACGAAAGGGTAGGATGTTAAGTTACGCGTCATTTACGTAAAAATACCAGTTGAGGTGGGGGAAATCCAATATGGCCGTTAATTGAAGGACAACTTTACATTGAAAGCATAGGGTGACATTCCCCGGTGATATCACCGTGACATCTGGTTGATATATCGTGCTACTTGGGATATTATTCTTTATAATAGTACTTTACAATATAAAGGTTATTTATACCTCTAGTATTTTGGTCGAGCAATTGGCTGTATTGAATTTTCACGGAGAATCACGAATTTTAATTGGCTCTAACACAATTCAATTTTCACGGTGAAAATTTAATATTTTTCAGGGCCAATCAAATTCAGAGTTACAACTGAAAATTCAATGCAGCCGACTGTTTGACCAAAATACTCGAGGTATAGGCCAAAGCAGAATAGATTCTTGAACGGGAACGCAACCTTGAACGGAAACGTAAGAATGAGTGAGAAAAGAATAAAGATATTTGTTATCCTTCTCTTACTCATTCTTACGTTTCCGTTTACGATTGCGTTCCCGTTCAAGAATCTATTCTGCTTAGGCCTTATAAAAGTACCTTTACACTGTGCTAGTTCAAAAAATGGACCAACTGTACATATAGTGAATTAACCTATAATTTGGGTACGCTAAATTCAATGGCGTTAACCGTTTTTCAAGATTGGGTCAAATTTTTAAAATAATCGCCATTTTTTGCCCATTATCAAAATACAACTATTATTACTAATTCAAAATACAATTTTTCCTCATCAAAAAGAATAAAATTGACTTGAAACTCGTTACCCAAATTAGGTTTGTTCGTTCCTAGTTTGTTCCTAAGCACAGTGCTATTATTAGAAATATTTTAACAATAATAAAAAATTATATTTATTTTAAATTAAATTTTATAATATTCTTAAAGATAAATTTTTTATAATATTTTTTGAATTAATTTAATTTTCTTTCTAAAAATAAAAATATCCTTTTCACATTTTGTGATTTAAATCGCTCGGTTTCAATATGGCCGTCATTTAAATAGAGTATTCTGATTGGATGACTGTTTTAACTGCGCGCTGCAAAACCTTGATAGTTGTTGAACCTTGCTAATGACAGCTGATCCATGGCTGATCCATGAAGTCGGGAAATGAGGTGTCAGAATATGTCGTACTTAAAAATATTAAAAACAATAACAATTGACTATTATTGTAAACCAAAGATGTGTCATTAATTAAATCACTAACATTCTAAATTGTTAGTAATAAATTGTTTCTGTGTTTAACGGAATTACATTATAACCTAATCAGGTAGGACCTTTTTAAAGTTATATTAAATTGATACATCTACACAAAATTAAATTATAAATTTTATAAAGAAAAATAAAATTTTATTATTAAAAAAATTTCTCACAATAATACATACTTGATGTTGTATTGTTTTAAAGGTAGAT
Organism: Leptopilina boulardi; assembly: GCF_019393585.1. Lineage (NCBI taxonomy): Eukaryota > Metazoa > Arthropoda > Insecta > Hymenoptera > Figitidae > Leptopilina > Leptopilina boulardi. The sequence continues at coordinate 955,844 of NW_026137909.1, read as the reverse complement.
AAAAAAACAAAAGAACTTTAAGTTCATATTATATCGAACATACATAGGAAAATATTTTGTTGCAATTTTATTACGTTAAATGATGAATTTCACCGAAAATTTAAGTTTTAAATTTATATTAAGTGTTTTTTTTATTTTTGAATAAAATTAATAGTAAGTCAAAGAGTTTTGAAACTAAAATCTATCAAGTAGAACTGAAGATATGGCATTTTCAAAAAAAAAGTTGCAAAAAATTTCAAAATCCAATATGGCGGGGCGCATGATTATTCCATAAAAATAATTACTTAGAATTTTCAATTTAAAGAATTTTATTTGGATATACTTTATTTTTTAGACGAATTTTCATTTTTAGAATTAGCCTTTAAGAGAAATTCTTTTTAAATGACTTTTAACCAAAGGGGAGGCACCACCTTTATTTTGAGTTCTTTAAATTTTAATGATCACAGGAAGTTATATTTTTTTTCTTGCATTATTTCGGCCTTAAAAACAAACAGGATGGTAAAAAAAATATTATTTCAATTTTTGACCATTTTAGAAATTAAATTCTTAAAAAAATTAATATTTTAAATATCTATCTTCTTTCACAGTTTTGACAATTTTTTTTGGCGCTTTTTTTAATGATTCTTAGGAATCTCTCGTATGGATGTTTAAAAATATTTAATTTTTTCAAAAAAAGAAGATAAATGTGATTTAAAACATCATTATAAACTCCTATTCAATATATGTGTATCTTCTTTCACATTTTTGAGTATTTTTCATCGTCAAATTTTTTCCACTCTTTTTCAATAATTCTTAAGAATCTCTATGGATTTTCAAAAATTTTAATTTTTTCGAAAAATAAATATTCTAAAATGGACAAAAATTATATATTTTTTTTCTTAATCACTTTGTATGTTTTCACGATCCAAAAGATGCAAGAAAAAAATATAACTTCCAGCCATCATTAAAATTTAAAGGACTCAAAATAAAGGTTGCACCTCTCCTTAATAATCGCAAAATGTTATATTTTTTTATCGCATCATTTGGATTCTAAAAACATACACAATGTCATCAAAAAAAAAGAAAAATCTTAATTTTTGACCATTTCAGAATTTGTATTTTTTAAAGAAATAAAATTTTTTTGAAAATCCATGCGAGAGATTCTAAAGAATCTTTTTTAAGAAAGCGTGTAAAAAAATTGTTGATGAAAAATAGTCAAAATTGTAAAAGTAGTTAAAATATTTAAGAGGAAGGAATTATGAAAATTTTCCTTTTTTTTTTGTTAAAAATAAAAATGTTTGAAAACCGATTTCAAAGAATTTCAATTTAAGCAAATTTTAATTTAATAGAATTCTCATTCAATCGAATTTTATGTGAATAGAATTTTTGAATGGCATAAATTCCAATGCGACGAATTTTAATTTGTCGTAGTTTTATTTATACGAATTTTCAATTTATAAAATTTTTAAGATACCGAATTTTCATTTGTCCGAAATTAAAAATGTTCGAATAAACAATCGACATTCGGACAAATTAAAATTCGGTGAATTGGAGTTTATGTCATTTAAAAATTCAAATCACCTAAAATTCGATTGAATGAGAATTCTGTTCAATTAAATAAATTAAATAAAAAGTCGTGTAAAAAAAATGACTGTAAAATATAAATTCGTTTTCCGTCCCGGCGTTAAAGAGTTAAATAGCATAATGAGATTCCTTTATTCTTAGTGCAAGAGAGTATAAAAATTAATCAGATTCTCTTAAAACTTATATTATACTAAGGGGTTTTCGTGGTTACTAATTATTATGAATTAGTATCAATAATAAGTATTAAAAGAATTAGTTTAAAACTCATTACTTAGAGGTTTTCGGAGTTGATAATTACTTATCTGGTATTAAATCAGTGATAACTTTCATTGTTGTCAACTGAAACAAAAAAATCAAATTAATTATAGGTAGTTCTGAATGCCAGTGGCTATCACCCGAACTGAAATAAAACATTTTTGTTAATAAATAAAAAAATGTTAAACTTATAGAGAAAGAAATTCAAAAATCATCTGTTTTTTATTGACAAAAACTTCAAAAAAAAAATGCATAATTTTAGTTCGGGCCATAGCCATGGTTGTGTAGAACAACCTGTAAAAAATTGGAGCAATTGGTCGAATAGATTTTTGTAAATCATCCGTGCTAGCAGCCTACTTCATTTTTTTTTGTTATAAACATTAATATTAAAAATAAACAACAAAATCTAGTAAAAAATAATCGATTATAATTTTTTCAACACTTCATAATGAGAATAAAACGATGTAAAAAGATTTGGTGTGCACAGGTGTCTGGAAAGAAAAAAAAGTTTGCCTACGATGCCAAGGAAAATCATTGTTACCTGGTGGTTCCTTAGCACCCCCTGAAACGAGAAAACTTAACCCGAAAAAACTTAACCAAATCTTTTTACTTCGTTTTATTCTAATCATGAAGTGTTGAAAAAAATTATAATCGATTATTTTTTACTATATTTTGTTATTTATATTTAATATTAATGTTTATAACAAAAAAATGTTGGCGCAGATGATTTACAAAAATCTATCCGACCGATTGCTCCAATTTTTTTACAGCTTATTTTACACAAGCATGACTCTGGCCCGTACTAGAATAAAACATTTTTGTTAAACTACATTGATTAAGGCTTTTAAATTATGGCTTTTATCATTTTGAGTTTTAATCGTATACATTAAGACCCATATGCACAAAACCAAAAAATAGAGGTTTTTTAGAAATGTAGGGGTAGAGACCCCAAAAAAATTATTTTTTGATTCTAGTTTCTAATCTATTTTTGTCCACTGAACGCGATTCTGGTCTTAAAATTGCCTAGTACGTCAATATTTTGAGAAAATTGAGGATAAAGACTTGAAAAACGTATTTTTTAAAGTTTTCAAGCTTTTCACTTAAAATCCTGACATGTAGAACAATTTTGGGACCAGCAATTGTGTCCAGCGAACAAAAATACCCTGGAAACCACTCCTATATATCACTCCTCCTATCCTATAAAGTCAGGGAATTTTGAAAATAAAATTTTGCTGCCACCCTGCAGGAGGCATCGAATTTATGTGTATAGAATAAATAAATATTTATTTTAAAATTGGTCAATTTTTTGAATTCTTCTACATTTCATAACAAGGTGTTCAAATCATGAACATTTAGCGTCCTCATTATGGTACACTTATATTACGAAGCTGAAGTACGCAACGTTTATGATAAACGATTTTTAAAGAAATAATTTTTTGCCTAAAAAATATTTTTTTTATAATTTGTTGATTAATGAAAACTAGAAGAAATATTTTTTTGGCAAAAAATTATAGCATTTTTCATTTTAAAAAATTATTTCTTTAAAAATCGTTTAGGAAGACGGTTTTGACAAAATTAATTAAAAATTTTCACGAAAAAAAAGTTATTTCAAAAAATAAGAAACAATTTTTTTTTCAAAAATTAAAAAATGATATAATATTTAGATTTTAAGTAAAATATAGACTTTATATAGACCGAATTAATTTCAAATCAGACAGGCTTGACTTGGTCGGAGCTGAAAATAATTTTCACCTTCAAAATGTTGTTCTTCAATGAATTTTAGACGACACGTATTTTTTTATTTTGCTGAAAAAAATTTTTTCTTTAAGTTAGGGTAAATGCACTAATTGCGGCGAGATTCGAGTCAAAACACCTTTGAAATAGAAAATTCGACATTTCTATTGTATAAACTCAATTTAAGACTTATTAAACTTAAAGCTTATGTTATTAAGATATCAAAAAAAAATTTTAACTCTATAAAAATCGATTATTTAAACAAATATGAGAAATTAAAACTAATACCGTAATTTTCTATTGCGGCGAGTTTGTATCAGTTTCGGTGTATCAATTTCGGTGACCAAAATTACGTGTATTTTGAAGATACTTTGCCCGCCGAAATTGAAGCCAATGGAAATCTTAAAAATGTTTCAATTGCGGCGCGGAAAAAAATTTGATCTCAAATAATTAAATTAATAATTGTTTAAATGTGCATCTTTATAAGTATTTGTATCAAAAAAAGATTGAAATAATTTTTTTTAATCATTTGGCAACAGTTATATTAAATATAATAGTAATAATAGTTATTTTTTATGAACGCGCCGTAATTGGTGCACTCGCCGTAATTAGTACACTTACCCTATAAGGATTTCAAATATATGGGCAAATCCACAGAACCGGCCGATTTTTACTTATCAAGATGAAAATTTTCCAAACAGCAAGCACACCTTTTATTTATGGTTTACTTTCTTTAAAATATATTCAAGAACAATTATCTTCTTGCGTGATTCATTTTATTTTAATGCCGTTTGAGTTAAAAGCCAAAAACGAAAATATTATTTTTCTTCTGGAAATTATAATTAAAAATGGCATTTCTTTGTTTTTTTATATATTATTTGAAATATGTGCAAAACATTTTGAATAATAAAATATGATAAAATACAAATAATTAATTTTTTAATTATCAAAAATAAATTATTTATATTTTATCATATTTTATTATATATTTTATTTATTAGCATTTAATTTTTTATTTCTGTAAATTAAATTGTTTACTTAATAATTTTGATATTAACTATTTTAACCAACAAACTGACATTATTGACATCGATTTTGATATAACTTTGAAAATAAAACAAATGAAAGGATAATTCATTTTTCACGATTAAGTAGTTTAATTTCGATAAATTTTTTTTTATTTTTAATTTTTAGACGTTATAAATTGAAAATATAATTTAGCGTTTGCATACAAGAATTATAATAATGTCTTTATATAATCACACATGTCTTCAACTCATCATATTTTATCCTGTAGTTGTGCTACTGAAAAAAGGCTATGTTGAAAATGGTTCACGCTTAAACATAGAGTGATAATTATTGGAATATTTTCTTTAATTCTGATTGCACTCTATTCTATGATACATACATTTGTTCGTCTGTTCACAAGCAATAAGCTCCAATTTGAAAAATTCAAATCGAATAATCGCCGCAAAATATATTTACAAAAATGTATAGACATTTCATTATTATAAAATAACACAGCCCCACAAAAAAAAAAAGTGTCATGTACTTTTGACCGGAATACCCTAACCCTATGTATTTTGACGCGCTGAACACGAATCCGAAGTCCGTTTTGCTCCATCACGTCAGGATTTTTTTCTAACCTCAAAAAACATGTCGGATTTTGATAAGTAGGCGATTTTTTTAAAAATTGATGTATTAACTTCAAACTTGGTATCTGGGGGTTTTTTGTGTCGCTGATTACGAATCTGAAGTTAGATTTTCAAAATCCAAATTGGCGGATCCAATATGGCGGACGAATTTTGAAAAAATTTTAAGATTTACTTCAAACTTGGTATCTAGGGGTTTTTTGGGTCGCTGATTACGAATCTGATGTCAGTTTTCAAAAATTGATAATGGCGTATCTAATGTGGCCGATGGAAGTCCATGTTGGATATGCCATTTTGAATTTTTGAAATCTGACATCAGATTCGTAATCAGTGTCCCAAAAAACCCCCAGATACACTATTGCACATTAATTTTTGAAAAATTTCGTAAAATAATGTCCCCCTACCAAAAAAAAATTTAAGGGGTATTTCCCCCCCATAAATCAGCTTTTGGGGAAAAACAAAACATACGTGTCAAATTGTTTTCAAAAAACTACAAAACTGCCAAGTTTCAGAAAAATCGGCGTATGGCACTTCCCTAGTGTTACTTGTCAGCAACTTAGAAAACCTGTAGATACCAAATTTCATAATAATCTGACAGTTTTTTAAAAATAATTCCTTAATATTGAATCAGACATATCGAATTTCAGAAATCTGACATCAGATTCGTAATCAGCGACCGAAAAAACCCCTAGATACAAAGTTTGAAGTAAATCTTAAAATTTTTTCAAAATTCGTCCGCCATATTGGATCCGCCATTTTTGATTTTGAAAATCTAACTTCAGATTCGTAATCAGCAAAACAAAAAACCCCCAGATACCAAGTTTGAAGTTAATACATCAATTTTTAAAAAAATCGCCTACTTCTCAAAATTGGACATGTTTTTTGAGGTTAGAAAAAAATCCTGACGTGATGGAGCAAAACGGACTTCGGATTCGTGTTCAGCGCGTCAAAATACATAGGGTTATGGTATTCCGGTCAAAAGTACATGACACTTTTTTTTTTTGTGGGGCTGTGTAATGAGTAACGCTACTTTCAACGACTATAATTTCTTTTTATTTAAGAGCACATATTTTTTACTACTTTCAAAACATTCTTCAATAAGTAAACTATAATTCACCACAGTTTGGAATTGTTCGGCTCTATGCCGAACAAGTTATACCTATAAGAATTAAAATTTATACCTGGAGTAACCCCGTAAATTTCATTTTTTAAGTTACTTAATTCGATTTTATTTTTTATAAAAGACTAGAAAGTTCACATTTATTCAATTTTCTTATTTCAATAGGTTCTCAGAGATATTACAAAATGGTTGAAGTATGAAAATAATTAATATAATACTTCTAAAATAGAAAAATATGTGAGTGACATGAAATCGGCCGGTTCTGTGGATTTGCCCATATAAGTCGAAAACTTCGTTTTTTTAAAATGAAGATAAAAAATCTTAAAAGTGTTGTAACTTTTTGAGTAATTAAGATAATTCACTTTTTCCTTTTGTGTCTGAATGGACTTTTATTCTTCTTTCGAAATCCATTGGAAAATTTAAAAAATATTTAAAAATAACAAAATAGCGGCCATTTTACTAAAAAACTTTAATTTGAAATTACTCAAAAACCTCACCTTTTTTTTTGCTCAAAATTTTTTTGGGAATTGTGTTCATTGGGAGGAATATTGCCCACAAGAATTTAACTTGTGCCCGATTATGGCACAAGAGAAAAAATTTTTTATATATTTTTTAAAAGAAAAACATCATTTTTCTCAAAAAATACACTAGATATAAAAAAATGTCTCAGATAAAAGTTGTTCCCCGTTAAAAGACCTACAAGACCTTTTCATATTTAAAAATAATAATAGTGACATTACAATACAATATTATATAAACATACCTTATTTTGCTTTTTTAAAAAATAATAACTGATTCTTTAATTTCTTAATATTAATACTCGCTATTATTTTACTGAACACAAAAAATTAGCAATTTTAACCTCTGTGACAGTAAAGATTATTCATTATTATTTGATTGTTGCTATGGAAAAAGACAATAAAGAACTATTTCAAACAGATTTATGAAACTATTTTAAATGATATTTAAAAAGCAATAAATGTGAACTTTTAATCCATGTTTTACAAATATTGCTGAACAAACACAAGATGGGCAAAAATGACAACAGACAATTTTTTAGGTCTTTTAACGAGGAACAACTTTTATCTGAGACATTTTTTTATATCTAGTGTATTTTTTGAGAAAAATGATATTTTTCTTTTAAAAAATATATAAAAAATTTTTTCTCTTGTGCCAGAATCGGGCACAAGTTAAATTCTTGTGGGCAATATTCCTCCCTATGAACACAATTCCCAAAAAAATTTTGAGCAAAAAAAAAGGTGAGGTTTTTGAGTAATTTCAAATTAAAGTTTTTTAGTAAAATGGCCGCTATTTTGTTATTTTTAAATATTTTTTAAATTTTCCAATGGATTTCGAAAGAAGAATAAAAGTCCATTCAGACACAAAAGGAAAAAGTGAATTATCTTAATTACTCAAAAAGTTACAACACTTTTAAGATTTTTTCTCTTCATTTTAAAAAAACGAAGTTTTCGACTTATATATTTGAAATCCTTATAACTTAAAGAAAAAATTTTTTTCAGCAAAATAAAAAAATACGTGTCGTCTAAAATTCATTGAAGAACACCATTTTGAAGGTGAAAATTATTTTCAGCTCCGACCAAGTCAAGCCTGTCTGATTTGAAATGAATTCGGTCTATAGTTTAATCAATTTGTTTTAATGCGAGAAATCAGTTTTTTGGACAAAAAAAAATTTATATTTACAGTGTAAAAAAATTTTTGGTTAAAAAACGTATTTTCAAATTTTTGAAAAAGTGACTTAAAAAAATTATGTGGATATTTTTGGAAATCCTTGTCTGATTTTAGGTATTGATGACTGTAATAAGCCTATAAAATTTCAGGACAATCCATCGAAGTGTATTAGAGATAATTTGTACACAAAATTTTGTGACATACACACACACACACATACATCCGGACATTTGTTTAAAACTTCAAATATATGCATTCTAGATAAAAATAAGCCCATATAATCCATTTTAAAAAAATCGAAAATCGTCACGAATACAAAGCTTCCTCGTGAGGAGAGGAAGCAAAAATATCTTATTCAACTCATATGAATGAAATATAATATATTTTCAGGTAATCATAGACTGATTTTTGGTTTCATATAAACTTCAATAAATTTGGAGTATAATCAAAATAATTTCCGAGGAATTTTCGAAAAATTCTAAAGAAATAAAATTATGTCAAAAAATAAATTGAATTTAACGCTGCCACCGGGTTCAATCGAGCCAGTACCAGCTGTTTCACCTTCCCCGCCAGTTCCACCTCTTCCAACATATTCTGAAGCTCCTGTGATTCCAGAGTATGTATTTCTAAGTCTTTTATTACTTAATTACTTAATTAATTTATTTAATTTAATCAATTTTCTACATTTTTAATTAGTTTCATTTTTTTAAAAAGATTTTTTTTAATTATTCAATTAATTTATTTTCCAAAAGTATGTACATATATAATTTTTTAAGTATTCTTTTTTAATTTATTAATTTTTCTTTTTTTTATTTCGACCTCTCTTAGACGTCGTAACTTTATTTCTAGCGGTGTCATGGGAAAAATGAGTATAGATGCAATTCAAGAACGTTTGGAAGAATTAGAAATGGATGAAGAACAAAGAAAAAGACTTGAAAGTTTTCTCGGGCAAAAAGAAAAAGTTGGTGAACTCTGTGATGAAGACTTTGAAAAATTAGGAGAATTAGGAGCCGGTAATGGAGGTGTAGTTATGAAAGTTAAACATAAAAAATATGGCCTCATCATGGCTAGAAAGGTGAAGTTATTTTCTATATTTTTTAATATCTAAATTATTTATTGGAAAAGGAGAGTTAAATTAATTTTTTACAAATTATTTATCTTTTTTAGTTGATTCACTTGGAGGTAAAACCAGCAATTAAGAAGCAAATTATTAGGGAATTAAAAGTGCTTCATGAATGTAATTTTGCCCATATTGTCGGTTTTTATGGTGCATTCTATAGGTAAGTTTGTTTTTTCCATTCTTATTTGGAGAAAAAAATAGTTTATGAAAGAAGAATATTAATATTAAAATTTCTATTAAAAAGGGAATTTTATCTCAAAAACAAATTTTTATTTTATCCATGTTGGAATAACGTAAAAATTAGTGACAACTTTATTTTCTTAATTTGAAAATTATTTTTGTACACAGTTTCGTTTGTCTTTGAACTTATTTAAATCAATTACCAGATGTTAATATGTTCTTCAGAATTAAAATTATTCATCATTTTTTAAAATTTTATTTTCAGTGATGGAGAAATTAGTATATGCATGGAATATATGGACGGTGGATCTCTTGATCTCATTCTTAAAAAAGCAGGAAGAATACCAGAATCTATTTTAGGAAGAATTACTTGTGCGGTAAGTTAAAAAATTCAGAAATATTTTCAAAGTTTTAATAAACACAGGCCTCTAATTATACGAATTTTTTCGACTTAATTTAATATGATGCGCCTTTTTTTTTTTTTTTTACTTTTTTTTACATTTTTATAAAATGTATTAAACATAATACGTCTTTTTTTGGATACGATGCAGATCTTCTTCAGATCTTTATTTCCATTATTTAACAAATTTTTAAGAAAAATTCTTTTCTAAATTAATTATTTTCAATCATTTTAATGAAATTCTTCACAACTAGGATAAGTGTACCAATTACGGCGAGTTCATAAAAAATAACTATTATTACTATTATATTTAATATAACTGTTGCAAAATGATTTAAAAAAATTATTTTAATCTTTTCTTGATACAATTACTTATAAAGATGCTTATTTAAACAATTATTAATTTAATTTGAGATCAAATTTTTTTTCTCGCCGTAATGGAAACATTTTTAAGATTTCCATTAGCTTCAATTACGACGGGCAAAGTATCTTCAAAATACACGTAATTTTGGTCACCGAAATTGATACACCGAAACTGATACAAACGCGCCGTAATAGAAAATTACGGTATTAGATTTAATTTCTCATATTTGTTTAAGTAATCAATTTTTATAAAGTTAAATTTTTTTAATATCTAAATAACATAAGCGTTTAGTTTAATAAGCCTTCAATTTACCTTATACAATAGAAATGTCGAATTTTCTATTTCAAAGGTATTTGAATCACGCCGTAATTAGTACATTTACCCTACAATTATCGTAAATTATTATTTTTTAATTAAAAATTTTATAAAATTTAATAATTATTTAAAATTAAAAAAAAAATTGCAAAATATTCAATTCAAAATAACTTGAAATTCAATTATTTTCTAAAATTTTCCATGTAAAACTTTATGAAATTTAATAATTAACTTAAGGTTTCAAATAAAAACTCTTAAATTGAATTTTCAGTGTAAAAAAAATAGAAGTAATTCAATTTTTTAAGAGTTATAATTGAAAGTTTTTATATTATTTTAATTTTAAATAATTTTAATTTAACATTCTTTAAAATAATTCATTTTTTGAAGAATTTATTAAAAATTTTGAAAAAAATGAAAAATTACAATTTTGAACATATAATTAAATTTTCAAAGGTATTTAATTAAAAGAATTTTAAATACTTAAAATTTCGGAAATTTTTATTGAAATTAATTGATTTTTATAAAGAATCTCATTAAAATTTGTGAAAATATGGAATAATTGAATTTTAGAAAAATTTCAATTGAAAAATATGTAAATAATTGAATTGTATAAGTACTGAAAAATCATCATTTTTTGATGTCACAAAAAATTTCTTACTTAAAAGAATAAACGGTTACCAACTATATTAAAGGTAAACTTAAAAAAAAAAATTATTTTGGACCTTGAAAACCTTGAAAATGCCTGAAATATTTTTTTCACTTTATTTCAAATCACAATGTAGAATTCTAACTATAAATAACATTTGAGAAATAATTGCTTTTATTGAATTTCAATTTATTAGTACATTTATTTATTTAAAACTATACGAAAATGGTAAAATCAAAACTGTAATTGCTTAAAAAAAATTTAAAAAAAATTCTGCATTGATATGTGAAAAAATCAAACTGGGAAGGAATCAATGAATATTTTGCAAAAAAAAAGGACTTTGCACTTTTTTTATTGATTACTTTTACGCTTCTTACCATTATTTTAATAATAAGTTTCTCGCTCAAAAAAACCACCAGGATATTTTCGAATAGCATATCTTCGAAGTTCATCATAAATCCAAAGCAATGCTCCAAATGATAAACATGGCCAATACCAAAAAATATCTAATGGCATTGTTTTCAAAACAATTTCAGTTCCCGGTACATAAAGTAAAATTCCCGTTAGAACAATTTCAAAAACAAAAGAAAAATTAAGAAACCAATTTCCCATTCCTTGATGAAATATCGATTTACGTCGTGTTTTACACATAATTAAATCCACCAATTGTGTGATTACAATTGAGAGAAAATATCCAGTTCTTGCTTCATTTAATAAATTCATTCTATTCTCATAGTTCCATTGTTGTCCCCATGAATTCTAAAGTAGAATAATTTTAATTTTTACTATTGGAATATATTTATTATAATAATTATCTAAATACTTAATTATGCTGATCCATTTGGTAAAAATTTCTATCTCTCTATATCTAATTCCATCTAATTAAATAAATAGATCAAAAATCTAAAAACATGAAAAACTTATATTTATTAATTTATTTAATACCTTTAAATGAACAATATTTTTGTCTTCCCAATCGTGTCTCAATCCAATAAGATCCTGTGGCATAAATCCGTGATATAATAAAATGGTAAAGTAAGTGTAAAATCCAGAAACTGATTGAGTCATTCCAATTTGTCCATAGGTCATTGAAATAAGTCTTCGATTAATTAGTCTATCTCGATTTGGATTTCTCGGTGGTCTTTGCATAATATCTGATTCTGATTTTTCATAAGCAAGAGCAATTGCTGGTAATAAATCGGTTCCAATGTCCACACATAGTACCAATTCAATAACAAACGGCAGCGGTATAGAAAATAAAATACTCACTAACATTGGCATCATTTCAGGTACACTGGACGTTAAAGTATATGCGATTGATTTCTTTAAATTATCAAAAATTAATCTTCCCTCTTCTATTCCGGTGACAATAGAAGCAAAATTATCATCCATTAAAATCATATCAGCTGCATTTTTTGCCACATCAGATCCCGTGATTCCCATAGCCACTCCAATGTCTGCTTTTCTTAATGCTGGAGAATCATTAACACCATCACCAGTGACTGCAACAATTTCTCCAAGTCTTTGACAACTTTCAACAATTAATAGCTTTTGTTGTGGTGATGTACGAGCAAAAACAATTTCCTCGTAATCGCGAATTATTTCATCGAGTTCGTTAGAGTCCATGTTACGAAGTTCCGAACCAGTGACAACAATTGCTTGTGCATGATCAACTGTTATTTGCGACGCTGTCTTGTCGTGGAGAATTGCTCTATCGTATTTTGTTTCATGACCTTCGCTAATTATTCCAACTTTTTTTGCTATTGCCATTGCTGTTACGGGATGATCTCCTGTCACCATAATCACTTTGATACCAGCAGTTCGGCATTTGTGGACTGCTTCATAAACCATAGGGCGAGGAGGATCCAAAAGACTAACCTTTAAGCAATTAATAATAATAATAAGAGTGGGAATAGAGATGATTAAATTCTGTACAATTTTTTTTTATTTTATAACAGGAAGTATTTTTTTGCATATCCTATTCATAAAATTATATTTAGGTACTATTGATAAATTTTATTATTTAATTTATTAATATTTAATTTTATTACTGATGGAACCTCTGATTGATTAGATTTATTATCGACATACGATTCTGGAGTTGTCATCCCTAGTTAAAATTTCAGACTGATTTCAAATTAAACAGAGATAGATCAGTCCAGATTAGTCCGGAAATTGTACGAAAACAATTGCGAAAATGATCCGTATTAGTCAGCAATCAGTCTGGATAAAAAGATAAGTCCGAGATCCATTCGAAATTGACATGAAATAAATCCACAATAAGCCCGCAACAATTTGATTTTAGTTAGATCAAAAAACAATTCAAATTGAGTCCAGAATTTCTATGTAAACTATCCGCAAACAGTATTAGAAAGGAGTCCGAATTAGTCGGCAATCTGTTTGTAACGAATCCGGATTTTGTTAGGTCTAAAAAATCTTAAATGAAAATCTGTATGAAAAAAAATCTGGTATTAGTCCACAACATTAATTTCGGAATATTTCATATCATTTTCGAACTGTTTTCGTATAATCTAGATAGATTTAGTCAGTTTAAAAATTTGAATCCGAAATGAGTCTAGTATAAACCGACATCTGTATGTATTAATTTCGCAATTAGTCCGCAACAATCTCGATTTAGTTAGGTTTTGCTGCTTTTATTACAGTTCCACAATGTACGATTTTGTCATTTTCTTTGTCAAAACCTAAAATCTCACAGTGGGGCAGAACCCTAAAAACGTGCAGAAAACTCTAAAATTAAATTATTTTTTAAAAGTATTTGATGTTCATAGCATTATTCTCTGACCTTTTCTGAGTTAAAAAAGACATTTTATAGAGATCTGCAAAAAAATCTTATCCTCTTACAGTTTATTGAAATCTAGCTTCCGCATTTGTAAAAACTAGCAAATTAGAATGAAAAATACAACGCGCTCGTAAAAATACTATATAAAGCTCAAATTTTATTATTTTTTAATTTTCTAAATTGAAGTCCTCTCATGGAAAGTACTGGAATGAAGTATAAACTTTTTAAAAAATAATTTAAAAAGTTATGAATCCTGCAAAATCCGGCTTAATTTTTTTTAAAATTAATTATTAAACATCCCTGAAACTAATCCCACAATTGTAAAAATTCAATTATTTTTAACAAATCTTGGAGTAAGGCGATTTTTTGCGTCACTAATTACCATTCTACAATAAAACCGATGGAAGCTTGCAAAAATTTGCAAGATGCGCAATTAAATTCTAAAACACCTACGTCTGCGCAATAAGTTTATATTCTTCAGATATAACGCTCAATGTATTTTGAAAAATAAATCGTATATATTAAATATTTATTTAAACATTAAAATTACTCTTCCGTCTTCCAGTGAGTTTAATTAAAGAATTGCAAAACTAATTAGTCGAAATAAAATTATTTATTTCATTTATTATTACATTAATCCCTTGGCAGTCGATGACGTGTATACACGTCATGAAATAATAAGTGGGCTCAAACTGTCGATGACCTGTATACACGCAAGCAGATTTATGGCTAGATAAACAGATATATTTGTCCCAAAATTGTTACTCGGGGGTTTTCGGGGTCGCTGATTACAAATCTGATGTCACTTTATGAAAATTTAAAATGGCGGATCCAATATAGCGGACGACTTTTTCAACAATTCATCAAATTCACTTAAAACTTGTTACACCGGGGTTTCGGGGTTGCTGATCACGAATTCGATGTCACTTTTTGAAAATTCAGAATGACGGATACAATATGGCGGACGACTTTTTCTAAAATTCATCGACCGCCATTTTGAATTTTCAAAATCTGATGCGAGATTCGTAATCAGTGAACCAGAAAACCCTCAAGTAACAAGTTTTAAGTCAATCCGATGAATTTTTGGAAAAGTCGTCCGCCATGTTGGATCCGTCATTTTGAATTTTCAAAATCTGATGCGTGATTTGCAATCAGCAACCTCAAATATAATAGTCTCGACTGCGAATGAGTTAATAATAATTATTTAACGAAATTGGTTACTTTTTTAAATAAAATACTCGAAAATGTTTTCCACAATTTTTACCAATCAGACATCTTTATAAAATTCAGCGAAGTTGGTCATTTTTGTTAAAAAAATGATAAATTGAATTGTATGAACCAGTAAATCATAGTGAAATTAAAAAAAAATTTAGGTCGCTGAATACGAAAATAATGTTAAAATTTCGAAATTCAAAATGGCAGACTAAATTACTTAAATTTCTAAAAATAGATTGATTTGTTCGAAATTTGGTATTCCAATATTTTCGAGATCGCTTAATTCAAATATGGTGGTTATCAAAAGTAAATTTAATTATAGATTATATATTTATAGTCGACTGGTGCGCGTCGTAAATTATGTTTTGTATTTTAACGTTTAATTTTGAATCCACACAGCTTTAAACCTTAGAAGGGTTGTTTGGATAAAGAATGTGAAGGAAGTAGAAAAGGTGATCAGGAAATTGATGAAGGCATAGAGAAAAGATTACATAGAAAAGAGGGATTATTATAATTAACATTATAATAATGTTTTTTTTACTCATTTAATAATTTACATTTCTTACCAACCCAACAAACCTGTATCCCTTCGTTGGAAAATTATATTTCTCCGGAGCCTCTGTATTGAATTCATAATTAGGACCATAACTTGTTCCACGAAGTGTCAAATCACAATAAGCTAAAACTCTCTCTCCAAGATATCCCAGTTCTGCGCAAGCTCGACGTGAAAGATTCAAATCTACAGCTGTCATTGCTTTTGTTTCTCCATTCGCGTCAAGAATTGTGGAACACGATTCAAGAATAACTTCTGGTGCTCCCTTCAATATCATTAGATACCCATCGCCTTCTCTGTGAATTGACATTTGATATTTTGTATTTGAACTAAATGGAATCTCGGCAATCTTAGAAAAGGATTCTTGAAAAGGTTTTGTAGGTTGAATATGTTCACAAAATTTGAGAATACCAGTCTCAGATGCATCTCCTATAACTTCTCGTTCTTCTATTTTAGTGAATGGAAAATTATCCGCTTTAAAAAATGCTCTTAGACACAAAGTTGCTGCTTTTATTAAAATATTAAATGCTGGTTTTTCTAAAAGCAAATCTCTTTCTACACCCAACATTTGATTTGCTGGAAAATTATATCTCGCATTTCCAAACCACAGATTTGATACTGTCATTTTATTTTGAGTTAGTGTTCCCGTTTTGTCTGAACAAATAATTGAAGTTGAACCTAATGTTTCTACAGCTTCTAAATTTTTAACCAGACAATTTTTATTTGCCATTTTTTTAGCAGTTAAAGTTAATGATGCAGTTACTGTGACCAAGAGTACTTCGGGCACGTTTGCAATAAGAATTCCAAGAAAATAAGTAAAAGCTGTAATGAAGTTAGCTTCAATAAAGAGGGAGAGAAAGAAAAATATTGACGCAAAAATCACAGCTATACAGGTGATAATGTGTACAAAATGTCTAATTTCCTTAGCAATTGGAGTTTCTGTTTTTGTAAGTTGTGTCGTAAGTCCAGCAAGTCGTCCAATCATTGTATTGTCTCCGGTAGCTATTACTATTCCCTTTCCTTCACCGACAACTGCAAATGATGAGAAAAAAGCGACATTTTGACTTTCAAGAATATTATAATCAGTTGGATAGTCAGTTCTTGTTAATGGTTCACTTTCTCCCGTTATACTTGAATTTTCCACTCGAAGACTTTGTGATTGGATAATTCTAATATCTGCTGGAATTTTATCTCCAAGGCGTATTTCCACCAAATCTCCAATTACGAGTTCTTCAGTTAAAATTTGAACCCTCTGTTCTTCGCGAATTACATTTGCAAATGTAGGAACCATCTTTGTAAATGACTCCATTACTTTGGTATTTTTACCTTGTAATGAAAAAAAAATCATAGGTTAAGAACTTTATTATTCATTTTCAGGGTTGACACGGGTCAGGGAAATCATGGAAAAGTAAGGGAAAGTGAGATTGATCATGGAAAAGTCGAGGAATTTTATGAAAAGTACTGGAAAAATATTAAATTTCTAAAAATGCTATTAACTCTTAACTGGCACCTTGGGTCCAGTAGACCTGAGCATTTTTTCGAGCTTAAATTAATTGAATGTGTAGCTTTTGAATATTTTTTATATTATAATATATTAGTTTGACATATTCTTAGTAATTTTTTAAGTTTTTGCATAAAACTAATTCAATACAAAAAAATAAATTAACTTCAAACATTAGTAATTATAAATTTTTAATTTTAACCTAAAAACTCACATTTTATTCTGCAAAATAAATACCTTTTTTGCAAGTTCTGCTGTTGTGGTAAATTTTTCCTTAAAGAATAATAGTATAACCTTAAATTTTTAAGTCATAATATTAAAATTTAAATAACTTATGAATTTTTGAGTAAAATCACGCAATTTTTCGTTTTTATTTTTTTACAATTTTTTGAACTAACTTAAAATAAATTAATCCCTGTAAAACTAATTACATTTTAAAAAACATATCATGAGCTACCTCAGATGAAATTTTTGTTCAAAAATATTCAATACCGGCTGTGTAATACACGTTTAAAAATGTCGGGTCCAGCAGACCCGCTGTGCCATTTACGTTCGAACGCGGAATTGTGCCAGTTAAGGGCTAAAATTATAACTTTTTAAAATTTTCCATTCAAATTTTTGCTTCTAAAAATTATTGTCTTACATTTTTATAATTGTAGGCTTTGGATCGACTTTTGAAAGAAAAAGCATTTTACTCGATTTATATTACAAGAAAAGTTTAAAAAGTCGATTTTTTTATTTTAAATAAATTTGATTAGTTAGAAATTGAATAAAATTTATTATTTCCTTAATAAGAATATTTCACAGATATATTTTCAACAATTTTTCTTTATAAACCACCGAATTAAACTGAGACAAATTTTCAAAATTTCAATTCAGTTTCAGAACAAATTTTGAAAAATAATTTTAAGTTACTTAAAAAAAAGAAACATTTTTAATTCTAATTTAAGTACATTATTCGAATTTAGAATTTCGGAAAATATTTTAAATAATTAAATTTTCGAAGAATTTCATTAAAATATTATTGAAAAAAAAAATTATTTTAAATGAAAATTTGTGAAGTACCGTAAAATGAGGTAAAGTCGGCGTTTGCGGGTAAAGTCGGCCGGCGCTTTAAACACTTAAATATTGTATTTCATTTATTAATTTACATTAATTCTAACTACATTTTTAATAAAACTCGGATTTCTTCTGGAAAAAAGTAATAGTTAAACTTTAAAATGATTTAAAGCGCCGGCCGACTTTACCCTCAAACGCCGACTTTACCTCATTTTACGGTAATATTGTATTTCAAAAGATTTTTAATTACAATTTTTAGAAATAATTGAATTTCATAAAATTGAATATTAGAGAATTTTCAATTGAAATATGTTCTAAATTATTAAATTTTAATGGAATTACTGTTAAGATTTTTAGAAATAATTCCATTATAATATTATATAGATAAAAATTTGAGAAAAAAATTTTCAATTCAATTGACATTCAATTCATTATACAATTACTAATTAAATTTGGAAGAGTTCGAATTGATATTTTTTTGTAAATAATTAAATTTCAAAAGAGTTTAAATTGAAGCTTTCATAAATTTTAATTGATAAATTTTTGTTACAATTTTTAAAGAATAATAGAATTTTAAAGTATTTTTAATTAAGCAACTTTTTATTTCCCTGAATCAATTTCAATTTTTGAAATTTTCAATTAAAATTTTAATGAACTTGAATTATTGAAATTTTTTAAAAAGTGTATAGGTAAACAAAAATTTAATTTTAAAAAATTAATAATTTAATTAATAATTAATTAATTTAATTTTTAAAAACGTTTCATGTAATTGAATTGTTAAAAACTTGATTAAAGTTATTAGAAATAATTAATTCCGAAAGAAATTGAAGTTAAAATTTTTTTTAAATAATTGATTTTTGAAAGAGCTGTAGTTAAAATTTTTAGAACGAATTGAATTCCAGAAGACTTAATTTTAATTAAAATTTTCGTAAATTGTAATTTCTGTAGATATTTTATAAACTTTACATAATAATTAAAGTTTGGAGGATTTTAAATTGGAAAATTTTTTAAATAATTGAATTTTAGTGTATTTTCAATTGAAAACTGTTTTAAATCATGTAATTTTCGAATAATTTGTTTTAATTTATTGAAAATAATTGATTATGCAAACAATTCATGTTGATATATTTTTTTAATAATTCAATGTTAAAAAATAAAAAAAAAGTCGAAAAAGTCGTGCAATCCGAGACATTAAAATCCTCTTGAAATATTTTAATTAGGGTGAGGGAAAAAATTTTAATTTTGACTGGAAATCAAGAAAACGTCAGGGAAAAACAAAATAATATTTTTGTGTCAACTCTGATTTTTTCAAAATTTATTATTAAAAAAAGAATGCTAATTATCTAAACGTTCTTAATAATTTGTTCTTATTTCATTTTCACTTACTTTCCTGAATGTATGCAAATAGACCGGATAGTATGCAAATTAGAATGATTATTACTCCAAACCATTGTATTCCATCTCCGTGAGGATCGTCAGTAACAATACTAATAGCGTACAAAATAAAACATAACACAGCACAACTCCATAAAAGACCAGCAAAACCTCCATACATGCATTTTAAAAATCTTATATACTCAGATGTCATTTTTGGTGGTGAAAGAGCATTTGGTCCATCTCGTAAAAAATTATCCTCCGCTTGTTTATGTGTTAGTCCTTTGTTCAAATTAGTTTTGAATTTTTCACATAATTTATTTAATGGAATTAAATGATCAATAGTTTCCAATTCATGATGTAGATTATTTATTTCATCTTCTGTTAAGGTTTTCTTTGGAGCATTCAAAACTGCTCGTGGAAATTTATTCATTTTTCTTTCTTTAAAATTTATTTTTTTTCACTTTAAAAGAAATTATTTGTTAATATTTTTTCACGGAAACTCATTTTAGAAGATAACCTGACAAGTATTGATTTTGTTTTTCAATAAACAAAAAAGGTTATATGTCATTTGTTATTTTTTTAACCGGAAAAGAAATTATTAAAAATTTTTTTTTTATTATTAGATCTCAGTTTGACGTAACACGACTTCTATGAGAGGTTTTTTTTTTTAATTGTGAAACTTAATTTCGAAAAAAATATCTTTCTCTACAAAGTAAAAAATTGACAATGTTTTTGAATAAAATTATTTAAAAAATAATTTTATAATAAATATAAACATATTTATTTACTATTCACCTTGTTATAATTTTACTGACAAATATTTAAAGGGAAAATAATTTTTTTTTTCAGGTCTTAAAAGGTTTAAGTTATTTAAGAGATAAACATGCAATAATGCATAGAGATGTGAAACCAAGTAATATTTTGGTAAACAGCGCAGGAGAAATAAAAATTTGTGATTTTGGAGTATCTGGACAATTAATTGATTCAATGGCAAATTCTTTTGTCGGTACTCGAAGTTATATGTCGGTAAGTTTTGAAAATAAATAATAGTGGTTTTTTTTAATGTTATAAAATAAAAAATTGAAATTTATATTTATGAAATTAAAATGGAAAACATGAATTTCTTGATGATTTTTTCAGCCTGAAAGATTGCAAGGCACACATTATTCGGTACAAAGCGATATTTGGTCCTTAGGCCTATCATTGGTTGAAATGGCTATTGGAATGTATCCTATTCCTCCACCAAACGCCAAAACTTTGTCAACGATATTTGGTCATCAACAGGGTCCGTCATCTACAGAGAATGTCGTAACCAATAACATTCCAACACCTACGTCACAGTCTCCAGCGCATAGTAAGATTTAGAAATTTTTTTTTTCATTTATTTATTTTATTTTCGGATGTTCAAGAAGTAATTTCATAAATTTCGTAAATCAGTTCATTTTTCACAAAGAAATTGTCGAATTGTTATAAAATTATTTTATTTCAAGACAATAATGACAATTTAAAAAAATAATTTTTTTTTAATTTAAGAATTTTTAAAGCTTCAAAAAAAATATAAGTTTTAAAAAAGTTGTGAAATTTTTCCCACAAAAAAATTTTCAAATTAAATTATTGTCTTGAAGTAAAATAATTTTATAACGATTTTATCATTTCTTTGTACATAATAAACTAATTTATATTTCTTGTAAGCAATAATATTTTATGTTAAATAGTTTTTGAAAAATAACGTTTTTAAAAATATTAAAAACTGAAGGTTACGAAATCATGCCGTGAACATCATTTTATTTTTATTTATTGATTTTATTTTTATGGGTGGTTTTGAAGATTTAATTTTTTTTTTTTGAAATTCTTTTTATGAAATCCAAAGAAATTGAACTATTCATATTAGAAAGAAGAATTTTTACCTGAATTATTAGTAAATAATAGATAATATCTGAAAATTACATAACATTTTTTCTTCTAAATTAATTTTATTAAATATACTTTATATTATTTAAAGATGCAAGTAGTCCAAGACCAATGGCGATATTTGAACTTCTGGATTACATAGTGAATGAACCGCCTCCAAAATTGCCACCGGGAATTTTCAGTGATTCATTTACTGATTTTGTCGATAGATGCTTGAAAAAGAATCCTGCAGAAAGAGCTGATTTAAAGACCCTTATGGTATGTATTTTCTATTGAAAATTATAATATATAATAATTTTATATATCTCCAGGGTGTCTAATTGTGAAAGAAGTCAGGGAATTTAAATGTCCAGAGAATAATCAGAGAATTTGTTTAATTTTCTGGAATTTCTGGTTAATTAATTACTTTTTCTCTTTCTTCTGGAAAATCTATTCTTTTTATAAAACTGTTTTTTTTATAAATTATTAAAATTTATTAATTTTTACCAATTGGATAATGATCTTGATTTTTCTCTCAAATTCTCGATTTCTTAATTCCTAAAATTATTAATTTGTCTTTTAATTTCTTATTTTTTAAGATGACTTTCTATTCCCTTAAATTTTTCATTTTCTTTACACTTTCAAAATTTTTCTTTCTTTTAATTAAAATAAAATTTTCCATCTTACCAAATAAATCTAAATGTAAGATGAGAATATTATTTTGTTTTAAAAACAATTAACATTTTTTTAAAATTAAAAAATTGTTCTTAAACAAAATAAATTTTCTCATCTTTCAAAATAAATTGAATGTAAGATGAGAATATTAATCCTTAACTGGTACAAATCCGCGTTCGAACGTAAATGGCACAACGGGTCTGCTGGACCCGACGTATTCATACGTATATTGTACAGTCTGTATGAAATATTTTTGCACAAAAATTTAATCAGAGGTAGCTTATGAGTATTTAAATTTTAATATTATGTCGATCCATCAATAAGTTTTCGAGAAATTATTTTTTTAATGAAAAACCATAAAAAATTTTAATTATTAATAACATTAACAAAAAAATTTTTCATCAAAATCCTTTGGTATGGTGATTTTTTATATAAAACACTATTTTAAAAAACCATATAATATCGAAGAAGAAAATAAAAAGGTTTTGGGTGGCTCCTTTCAGAAATACTGTAGAACCGCCAACGTGCACGTTTGCCTGAAATTTCCAACTCTTCGAAACTTGAACGTGCACGGTACTTAAGTCACGCTTACTTTCCAAATTTCAGTGCCGTCTCTGTGCGTATTTTGCGTGGGAGTATAACTATCTGCACATAGCGGAAAAAAATTTTTCTTCTTAAAGATAAACAAATATATTTTATTATATAACATTTAGATTCTAAGAATTTTTATGTTTTTTTTTAATGCGATTTTTTGTCTTATTTTAAAAAAGTTGCGAATTTTTTCGAATTTCTGTCATTTAAAAATCCGAATTACATAAAATTCGATTGAATAAGAATTCTGTGAAATTAAAATTTGATTAATTTAAAATTAAAAAAAAAATTAAAATCCTGACAAACAAAAATTTAGTAGCTTAAAATTTTGTTAAATAAAAATAATTATAAAAATAAATTCTGTCAAATGCTAATTCAAAAAAAAAAAAATGAAAATTCCTCTAAAAAATTAATTATTTCTAATAAAATTCTTTAAATTGAAAATTCTAATTAATAATTTTTATGGAATAATCATGCGCCCCTCCAATTGCACATTTTATTTTTGAAGATATAATACTTTGAAGGGTATAAATTTTTTCATCGGAAACTCAATTTTTCAATGCTGTCTAGCGTTTTTAATTTCCATTTAGAGTACATTTCTTAATTATGTTTTTTAAAAAATTATTATTTTTTATTGTATGTAAATAAAAAAAAGAAGAAATAAGTACTCTGGTAAATTAGTGGGAATTTCTGTTTCTAGAATCACGAATGGATTAAAAAAGCAGAATGTGAAAATGTTGACATCGCAGGTTGGGTATGCCGTACTATGGATCTACAACCTACAACTCCAACACGTTTAGCGAACGTGCAGTCCTGAATAAATGTAACTCTTACATACTTAACTACTTATATTCGAGTTCAGTACTCTTGAGTTTATTTTATACTTCATTTTTTTACTAAAAAAGGAGATTATCAAAAGTGGCAGCAATTGTAATTTATGATTTACAAAGAAAAACAATTTTTATCTCTTGTTCTTTTCAATAATTCTGTTAAAAATAAGATGAAAGAATTAGAAGCTAATTATTATCTATTATTAGTAAATCTGATTTTTAAAAATTTTTTAATCAAATTTTTGATAAATGATTTTTTAATTATGTCCTATCTGTGTTATATTAATTTTTAAATCTTAATAACAAATACTTAGTAATTAATTCGTTGAACAAAAGTTTGTAGTAAAGTGACCTAAGAAATTACATTAAATAAACTACTTTTTGTAATTAAAATAAGTTTAAAAAAAAATTGTAATTTGAATTTTATTTTACTTTTTACGTAGAATTTTATAGTCACTAAATTATTCTTTTATATAATTATGTAAAGATAGTTATGATTAAGTTTTAGAACTCTATTAATTATTCATTTACTTATTTTACTGCACCCGGAAAATGAATCAATTCAAAAGCTTCTATTTCTTTTCAAAGTAAAAGTAAATTTTTGAGCGGTAAATTTATTACTGAGTAATTTAAGAAAATATTTTGTTTTCTATCCTTATGGTCTGCATAATAGTGTGCGCCACTGAAATATGTTTAATTAAATTTTCATCCTTGATTCAAATTTTTTTTTCTTCTAAGTATGTAAGATAGGCTAATATTACTTGATAAGTTAGCATCGTTAATAAATATTGCAGACATTGTTAAAAATAAGACGAAGATAAAAAAAAATATAAATAAAAGAGAAATTTCTGATAATCACATAATCTTATTGATATTTATAAAAAGATGCCGTGAAAAATCAGGACTCGATTAGATATATATTAAATAAACATTAGGGGGTGGTTCAAAAAATACATAGGAAAAAATAATGTCGAAATTATTGTGTTTTCACTAAGCGACATTTTTATTCTTTTTTTATTAATAATAATTTACAGATTTTTAAAAGAGTCCCTCAAAAATGTTTTTTTCATTGAATCTAAAAAGAAATAAATATATGATAATTTAATAACAAAACAACACCAAAAGTCATGTTTTTAAATATTTTTTTATTTTGAATCATTAATAGCTTTGTGCTCAACATTTACCCAAATGTTTCTAAATGACAATAGTCATTTTTACAATTATAACGGAATAATATTCAATAATTAAATTAAATTCCTTTTTATTTGTTATAAAAAGAACACCCAAACATGAACGGCTCTTGTCGCTTCTCCGTCATTGCCCTGGTCAAAATTGGCGTAGTTGGCAGTATTACGTATTTCCGGACACAATTTTCGCAACAGCTCTCCGTCACTTTCTTTAAACAGTCTCCTCTTCGGTGACCTCGACACCAGCAGTTTTGACAGGTTCGAGGAGGGGGATCAATCGATGGGTCCGTTGGAATCGTCTTGACGTCGTTGATCATCACTTCCGTCGTTTTGCGGGGCAATGGTTCCCGTTGATTTTCTCTGATAATGCTTGCCTGACTATCCTCCCTTGTTAATTTTGGAGTAGTTCCGGTATTCCTTCTTGTCGAACCGATCGAGCTCCTTGACTGCTATCCTACTCCCAAACTCTTCCCAACTCTCCCATTGGCGGCGACGCAATTCTGAGTCTTCAAACTCAGCTCGAGGGAATCGTCCCTATTCCAATACTTCGATTGCACAACATTCCTCTTTCTTTCCCATGTCAGTTTTAGGTTGGCGATGTATCGCCTCCAATGTCCTCGTTCGACCTGATTCCACTGCTGGAAAATCCATTAGTGGAGGCGGTGTTGCCACGTCTAACAGCGGTTGGAATTCCTCGGCCGGCTGGTGTCTTGATGCGGATTTTCCCCGTGTCAGACTCGATCATTCGAGTCTCCCTTTCTCGAAAATACGAAAATCTCTCGTCACAAACGTTTAACTAATCAGGGATTCTTACCATAATTCAAGTATGCGGGGGAAGATTTGGTTGTTCGCTGTGTTCATCTCATGTCGAAATTCGTGAACATGGAGATCCCAGTTGCGATGGTCCTTCCCAATAAACGTCAAAATCATTGTTTTCAAGGTCCGGTTACTCCTTTCTACCGGATTAGCTTGAGAATAATAGGAATGAGTAATAATATGTTTAACTCTATATTCTTTAAGTGCACCCTTGAGATATTTGTGGAACTTCTTTCCATTGTCAGTCAACAGTAAGTTCGGCGTCTGCCATTGGAAGAGTATCAAGTCCTCGAATGCCCTAGTCACAGACTTCCCGTCAGCTTATCTTAAAGGTTTCAACTTAACCCATATGGAAAAGGGATCTTGAAAAACCAACAGATATCTACATCTACTCTTACTAGGTGGGATTTCCATCGTGTCAGCCGCCACAACTGACCAAGGTCGTTCCACGATTCTCTGTCCCATCAATTCTAAGGGGCCAACCTGAGAAACTTTTTAGAGTTGGCATTAAAGACAACGAGTAACTCCTCACGGTGGGCCTAAAGCAACTTAAAGTTTACATGAAAATGACGAAAAAAAGTGGAAACGTCCCTGTTTTCAGGGTTGATAATACTTCAAGAAAATGCTTGAACCGAAATCCTAGCTGATCCTTTTTAGAAAATATTGACATTTTTCATTTTTAAATCGCGTAATAAGCATTTTTCCAGTATTAGCAAGGTGCATTTTTTATATATGTGTTTTATTACCTAGACAGCATAAAAACTTGCAATAACCTTGTAGCATTATAAACATGCGAGGTTCCCAAGTTTGCGCGGCAAGCTTCCAGCAAGACTGCCTCAAGTAACAAAATGTCCCACCTTAGCAAGATTGCAATGAAAGGTTGCTGTAAACTTTCAAAGAAATGTTGCCGCAATCTTGCAATGAAAGATTGTTGCAACCTTGCAATGAAAGATTTTTATAAGCTTTCAATAAAAGCTTGATGTAAGCTTGCAATAAAAGGTTCATATGTGCTTAACACAAGCTTACAATATGCTTGCTGCAATCTTACAAAAGACTTTTTCTTGAAATCACAAAAGGAAAAAATTAAAATTTTCTATTTATTAATTTTTTTTCTTGGCATTATATTTTTTTATTAAACTTAATATTACACGAAAAAATCTTGGGGGTATGGGGATTCGAAACCTGATTGTACGCACGTAAGTCGAGAACGCTAACCAACATTTCTTTGAAAGCTTTAGGCAACCTTTCATTGCAAGCTTGCTAAGGTGGGAAATTTTGTTACTTGAGGCAGTCTTGCTGTAAGTTTGGGAACCTAGCATGTTTATAATGCTGCAAGGTTGTTGCAAGTTTTTGTGCTGTCTAGTTAAATATATTCCTTAATATTCAACTACATTTGTAAATGTTTAACATTTATAATGATCTGTATTTATATTTTTCTGCCGCATGGTGCACATAGTTTAATTCTATTTTCCTCGTGAATGCATTTACGATCAAGCTTAGAATTGGAAGATTTTTTGATTGTAGAATCCATATTCTAATGTAAATATAAATTTTCTCTTCCTATACAGAGAAGAATAGTTTAATCTTACATACAAATTTCATTTTTGTAGCACAATCTATCAAAAATGGTGAATTAGCTGAAAGTGTTGGAAACAATGACAATTCCAAATTTATATCGGGAATTAATTACTGTATCAGTTAGACTGTTAGACCAAAATGTCTGCGGACGTAATGACGCTTCGTTTGTCGGTAATTCACATACGAAAGAAAATATGAGTAAATTTTTATTAATAAGGGCGAATCATATATGCTGTTTATAAAAAGTTTCGGACAGTCTCTTTCAAGCGTTTGTTTGATGTATGATCAATCCTGAAAACAGTGGCGTTTACACTTTTTATCATCATTTTCATGCAACCTAAAGTTGCTTTAGGCCTACCGTGTGATAAATGATTCGTTGATGCGACTGCACGACCGTAATGTAGACCACCAAAAATTAAATGAAATTTGTGTTTTTTAAAAATTTAGATTTTTGCTCTTTTCTCGAAAATTGTAAAAGATTTCGATTCAAATAAGATAGTGATATTTAATTTTTTTAATATCCAATTTTTATACATTAGTGACCAACCCAAACGCCTCCCAGTAAACGAAAAAGGATTCGATTTCAGTAAAGTAGTTTTCTAAGCTTTAACTCTTTTTAATTCGTCTGCACGAATTCAATAAATGCGTTAGTCAATTCGTTTGAATTTGTGAGTTTGATCACTTTAATTCGCTAAACGCCGCAAAGGGAGGGCGAATATGACTCTTTCTCGCAGTTAAGGTGCCACTAGATTTGTATATAAGAAGTGAACTAAAATTTTTTTCTCGTTGAAATATTTTTCTGCCCGATGTCTCTCCTATTTATTAGGATGTGAGATAAACTTTTTTTTGGAAGAAACGGTTTCACGAATACTGTAATGACCATTTTTTATTGTAATTTAATTATGAAATATAAAATAATAATAAAAAGAAAAAAAGGATTTTTTTAAAATAATTGATTTTTTAAATTATTAAAAATTTAAATATTGTCTTATTATCGGTTGCTAATGATGGTTGACAATCATTGGCAACGGCGTGGACAGCCCGTGACTTTATTAATAATGGTGCATTATTGGGTACGATTATTGAAATTATATTGGCATCCCTGGCTCCCATTATTGGGACATTAATACGCCAATGGTATTTTTCCCATTGGGAATTCATTTCAGTTTGTCGTGACATATCACTAAGCGGGATTCAGAAGAATTCAATCAAAAGTCAATTCATTTCAATTTGCTTTTTTAGTTTTAATTAGTTTTTTTTACTGGGCTGTACTGTGTGGTTTTACTTTCCGGTAGCTTATATATATTTAAGTATCTTGAAACCTAAAATACAAGAATTACAATATTTTTTGAACCACCCTAATAATAATCAGTGGTCGGCAAAAAATTAATTTTTCCCTGATTCAAGTATCGGAATAGGCCTAACTTATAAATTGTTTATCGCTAAAAACCAATCTAACCTCAAAAATTGCCAATCACGTCAGCATTTTGAGAAAAATGTACTTTAAGATTAAAAAAACCCTGTTTTTGCTTATATTTGATCACATGTAAAAAGAAAAGCTGAGCCTTGTAAAAATTCCGGACTAATCTGGAATTAGTCCAAAACAGTCCGGTTTATTTATCAGAATTAGTCCGGCTTAATCCGAAATTTTCCCGATTTATGTAAGTAGTTACACAAATAATACTAATTTTGGACTTACCCGAACCTAACGGCATGCGTTGGAATTGTAATAAAAGTAGCAAAACCAAACTAAATCCAGATTGTTGCGGACTAATTGAGAATTTATAACATACAAAATTTCGGATTCTAGCAGACTCATTTCGGATTCAGTTCTTTGACAGTACTTAATTGGGATTGTTGCGTTCTGTTTTCGAATAGTTTACATACAAATTATATATTATTCTGAACTCACTTTAGATTGTTTTTTGATCTAACGAAAATCAAATTGTTACGGGCTAATCACGGATTTATTTCACGTCAATTTTGGACTGATTTTCGGATTGTTTTTGTACAATTTCCAGACTAATCCGAACTGATCTTTCTGCATTTAATCTAAAAACAGTCCGAAATTTTAACCAGGGGTGGTACTAAATGCCTCTAGTTAGGCTTAAATGAAGCTTGAAATTTCAGCTACAAGAATCAAAACGAAAATCTCTTAAACCAATCATATATTTTTACAAAGTACAGCTTTTTCATGGGGAACTTTATATCTTATAACAACTTATCATCTTATAATACTTATAATCTTTAGCTTTGCTCTTTATTGTTTTTGATGTTACTGATTATGAAATCCAGCATGTACAATTTAAAATTTTTAGAATTAGATTCGTATTCAATAATCCCAAAAAATAAATATAATAGCTACAGTTTATAAGTATATGTGTTCCATTGTTCTCGGCTGTGTATGCAGTGATAAGCACGTATCGTGAGCGCGCTCGTAAAAGGTTATGTTGCATGAAAATATATAATCGATTTAGAATATTTTCATTCTGATGTTTGTAGCTGAAAGCTACAATCTACATTTTAAACCTAATTAGAGACATTTAGCACCTCAGCTTTTCTTTGAACATGTGATGTAAAAAACAAGACTTTTTAAATTCTTTAAGTACATTTTTCCTAAAAATGTCGACAATTTTTAAGGTCAAATTCGTTTTCATAAATAAAAAATCTATCAAAAGGCCTATTCCAAAGTCTGAATTATTTTGCGTGACGACCAGTAAATCGTAGATAATTTAAAATTCTAGAAAATAAAATTAAATCAACAAGTTCAGAGAACTTCTTAATTTTAATAGCGTACCCAAAGGAGTTCTGATTTTCCCGCGCCACTATAAAACATCAAATTGCGAAATGTCGCTGTTTTTCAATCTAGATGTACTACTTACCTTGCTAAACCTTAATCTTATTGTTTTCTACTTGAATTTTTAATGTGCATTATATATTTTGGTAACTCTCGTGTAGAACTTTATTTAAATTGTAAAACAAATTATTTATATCTATTACTCCATGAAAAAACCAGAATATATATTGCATCTTGTGCAAAACAAAAATGTTATTACTGTTGATAGTTTATTTATCAGTAAATAATGCATTTGGACAGAATATAATCAAAGTTACAAATTTCTAAGACTAAATTTTTTTAAAAGACTTATTTTAATATAAGTCAAAAAGTTTTTATACTTCTATTATATAAAAAAATTTATTCCTTTGAGGCCTAACATTTTTATACATTAAGACATTATTTCTTAATGCGCCTAATTTTTAAGTCATATATTTTGATTACTTGCATACTTTGTGAAATTTATCTTCTTAATACCATACATTTATAAATTAAAGTCTTTTATTCATAAAAATAGTGGAAATTGTGCCTTTTGTACTTTTAATGTAGAATATCTCAAGAATATATTGTTCAAAAGCACTTTTAAGGTGAAATTTGAAGAAAACGCGTTAGAAATTGACAGGAAATTTATTTGTGGTTTTGAAAATCAGCTTTATTTTGGCACATTTATTAACTTTTAAACTGCCATGTTCCAAAAGATTAAGCTTAGTGCTTTTCCTTCTTGGTTTTTTCTAGTGATAGTAATATTACTTGAATATTATCTCAATATTACATGTTACATTATCTTGAGGTGGAGTATTACGAACTGTAATATTATGATTTTTAGAGATATAATTTTATCTTGATATGAAGGTAATATTACGTGCCGCTTGCGTTCAGCAGTCTAAAGGTTATTATTATGTACACAGAGAAACATTCGCTTTTAAGTTTTTCGCTTTATTTGGATTGTGGAAATTTTTTTTATCACAAAGTAGAACGTCTGCTTGCACACGAACAAATTTTTACTGACGCTGATGCACTGGTCTTGAGCGAACTAATGACGTAAAGATTTTTCCTTATATAAATTAGACCTGTCGAAATCTTCTCCCAAAATTAACCTATTGCTGAGAATTACCGAATATTCTTCAGTCTTGAACTATACTTAATTATTTTTCTACCCCCTGGCAAACTACAAGTAAAGGTAAGTAAAAATAGGGGGAGCTGAAAAGTATCTA
This sequence comes from Leptopilina boulardi, assembly GCF_019393585.1. Lineage (NCBI taxonomy): Eukaryota > Metazoa > Arthropoda > Insecta > Hymenoptera > Figitidae > Leptopilina > Leptopilina boulardi. The sequence continues at coordinate 924,684 of NW_026137909.1, read as the reverse complement.
AAGTGTAGTATTCGGACAGGTCTGATGTAAACCATGAATTTTAATACTTTATATTAATTTTTAGTACAACATTGCATTCAAACTATTACAGTTCATTCTGCGTAGTTTTTTGTCATCAACGGTTGTTCAGTACTTTTTTGTATTACTTTTTAAACGTGTATGAAATGATTTTAGAAATTCTTGCAGAAGAAAAAAATTATAAAGGATATTTACAGGACCATACAAAAAAATATATATTTTAATTTGTATATTAAATATTATATCGGAAAAATAATAACCAATATAAGTTTGTTTATAATCCTGTAAATGTTCTTTTTATCAATTGTTCACAGAATAGTTTGATACAATATTAATATTAATTAAATATTAATCGACAAATGTTTATCAATTTCGCTATTATTTTAAGAATTTTAATAACGTCTTAAACAAATATGGAAGTAACTCAAATGTATGACTTAATAAATTATGGAATTTTAAAAATAGTGCGCCAGACAATTTTTTTAATAATTGAAAAAATTAAAATTGTTTTTGCACTCCGTGAATGTATTTATTCTACATTAAATTACAGTTGCATTTTTTACTCACTTGCTCCAACAAATTTTTGTTAGATCATGTATGAATTGGTTAATTCGCAAGTCTTTTGTCAGTATTCATGATATGTACTTCATGTAAATAATAGCAAGTGACCGTTCTTATCATTTCAATAAGAATTTTAATATGAAGTTTATAATTTATCTATAAATTAAAAATTTTAAAGTATTATATGTATGTCGAACATTTATTATGTACAAAATAAAACTAAGAGTCAAATATCACATAATTTATTTTAAGAAGGTTGATTTAATATATACTCTCTAAAAATATATTTTAAATATTCCTAATTTTTTATTTATTATTGTTGGGAAGACGATTTAAAAGGAATAAAATATGTTTAAAATAAATTGCATATTTAAGGAGGAGTGACATCTTTGACCCAAAAAATCGATATTTTTTGTTTCCTTAGCCCTTGCGTGCCTGAGCTGGGTCCCTCGGATTCAGACAATTTGCTTTTTCATCTATTTCTATGTAAGAAATTTTCTTTTCAAAATCGTTATCAAATGGATAAACTGATGATATAACGTACATTTAAAAAAAGAAAGAGAATTTATTATTGTAAAACTCTTTCTAATACATTATTTTATAGATCTTACGCAGTTTCCTGAGCTGGGTCTCTTGGACCCAGGCAACTTTTTTTCATATACTTCAACAAATTCGCTTAAAAATCGATATTTGGAGGTTTTCTAGGTCGCTGATTACGAATCCGGTGTCCATTTTTCAAAATTCAAAATGGCGGGTCTTCTTCTTCTTCTTAAATGACTTTAGGCGATGCCAACTGTCAGAACAAACTTGGCGGGTCTAATATGGCGGAAATTTTTTTAAAAAAATCGTTCGGTATCGCTTGAAATTTGCTACTTGGAGGTTTTTTGGAATGCTGACAGTAAATATGATGTTATTTGTTCAAAATTTAAAATGGTGGAACAAATATGGCGGATATATTTTTTTAAATTTGACGGTTTTGCTTGAAACTCGTTGTACAGGGGTTTTCAAGGTCGCTGATTACGAATCTGATATTAGTAAATTGTATTGATTTTTAATTTTTCTGTCCGCCATATTGGATCAGACATTTTAAATTTTGAAAAACTTACATCAGATTCGAAATCAGCGACTCCGAATACCCCCGAGTAACAATTTTCAAGCGAATCCAAACGATTATTTAAAAATTCGTCCGCTATTTTGGATCCGCCATTTTGAATTTTGAAAAACGGACACCATAATCTTTGGGTGTTTTCGACGTCGACGCTCTGAGTGTTCTGAAAGTGTTAAGTGGTAATCAACCAATATTAAAAATTATGATTAGCCATAACTTATTATGATTGGCTAAAGCATGCTAAAAGTGACATGTTTGTGATACGGGCTGCAGTTTTAGGTGTTGTGCACAAAAAAAGGTGTGTTATTTGCATGTTTTATTTGAAATTGGATGCGTTCAGGCTGTGCTTGTGCTCTGATTTCTCAATCTTGTTTAATAAACCGAGCGTGTTTTCAGAGTGCGAAAGTAAATAACGGAAAATTTTCAAAAATGGCAAATTTAAACCCTGAAGTCAATTACGTTAACGCTATAGGAATTGTACAAAATCTTGTTGAAATGTTTTTTGACGATGATGATGATGATGAGGAAATCATTATATTCATTTTAAATGGAAAAGAGAGTCATAATAAAATTGTAGGTTACTTTGAAGATGTAATTGCGATGTATTCGCTATCAGGTAAGATAATTTTAACCTGTAAATATATATATTTCATAATATTAATTTTGTTATAATGTTTATATGCTCCCTGGTAAAAATTTTCTACTGATTCCGAACATATTCCGAATATATATAATAAAATATACATTACACATAATATATGTAGAAAAATATATAATATACATAATGTATTTTAAAAAAATATATATTAAAAATTCTGCAACAAAAAAGGGTGCCAAGTTTGTCGGAGTAGGAAATACTTGATTGAGGTCGAAAGAAAAATTCTCAAAAAATTTTGGATTTTTTAAAGTCAAAATTTTTAGATTTTTTGCGTTTTTTTTCAATTTTTGCTTTTAGGAGAATGTTTTTGACTTTATATTGTCGAAAATAGATTTTTCAGGTTTGTCAGAGTAGGAAATACTTGATTGAGGTCGACAGAAAAATTCTATTAAAAGTTTAAATTTTTTAAGGTCAAAATTTTAAGATTTTTAGCGCTTTTTCAATTTTTGCTTTTAGGAGAATGTTTTTGACTTCATATTGTCGAAAATTGATTTTTCAGGTTTGTCAGATTAGGAAATACTTGATTGAGGTCAAAAGAAAAATTCTATTAAAAGTTAAATTTTTTAAGGTCAAAATTTTAAGATTTTCTGCGTTTTTTTGTTAGGATAGGAAAGTTAAAACAAACTTGGCAAATCCATTTTCGACAATAAAAAGTGAAAAACCTTCTGAAATCAAAAATTGGAAAAAAAGACAAAAAAATCTTAAAATTTTGACTTTCAAAAATTTACAATTTTTTCAGAATTTTTTTTTCTAATTCAATCTAGTATTTCCTGCTCTGACAAAATTGGCAAATCCATTTTCGACAATAAGAAGTGAAAAAACTTCTCCTGAATTCGAAAATTGAAAAAAAACGCTGAAAATCTAAAAATTTTGCCTTGAAAAATTCAAAATTTTTTGTAAATTTTTTTTTCGACCTCAATCAAGTATTTTTTACCCTGACAAACTTTACATGATTCAGCTCGTCATAACAAAACAAGTCTGCCATAAATGCACCAATTTTTCGGAATATGACTTCCTGCAATCCTTGGATTAAAATAATTGTGATGTCAAAAAGAAAAAAAGAAGCTAAAAATAAGGAAACAAGTTAGAATTTATTTTGAATGTGTTTGAAAATTCGGAATGTAACAGATCTTTTTTTAACAATTTTCAAACAATCCGCCAGGGCAACAAATTTTCTATTAAAAAGTTGTACATAATAAATTAGTCTGTTTCGGAATAATTTATAATAATTTATAATTTATGATTAATTAATAATTAATATAAAAGTAATTTTAACCTTTGTTATTTCACACTTTTAATTGTCGGTAATATTTTAATAATAAAATGTAAAATATCGCACTACATATTTTATATGTCATTTTATAAATGTTTACTAATTCGACTCCAAGTAATTAATTATTTTATATATTTATTTATTTATTACTTTTACAGACTTCAAATACCATTTCCGGATGTCGCGAAATACATTTGGAGTTTTTTTGGAAATTTTAGCTCCCTCGTTAATTGGAGCAATGAATGGTGGACTTGCTACAGTACCAATAGAAAAGCAATTGTGCATAGCTATGTGGTATTTCGCCAATCTGGAAGTTTATAGGTTTGTTTATCCACCGAAAATGAAAACCTCTTGTTTTAAGAGGAATCCTCTTATTCAAATGTATATTCTCTTGTAGTATACGACGCAAAAGGATTCCTATTATTTCAAGAAGATTCCTCTTATTTTAAGAATATTCCTCTAATTTTAATATTCCTCTTAAAAATTGAAAGTAATATTCTTTATTTAAGAGAATTTCCGTAAGAGGAATTTTCCTCTTATTTTAAGAATTTTCTTTCCGTGTATACTTGAAAATAAGTATTAAAAAATGGTTCAATTGGAGACATTGAAAATTTCACCAGTATTAAAAGATATTTTACAATGCTCTGGAATTAAAGAGTTTAAACTTTTATTATTTTTAACTTCTACGTTGTAAAATTACTCGAAAAGGACTTGATGCTTGTTTATAAACTGTTCCCTTTGGGTGTTGGTTTTGAATTCTAAAAGTTTAACTCTCAACTCCAATTATTATTGTTAACTTCATATATTAAATAGTATTTATTTTTTGTTTAGATCGATAGCAGATCGATTCGGAGTCTCGCAAAATACAGCCTGGAGATGTACTATTCGAATTGCGAAAGTCCTAAATCGAAGATCTGCAGAATTCATACGATGGCCTCAAGGACAAGAGATCATAAAAAACCAGCAGGAATTTTTTGAGATTGCTGATTTTCCTGACATTATAGGAGCAGTGGATGGTTGTCACATTAGAATCAATGCCCCTTCAGAGAATCCTGAAAGTTATGTGAATCGCAAAGGATTCCATTCTCTGCTTTTGCAAGGCATCTGCGATGCCAGGATGCGTTTCATAGATATATACACGGGAATTTGCGGCAGTGTCCATGACGCCAGGGTCTGGACCATGAGCGACATAAGTGAAGCCATTGAGGAAAACATCGAGGAATTTTGTCCTCGAGGGTCCCATATCATTGGTGATTCAGCCTATGGTATCAAACCATACTTAATGACTCCGTACAAAGATCGAGGTTTCATGACACCTGCGCAGAGGAATTTTAACAGAATTCTTTCCCGTGAGCGTGTTGTCATCGAAAGAGCGTTTTGTTTGCTCAAAGGCCGCTGTCGGAGAATGAAGCAATTATATTTGCAAAATGTCAAATATGGGGCCCTCATTATAGCTGCCTGTTGTGTTGTTCACAATGTGTGTCTAGATGTAGAGGACGAAGTAAATGAAGACATATTAAGAGAAGAAGACAACATTGATGACGACGACGATGGTGATAATAGAGGCATTAACGTTGGCGCTAATAATGTCCGTGCTAATGCTGAAGCAAAAAGGCTTCATCTTTGTGAAATGTTCATGGCAGCAAGGAGGCGATAAACGTATTCAATCACGACTAAGAGAATGGACCAGTGACATTTTCACATCACATTTCATGCGATGCATTATTTATTGGAAACCACATAAAAAGATTCTTTTTTTTATTGTGGCTGACATGGGTGAAAAAACGAAGTGTAAAAATGTAAATTTAAGACTTTAAGATATATATTTTATGTTGTTAAATAAAAGAATTGCGATTTTATATATATATATATATATATATATATATATATATATACAGATGGAAAATGTACATCTGGAAAATTAGAATTATTCTAAACACGAATCAAAATTGTTGTGCTTCATATTTGAAATTACTTGTAAAACAAGATAATAGGATTTTCTTGTTCAATATTTTTTCCGCGTTTTACCCTCTTATTTTTTCCTTCGACGCTTTAATTGTCCATCATTGAATGATATATTTTCCAATATTGTATATTTGTAAAATGAAAATTGTTCTTAATTTTCTCAAAGACACTTTCCCTCTTTTTCTCTATCATTTGTCAGCTCTTAACGTTATTCACGATTATCAAACTTCTTGCGACAGTATAAAAGTTTCTTTAAAAATTAAATAATAATAATTAAATGTATTGAAAATTCATTTAACAAAATATATTTGTAGAAATAAATTCTTCTTTTTTTTATTACATTCTAAACAATGGTAATTTTAATTTTTTTGTTGTTTTAAAAATAACTTTAATCATTTGGAGCTTTAATCGTTCAAAAATTAAATCGATGGTAGTTTTTACCAATATTATTTTCAATTGTTAGTAACTTGAAACAATGGTAATTTTAATCGAAGTCGCTTTTAAAAAATGGTAGTTTTCACTTTTTATCAATACATAAAAGAAAAAATAAATAAAAAATTAATAAAACGAATAAAAATGTAAAAAATTTAATTAATATTAACAAATATCATTAATATATAGTAATTAATTAAACAAGTAAAATAAAAAAAAAAAGTTGATAATTCTACTATCATAATGAAATTCGAATGTTAAAAAATGCGTCTTCCAACAGTTTTAGAATTGAAATATTTACCAGCGAACTGGCAGGTTCAATAATATTTTAAAAAATAAAAAAAGTAATTGTTATAATTGTAGATCATACTAGCAGTATACCTACATAAAATTTAAGTAATTATCAATTATATTAGTTTCGTCAATATTACTTTTTTTCGATGTAAAACACAGTTGCATTATTAAAATGAAGAACTCAATTGTTATAATTTATGAAAATTTATCTATAAAATAAATGAAAAACAGTTCCAAATAACTCTTTGTTTTATTTCAAAAATTACAATGTAAAGTTTAACGTATAAGAAAAAGTAATTGAACACAGAACTAAGGAAAATAGTAAAATTATAAAAAAATGGAATTGGCCTCGAACGGTGCTATGGCTAAAAAAAAGTGCATCTACCCTATGTTTGTAACATAATTACATAATTCTTTTTGTACCTTCGTAACAAAAAACTAAACTGAGTTTTCTTTTCTTACTCTATTACAAAAGGCACTTTAAGTGCTAATTTTTCTATATATTTTTTTGTATCTTAATAACTAAACTAAAGCTGACATTTATTGTACTATATTGCAAGACACTTTATGGTCAAAACACTGAAAATCATTTGAGTGGTTGCTGACATATTTTAAAAAAGTCCAGTTTTAATATTATGTAAAACTAGATGAAATTCTGAGTTTAATGTGTCATAATATTATCGTGTGAATTTTATTTCGTTAAAAATTATTATTAATGTTCTGAATTAATAATAATTTTTAACGAAATAAAATTCAAACGACAGTATTATGACACATTAAACTCAGAATTTCATCTAGTTTTACATAATATTAAAACTAGACTTTTTTAAAATATGTCAGCAACCACTTTCAGATGATTTACAGCGTTGTGACCCATTTACATTTTAATTGGTAACAATTATACTAAATAAAATGTACACAGCCATAGATTTTGACAATAAATTATATGGAACACTTAACGTTCATCACATTTTGGAATTTTGGAAATTTTATTGACCACCACTTACATGTGTGGACATTGTCAAAAAAATTTCCAAAATTTATAAATAAATTATAATAATACTTATTAATCACAGAACTTTACATTGACAAAGTTAAAAATAAATTAAATAAGCAAATATTTACTTATTCCTTTTTTTGTTCTTTCATACTTTCGAGGAAATTTTCCAGAGCAATTGCCACTCTATTCTGAAACGCGCTGCTCTGCCTGTTTTTTTCTTGCAGCAAATGAACAACTTGATGAGCTGCACTTTCTTTGGGTTTTCTTCTTCTTCTCATTTTCTCTTCTTCAAAATCGTCATCATCACTGGAGGTATCTCCCTTCTCCTTCTCTTTGGTTTTACATGACTTCTTTTTAATTCTGTACCCCTTCAGTTTAACGATACTGATTGTGGGGTTATTTGAGGTTTGTCGAACATAAGGTCATTCATTATTTCAAAAAATGGCCATTCATCCTTCCGACCTCGACCGGTTTTGTTTTTTTTGCCAAGTTCAGATTTATATTTTTCCTGAAGTGCTTTCATTTTTGATTCACATTGCTGTGGAGATATTTTTATTCCATTATCTTCGAACATAGTCGAAATTCTTCGATACACTTGTATTTTGAAGTCCTTGTTACTTCCTTTCTCCGCCATAATATCCTTATAAGATCCCACGAGCGAGTAGATCCAATCGACTTCCCATTTGAAATCTCCTAATGAAAAAATCCAGGTTTAAATAAGAAAAATCTTTTTCCTTAAAAACAATTTTTCGATAAACTCCAGCAGAAATTCAATAGATTACAGTCAATTATACTCATTACACTATTAGGTAATAGAAGTCTAGGATATTGCTTCCCTTAGAACAAGGATTGTGGAGTAATATGCATAAGTGGGTCAAAAAATCTGGCTTTACAGTAATTTTTTATTTACAATTAATTTTTGAATTTTTTGGTCATAATATTATCGTATAAATTTTATTTCGTTAGAAATTATCATTTAAAATTTTTTTGTTAAAAAAATATAATTAATTTAAAATCTTAAAGATTTTGCTATTTTTGGAGATAGTCAAATGACTGCAATACTGAATAAAAAAGCAGGAGATAAGAACGATTAATGAGTCGAATTGTAATATAAGATTTAATTAAATATTCAATAATTCTTACCCGGGTTTGTTTTTTGCTTCTTCGCGATCGGTCGCGTACTTTTTGATATATCATTTTCGTTGCCATCACTGTCACTATCAGTAGTATTGTCTTCGCCTAAAAGAAAAGATAATTTTATAAAGGACTGAAAATTAAATTTAAAAAATGATATTCCAAGATGCAATTATTTTACAAAGTTTTTTCCTTTTTACAATATCATGTAATGAAAAAACTTTTCATTACAGAAAATAAAATGAAAAATTAACAAACCGTCAGGTTCGAGTCCTCTCGTTGTGAGTAACTTGCCGGCCAGAGCTGGAGTACGATGAGGAAGGATTGTGTTTCTCCAATGGATGTTGTCCTGATAATAAAAGATAATGATAAAAACTGCTGTGTAAAATTTATTATAGCAATAAAAAATAAGAAATATCCCTCAAAAGTAAAAAGAAATTTCCAAAATAAACAAAAATGTAAATAAAAATAACTTATTTTTTATAAAAATATTTCTACGTACATCCGGTACTACATTAAAAAAATATTATTTGACTGGACTTGAAACATACGGTTGAAAATAGGAACATTATGGGTTCTGTTCATGCCATAAATAAAAACTTAATATGAAAAAGAAAAATTAAGTTACTTTTATCAACTTCACTGCCTAAGATTAATCAAAAAGTAATTTTTACATTCATTTTTCGAAAAATAATGATTTTCTTAATTTTGACCCACTTTTGTAGAAACTACTCTAACTGAAGGCAGTATTCAGAAATTTTATATCACGAAATCTAACACTTGCCACATATAAATGAATAAGATCTTCAAAAAATCAAACAAAGGGGATAGTACAAAATTAAGTTTTCAAACTTTTCATTTGGAAACTAAAATAAAACGGTCACAAACCACCAAGTGCAAAGTCGAATTCAGCCATGGTGGATTGACTGCCTCCTGGATTGGGAAATTGTTTTTCCGTGTTGACAGACTTGTCAGAACCAGAGCGTACCGATGGTTGTCCTAATGCAGGTTCTTTGACAACTAAAAAATAAAATCGTTTAAATTTTTCATACTTTTACTAAAAGCTACTAAATCTAAAGATTGCATTCTGAGGTTAAAAAGAGCTAGAAAAAGAATAAATGAATTTAATGAATTTTTATCAATTTTATAAATAATTTACAGTAAAATTAAATCATTTAAAGAAGACTAATATTACTTTACAATACCTAAGGTTTACTTTAAATTACGTTATGCGTAAGGAATGAATTAAGAAAAATTATGTTAGAAATATTTTTTTTTATTTAAATGTGATTTTAAAGTGGAGAAGATACGAAAAAATGTCGCTTTTTTAGCAATTACATAATATATATTAAATAACATGTAATACTTCATAAAAGTTTCAAAATAATTATTGGTCAGGGAAAAGTCAGGCATTTTTTTAGGCAGTGAAAAGTCAGGAAAAATCAGGTAACTTTTTTAAATGTTCAAAATCATATTAAGTAATAATAAGATACAGTAGTAATCATGTTCATATATTTTCTATAATAGTTTTTAGTTAAAAAAATTGTTTCAAATTTTTTTGGTCCAAGTTTGACGACCTACATTTTCTAAGGAAAATATTGCAAGTTAATGCCTATAAGTAATTATGTCATCTTCGAAAATTACCTTCGAAATAAGTCTAAGATAATTGAAAAAGCGTTTATTTTATAATAATTTTAGTTATTCAAATTTTTATAAAACATAGAAAATGCAGATTTTTAAAAATTATCTTAATAAAATATTGGTTAAATGATTTAAGAAAGATATTATTATATTCAAAATTTTGTCATCCTTCAAAAAATAAGAAAAAAATTTAGTTTCCATAAATTTTATGTTTTAAAATGTTTTTCATAACCTGAAAATGGATGGTCTCTCAATTTTGAGCGGTACTTTAAGACCTAGTGAGATAAAATTTATAGTAATAATAAATCAATTGTTTTTTATCTTAAATATATTAATATTAAAATGCTTCTCTTTTAATATAAAATATTTTGAAACAAAGGAGAACGAAGGTAAAAAAAAGTCAGGAAACAGTCAGGGAATAGTAAGGGAATTTTTTTTCTATAGTTTCGCTGGACACCCTGATTTATTGGTTTTGAATGATTAAACTTATAAAAAAGTAAAAATAATGGATGAAATATGTTGTCAATGATCTTTTAATATATAACCTAATATTTCCATTTTCATTAATTATGAAAATTATAAAAAAAATGAAAACATGAAATTAAATAAAAAATTACCAAATATTATAAAGTATTTGGGATAAATTATCCACTTATCTTTACATTTTCTTTCTTTTAATTAGTAATTATTAAGAATTAGAAGTATAAAATTAAAACTTTCTTGAGTTTCACTATTTTTGAACTTTGTAGTAAAAAAATTGAAAAATGTATTTCGGGAATATTTAATTGGTCACTAGATAAATCAACAAAAAAATGTTGCGATGGTTATTGCTCTACTTTATGAGATATTAATTTTAAAAGTTGCATAATTTTTATAGCTTATATAATGCAGGTAAATGTTTCAGAGTTAATGCTCGGTTGAACATTATTATGCATTTAATCAAATAACTTCATCTTACAAAGATTGTCTACTTATTAACCTATAAAAAGTATACAATTTTTAAAAGGTAAAATCACTCAGACCATCGAAACTTTCTTTCTGCAGATTTATTTAGTAAACAATTAAATATTACCAAAATACTGTATTTTTCATCTTTCTCCAAAAAATTATTTATTTTATATTTATTTTAATTAATTCATAAATTCAAAAATCGCGAAAATCATTAAAGTCGAAATTTTATACTTTTAATTATTAATAATTGCAAATTGAAAGAAGGAAAGTGTAAAGAAAATTGAAAAGTTAATCTCAAAACTGCATATTTTGATAAGTTTTATTTAATTTAATTGTGCTTGCTAAAAAAGTGGGGTTTTCATGCCTTTTCCACTTGAAATTCATATTTAAAGAAAAATAATAAAAATTTTAAAATAATTATTATTTTTGTATACATACCAGATGAATCTTCAATTTTCTCTTTTTTTTATCAGCAAATTCGCCCTCCAATTGTTGCCATTGAAGCAAGGTACTTTCCTCTATGTACATGTATGAATTTTCATCTAAAAAAAGGACACATTATTGTAAAATGAAGATAAATTATTGGAAAAAAATTATTCTTGGAAAAAAACTAATTTTAATTAAAATAGAAACTTGTGTAAAAATAATAAATTCATACAGTTTTTTTATGACTATATGTCTAAAGAATGGGCAAATAATATTTATTTCTCTTATATAAACACATTATATTACATTAAAATTAATACTTACTTGTATCAACGTTCGTTATGTCGCATAAAATGCGACCATTATCTTTTATTAATGTTTTATTGTTATTTAAAATTAACCCATTTAAAATAATTTTTTTCTCCATGATGCACGTGTGCAACAGCGTGGTCTTCACCGGTCTTGAAAGAATGAAAGCGTAATGAGAAAATTGGATTAGGTTAGGTAAAATATCTTAAGCCGCATTCACAAGTTAAATACACAAAAATAATAAAATGTGGTTGAGAACCTTTTCCAGCTCTCAGAGCGCTCAGAGTGCCAACGTCGAAAACACCCTCAATGACCAGCAGACAGACGTGCGTGCGCAGAAACTAAGCAATGCGAGACTGAGCGAAAGACCCAGGCAAAGGCACGGACGGTGGAGAAAGGCCTCAGTGCACGGAGCGAAAAGTTGCGCGCCAGCAACCCCGAATCGATCTAGCGCCATGCAGACGGAGAGATTCCCCCCACCAGATGCCCGATCCGGTCGTTCGTCCCCACCACTTCCTGGCCGGTCGAGCCGGTATAAAAGGAGGCGGATTTGTGAATTAAGGATAGAACTGAGTGTTACTCAGAGCAGTGAAGTTTTACCTTTCTGAAATAGCCTAAAGTTTTACTCTAATAACCGATGTATGTCCAGTTTTACTCGAACGCGTTTAGATTCTTATGTAGATAAATTTTGGTTCTTTAAACATATTAAATTATACTAGAGTTTTACTTGCGATTACAGGTTTCTAGCAGCATCTCACGATATCGTCCAGAGGAGAAACAGCGCCCAAGAAGAAGATTTTCTAACGGTTCCAATATCGTGGTGGACGCCGATTAAGCATATTTCGCGGCTCGATTTCTATCGAAGCCGATACACCCCGCCGCTTAACGCACCCGATGGATACCGGTTAAATCAAATATCATTTTGACGTTGTGATAAACACAATTAATAAATCCTCCCGTGAGTTCGAGCAAACCGCAAATTATCATATTTTATTCGTCGTTACCCGTTTGATAACATCCGCATTCCGTTCCAGTAGTTTTATTATTACGTACAATACGTAGCTAATGTTTCGCGAATTTTGCGAACTGATCGCAATTATCATTGTTAACGCAGTCTTTATCAATACATTCATGTTATCTTATTTTTTATCGTAATGGAACCAATAGCGTGGTTCACGATATATATTAAACTAACTTACGAAACTTGATGTCAGTTCATAAACGTCCAGTCAATTTTTGCATTGCTTGTAAATAATATTGTAAATAAATAATTTGTTTTCGATTTGTAATTAACATGTTGTTTTATTTTTATTCGAATCAAAAAACCCTGGCTTGGCGAGCTAATCAGATTCAATAATTGTAATCGTTACACTACTTTCAAAAATATTATTTCTTCAATGTTTGGTATTTTTATTTTAAAAGAGAAATTTCTAATTTACATAATTTTTTTATTCTTTCTTATTAGTAGTTTCGTCGATTTTATAATTATGTAAAATGCTGTCTTGAATTTATAATGAAAACAAAATTTTAGGTAATATATATAAACATTAATATTTAAATATTTATCAAAATAAATAATGTTCTGTAATATTCCAGAATTCATGAAAAAATTCACTTCGTGTAGCTTCAGAAATCTTTTCTTGACATTTAAATTTACATCCAGAACCACATGTTCTTTGCATGGTGCGTACAGGTATTGTCTTTTTTGTAAATGGAGATATTTGTATTCTTGCTCAAAGTTCCAAGCCATTTTTATGACGTTCCTCTTCCATTTTTTAGAATTGCACAATATTTCCTTGTTAAACTTTTTTGAAGAATTTGCTTCATCAAGATTGTTATCAATGGCGAAACAAGTATTTATATTTTCATCGAAATTCGATTCATCTTCATCATCTGAAGATAGAAATACATTTTCTTTTATAATACACTCATCAAAATTGTTGACATCATTAAAATCGTCGTTTAAAAGGTTTATTATTAAGTTAGTGTTTGACTGATCATCAATTTTATCTGAATTCTGAGTATAACATTTTTCTTTCATAGGATTTAAAATTAAATTATTGTTAATCTGTGAATTTAATCCACTGAAGGTTTAAAAAATATCTTTATTTAAAGGTTCTAATTCATTATTTGGTTGAAAAAAATTGCTTAACAAAGAGATATTTTCACCATTTGGGAGGGAATTACATTCAGAAAAACTATATTTTGTCGTAACAGTTTCTGATTCTATATCAAGGATTTTCTGTACCTCTTTTGGTAAATCTGAACGAAAAATAAAAAAAATTATTTTACAAACTTTATTATTCATGAACTTTTGTAATTTGTTATAACTTGTTTTCAATTTGAATTAATATGTCTTTGATTTCATCTGAAGTTAAAAAATCAAATTGAGCAAAAGTGAATACTCCCCACATTAAACTTGTATCAATTTTTAAGACTTTGATTTAAAAAAATTACGACCCTGGCCGCCTACTGTTGTAGCACGTGTCGGATGCTCTTGCAAATTTTATAATAAAATTGTGTTCTTAGCATTGCTATTTTCTTTTACGTGGTCTGATTCATTTACTGATACTCTTTTATGTTTTTTGTTAATTATTGTGGTGATTGATGTTCAAACTGGTGACTATTCATAGTGTTTACAGTTTCTAACCTAACTTTTGTGTTGATAAAGCATGGCAGCGAAGGATAATATTGCGAGTGCAAAGTTGTGTATGATGTGTAAGCAAAATGTTGTTAATGCAACCTTTTGCAAGATTCGTTCTACTCCATATCACCCTGGCTGTGCTTTTCGTACAACTGTGCTCACTAACGGTGGATATTCTAGATGTTGTCGACCAAAATCGCCACTAAATATGAATCAATCGGAATTGTTTACTTTATCTCAAGATCGTGCTGAAATGCAATCTATCACGAATGAAAGTGTTGAACTTATAATTAGCAGAGCAATGAAGGGAATACATGAGAGATTGGATAGTAATTTATCAACCATGACAAAAACAAGGAATGAAATGTCAACAATGTCAAAAACAATAAGCGAAATATCTTCTAAAGTTGATGACTTGAATTTGAAAGTTGATGGAGTGATTTCAACTGTCACCGACCACTCAACAAGAATTGCAGTTATTGAAGGTACTCTTGAAAAGTTGCAGGTTTATTCCTCAACTACAAACTGCATGTCTGAATTTCAAGACCGTCTTTCTCGTTCCCGAAATCTAATTCTTTTTAGTCTTGCTAAAAATAAATATGATAAGCCTAACGAGCATTCTAAAGAAAACCCTTCAAATAATGTTTTGCAACTTTTTTCAAATTTCTCTTCTCCAGATTTACAGGAAAATTCTAAAATATTTAGAATTGGTTCGTTTGAGCAGACGTAGCAACATCCAAGACCCCTGAAAATTATATGCAGCACAGAGGTGAGAGCAAGATTACTCCACATGTCATTTCTGGCAGCAAAGAAGAACGATGCCTTTCAACCTCTTCTACAAAAAATGCGACTGTCAAGAGACATGACGAAAATGCAATTGGAGGAAATTTCATCATTGACAAAGGTTTTGGAAGAGCGGCAACAAAAGGGGGATACAAGTGCTCGCATTGTCTATCGCAACGGTGTTCCATCGATAGTGTCCGGTACTTTACGTCGGAAGCCACGGAGCAATGTACATGTCACTCAGACATAGTAAATTTGAGTGTTGGTGCCGATTTACTGTGTGACACTGCTGATTCATCAAGTGCTCCCCCCTCTCGCTCATTGTGCGGACCTGCTACAGCTGATTTTCACACGTTATCGGTTTATTACCAGAATGTGAGTGGATTGAGAAGTAAATTAATTAATCTTCGGCTATCATTATTATCAGTATTTTATAGTGTTTATATATTTTCTGAGACCTGGCTAAACTTGTCTTTTAATTCATCAGAACTTGGCTTTTTGAATTATGACATATTTCGTTTGGACAGAAATAGTGATATCAGCGTATATTCACGAGGTGGTGGTGTTTTGATAGCATGTAATTTAATGCTAAATGCCTCGCTTCTAGAGACTAATGACTTTTCAGTAGAACACATTTTTGTAAAATTTTCTATCAAAACAGTATTGTATATTTTGGGGACATTTTATATTCCCCCTAATTCTACTTTTAATGTATACTTAGCTGTTTGTAATATTATAGAAAAAATTTATAATTCTTTTCCTTCAGCAATATTAATTATAATCGGTGATTTTAATATGCCCTTTTTTTCTTGGCGTTTGCATACTGAAAATGGTCCGTCGTGTACCTCTAAACTTCGTACATCGAAGAGTTATAACAGGATTGCCATTCGTATATCTGAAACATTTGACTTTTTAAATATCAATCAAGTGAATACTTTTGCTAATGCAGCTGGTAATATTCTTGATCTGGTACTTCAGAATTCTTTAAATTTTACTTTAGATATATTGACTGAGTCTATTTTACCAATAGATAAGTACCATCCACATCTAGTTTTTACTACAGAAATTAATGTTTCGAGTGGTATTAATGCCAATAATAATAATATTGGTATTTCAAGTGGTAAATATGATTTTATTAATGCTGATTTGTGTGGATTGAATAATTATTTGTTAAATATTAAATGGGATAATGCTTTGAATACGCTTAACATTAATGATGCAGTTTCTATTTTCTATAATATTGTATATTATGGCTTTAACTTATTTGTACCTATAAAAATGTTTGCATCATCCAAATATCCATCATGATTTACTAGCGATCTAAGGCGATTGGTATCATTAAAAAAAGAGGCTTATCGAAACTATAAACGCTCTAATTCTAATCAAGATTATTGAATATTTTCTCAACTTCGTACTGAGTGTAAACGTAAATCTAAGATGTGTTACAAAAATTATATGACCCGTGTAGAGAATTCAGTTATATTGAATCCAAAATACTTCTGGAATTTTGTTAATACTTTGCGCGGAACTTCTAGAATTCCAAATGAGATGGTATATGAACAAATAACTGTTAACACTAATGAAGATATTGCAAATTGTTTAAAAAATTATTTCAGTTCTGTTCACACTCTCCCTTCTGATATTTCAGCTAATGATTTTATTAAAAGTAATAATTTAATTGATGTGTCTCATATTTCTAAAGAAGTAATTTTGTTAAAACTTAAAAATTTAGATATTAACAAAGGGGCTGGGCCTGATGACATTCCACCTTCCCTCTTGAGATCTTGATGCTCCTCTTTCGTTGAACCACTCTACATTTTGTTTAATTAGTCACTTTCCTGTGGCAATTTACCATTTTTGTGGAAACGTGGTTTTGTTGTTCCTGTTTATAAAGACGGAAACAAAAATAATATTACTAATTACCGACCAATACATATTTTAAACACTATTTCCAAAATATTTGAGAGCATCATTCATGATGAACTTTATAGTCAGTTGGAGTCATCAATTATTGAGGAGCAGCATGGTTTCATGAGGGGCAGATCAGTTTTGACAAATATGAGTCTTTTTTCTAATTTTGTACTTAACAGCTTAGATAAAGGTATACAAGTTGATGTGGTCTATACAGATTTTGCCAAAGCTTTTGACAAAGTTGATCATAGTATTCTCTTGGCGAAGCTTGAAGCACTGGGTTTTTCTTCTAATTTACTCAAGTGGGTTACAAGCTACCTTCAAAATAGAACTTTATCAGTATGTGTGCATTACGAGTATTCTAACATTTTTATTGCTTCATCTGGTGTCCCACAGGGCTTTACTCTTGGACCTCTATTTTTCATACTTTTTATCAATAACATAAATAAACTTTTTCTAAATATCAGTAAATGTAAAGTAATGTGATTTTCTAAAACCTCAAATATCATCATTCAAAATTATACTATAGATGGCAATAAACTTTCTAGAGTGTCCTTGTACGTGACCTTGGGATAATGATTAACGATTCATTTTCTTACATTGATCACATTACTCATACAATTAATAAGGCTACCAGAGCTTTGGGTTTCGTTATTAGGAATGCAATAAGTTTTCGTAATTTAGCAGCATTGAAAACTCTTTATTTTGCTCTTGTCAGGCCCATACTTGAATTTGCCTCAGTATTGTGGAGACCATATCAAGATTACCTGATAGTTAATATTGAACGTGTTTATAATCGATTTTTGCGTTTTATAGCTGGACAAATTGGTATGCCTGTGGATTACCAGAATCATGATTACACAGATTTGCGTGAGGCATTTAAAATACCATTATTATCTCAAAGATTTATGTATGCTGACTTATTATTTTTGTTCAAAATTATTAACGGTATTATTAACTGCTCAGAACTTTTACTTTTATTTGGTTTTCATATACCACAAAGATCCGCAAGACATCCACAATTATTTAATGTTCCTTTTTGCAGAACTGACTATTCAGATAATTCTGTAATTAACAGACTACGTAGGGAGGCAAATCAGTTCAATAGTAATGTCAATTTCTTTGGTATTTCTTTAAACTCTTTCATAAGAGAACTTCGTAACCTATTGTACGATAATAACAACAATAATGTTAATGCGGCCAACTGAATTTTTTCTTTGTTATAAAATTTCTTATCTATAGTACTTTGTACTAATGGGTTCTACCCGTATACATTCAATAAATAAATAAAAAACATAGAATTTCTGCTTATCAGAATTTTAGGATAAAGATATCTTATATAAAACTAAAGTTTTATGTCGAAAAATTTTTATTTGACTAAAGTCTTATTCAATAAAATTTCTATTCGGACTCACTTTTATGTAACTGTGCGTTCCGGTAAAATGATGTTAAATAAAAGTGATTTGAAATTAATGTAAAATGAATTCGAAGTATAGTAAAATCAAAGTAAAGTGAATTTAAAGTGGTGTAAAATTTAGGTGAGGTAAATTCAAAGTAGAATTAAGTTACAGAATATCTCTCCAGTAACAAAGTTTTCATTATAAAACTATATTTATTTATTTTGTTTTTTTTTGGAGGATGACCGTATTAAAAATTAAAATTTCGGAAATGAAATCTGCAATCAACTACGCAACCCAACCTTTTTAATTAACCTTTCTGTCAAGAGAAGCACATTTCCATCGAAAAATGTGCTTCCACAAAATTTATATATATAACTAATTATTTGATAATAATTTATAAAAAAAATTTTTTCCAAAAAAGGGAAAATTAATTTTGAAATTAATATTTTATTTCTCAAGAGGTAAGAAAATTTTTTTACTCCTAAAACTGATCAACCTTAAAACATATCCTTAAAATATCTTAATTTCATTTTTCATCCTTTTTCAGATTTCTAATAAAAATTTTTATTATTCATCTTGAAATCTTCTTATAACCTGTCCAACTAAAGGACAATGTTTGTATAAAAAACTCAAACTATTATTTATCCCCTGAAGAGGAACTATAATGTTCGAAACTAGTTGGGATCTTTGAAAATATATATATATCTTTACAAACCGTATCTAGGCCTTTTCATTTCCGAAATTTTAATTTTATATTTATTTATAAAGGTATAAAACTTTGCTTTACAAATGAAGACTAGGTAAGTGATTTTTTCTAAGTTAAGTGTTTAAAAATTATAAAAAAATAATTATTCTGAGGAATAATAAGAGATTCATTTTCAAAGTAGGTGTATTTGTGGTGATATTTTACAGA
The DNA here is from genome assembly GCF_019393585.1 of Leptopilina boulardi. Lineage (NCBI taxonomy): Eukaryota > Metazoa > Arthropoda > Insecta > Hymenoptera > Figitidae > Leptopilina > Leptopilina boulardi. The sequence goes on along the minus strand of NW_026137909.1, from coordinate 905,263 downwards.
AAATATTTTTTATACGTATTATTTTCATTTGTAATTTCAAATGAAAATATATTTTCGTTATAAATTTATTTTGTTACAGAGTTAATTTAATTTTTATTTCTTTAAATAATTAATTCTTTGTTTAAATTGAAAAAAGTGTTAAATTGTTCTTGTAAAGAATAAAGATAAAAATAATTTGAAAAGAATTTGGGTGACAAATGACTTAAAAATTAAATTTCAGATTAGGTTTATTCTTTAAAAGGGAAATATTTTTCTTAAAGAATTTTTTTGAACACGAAAACTTATTGTGGTGATTGATTTTCGCTGGCGGATTGTGTTGACTGTGTTTGGACCGAGTTTAGTCCCAACTCGGTCCAGTGTGGTCCGAGGCCAAATATCATAATAAATTAATGAAATATGATGAAATAAATGATTAAAATTGATAAATAAGTATTTAAAAAGTTAATTTATGGAAAAATTTATTTGTATTAAACTTTTATTAAACTTTAATTAATAATTATAGAGTGAGGTGTTTGCCTGTCAATGTAGGTGTTATTTTTGTAATATTGCGATTAAAATGAAAAAAATAAAAAACTTTCAATTGGTTCCACTATTATATCTACTATAAATTTTTTTCAAGTTTTTTCATCCCTTAATACAGTAATATACTAAAGGAATCTTTTTCCTTAACACTTTTTTAGAAACTATGCTGTCCCCATTTACCCCAAATTTTATGAAATTTTCTAAATTTCGGGGTAAATGGAGACAGTCAGTTTCATGCGTTTAACGTTTATCTACATTTTTTTCTGCTGTATAAAATTAATCCTGGGAATGTAAATAACAACTTAAAAAAAATAAACCCGCAAATATTATCTTTTAAAGAAAGAAACTTAAGTAATATCTGAAAAATAGTGATTTCGTCCCCATTTACCCCAACTGACCCTATATAAAAAAATCATAAATCATTGAATTTATTTTGAATTTTAAAATCGAACACAAAAATTATATTGAATAATTAAATTAATAGAGAAACTCCCGTTTTTTACACTTTTATGTTTAGTGTTATATTTTTTATATAACTTCTTTCTCTTTTTCCTCCCTGTCCTCCTTTCTATTTTCCTCCCCATCCTCTGTCCTTTCGTTCTCTATGTCTTGCTCCCTGTCCTCTTTCGCGTCCTCCTCTCTGTCCTCCTCCTTTCTGTCCTTCTCCTTTCCATCCTTTTCGTCCTCCTTAATAATCTTCTCCTCTGTTTCCAACAAAGTTTTTATTTTGGCCTCTACCACCGTTTTCTCGCTCGCCTCTGGTATTCTTTCCATTTTTATAATTGGTTCTTCGCGGATTCCAATCCCTTCTACTTTTTCCACCCGCTTTACTTCTAATTCTTGGTCTTTCTGTATTCAAAGAAAAGAAATAATATTATTTACCGTCATGACATTTTTACAACTATCGTAGGTATATATTATTTGTATTCTTACCAAAAATGTTTTCAGTAATTTTCAAGTCAGTCTGTTTTTAAAAAACAAATTTTGAAAGAGTAATTATTTTTTAGGGGAGACTGAGACGACACTTTCATCTATATGAAGGAATTAACTGGACATTCGAACAAAATCAACCTCAATTTTTTAGAAAATATTTTTTTTTTATTTTAAAGAACTAATTATTTTTCATGCTATATGAATGTAAAAATTGTCAGCTCAAAAATGTTTAATTTTACTATTTTAATGCATTTTCTTTGATTTTAAAATTCACTGTTTTTTCTTAAATATGGTTAGAGTCAGTTGGGGTAAATGGAGACAGCTTGTCTTGTTTTATTAAACAAATTTAAAAAAATCAAAAATTCAAGTGAATTTCTGTTATGAGAGTCATAAGCAATAGGAAAAAAATTTGGTATGTTTTTTAAAGTTTGTTTTTTTCAAATGCAAGACAAAATACTGATATAAAACAAATAAAAAAATTTCAATTGGTTGAACTATTATTTATCTACTACAATTTTTTTTATGTTTTTTCATCCCTTAATACAGCTTGATGTGGTATATACTGATTTTTCCAAAGCCTTTGATAGTGTTGAATTAAGTGCTACTAGGTCTCTGGGAAGCTTAATTAGGAATGCTCGAAACTTTAAAAATATAGATACTTTTATTTTATTATTTAATGCCCTTGTTCTTTACAAATTTAACTATGCAACGATCCCATGGAATCCTGTCTTTTATAAATATATTCAAAACCTTGAAAAAATTCAAAAAAGATTTTTAAAGTTTCTATCTTTCCGAAAGAATCATGTCTACCCCCCACGAGGATCTGATTACTATGAATTATGCAAAAACTTCAATTTCTTAACCTTAGCGGAACGTCGATTTATAAATCAATCAATTTTTCTATTTAAACTGCTTAATTATACAATTAATTGTCCAAACCTTCTTGAATTGATAAGACTAAAAATACCGAGACAACAATCACGTTATTATCAGCCATTTTTGCTGCCTATGCCTCACTCTGCGGTGGGTTTTGCTGCACCCATATATGTATAATATGTGCAATGGCATTAATGTAATGTGTTTACACCATGATGTAAATATAGACTTTTTTGGAATGTCCTTAAATTCCTTTAAAAGCGTTATCAAAGATTATATTATTGCTCGGCGTTAGATTTTAGTTTACTTAACAATATATTTTTCTTCTTATAATATATTAGTATAACAATATTAACATCTAATATTTTACAATGTATTCTTTTTATTCTTATGATTGATGCAATTTTTATTTTTGTTATTATGTGGATCTTATATTCTTCAATTATTTTTGTTATTTTTGTTTCACAGAAATGTATTGCCCTTCAATGGTCTTTTGACTGTAGGCTCGATATTTTGATTCAAATAAAAAAAAAATATAACAACAAATCCAAATAAATCTACATCAGATCTTATAGTTCCTTTTCTTATCTGCTTGATTAACTCTGTTTTCTCCGCCTCTGCCAATCTCCATGCTTATAATTTTTGTTGAAAAAAACAATAGTATTAATTTTTTAAAATCACTTATTAAATATATTTTTATAAATTCAATTTTATATGTACTTACAATTTTTTTGAATTGTCTGTTTTAATTTTTCTATCGAAGATTTCTCTCCAGATATTTTGACAACCTCAAAATTGAGATTTTCATTTGTTAAAATGTATCTTACGTCACAAATATAATTATCATTCGACAAAATTTAAAAATAATAAGAGAAAAGAAGAAAAATTATTCGTATATTTTTATATTTCCATTTTTTAATAGTGTCATTAAGAAGACAAAGCAAAACAAACTTTTTAATCATTTGACAGAAATATTATAGCATTTTATATTTTTAAAAAAGAATGAAAAAATATGAATTAAGATGTCAATGAAAAGAAAAATTTCATACTTTAATCTCCTAATTAAACCAAATTTTACTATATTTATAATTAATTGGGACATAAAGAATTTTAATTCCTAATTATTAATAATTGGTTTAATAATAAAAAATATAAATAAATTTAACTTTTAAGTAAAATTCATAACTTTCATCTATTCATTTAACTCTCTATAGCATATTTTTTCTTTATTAAATTAATATTGATTAATATTGATTTTAATAATTTTTAATACATACTTACTGCATTACATTTTTTATAATAAAATAATTCTTTTAACATTGAAATAAACTTAATAATTAAAACACTTGACAATATTACTCTTATTATTATATATAATTACTCATTAAAAGCGCAAACTGTTTTCAATTATAACTTTGTAAATATATTCTAACAATTTGTGTGGTAAAAATCAAAAGAACCACAAAAATATCAAAACTGTCTGTGTTTTAAAAATAAAAAAATACTTAAATTAATAATGAGCAAAATTGACCACTCTTAATTAAATAGGTTATTATTATTATTTATTTATTTTTAATTAGGGTCAGTTGGGGTAAATGGGGACAAAATCGCTATTTTTCACAAATAACGTAAGTTTCTTCCTTTAAGAGGTAATATTTGCAGGTTTATATTTTTTAAAGTTGTTATTTACGTTCCTAGGATTAATTTTATGCAGCAGAAAAAAATTTAGATAAGCTTTAAATGCATGAAACTGACTGTCCCCATTTACCCCAAAAATTTGAAAACCCAGGGTTATTAGCTCAGCTTATTATTATTAACCAAATTGACAAAAACAAAAATTCAAGTAAATTTCTGTTATAGGAGTCATAAGGAAAAAAAAAAATTTGGTATGATTTTTAAGTCTGTTTTCTTTGAAATGCGAGACAAAATACTGAAATAGTTCGACTTTGATTTTCAAGTTTTTATGCAGTGAGCGATAACTTGAATTATCATGCTGCCAATTGTCAAGATAAAAGCTTGGCAATACTCAAAACCTCTTGCAGGTGATCTGAGGTTAAAATATTGACGCTGAACTTAATATTAAAACTGTAAATTAAGCTCCAAAACCTCTTGTCCCCATTTACCCCCTGTCTCCATTTACCCCAACTGACCCCAATCAATTTTAATTGTAGATACTATATAATTTTATATTTTTTTATAATTTGAAAAAAAATTTATTTGAAAATTCAATTATTTTAAATTTTAATCAATTTCAAATTCCAATCAATTAAAAAATTAATTATTCCAAATTTTAATAAATTATAAAATCAGCTATTACTATTACAAATAAAACTACAATCATTCCAAATTTCAATCAATCTGTAACAATTGGAATAACTGAATATTATGTATTATTGTTTGGAATTTTAAATAATTCAACTTTTGATTGATTGGAAAATGTAATATTTGAATAAATAATAAATTGGTGTTTGAAATAATTGAATTCATATTTGACTAAAATATAATTCAAATAGTTGAATTTTTATAATATTTATTTATAAAATATTAAAATAATTGAAGTGGTTTAAATTTGGAATAATACGATTTTGAATCGATTGGAATATTTTTGGAAAATTATTCACCTTTTCTCTCATTTTTAGAAAAAAATTTCACTACTACTACAGTTGATTCACCATGGGACATGGTTTCTATCGATTTTGTCGGTCCATTACCAAGGTCAAGTGGAGGAAATACCATACTCTGTGTGATGCAGGATTTTTTCACCAAGTGGATAGAATTGAAGCCCTACGAAGAGCAACCAGTTTTACAGCTATAAAAGCGCTGAAGGAACTAATCATCTATCGTCATGGATGTCCATGAACGCTAGTATCAGATAATGGGCGTCAATTCATAAGTAAGGAGTTTACTTTATTCATTGAATATTATGGTATCACTCATCGTAAGACTCCGCCTTACTCGCCACAATGCAACCCGGTAGAACGAGTGAATAAGGTAGTCAAAACAATGATAAGGCAGTATCTTGAAAACGATAATTCAGACTGGGAACGACATCTATTGGAAATTCAGTTCGCTTACAACACCGCAAGTCACACTTCTACAGGTTTCTCACCAGCATATTTAAATACAGGACGTGAATTTCTCCCACCCGGGTTTCCAGATATTAGACTTCAAACATCAAAGTCCTCATCTAATAAACGTTTAAAAAAAATACAAGATGCATTAGAATTAGTTAAAATAAATTTGGCAAGAAATTTTCAAATACAAAAGAAAAATTATAATTTACGTAAACGCGAATGGTCTCCGATATTAGGTGAAAAAGTTTTAAGAAAGAATTTTAATCTTTCTAATAAACTAAAAAAACAAAATTATAAATTAATGGAAAAGTATAGTGGTCCATTTGAAATTAAGAAAAAAATATCACCTGTTATATTCGATCTCATTGACTCTAAAGGTAAAATATATAAACACATACATTTAAAAGTTTTGAAGCCATTTATTGCCAATACTAATGCAGAGATAAGATAAGACCCACTCAAATATTTTCTATAAATAGATTTTCGATAGGTATATATATTTTGAAATTTCTTAGAAGTATGCATTCGTTTCCAAATAGTGCTAAACGATGAAACTCTCCAAGGAGAAAAGGGCAACTCAAGTAGCACGTGCTGAAAACAGCAGACCGAAAACAATTATCGAAAAGTTAGAAAGTGATATTGCGAACGGAAATTTATTCCCTACTCCTCCGGTTTATGAACCTAATAATTTCGCGACAGACTTCTTATTACCAAAATACGAAAAGACAAAAGTATTCAATCCACCCGTTAAACCCCCACTGTGTCAATTATCGCCAAAACGAGTAGAAGTATCATGTGTAAAGTTAAATGAACAATCCTTCGAAGATGCCATCATACTCACAGAGTTATGCGTAGCCGGTAAAATACCGGAACAACCCCCTGTGAAAAAACAAAAAAAACTGTGTATTTACCAGTACCGAAGACAATACTAAAAACTAATCAGAAATCACGAATGTCGCGTGTTGTGAACGAATCCGTGAGTGTAAAGAAAACCCTAGAAATAACGAAAGACGTTTTAAAAAAAGTGGAAATTAAGAAAAAGAATAAACCGGTTATCACTTCTATTATTAAGACAAAAAACATTGTTAAACCCTCAACATTGCAAAAATTGCGGGAGAAAGTGTGCAAAAATTTAAGTTTAAAAAACGTTATAGTTCCTAAAAAACCAGACACTAGTAAGGTCACCCTCCAGTGTCCACAGCTCCAGACTAGTGTAGAAACCAGAGCGGGAAACCTCCAACCCCTACCAGAGTTAGGAACTAAGGACGTATTACCGCTCCGAGAATCGTTCGAAAAATTGTGTATGGAGATATTGACAGACGAGACTCCAATGGATGTTAACAATAATAACATTCTACCAGTTTTCGAGGAAGTTATACCAACTATCCAGTCATCCCCCGTGCTTCCTCCAATGCAGACTTTCGTACCGGAAAGTGTCCAGTCACCGATGGAAGCCAATATGGAAGTGGTACCATTGGATCCAAAACTAAAACATCTACCCTTCCATATTGCAAAACTCCCCAACGGTCCATGGATACACGTTCCGATTGGTGTCACGAGGTATCGTGTTTGGCAAAGCAATCGCCGATGGTCTTTGCGATTGGTACCCTTACTAAGGAATCTTGCAATTAACGAGGAGCTTCTCCTAAATACAAGAATCTATGCAGCATCCTAGACAATTGGGAGCTTCCAAGGTCTAGTATGGTGCACATGCTACCTGCGCGATCGGTCCTAGATTCGTTGAGGTGCAGCTCTGGAATCTGAGACTGGGGGGATGATTTCTTCCTACTTCTGGGCGCCTCCAGGACTAGGGTGATTTTATCCCCAGCTAATTTTAAATGAGAGTTAACAGGATTTTTTATCACAGGGCTCTTCCTGAGTAAAAATGAATGACAAACTGCACTTTACATATTAGATTCTCTCTAATGGGAAAGGCTCTATTGTAGAGGCGGTAGAGTCACTGGACGACATTTTTTTAGTATCAATTGAAGGCAGTCGCGAGCCAGGGAAATTCTCATCTTGCAGTCCGTTGCAAGAGATAATTTCTTTCCCCCCTCTCAAAGTCCTGTTGTGAGAGAGTCGTCCAACATTTAGAGAGAATCAGTAATTAATATCATAGTGGCTTAACTTACGAGATATTAATATGTAAAGATATAATTTGAATGATTTACTAATCCTGCGAGTAATTCAGGTTAGCTGCGCGAGAATACTTTTCATATTTGGGTACTAACACATGTTCTTACTAAACTTACAGTTTCCACCTGATCGCAAGGGTGCCGAGGTGGTCTAGTGTAGACGTGCGCTAAGTTCGGACCAGAGGGTTCGAGGTTCTATCCCATGTACGTGGTTATTATTTTCTTTTTATCATCTTATAAATTATGAAATTATGAAACATGTTTAAAATATTACACGTTATTTTTAGATTAAATTTATTTCGATTTCTTACGTATTAATCTTGGTTTTAGTTTCTTTTTTTTACTAAAATTCATCTTTTAGTTTCTTTAGTCCGTGAGACGGAGTCATTTTTATTTTCTTTATTTTCGTTAAATGTCGGTTCGACGAATAATGTTAATTACTTTATTTTCGTTAAATGTCGGTTCGACGAATGATGTAATTTTCTTATTTTTCGTTCAATGTCGGTTCGACGAATAATGTTAATTACTTTATTTTTATTAAATGTCGGTTCAACGGGTAACGTTAATTTCTTTATTTTTCGTTTAATGTCGGTTCGACGAATGATGTCGAAAGAAACGTCAGAAGTGTTCCAAAAAAGTCATATTAAGTAATCAGACAAAAATATTAGCAAAATATACTGTTATTGTTTAATTGATGAACTTTTTATTGACTATACCTTCACACCTTCCAAATTCACACGAATAATGGTCTCTTAAATATAAATTTTCTGTAAATGCAAAGAATCTTGGCTTCGACGAGTTAAATCCGCGAGCACAAAAATAGCTATAATTACAAATTGTAATAAATTTATTATAATAAATTGTATATTAATTGTTTATTGGTATATTAAATATTTATTAATCACTTTATTATTAGTTGAGAAACTCTTCATTTTTAAAAATATGTTATTTTTACTCTAACGAATAATATAAAAATTATTAATTATTGTTAATGTTATATAACAATAATGGAATAATACAAAATAAATTTAATAAGGATAGTTTAAGTAATTTAATGAAAATGTTTGCATAAATCGAGTTGTTAAATTTAAAATTTAAATTATTAAATTTTACACAATCAAAATTATATAAAATATATGTGACCGTCCACGACAAAACAAGGCTTAGCTCCCAAAAAATTAATTTTGAGTTTTTGATGCTAATCGATAGATTTTAAGTTGCTCTTTCACATGCAAAAGTCAGAAATTGTTTACGTCAATTACTTTTGACACTATAACGTTCTAAAGACGGGCATGTCAAGCGTGTTTCTTGCTTCTGCTTCTACTTCAATCGCTTACCCTGTGAAATTTACTTTTGGGAGCTAAGCCTTGTTTTGTCGTGGACGGTCACATATAAGAAAAAAAGCTTCTATTACAAATAATAATAAAAATAAAATTCCGTTTTAAAAGATATACATAAATGTATATTTTGATTAATTGAATATGTAAATTAAATATTAGAAAAGTATATTTTAATGAAAAAAATTATTTTACTGAATCGAATGAATTAATTTCTTCTTGTCGCCGAAGTGCTTGCAGAATTTTTCTTTGTGTCGATTTAGAATAATTTTTAAAATCTTTGTATCGATACGTTTTACAGTTTTTTCAATGGCCAGTATTAACATTTCAATTAAATCAAATTCATCGTACTGTTACCTTCACATTTGAATGTTCTTTTAATCTTTAATTTAATAATCTTTTTTTTAATTTGTAGAATAATATAAAACTTTAACTTTAAGGAAATAAACATTAACTTGACTTTTTATTTTCAATTTGACTTTTGAAAACATTTGACATAATAAAAATTCGTTTTTCAATTGGAAGTTAAACAAAACGATAAAAAAGAAAATTTAAAAAATTAATTAAATTTAAATTTATATACAAAAATGTTTAAAAAATTGAAAATGTTTGACAAAAAAAATTTTAATACTTTGAATAAAAAAAATCTACTAATAAATAAATTAATTTTCATGCAAATAAATTAGAAAAATATTTTAAAATTTTTGGGCGATTTTCACTGCATTTGTTTTAAGAGGCTAAATTCAGTTTAGCGATATGTCATTTATTGTAAAAGTGCAGTTGCAAAAGTGCAAAAACATAGAGTCGTTGATCAAAACTTATTGCTTAGTTTTTTGGTGCAAAGCCAAAAAATACAGTATCATTGAAGAGCCAGAAAGCTTGAAAAATATTCCGGATGGCAAAACAAGTGATATTGTGGAAAAGCGCGTTTCCTATAAGGCAGTGGTAAATATGAATTTCTTTAAAAGTTATCTTTAGAATAGGTTTGTCTAAAAAAATAATTAAAAAATAAACTGAAAATAAAAATTGAATAAAAAATAAAAAAACATTTTTATTAAAATAATATTCAATAATTAGGTACACAAATTTTTAATTTATTTGTTATTTTTTAAAATAATTTGTGAATGATGCAAAAAACTATAATTAAATTATTTGTTATTCTAAAAATTGTGTTGCTAGAAAATCTATTGGTACCCCCACAGCACCGAAAATTTCCTGAAAATTTCCTAAAGATTTATTTGCAAACTTCGGAAACTTTAATTGCAAAGTTTAGAGAAAATTGTATAAAGATTTAAATGTCCAAAATGAGTAAATGTTTGGCGTAAAACTTGACGGAAGATTTAAATTAAATTTTCCAGAAATTTTCGACGCGAAAATTGAGTGAAGATTTAAATTAAAGTTTCGTGAAATGTTTGGCGTAAAAGTTGACTAAAAATTTAAATTAAATATTTATTAAAAATTTATACCGAAAGTTGAGTGAAAATGTAATTTAAATATTCAGTCAATTTTTGTGTCGAACATTTCCTAAAAATTTAAATTAAATTTTCAGAAAAGGTTGGACGAAAATATTTGTAAAAAATACAAAAATAATATTTAAGAAGTATTAATATTATTATTAATATTAATAATAATAATAATAATAAATTATAATGATAATTTTTCTTCCAAATTATATATTAGAATGTGAAAATTTTGATCCACGGAAGGTATTTTAAATAACACAAGTTTTATGTCATTTTTTAATTTATTGCTAAGCAACGTTTCGATGACATGGTTTTGTCATCCTCTTCAGGCTGATAAAGAAATTTATACACCAATTAAAATAAAAATAAAAAAACAACTAAGATACACAAAAACACAGTATTCACAATAAATTAAATAAATAAATAAGTCAATTACCAAGTATAAAATTAAAATTACATTTTTTGTAATTAGTCAAATGAATATAAAATTTTGTGTCTTATCATGGCAAGCGAATTTTCGAAACTAACAATAAATATTATAAGTTTGATGCGAATAGTGATGATGACAGGGTGAATGAACTCAAATATAAACAATGCGACAAATGAAAGTGAAGACAAGTCATGAATCTAATCTTTCAATTATAGGAAAGTAAATTTTGTTTAAGTATAAAATATCATTTTTTCTATTAATAGTATTTTTGTTATTTTTTATATGTAACATTTCAGAAAAACAGCGTTTTTTGAAATCTGGTTCTCGATCGAGAATAACAGTATTAAACCAATCAAATTCATGATCTGGCTCAGATTGATGTTCATTCACTACAGTTTTTTTAGAATTATCAATCTTTTTATGTTCATCAATGCGTGTTTGCAATGTACGTTTCGTTTCACCTATGTAACAGGCTGGACATTTTTTACATTTAAATTTATATACTACATTAGTTTCTGACCATTTTTCGGTTTTATCTTTGCCTAATTTTACAATTGTTTTTAAATTTTTGTTAACTATTGGAATGCTCTGAATATTGTAAGATTTTAAAATATTGGATAACCTAATAAAGTCAGGATAATTAAAAGGGATACAAACTTTTGGGGTTTGTTTATATATGCGTGACCGAATATTCTTTAAATTTTGATTGTTAATATTACGAGATTTTAAACAATTTAATCGGACTTTTGTATGTTTTTTAATGAACTCAATAGGATAATCATTGTTAAGAAGAATTTGTTTTAGCTTCATTAGGTTATCATTGTGAAACGACGAGTGTGAGAGTAAAATTGCTCTGTCTACTAAGTTATAGACTATATTTACTTTTTGCTGTACAGGATGATTTGAAAAGTAATTGATAAGTCTCCCGGAAGAAATAGATTTTTGATACCAGTTGCAAATAATATTTTGATTATTATTAATTGTCAAAGTGACATCTAAAAAATTAATTTTTTCATTTTCTTGAATTTCAAGTGTAAATTGTATATTACTATTATATGAATTGAAAACATCGATAAATGAGTTAATGCTATCTTTGTGAATACATAGAATGGTATCGTCAACGTATCTGAAATAAAATAATGGGATGCAATTATATTGATTTTTTAAAATGTGGAGACAATCACACTCCAAATCGTCCATCACAATATTAGCAAAAAGTGACGAAATCGGAGAACCCATGGGTGTACCATCGAGTTGTTGATAATATTCATTATTAATTGGAAGTGGGATATTTTCCTTTAAATCGTCAAGTAGAATTTTTGCTAAAAAATGAGTGGGACTGTTAATCAGTGAAGTTATAGGACGGAAGGGAATATCTTTTTTGTGTACTTTGGGAAGTCCATAGAATTTTGGTAAAACTGTATCTGTTAGTGTCAATTGGTTGTTATGATGTTTATATTTTAAATAATCATTCGTATTCAAATTTTGAAGTATTTTTTTGGTTGAGGATTGAAGTTTGCTTAAAGGATTTGAAGTGAGGAGTTTGTAAGTGGAAGTATCAGAAAGCATTTCAGTCAGTTTTGTGTAATAAACCGATTTATAAAGACAGACAGTAGTGTTACCTTTATCGGAGTTAGTGACCATTATGTCTGGGTTTTGTTTTAGAAAATTGTTAGTCTCTTTTATTTTTTTAGTAAATATCTTGTCTTCATGAGAAATGTGCGGTAACTTATATATTCGCTCACGCATATATAAACAAACCCCAAAAGTTTGTATCCCTTTTAATTATCCTGACTTTATTAGGTTATCCAATATTTTAAAATCTTACAATATTCAGAGCATTCCAATAGTTAACAAAAATTTAAAAACAATTGTAAAATTAGGCAAAGATAAAACCGAAAAATGGTCAGAAACTAATGTAGTATATAAATTTAAATGTAAAAAATGTCCAGCCTGTTACATAGGTGAAACGAAACGTACATTGCAAACACGCATTGATGAACATAAAAAGATTGATAATTCTAAAAAAACTGTAGTGAATGAACATCAATCTGAGCCAGATCATGAATTTGATTGGTTTAATACTGTTATTCTCGATCGAGAACCAGATTTCAAAAAACGCTGTTTTTCTGAAATGTTACATATAAAAAATAACAAAAATACTATTAATAGAAAAAATGATATTTTATACTTAAACAAAATTTACTTTCCTATAATTGAAAGATTAGATTCATGACTTGTCTTCACTTTCATTTGTCGCATTGTTTATATTTGAGTTCATTCACCCTGTCATTATCACTATTCGCATCAAACTTATAATATTTATTGTTAGTTTCGAAAATTCGCTTGCCATAAGACACAAAATTTTATATTCATTTGACTAATTACAAAAAATGTAATTTTAATTTTATACTTGGTAATTGACTTATTTATTTATTTAATTTATTGTGAATACTGTGTTTTTGTGTATCTTAGTTGTTTTTTTATTTTTATTTTAATTGGTGTATAAATTTCTTTATCAGCCTGAAGAGGATGACAAAACCATGTCATCGAAACGTTGCTTAGCAATAAATTAAAAAATGACATAAAACTTGTGTTATTTAAAATACCTTCCGTGGATCAAAATTTTCACATTCTAATAATAATAGATAGATAGATCTTTATTATTATTATTATTATTATCAATAAAAAAATTTACTATCTGGGATTAAAAATAAAATAAATAATATACAAACATTGTTGCTCTGCTTTGATTCACATTGAATCAAGCACTGCATGCTTGTTGAGCAAGAACTTTTGAAAACAAATTTTGGGGTGCTGGGGATTGAACCTACATTCGCCGCGCGCTAGCTAAAGACCCTAACCACTACACTACAGATATCTGGCTGAAAAAAAATCTTCCACACACTCTACAACTTACTGATAGACAAGTGATCCTACTTATCGACTCAAAAGTCGATAATATAAAGTTGTAGAGTGTGTGGAAGATTTTTTTTTCAGCCAGATATCTGTAGTGTAGTGGTTAGGGTCTTTAGCTAATTTTTTTAAATCAAAATGTATCTTATTTTCCATTTTTATGAGAAAAATAAAGATTTCGAGTTGTTAAATAAACTTCCTGTTTAAAAAAATGGACAAACGGAAAAGTATTTTTTAAATAAACAAATTATTTAAACAAGAATTTTTATCAGGGTCACTTTCAAACTATTCTTATCTTTCCCAGCTAAGAGATAAAGAAAAAAAAATTTTTTAAATAAGAGGGATTCCACGGGTAAAACGAACAGTTGTCGGTGACAAGTTATCGATTTGGCTCAAATTTTTTAGGCGTATTCTACCTCTAAAAATACTCAACTAGCCAAAATTTCAAGCCCCTATCTCATAAAGAACACTCACAATCGTAAATTTCGTGAAAAGTGACATCTTTCAAAATGAAGATTGAAAAATCCATTTCTTCTCGAAAAAATGTTAATTTTGGTCAAAAAAAAAATTGGAAAGATACTAGTCGATGGGAAATTTTCCAAAGAATCCAATGCCATTGGAATTTTTGACCTATCTCTAAACGCATGCGCAGTAGATTAAAAAAACTGATTTTTTTAAAAAAATTCATAACTCAAAATGACCTATTTCGATTTGGCTCTAATTTTCAGGAAAGACAGCTGAAAAGCTATACTTTAAAATGGTTATACCTAAAATTTGCATATTTTGAGTTTTTAACCATTTTTATGCAAAATAGTGAGCTAATTCAAATTTTTTCAAGGTTTCCTTACAGTATTTGCTTTTTGTGCGCATGCGCAGTTATATAGACAAAAACTAAGCCCAAATTCAAAATCCTCGAAAAATTTCCAATCAGTTATCTATATTAACACTTCATTTTTATTTATTCTAAACAAATTTTAACAGAAAAAACAAATACAAGTTATAATTAAGAGCATTGCAAATATGAGAGTGTTTAAAAAAATTATCTTTTGCGTTTACTTCTTGAATTTGCCCTTGATTATCATTTATTTTTATTATTATAGTAATTTTACCATTTTTGTTATTAATAATTTTTTATTAAAAAAGGATCTTTAATTTTATTAAATTCAAATCAGGGCGGGAACGACCTGCTTCCTGTGCAGGCAGCTGTTGACTGGAGGTGTGACAGTTCCTTTAATTTTAAATATGGCTTCCAATAATAAACTGAAAATAGGAACATAACCTAATCTTTTAATGTTTATTTTTTAGTCTGGTGAAAGTAAATAAGTGATATAGTAGTATCTAGTGATCAATTTATCATTTACAGTATGTCCGAAAAAGGTAATTTTTGCTAAATGTTATAATTATCACTGATAAGTTATGTGTAAACTTTTGTTTCAAAATTAGGTTATATTAGGTATTTAATAATTTACTAATACTGCATTGTTCCATCTCTTCTGTAATAAAGAAACTCATTTTTTATAACCTAATTTTGAAACAAAAGTTTACACATAACTTATCAGTGATAATTATAACATTTAGCAAAAATTACCTTTTTCGGACATACTGTAAATGATAAATTGATCACTAGATACTACACTGTAAAAAAACTTTTGTGTCGATTTACACGCCAAATGTAAAATAACTTATTCAACAATGTTAATTTATTATGCTTTGTAAATTTACAACGTTAAACATTTTAATTTTACACTGCTGAACGTTGTGAATTCACACGGAGTATGGCCACATGTATGTATGGCCATACTTTCCAATGTCCAACATTGTAAAATTGCACAACCGTGTGAATTCACAACGTTCAGCAGTGTAAAATTAAAATGTTTAACGTTATAAATTTACAAAGCATAATAAATTAACATTGTTGAATAAGTTATTTTACATTTGGCGTGTCAATCGACACAAAATTTTTTTTACAGTGTACTATATCACTTATTTACTTTCACCAGACTAAAAAATAAACATTAAAAGATTAGGTTATGTTCCTATTTTCAGTTTATTATTGGAAGCCATATTTAAAATTAAAGGAACTGTCACACCTCCAGTCAACAGCTGCCTGCACAGGAAGCAGGTCGTTCCCGCCCTGATTTGAATTTAATAAAATTAAAGATCCTTTTTTAATAAAAAATTATTAATAACAAAAATGGTAAAATTACTATAATAATAAAAATAAATGATAATCAAGGGCAAATTCAAGAAGTAAACGCAAAAGATAATTTTTTTAAACACTCTCATATTTGCAATGCTCTTAATTATAACTTGTATTTGTTTTTTCTGTTAAAATTTGTTTAGAATAAATAAAAATGAAGTGTTAATATAGATAACTGATTGGAAATTTTTCGAGGATTTTGAATTTGGGCTTAGTTTTTGTCTATATAACTGCGCATGCGCACAAAAAGCAAATACTGTAAGGAAACCTTGAAAAAATTTGAATTAGCTCACTATTTTGCATAAAAATGGTTAAAAACTCAAAATATGCAAATTTTAGGTATAACCATTTTAAAGTATAGCTTTTCAGCTGTCTTTCCTGAAAATTAGAGCCAAATCGAAATAGGTCATTTTGAGTTATGAATTTTTTTTAAAAAATCAGTTTTTTTAATCTACTGCGCATGCGTTTAGAGATAGGTCAAAAATTCCAACGGCATTGGATTCTTTGGAAAATTTCCCATCGACTAGTATCTTTCCAATTTTTTTTTTGACCAAAATTAACTTTTTTTCGAGAAGAAATGGATTTTTCAATCTTCATTTTGAAAGATGTCACTTTTCACGAAATTTACGATTGTGAGTGTTCTTTATGAGATAGGGGCTTGAAATTTTGGCTAGTTAAGTATTTTTAGAGGTAGAATACGCCTAAAAAATTTGAGCCAAATCGATAACTTGTCACCGACAACTGTTCGTTTTACCCGTGGAATCCCTCATAACCAAATTGAAAAAAATGAATTAAAAAATTATTTTTTTCGTTAATTTTATTGAAAAGTCGAAGAAAAACCAAACTTTTTTTCTTTAGGCGAAATTTTTCTAATGTCAATAATTTTCTAGTTATATGTATATAATAGAAAATAGGTCTACTTTAAAAAATCAAAATTTAAAAAATTCATAACTCGAAAATTTGGCCATAATAAAAATGAATAAATAAGTATACTAAGGAACGAAGAAAAAATGTTTGTCTAAATTTAAAATATGAACTGAAATCTTGCGTGGAATTACCCCTATATTTTACAAAGTGAAATTTTACTATTCCAGAAAACAAAAAGTACCTGAAAACGTTAGAAGTATCAAAAGAAGGCAAAATAATGTAGAAGGCGAAGACTTCGGCCAAAACTGTCCCAAAAAATGGTAACAACGTGTCAGCGAAAATAATAAAAGATAAGCAAAGAGCCGTGATTCAAAATCAAGTCAAGGAACAAGTGCTACAGTTAACTTCCATCACAGCTCCACTTCATACAAAAACAATGTCTAAGAAAAAGGGTAATTAATTATTTTTTTTTTTCAAAAAATTCAAAAATTAATTTTTTCTTCAAAAAATTAAAAATTATTTTTTTTTCAAAAAATTAAAAATTTTAACTTTTTTTAAATTTTTAAAAATTTTACTTTAAAAAAAACTTAAAAATATTTTTGCAGGGTGTCTTACGGTCAAGGAAGTCAGGGAAAGTCAGGGAATTTTGTTGGTCAGGGAAATGTCAGGGAATTTCAAAAAATTTCATTCAAAGTCAGGGAAATTTCTGTAAATTTCTACAAAAATTAAAATTTTTTGTGAATTTAAAAATTTTTTAGTCTAAAAAAACTTGAATGGTTTTTATTACCATTTGTTACTACCGATAGAAATTAATTTATTAGTCAAAATAGCTGGGATAGAGAGCACTTGTTAAAAATCGATTTTCATAACCGAATTTATTTGGAACTTGTTACTTGGAAGTTTTTAACGTTTCTTTTGACGTTTCGAAAGTTGGATTTAAAAATTTCAAAATGGCGGATTAAAAATGGCGTTCAAAAATTTCAAAAATGGAGTGAATTTTTTCGCAGTTTTTTCCTCGGGGTTTTTTGAAATATTTGAACGCCATTTTGAATTTATTAAATCTAACTTTCGAAACGTCAATAGAAACGTTGAAAACTTCCAAGTAACAAGTTCCAAATAAATTCGGTTATGAAAATCGATTTTTAACAAGTGCTCTCTATCCCAACTATTTTGACTATTTGAGATAGTTATTTCATGTTAAATAAATTTTCTGTGCAATTATCATGCACTTTTCAGTTTTGGGACTTAAAGTTGTAGGTTTAAGCTTTCATTCAAGCCCTCGTGAAGGTTTTTTACGGAACTGACCGAATGAAAAATTTTTTTTTGGGTATATTCTTGTTCAGTGACACCTAAACTTTCAATAAACACAGAAAATTTTAAATAAACACGACTTGACCATTTTTTTGTAACCCAGTGATAATTATAGAAAATTATAAATAAATTAAATCTAAGAAATGAATTATTCTTAAAAATCGTCGTAGAACCAAAATTCAAAAAGGTTATGTAAATTAAGTCAAATAATAATTGTTAATAACAAATTGTAATAAAAATTATTATTGTTTATAACAAAAAATTAATCTAATTGTAAAAAGATGCAAAATATAAAAGATCTCCCCTTCTTTGAGATTTTATCCCTACTTTTTGGAAATCTGTTTCTTTAAGGGACAACCCACAAAAAGTGTAAATTTTGAGTGGGCATAGACCCTTAAAAACGCATGTTTGCGTAAGTCAGCAACTCATTCAAAAATTTTACAGTCATTCAAAAAGTTATTTCAACATTCAAATTTCTACATAGAAACTTAAAAGTGTCATTCAAAAGTCATTTTCCACTTTCAAATTCACATACACTATTTCAAATCAAACGTCTAAAAAATTATTCATTTATTCCAAATTCTAAATTTATTCAAATTTTATAATTTCAAGTTTCAAAAGTTTAGTGAATTTTCTACAATTATTACAGAATCAGAAATTATTAAGGAAGGACGATTAATCTAATATATTTTGCATCTTCAGGGAAAATTATCTTTGATAAACAAAAAAGTAAGTTTTAAAATTATAATTACTATCTTTACTTTATTTCTTTTTGATAACTTCTTTCACTTTCTAAAAATCTTTCACAATTTCCCAATTCCAAAGAATACTGCCGTATTTAAGTTGGCGGTTATTCTTTAAAATTGTATAATTTTACCTATGTGATTCCAATTTATTTTAACCTTTGATTCCAAATTTTACTCCTTATTTTATGTATTTCCTTAATTTTTCAATTATCTATAAGTAAATTCAATAGAAATAAAATAATCAAAATCCATTCCTAAGCTATTGGATGAGAATCCAGGCCTAAAATTGTAATAAATTATTAAAACTATAATTTTAATTTAAAATATAAAAATTAAATTATTATTATTTGTTATAAAAATTTATAAAATATTATTTATGTTACATTACGTAACATTACCTTTATCGAGAAAACACGTTTCTAAAGTTACAACTTTAGAACGTTTTTTAGTACTCAAAACTTTATTGTAATATTTAAACTACAGTTTTTTATGTTATAGAGTATAATAATACTAAATAAAACCTTTTGTAATGATATTATTTTATTTTTTATTTTTCTCTCTCTCTCTTTGAAATATTAAGTAATATAAAGTATAACCCTTCTTCTACATTTAACTGTGTTGCAATAAATGGTTCCAAATTGAGCTTATTACGTGCTGAGAAATGTTTTTATACATACTTATTCTACATGAACCTTTTATTATTAAGTGTTGACAGACAATTTTCATGTTAAATTGATGAGTCATTTCTGGATACATTCTTTTTGTAATTTATTTGTCTTAATTTTTATTTAACATAGTAAAAATTTTTGTCGAAGAATTAACAATGTCAACTAATTATTATTCATTAAATGTGTGTATTTAAATTCAACACATTTTTAATCCTGAGATCGTATTTGGTTAAAAAATTTATTGTCAGAATTTTAATTACATTTATACATTTTATTAAAATTTGTTATTAGAATTTTAATTGCTTTATAAGCTATTTTAACATTTTCTATATATTTAAGTTTTAATATTTTTTTAAAAATATTTAATTTCAGAAATTTAACAAAAACTTGACTGTCATTAAAAATAACTTATTTTAATTACGCAGTGGGCAAAAAACATTATTTGAATACCCATGTTCTTAAAATGTTTTAGAACATTATTTAGCAGACATAAAACGTTCCAAAAACGTTATAAGAACGTTTTTGAAACGAACATGGTTTTTTGCCCACTGGGTATTATTTTGCTATATAAGAAACGATTTTTTTTATCTAAGCTTTTTAAGAAAAAGCTGTACATTCAATTAATTTGAGCTCAAAATAATGTTCGGGTTTATTGGACCCATAGTGACAGTTAAGGGTTAAAATATGAAATATTTTAAACAAAAATTTTAACATTCGGATACGTTTTACGTAAGAAATATTTTAAACATAAAGGTGTTTACTTTGAATGATACTGAAATTATAATCAAGCTCAATGCCCGATCAAGGTATAATGTCCTTTGACTCAATAAATAAATGTGTTTCACTTTTACAGCGACGACGTATTTATTGTCTGCGTCAACAATACGCAACAGTAATCATACTAATAACGTTGCGTCAACAATGATTTTACCGATATTGTGATGGAGGGGACTACTATAAGGTCTTCCCTGAGTCTTTATTGCACCCACTTGCACTAAAGACATCTGGGACCACTTGTTGTCGCGGGGATAGATCCCGTGTACAATAAAATCGAGAACTCAGTTTTGGCCACTTAGAGTTTTCGTATTTACTTTTAGTTCACAATTTTTATAATTATAATTTGACAATTAATATAATTATCTATCAAAATGCAAATTAAATATCTTTTTTTAATTTTAAGTTTTTCGACATTGTCTATTTTTGCTGAGGAAATACGTAAGTATTTAAAATGATTTTACATGATTTGCGATAAAATTTTACAATTGTATATTTGTATATTTCACAATTTAAATAATTATTATATATAAAAGTTTAAATAATTCAGAAAATAATACTCTTTAAATTTAAATTATCCTTTATATATATGTTTTTCCTCATAAGTTTATAAGATTTTAATTCTAACAAAAACAGAAAATTTTTAACAGGATTTCGCTAATTAAATTAAAAAAATTTGTTTACTCTTCCGAATTAGTAAACTAGTTTAGGTAATTAATTTTAGTGAATGAATACTGCAATTAAAAAAAGTTTACTAGTCACATTTTACTAAAAACATATTAAATTTATAAATTATTATAAACTATTTAATTAATTATTCACTATTATTATATTATTTACTACCATCAATATTCTCTGTTAAATTTTTTATATTAACATGAAAAGATTTAAAGAATTATTTTATTTAAATTTATTAATGTTAATTAATTTATAAAAATGTTTGATAATAATTTTGTAATAATTAATAATATTAAAAATATCCCACCTTTATTTTAAATTAGAAAATCAACAAAAAATATTTATTTAATTTGAACAAAATATTATGCTTCTAATTAAGCTTTTTATTTTCTTTAAATGAGAATTTTTTTAATTAGAGGATCTTTCCTGTCATTTTAAGAAGATATAACCTTTAAGACAACTTTTTCAATATTTTTTTAAAGTAAGGTATATGTCGCTGAAACTATTCCTTTGTATTTGAAAATAATCTTCTATATTTTATGATAGAAAAAATATTTTGACTTTCGCGAAGTCTATTTATACGTGAAAATTCAATCTTCTTCAAGAATTAAGTTTAAAAGAAAAATTCTTTTTATTGTTATTATTAGTTATTATCATTATTAATATTAATATTATTATTATTATTATTAGTATTATTATTATATTAAATCTCCAGCTGAATATAAAATATATGACTGAAATAACTAATTAATTAGTACAAAAATAATTATATTTTTCTAATTATTAACGTTTTTATTTTTCAAAAAATTTGTATTTATTTCTAAAATCACGTATATTTTTTAATTTAGAAATTATAGCCTCTTTAATTAAATTACACAGAATTGAAAATTTATTCAATATAAATATAATCGGTTAGTTGACTATTATCATATAAATATTTATTTAATAAAAATAGTAATTTGTATAAAATTTTTTTTATTTTAGTCAAATTAAAAGATATTTATTTTAAACACATAAATTATTAAGTCGAATATACTTACTTAAATAAAAATAAAAATTATTTAGTACAAATAAATATTTATTTGACAGTAGCCAAGTAACCGATTATTGAACAAAATAAATTTTTTTTCAAAAATTTAGAACTTAAAGTTTATTTAAAATATATTTTTGAAATTTGTTATTGTTATTGTTTATTTCAATAAATAGAAAATTATTACATATTATATTGTTTTATAAAACATTTCATCTTTTAAAAGTCGCGTGTTATTTAATAAAATTAAATTTTATGAGAAAATTTTTCATCAGTAGAAGATTATTACAAAAATAAGAAAAACAATTTTTGAAAGAAGCTACCTTCTAAATAATTTTAATGCAAAAATATAGTTAAAATTGAATAATTGCCTTCCATTGACGTATAATGTCCTGCTGCGAGACATGCAATTTTATAATACTTCGGTGTTCGTAATTCTTTTGGTTTTCGAGATATTCATGGTTATATAATGTGAACATACATTATATGCTTCAACGACGATCTTTTAAATTTTTATTAATAAATTGTTGACTGTAACATTTTACAAAAGATTTATATAATTAATATTTATTGATTAAAATTAAAAAAAATTTCATTATATATTTAAGTGTATTTAGTCAAAAAACATTTTTAATATTCTTTTTGAACCTATGAAATTTGACTACAAATAGAAAAAACTAATTCGTTTATCAGAAGATATAAATGAAAAATGTTTATCAATTTTTAACAAAATTTGTTACGTCTACCTACGTTTCCAAATGTAAATGTATCATAAAATATTATAAAAGAAAATTTACATTTAATTAACAACAAGAATAAAAAACAGAAAAACTTTAAAAATTAAATTTCTGTCATTTCTTATAAAATTAAATATTTATATAAATGCTTACAATTTTTTAACTATTAGAATTAAAAAATAAAACGAAATTGGATGTAAACTATTACCAAGTTCGAATTAAAATTTTTTTTAAATTTAAAATTAAAAACAACGTCCTAAAAACCTTGTCATTTTATTATTATTAATAATAAAAAAATAAAAAATGGGTTTAACGAATAACAAATAAATTGAATTTATAATAAATCGATCACTCCTCTTTGTTATTATTGAATTAACTATTATTTAAAATTAATTAAAATAGGACCGAGAGATAAATTCTTAATTCACACAATGAACTTATGTTGGGGGGGGGTAGATTAGACTCCTTTAGAAGGGGTTTATTTGAATTTAAAAAAATCCTCGGTGGTTTCTTTAGCTTCTGAAGTTGTTTGAAACTTTATAAACTTCTGATCGTTTATCGTTAAAATTGAAGATATTTAAAAAAATACAATTACAGAAAAATTTTATTTTTATAATAAATATTGCTTATAAGAAATTAGAGGGAACAAGCAAGAAGAACCCTTAATATGTTCTGAATGAGATTTATTTAAACAATTTTAAGTCTTGTTATTTATAATTTAATTTATTATATTTTTTTATTTTTATTGTTCATAATAGGTAACGGAAAATATTTAAAACCAAAGTAAAGGTTTTAAAATATTTATCAAAAATTTTTTTTGTCAAATTGTCATTTTAGTTTGAATAGAAAAAACTTAATGACAAAAATTTACTCTACACGATGCTTTTGTTGTTGATATATAAGCAGCTACTCACCTGTCATTGAATCGTTAGAATTTTTGTCAATTTTTAATTATGTATTCTTGATGCCACTTGACATTGAGAATAACATTGAACGTAGAACCATATAACCTGAAAGTTAATCGTTCAATTTACATATACTATAAACACACTAGCGTTATCACAAGTATTTTTCAATGACAGTAAATTAATTTTTACCACAGACATGAAAAACTTAATTAGTTTAATATTGGTACCATAAATGAGAGTCCAAAAAACAGTTTTTTTAATCAAATATAAATTTTTTTTTGTTATACCATTAAAGAAGCAAAATTCTTATTAAAATATATATTTCTTCTCTCTAAATTTTAATTAGTGAGAATTCGTTCTCCAATTTAAACTAGTGAAAGAATTTTCTGTAATTCAAATTAAGGGAGTTTGTTTTTTCTTAGAATTGATAAATTAGTTCGTAATTAGTTTCATTATATATTTTACTTCTAGGACGTAGAATCCGTAGAATATTCTGAAATATCCGTTGCTGTGAGAGCTTCAATTATAACATTTCCTATATAAATTAACTCTTCCAACCATCATTTATTTTTAAAAATACTTCTTATCTTCATATTTTGTAGATTTAATAAATATTTTTTAAAGAAACTGAAAGTTAACCTAGCTGGTTTAACTTTCGGAATATTCAATCCGCCAGATATGCAACTTTATAGGAGAGCTAAGTTAACAGGTTTTCATTACAGGTTTTCATATTAATATACAAAAAAAGTCCTTTAACATCTAATGAAATTTATGCTTTTGCCTAAATATCCATTTATTATTATTATTATTATTATTATTATTATTATTATTATTATTATTATTATTATTATTATTATTATTATTATTATTGAACAAAGAGATATTTCTAGCACCTTCGTAAGATATCGTAAATATTCCTATGTTATTAGGTTTGTCATTATTTTTAACATTTCTGCTAATTGATGTCCCTCTACAAGGCTCTTTATTGTTAATAAAATTCTTTCTAGCTTTTTACATCTAGACAAAATATCAAGATTTTTATGATGTTGATAGAAATCTGTGTAAAATTTTAACAAAAGTAAAAATATATTATTACAATATATATATATTATTCCATAAAAAATCTAAAATCAACTTTTATAAGACCTAAAATTTTATGAGTTACTAACAAATAATGGAATATAAACAATCTAAGAATATTTAAATTTTCTCTAAATTTTATTAATAACAATAATTTATTTAAATTGTAAATAATTATAATAATTATTTTAATAATAAAAATGGTTTAATTATTTTGTCAAATTTCAATTTCCAAATGCAAACCTTATTTGAAGGTTATAGTGGTAATCACAGGGCAATTTAATGAAACTTTATAGTACAGTCACGTATTAATGAAATCTGAATAATTTTAGCATTAAGATTTTTATAAGTCAACTTCGAATTGTTAACGGATGCCTGACATCTATATATATATATATATATATTTTTTTTAATTTAACTCTATACATTTATTGTTTTTTTAAAAGATTACAAATTATTTTAAATATCTAAGTTAGGATATTATTACATATTAATAATTTGAAATCAACCACATAAATCGATTTATTTAATATTGTATTTACAGTACGTCAACTTTTGTAACGCTAATAAATTGCTGCCTATCAATAAGGGCATTTTTTATTTATATGCAGAACTAATTATTTACAATAAAAAGATAACAATGTGTTACGAAACATCAAATAAGAAGCAGGATCCTTCATAACAAAAGCAATGTTCATTTCCTCAACATTTAGCTTCCTCATTGCGATCAGCAAAAAATTTTCTTCCTCAAGAGGAAGCTTTGTGTTTGTTATGAAGTTAAAAAAAAATATAATTGTTTTTCATTGTAGAATATTTATTTCATAAAAAAGACCACTATAGAGAAAATAATTAGATGAATTATAATATCCAAATGAAAATTTTCTGGTTTTTTAAATTGAAAATCGCGATTAATACTTTAAATTTTAGGTAAATAGGGGCGGTTTAAATTCTGCACATTTGGATTGCATACAGGGGAACTGTATACAACTAATCCTACAGAGTGGGACTGTATACAATCTATTTTACACATACTATTTCACATAAAAATACATAAGTGTACCAAATTTGAGCTTTCTATGTAAAAAGATGTGGCCACTATGGGGCATAGTCATTTTTAGGGATTTTTCGTAAAAATTCATGGTTTTTCCTTGACATTGATATTGACATTCGCTATATTTTTCCTGTAATCTACACGCCAAAATACATATGAGTAAAAATTCCTGAAGTGTATCACACAAATTAAAGATGTACTGTATTTGCTTGGAAATATAGAAAATTAAAACATTATTATGAGTTGAAAAACAGCCTCGAAGAATTTTTCAAAAAAATTAAATTTCTCAAAGTTATAAACATTTGATGTTTTTTGTAGTCTTAAGTTAAAAAATGAATATCTTAGAACTAAGTTAACGGATCTTCATAAAAATTGGTATATACTTACACAGAAAATGACACAGTTTTAGTTGAAAATTTTTAAATTAAAAATTTTTTATTTTTAATCATTGTCATTGCAAAATTAATTCTTTTTTTTAAAAATAATCATTCGTACTTTTCTATATATTTGCAAGTTTCCATACTTTTTGAGCAAAATATATTCTGCGTGCTTGTGCTAGAGATCCACGAAATTTTAAAACAGTTTTCAAATCCTTATGAAATTCCCTTTCCAATAAACTTTGGATCAACTTTCTTTCCTTGTCGTAGAAAGTTGATCCAAAGTTTATTGGAAAGGGAATTTCATAAGGATTTGAAAACCGTTTTAAAATTTCGTGGATCTCTAGCACTAGCACGCAGAATGTATTTTGCTCAAAAAGTATGGAAACTTAAAAATATCTTGAAAAGTACGAATTTTTATAAAAAATGTTCAAGACAAAAGTTGTTTCTAACAAAAAGATCTACATTTGTGAACCCAAAACATTGGTTGTTTTTGTTAAATAAAATCCTCTAATTTTCAGAATCAAATTCGTAATCCCTATGAAATTATGTGTTTTAACGTGTGAAGTATATGACCAAAATAATAGACTGAGGAATCTTATATTGGGTTCTAGGCCTAATTCGAAAATTAGCTTCGAATTTCTAATATGTTACCCCAAAAACTCCATAAGCCGTGATTTTTTTTTAAATTCACTTATTTGAAGAAAAATGTTGGGCCTAATGTCTAGGATTGGGCCTAATATTTTGTGCATTTTTACCACATGTGTGAACGTAGAATTTTACGAGGATTACGATTTTTATATACAATAAAAGTGTTCTCATTTCAAAAGACTACTTTTTTCGCTATAAGGCCTCACATTGGGCCCTGTGCCCAATTTTATTGGTTTAAAAATGGGGACGAATGAATATTCCCTAAATTATTGGCCGGAATTTTTGTTGTGTCGAATTAAAAATTATCGAATTTACATTTAGTAGAATTTTAATAAAGTAGATTTTACAATGAGCCTAATTTTAATATCAAAAATTATCTATTTAAAAAAATTCTTATTTTATAGAATTTTTATTTAATTAAACTTTAATATTAAATAAAGATTTTATAATATATCCAATTTTCAAATAATACAATTGCCATTTAATAAATTTTATGTCTAGAATAATTTTCATACAGAAGAATTTTTATTTATCAAAATTGTTCTTTTGTCAAATTTCTATTTATCCAAATATTCACTTAAAAGTATTTTTATTAAGAGCATTTGAACCTTCGTGACGTCACAAATCATGGCGCATGACACGCAAACTTCTCAGGTATGTGAAAAGCACAATTTTGAATAGTTTTTAAAAAAACCTTTCGGAAACATTGTTTAAAAAACGTTTTAAACGCAAAATTTTGAATTTTTCGCACATAACAGACAGAGTCTGTGTTATTCTGAACATTTTCCAAAAGGTTTTTTTAAGAACTATTCAAAATTGTGCTTTTCACATACCTGAGAAGTTTGCGTGTCATGCGCCATGATTTGTGACGTCACGAAGGTTCAAATGCTCTTAACAGAAATTCCAATTAAAAGAATTACTATATAAAAAAATTCCTATTTAACATAACTTTTATTATATAAAATTTCTTTATATTTAATTTTTATTTAATAGAATTGTCATTTAACAGAAACTCTACTTATCTAAATTTTTTAGACAAAGAATTTTTAATTCATAAATACTTTATTTGACCGAAGTTTCACTTATCCGAATTTTGTTATATAGAATCCTAGACATTGGGCCCAATATTTTTCTTCAAATAAGAGAATTTAAAAAAATCGTTGTTTATGGGGTTGTTGGAGTAGTTTATTAGAAATTCGAAGCTAATTTTCGAATTATGCCTAGAACCCAATGTAAAATTCCTCAGTCCAATATTTTGGTCATATACTGCACACGTTAAAACATATAATTTCATAAGGATTACGAATTTGATTCTGAAAATTAGAGGATTTTATTTAACAAAAACAACCAATATTTTGGGTTCACACTCGTAGATCTTTTGTTAGGAACAACTTTTGTCTTGAACATTTTTTATAAAAATTCGTACTTTTCAAGATATTTTCAAGTTTCCATACTTTTTGAGAAAAATACATTCTGCGTGCTAGTGCTAGAGACACGCAGCGCCGTACAAAAAACGCGATAACTTTTTTGCTAATTGCGATCCACGAAATTTTTAAACGGTTATCAAATCCTTATGAAATTCCCTTCCCAATAAACTTTGGATCAACCATGTAAGCCTACAGTAAACTTGAGGTCATCTTAAAACTTCCAACTGATTTCAATTAGCGTATATACGCTGCAAAATCAGTGAAATTTCACTAATTCAGCAGTGTATATACGCTGATTGGAATCAGTTGTATACTTATAGCTGAGAATCAGCGAAAATTCGCTGGTTCAAATTTAGAGAGTAGTAAGCTTACACAGTAAAGCTATGGTAAGCTTACACAATGAGGTCGTAGTGAGTTTACATGGTAAGGTTGTGGTAAGCTTCTCGTAAAGTTACTGTATGTTGAACTGCGTATTTGAATGCAGGTACAAAAATGGTGTACTTGGAGAAACCCAATGTTTATTAGGGTCTTTTATGGCCCTCTTACTTTCTAAGATTCAATGTCTATCTAGAGTCACTAGACCTCCTTTATTAATTGAAGAGGAAATGACTCAAGTCAATAACATTCCTATGAAATCCCAATTAGGAAATGAATCTATTTTAAATAGAAAACATAAATTGACAGTCAAATTCCTCAATGTTGTCAGAAACAAACAATCCCGACTTATCCAAAGCGGGAGTCTCTGAAACACCCTTAACAAAATCTGATTGTTCTGAAGCAGATATAAATAAAGAAATCCTAACTTCAAATCAAAATAAGCCCGATGAACCTAATGAAAATCCCAAAATTAGGAGAAGCGAAAGACTTAAAAAACGACCTAAAATATCCTAGTATGATAATGAAAGTGATGAAGAAGATTCTAACATCTATCTTCTTAATGCAAACCCCACTGTAGAAATTCCTAAATCTTTTCAAGATGTTAAAAATATGAATGATCGTTGCAAATGGGAAAAAGCAATAGAAGAAGAATTAGACTCTAAAAACTATGCAATCTTGGTCACTTGTCCCTAGACCTTTAAATAAAAATATAATAACTTGCAAATGGGTTTTTTCAATAAAAAATGATGAAACGGGAAATCCTTTTCGTTATAAAGCTCGTCTTGTAGCCAGGGGTTTTCGACAAGAATATTTGTCGGATTATAAAGAGACTTTTGCTCCTGTAGCAAGGATCTCTTCCTTCCGGTTATTATTAGCTTTTGCTAATCAATTTGATTTGGAAATCCACCATATGGATGTCAAAACTGTTTTTTTGAATGGCATTTTAAAAAAAGACATCTATATGGAGGTGCCCGATGGCATACACAATGAGGATGATCAAGTGTGTAAATTAAATAGGTCAATTTATGGCAAAGGAGATATAAATACGATGGCTGGGTGTAAAAACATGATACATCGAATTGGCGTTGAAAAACATGATACGTCGGATTAGCGTCGGAAAACATGATAAATCGTCGTTTGATTTGAAGAACATTACACGTCGAAAACCAATTTTTTTTTCAAATTTCTGTTGGTACCACTGACCGCGAAATTTAAAATGTGTCAAATCTTTGAAACTGTTTTATGAAACAAATGATTTTGCTACATAATATGTCAGTTTAAAGAAAAATTAGGTTAAATAGCTTTTTATAAAGTTTATATTTAGATTGAAAAAATCTGTGATTTTATAAATAATTCTATTTTATTTTAAATATTTATATTGTAAATATTCTATTACAATTGATGTTGTTTAAATATTTGTTTAAAGAGTCAATCATGGAGAGTAAGTAAAGTATATTTTTTAAAACACAATTATTAAATAAATTAAATTAACTTAGGTAAATTTTTTCTAGTAAACCCTCCAATTATTCATTTCCTGGAGGATTTGCCACCCATGACGTTATCTTATACAGCTGTAAAAGTAATTAATAATACAGACGACCACTTAAATACAGAAATTATTTCTAATGAAAAAGGTTACAAAATTGTTAACCTAGAAAACAAAGACAAAAAACAAATATCAAGTAAATAAATAAATCTCTGTGAACCAAATTTTTTAATTACAGATCTAGATTTGTAAAATGATTTACGTTCAAATTTTTTTTTAATTATAGCTTTTGCAAATACAGTTAGTGAGTTTTAAGTTATTTTTGTTATTTGAGATACTATTTTTCAGAAAAGAAATTAATATTAAATAAAAAACATAAAGCTATATAATTTTGTGTTTTGTATTGTAATCCCGTTGATTTAAAACAAATTTCATGTAAAATATTCAAAATTATATGTGTATATTGCAAGATTTTACTTCTATTATTTTAATATCATCATATTATATTCTTAAAAAATGTAATATAACAAACCATTTTAAATTTCGCGGTCAGTGGTACCAACAGAAATTTGAAAAGAAAAATTTAGTTTTCGACGTGTCATGTTCTTCAAATCAAACGACGATATGTCATGTTTTCCAACGCTAATCTGAGATATCATGTTTTTCAACGCCAATTCGAGATATCATGTTTTTACGCCCAGCCATCGAAATATGAACTGTCTGGCTATGTAAATTGATCCGAATCAAGTTCGCTATATTTTTCCTGTAATTTTTACATAAAAATAAATAAGTGTACCAAATTAGAGCTCTCTATGTCAAAAGATTTCAAAAAAACCGATATTAATAGTGTTCTGAACCGTGTACGGAACCTTAAATAAACAGACTTAATTTTTTAAAAAGCGATCTCGAAAATATCTGAATAACGAGTTTCAATTGAAATCTTAAATTTTTAAAAACAGACATTATATTCGTAATGAGCGACCCAAAAACTTTAGAAATTATATATGATGAGGAATTATTATTACGATAATTAATTCGTACCTTAAAGGGTTGAATCATTGTGGATAACCCTCAGACATAAATACATCAAATGTGATAAATTTCTTTAGACAAAAATTATTTGATAAAAATTTTATGTTATTTTAACACATAAATTTAAAAAAGATATTTTTATTAATTAAACATTCTTTTTTAAAATGAAAATCGATGAAAACTATATAATTAAATAATTTCGTTCTTTGAGAAAAGTAACAAATAATGCACTATATTTTCAGCGGAATTTTTAAATATTTGCAAAAGAAATGATCCTAACTTGGAATTATGTGTGAGAAAAAGCGTGGAAGCCCTCAGACCATATTTGAAGACGGGAGTTCCTGATCACAACATTCCAAGTTTAGAACCACTTTTATTAAAAGAGTTGACAGCTTCTCAGGGAACTGGCATGAAGATATCTGTGAAAAATGTTAAAGTGTTTGGAGCGAGTTCCTTTAAAATAAAAAAATTAAAGTAAGTACTGCAACTTATTCCAACACGTGGTGATGCATATTCAATTCACATTATAATAGTTTTTCTGCAGGATTATTAAAGTAGCACTCCGAAAAACTTTAGTATAAGTAATCCAAAAGTACGACTTTGATGAGTAAACGATTTTCACAAGACTATTAATTACAAGATTCGGAACACTGACCTTCCTGAATACCACAAGAAAATTAATTTAGAATCAGAATGAATAATAATTGACAAATAAGTAAACTTCCTTCCTACTTTAATATCTTCTGTGCCGAATACAAAAGAAAAAAATCTTTTAGAATCAGCATTAGCTAATCTTTTTCCAGACTTAGGCTACAAAACATTTTGTTATGTCTAAGACAATTTTTATGATAAAAGCAAAGAGGGGATTTAAACCTATGTAGCAGTACTATTTTCTAGTAAAATCGGTCTCTAGTCTTCTGGGTCATTTTATGAAATCTTTTTACAAATCATGAATGACAATTTTTGCGCCACTTCTCCGTTATCAATTGAGTATGTAAAAATTTGTGAAAATTATAAAAGTAGAAAAGAATCTTACTCTATTTTAGGTTCTTATAAAAAGAATTCCAAACCTCGTCCATCTCTGTTGCTCGTATAATATTACAGTCAGATAAAATTTTAACTGTCAAATAGATTTAAATTTTTATAATTAACAGCTTTGTTATACTGCATGCTAATTAACTGAAATTATAATTCTCCGCGTATATAACTCTTTTCTCTTAAAATAATCATTACTATACCATTTTTTGGAGGTACTCTCTTTTTAAATTAATAGAAGTTTAAAAAAAACTCTAAATGTCTTTTCTTAATAATTGGTAATTCATTAAGAGTAGTTAAGTAAATACAGCGTATCAATGTAAAATTAGTGTTGTACATATACAAGGTTACAATTTCATCTTAAATACTATCACTTCTTGAATTACTCTAACTATATTAGATGACTACTTCCGCTTCTCTCAAATGTAATACTAAAGATATTAAAACATGCTGTACGGCTTTGTTACAATACATAATAATTATCTAGCAATAAGCAGCACTTAACCTATAATAATGATATAGCACATCCTGAAACTCTCATCTTTTAATTCACATCTTTGATATATATAAATACATATAGATTTCTTGACTTAGGTCGAACTTTCTAGATTGATCAAACTTTAAATTATTTTATCTTTTGTATTGGGCTCAAATTTGCACAAAGCTTAATCCTATAAAAATGACTAAAATAATTATTTATTTGGGATTCATTTTTTAAAATTTATAGATTTGTTCTAAATTTTCTAATAAATTAAATCCCCATGTAAAAACATACTTTTAGCAAAAGCTCTTAAAATGTTTTTCATATGTTGAGCATGCATTAGTTAACCATTAACCTGAATAATTAATACTTGTAAATGAGAAAGAATCAAAAAGAAGTAGACCAAGGTAGTTAGATTGAGCACCTTTTATTTAATTGGTTTATCTTCAATTTAAATACCTTTATACTGCGTGTTTTTGTCAGATGCCCCAGGAGTAGTCCGGAGCATTTTATGGTCCAATCACCTATAATTTTCATTGGATCCAGTCAGTTTAGAGTATCCACAAAAACTACCAGATCATTCGCATATACCAACAGAAATAATACTATCATTTTAATAATAATAATTCCCCTACAACTCTCTCTCTCTCTCTCTCTCTCTCTCTCTTCAAGACATTTTTCTGATCACATATAAACAGTAAAAATAATAGCGGTCTAAGAACATTTCCTTGAATGATACCCCTAGACATTGTCAACGCTACTGATTGACTTTTACTAGTTTTAACTTAACACATATTTTTCTTTAGAATAAAGTCTCGTATTATGTTTATAATAATTATTGTAATCAAACTCAATGTGCTTATAGTTTTTCCAATAATAATTGAAGATCTATTGAAGGAAAAGCACTTTAAAATCAACAAATATTTCTGACAAAATCTTTTTAGTTCTACTTGTATGAATTTGAACTATTACATCTAAGCAATAACATTTTTTATAATTGAAAGCCTGATAAAATAAAATTTTAACTTTTATTTTTATTACAGAATAGATCCCAATGACATTCGAATTGGCGTTGATCTGGAACTACCTAATTTAAACATTGAAGGACAGTATGCAATTAATGGTAGAATTTTATTACTGCCTATTCAAGGCGCAGGACCAATGAGGGCAAATGTTACGGATGTAGGTGCTGTTGTCAGAATTAAGACTAACATGGTAAAAAATCCAACTACTGGTTTAGATCATATTGAGATATCTGACTTTCGGCTAAAGCTCTCAATTACTAAAGGAACACTTCATCTTGACAATCTTTTTGGTGGAGATCCTGTTCTTGGTGAAGTTGTTAATAACGCAATTAACAATAATTTTGAATCGTTTATAAGAGAACTGCAACCATTAATAGAAAAAGCGTTGTCTGATGCCTTTCTCGAAATTGCAAACAGTATAGTCAGGCCGTTCTCTTTCAAACAACTCTTCCCGGATAATTAAAATACTAATAGTAATTATTATTCAAATACAAAAATTATGTTTCGACTGTACATGTATTTTAAAAAATACATTAACACTCTTCATACGAATTTAGCTTATGATTCTAAAATATATTTGAATATAAGAAAGACATATTTCCGTACAATTTTCAAAACAAAATATTTAAATTCGATGATCCCATTAAAGATGTCATTAATTTGTACACCAAGTCTTGTGAAATTAGACTTTATTTTGTAAAGTTTATAATATCATGATATTTAGTATAATGTAAGTTTAACTGTAAACGAAATACCAAGAGAACAATTGTACCCTTTGTTGATATAAATTTTGTTCTGCCTGTCATTCTTTAAAAAAATTTTAAAAGCCAATACCACAGATGGATCTTAAAATACTTATTGTAACACATTTTTTCTTAATTTTGTATATAAGTTAAAAATAATAATTGTCTCTTAAAAAATTACTTAAAATTAAGTCCGGAAAATAAAATACGAATCTGCTATATAATAAATTAATTCAACATTCGGGGGTATATGTTCTCAAGAAAGACCACATTTTTTCATGAAAAATCTAAAATCATTTAAATAGTTGATGGACTACGAATATAGTCTGTAAAATATTTCATAATTCACTTAATATAATAAAATGTACCAAATCAATCAGTGAACCGAATTTTCTTTACCAGGTGATATTTTGTAAAATTTTTAAAAATGACCATAAATAGGTTTAACTCAGAAACTTAATTCTCTTCTTTTCATCGTCTGCTATTAGCACTTATATCTATTGTTTATTTCACTTTTATGTAAAATTAACCAAAAACATATCCTCTTAGTTTAAAATGATAAAAATAACCAATGATTTTAATAATCATGTCATAACTATCTTATCTAGTATATCGTTACCAGACATTTTTCCGACAACAATATTTCGAATGTTTATTTTCCGAACGACTTTCTTTCTGAATTATTTTTTCCGAATGTTTTTTTTGAAAAACATTTTCCGAATGTATTATTCCAAATAGTTTAGACTGCATTTCATGGGCAGAAAAATTCGCGGAGATTTGGCGATATACAAACACGCGATACATTGACTTGACGAAACAGCGATTTTAAATTTGCAGTATACCCTGAATGTTAAACGTCATGAGTTTCTATTATTTAAAGTATTTTTAATTTAAAAAACATAGCTTACTGCTAATAAAAAAAAGAAAAACACTTCATTTGGATGATTTGAGGTTCCACAATTATTTAAGGATGGCTGCAACAAATTTAGAAAGTTTGCTCTAATTAATTGTTCCAGAGATTCTCAAGAAATTCGTCCTGCGAGAGCTTATATTAGCTGCTCAATGTTTAATTATGACCTTTAGGTCTCCTTTTTCTCTTTTTGACTGTAAAATTTAATGCTAATGTAAACTTTAATATAAACTTACCTTAGCTTTACTGTGTAAGCTTACTGTAATGGCGGAAGTTTTAAGATGACCTCGAGTTTACTGTAGGCTTACATGGTAACGTTACAAACCCTACATATATATCCTTACAGTAACCTCACAGCAAAAAGTCGTGCTATGTGGAAATTTTTATGAATTCGAAATAAACGATTTTAAAATTTGTCAAATATGATCCGTTGTGTATATGTAGAAATTATTAAATAAATTTAAAAATTTTAATTGAATTAATTCATAATTAAATTTAATAAATAATACTATGCGATAGTGCATAGTTAATATACAAAAATTTTTTAATCTCATTAAAGAAACTCATTTTAAATTCATAATTTTTTGGAAAATAGCTATTTTAAATATATACGTTAGGCTTAAAAACCGAATACGCTCATTGAGCGAAAACATATCCATTGCAATCAGAGCACTTATGAGCTCCAGAGGTCTCTTTTTCACAAATGACGCTTTGTTTAGAATTTACATCGCCACCTTCATTTTCTAAATTATGTGGAACTTCCTTATGTCGATTTATGGAAGACAAAAGTAGTTCCAGTTCTTTTTCTGTTTCTACAGACGCTTATATGTCAGCTGGAAGGGAAGAATCCGCTAGTCCTATTTTTTGTGATGTTCCAAACATGTCCTGATAGGGACTTGTTTTCATCACTGCATGTAGAGAACGGTTTTTTTTTACTTTGAATAAATCGCAGTCCTTCTGACCCACGTTCAAATGTGTAGTTTGCAAATGTCAAAAAGGTCACAGGCCTCGCAAAAATATCGTATTTTCGAATCTTTCGAACCAACAGATTTTACTTCTACTACATTTTATTGAATTTATTTTGAACTATAATATAATCGTTGAAGTTATTGACATACTTATAAGAGAAAATTAATCAATTAAGTATCAAAGCATGAAATAGGTAATTAACGAACAGGTTGTTTATAAATAACAAAATATGCTGTGATTATTAAAACGCGTAATGGTCAAATATCAAAAAAGCCAGAACGCGTTGTGGCATTCATTAATTACCATAACGCGTTGTGGTAGAATATTATAACATCCAGAAAGCGAATTTCGCGTTGTGGCCCTTTTTCAATTTCCACAACGCGTTTAGAGCATTTTTTCTTATGCTATAACACGAATTTCGTGTTGTGGTCGAATCGAAGGAGCCACAACGCGTTATGGTCGATGTTTTTGCTCAATGAGCGTTTTCGGTCTTTGAG
Source organism: Leptopilina boulardi (assembly GCF_019393585.1). Taxonomy (NCBI): domain Eukaryota; kingdom Metazoa; phylum Arthropoda; class Insecta; order Hymenoptera; family Figitidae; genus Leptopilina; species Leptopilina boulardi. The sequence continues at coordinate 868,516 of NW_026137909.1, read as the reverse complement.
CCTAACATATACATATATAGGTTTCTGCTTCCGGTGACTCGATAACATCAATGTCGTATCAGTAATTAGTACAACGAGTAATATTATTTACGAAGTTTGTAGGGCCTTTTTTAAAGAACTTACAGACAATTGTATTACCGCACCGGCGAAATACACTTCTAAAAAATGGTTAAAAATTGTAATTTTTTCTGAGCCAAAAGATGAAAAACAAAATTACATAAATTTTTAAACATTATAATACATAAATAGTGTATTTATTTAATTACAGCGACAATAGCACATTCGCTAGTTATGCTTGTCGCCAGGAATTTTTCACCCCATGAAATTTCACTTTTATATATTCTGATTACAATGCAATGTTTTAAATAAAAGAAAATTAACAGTTGACTCCAGTGTATTTGACAACCTCAAAAATGTATTCGTTTTAAATTTTTTGCGTACCTACATATTTTTTGTTCTAAATTTTCAGTATTTTATTAAGTTACATTATGGATTTAGTTTTAAAAGTTGTCGGTAAACAGTTAATAATAATTAATGAAAATATTTTTAAAATTCTTATTAAATGAGCTTTCGCCCGTCAACGTCGGGCCTCATCAGATTTAAATACTGAAATAAAATATACATATTTGAGTTTGTTATACATATAAAATTTAATTAAATTGATAAACATAACCTCAAACTCACCAATATGGATTTCCACTTTCATTTTATAATTTTAAATAAAAAACTAATTAAAAATTGTAATAGAAAAATAATTTTCCCAAAAAGGGAGTGCTTCCGTGAAACCAAACATAATTCAAGTTATGTTGTATGATGTTTATGTGTCGTAGAGACGTGTTTCAACGAACTAATATAAGTTTAAAAGACATTAAATTTGTAGAACACATATCGACACATATACATCATACAACATAACTTGAATTATGTTTGGTTTCACGGAAGGACTCCCTTTTTGGTAAAATTATTTTTCTATTACAATTTTTAATTATTTTTTTATTTAAAATTATTAAATGAGAGTGGAAATCCATATTGGTGAGTTTGAGGTTATGTTTATCAATTTAATAAAATTTTATTTTTATAACAAACTCAAAAAATGTAAATTTAATTTCGGTATTTAAATCTGATAAGGCCCAACTTTGACGGGCGAAAGCTCATTTAATAAGAATTTTAAAAATAAAATGTGGATTTTTACCAAAAACAACTAACATCTTGACTAAATTAATGAATATATTTATTCTCAGAATAAAATTAACAAAAGTCGTCATTATGAATGTCAAGCGTTTGTTATCACTATTTACAAGAGAGAAGAAATAGTAGTTGTCAAAAGTCCTCAAAAATCTTCTCATTCTTATCCACCAAATTGTGAAGAACCAGAGGCGGAAAATTTGAAAAATCCACTCAAAAGGCATGCTGAAGAGAATCCGGAAGTTCCGCCTGTGCTTGTACAGTAGAACGTGCAAATGCCATCCCCCTGAAGTTGCTCCTAAAAATTGAAAATTTGTTGTGAAACTTTTAATTTCATATTCTATGATTAGATAACTGTCATGTATTTTGCGATGTCATCGTTGGTCATCGTTATGAAAATAAATACGTTTGTTTGTTTATCTATTTAATGAAACTGAAATATACTTTCAAAGTTTAAAATAATTATATGTGACAGAGGAAGGAAATTAATTATGTGTTAAAAGGCGGTTGTGTCGACAATTAATTAATTAAGCTAAAAGATAAGTATAAATAATATTTATGCAAATGCTGAAAATAGTGTAGGTTAGAAATATCAAAACAATATCATCAGAAGTATCTTTTTTATTTATTTAAAAATTATATTATTCAATTATAATAGTTAATATTATATAAATTATTATTATTTTATATTAGTAGGGGAATAGTGTCAGGGTTGGACACTTGTCAGGGTTGGACACTTGGCTTTTTTTAAATAAGAACACTAGCGCCACCTGTGTGCGTACGTGACGAATCTTCTAGTAGTATAACCTAACTTTTTGTGGCATTACATTTTTGGAGAATCAAAAGTAGCGTCTCTTGTGACTTCGGTGCAATCGAAGAGACAAAAAAAGTTTTGTTTGACTTGTGAATAAACCTAAAAAATGTGTAAAAAAAACACGAATTCGGCAAGATAAGCTTATTGAATGTATTGTGGGGTACATAATTTAAGAAGAAAAAAAGTGAAAAATCGAATCGCGACACATGTCTAGTTATGGTTAGCACAATTCGAAAATGATGCTTCTAGTTAGGGTTGGACACTTTATACAGTTAGGGTTGGACACCCATATTAATTATGAATTTGACACAATTTATAAATAAATTTTATTTTATTGATATTTCAGTGCAAAATTGTGCCAAAGATATTAGAAAAATAATACTTAAATTGTATAAATTTTGTTCATCATTTCATTGAGTTATTTGGAACAATAAAGCGTTATTTTTTATAATTTGAGTTCATTCCTTTTTTAAACCCATGAAGCTTTACAATTTGTAAACAATAAGTAAAGATAAACATGAAAAAATAAGAATAAAAAACATTACAAATGTTATTTTACGTTTTTACCAATAATGCGTTTCGATTTTCAAAAAGTGTCCAACCCTGACTGAAAAGTCCAACCCTGACTAGATTTTTTTTTTTTTTTAAATGTTTATAACTTTTTTAATTTTGGACCAATCAATTTACGGTCCACAGCAAAAGTGTTCCTCTTTTGTAGATCTTTCCACCCATATACCACAATTGACTGAATTTATCTAAACAAAATATTTATAAACAAAAAACCAAAACTGTGTCCAACCCTGACACTATTCCCCTATAATATAAAATTTTTTAATTATAAAATGCTTTTTTAGGAATTAATACAAGAAGTGAGATTTTTATTGATAATTTATTTAACATTTATCAAAAGGTATTCAATTTTAATTAAAAAACATTTATTAAGTTTTTTTAATTTATTTATTTATATTAATTTCTTTAAATTTATTTATATTAATTTCTTTAAATTTATATATATTAATTAAATTTTTTTTTATTTTTAGAAAATTTAACTTTTATAAAACAATTTTCATTACATCTAATATTTTTCTTCTTGAACAGGTTTAAAGGATGTTAATGCAGAAAAATTGGCGCAATTAAATATCACTCTTTATCGACCAAAGCACTCATTTCAAAGCCAAATTTTCCAATTATTAATAAGAGTGTACTTCCGAAGTAGGGGTACCTCCGATCTTAATAAAACTTGGTATACTAACGTATTTTGGCACGCTGATTACGAAAATGATAGTGAAAATTGGCGCAAATTTGATTATCATGGTAACAACCATAAAAAACATCATAAAATCGTGGTTTTTTACGATTATCTCGTAAAAAACAAAAAATTTCGAAAAAAGTTTTAGACAAAAGTTGTAGATCTCAAAAAAACACACATTTTATGTTTTATGCATTTTTTACAAAAAGTAATTATTTTCGAGAAAAATCCAAAAAACGAAAAACACCATGATAATGAAAACATATACAGCAGTCAAGGTTAGACATATTATTTGACTCATTTTCACCATTACTCAGGATCCAACGAATTCCGCAAAATACTTTCGGCCATATCCACCCCCTCTCGCCAAGGTTTTTTTAATAAGAAAAGCGAGCAGTACCTTACCCGTACGAAGGCCATGTTTCCTATTTTGCGTTTACCGCTGCTGTAGACTCCACCCCACAATTTCCGCAAATTACTTTCGGACACATCCACCCCCTCTCGCCAAGATTTCTTAAAAAGAGAAGCGAGCAGTACCTTACGCGGCAGAAGGCCGTGTTTACTATTTTGTATTTACCGCTGCTGTAGACTCCACCCCACAATTTCCGCAAATTACTTTCGGACCATTTTTCTCGAAAAATAATGCCTTTGGTAAAAAATGCATAAAACATAAAATGTGTGTTTTTTTGAGATCTACAACTTTTTACGAAATTTTTTGTTTTTTACGAGATAATCGTAAAAAAACCATGATTTTATGGTGTTTTTTATGGTTTTTAACATGATAATCAAATTTGCGCCAATTTTCACTATCATTTTCGTAATCAGCGCACCAAAATACGTTAGTATACCAAGTTTTATTGAAATCGGAGGTACCCCTACTTCGGAAGTATATCCATTAATAATTTAGATCTAATCATCGACAGCTTGTTCTTATTCACCGAATTGACAAAAATGAAAAAATCAAATGAATTTCTATATCGGGAGTCATAAGGAATGAGAAAAAATTTTTGTATGATTTTTAAGTCTGTTTTTTCAAAAGCGAGACAAAATACTAAAACAGTTTCAATTTGATTTTGAAGTTTTTATACATTGAGCGATAATTTGAATTATCTTCCTGCCAATTATCAAGATAAAAGCTTGGCAATACTCAGAACCTCTTTTAGCTGATCTGAGGTTAAAATATTAACCTGTAACTTAATTTTTAAATTGTAAATTAAGCTTTAACACCTCTTGTCCCCCCCATTTACCCCAACTGACCCTATATAAACTGTTATTTTATTTAATTTACAATAAATTAATTTTTACTTTTTTATGTATTTTTTATTGCATTTATCGTATTACAAAATTGGATGTTTACCTAATTTAATTTAATTTCGTGTAGTTACTTAATTTTTATAGTGCTTTTTAGTACGAAGTAACAAAGATTCATATTCTTTTGTAAGACCATTTATGAAATTAAATAAAAAAGTTGTAAATTCAGATGTTTATTACATGAACATTTTGCTTCAATTTGCTTCCTCGTGGAGAAAGCATTAACATTGAAATAAACATACAAAAATAATATAATAATATAAACATTTGAGTACCTATACATTTGAGTTAAATTTAAAGAACTAATGGAAGTTAAAAAATCCAAAATTCACATTTTAGCTGAAATTTCTAAAAATTAATGAAAAATAATATACAACTAGCTGTCTACGCGCGCTAAAGCGCGCGTAAATTTAATAACAAAACATGCTTTACAATAATTTTTAAAGTAAAATTGTGTGAATATAGAAATTAATAAATAAATAGTAATATAGTAAATAATTGCATTGAAACATTCATATTCAAAGTTTGAATTCATTTCATGTCACATATTTGTAATTTCTACAAAAACTGTAAAGAATTTTTGTTGTTTTTATTTGAAAAAATTTAGAATAAATTTATAATTTAAAAAACAATTGTTAAACAACACTGAATTTTAAAAAAGTATGCAAACATTACTTAAAACTGTTAGGTATACAATAAAAAGAGAACAAAATTTCGAAAACATTTTCAACTTTCGTATTCTGAATTAATTATATAAAACGAATTTTGCAGAATAATGCTCTATATTTTTCTATAACGATTGTAGAATATCGTTTTAGATATGTTACCTAACAGAGTAACAACACAGATCTAGAACTAAACGAGAACAAAGTTCTATAATCTTTGTAATTAAAATGTTCTAAAATAATTACAGAACATTTGTTACAGAAAAATTCCAGAACAAAATTTCAGAACTATAATATATTTATAATTTATAAATATGATAAAAGTATTTGAATATGCTTTTGATTTTTTTTAATAGAACAAATATGATCAAGCATATTTAAATACAAGGTACTTTGCATGTTGAAAATATAATTAGATTCTTTTCTCAACAATTTTTTAAATTCACAAATATGATTATCATTTAGCATTTCTCCTTCTTCATAAATAATTTTAAAATCTGCATCACTTAAATTAACATACCTTTCTTTTTGTAACATGATTTTTTTAATGCAATTTACAGATGTAATTTTGACAACTTACCCCACAAAAATCCTCCTCTGTATAATTCACCCTAAAATAGTATTACAAATTTTAAAATATTTTAATTTGATGGTGCTTAAATTTATTGATATTTTAAATAGCCTTATGTTATGTAATCTGATTCTTATTTGTCATTATCTTGACATAATTCTTATGTGGTTTGAAAGACATTTAATGTAAGAATTTTTTATTACCCCCTAACAGCAACGGACTTTTAATAATATCCTGTGGACGTCCTACCCGCATCCGGAAATTTGTATATCTCTAGGATGTCCTCAAGATATCTACGGATATACCTGAGACATCCTAGGGATGTTAAACTTTCCGGTCATCCCCAGGACATTCCTAAGATATCTTGAATATCCAAATGGTAATGGGGGATCACACGTTAAGTGATCAAGGTTCAAAAAATTTTTTCTTCAAACATGCTTATACTCGATGCAGTTGTAGTTTTCATAAATGTTAATTTTTGGTAAAAATATTTTTTCATTTAGATTATAGATTTGTATTTTCCGAGGGGGAGGAGGTCAAAGTTTTGGGATTTTACAGTACACCGCAAGTTTTAATAATTTTTAGGGTTTTGTAGGCCAGGGCCGAAAGCCTTATAGTTTCGTTTTGGCGTTCGTCCGTCCGTCGTACATGGTATCCGCTTCCATGGCAACAGTTACTTACTATGGAAAAAGTTACTTACTATGACAATAGTTAGTATAGCAAAAGTTACTATGGCAACAGTTACTATGTCAATAGTTGCTGTGGCAATAGTTGCTATGGCAATAGTTGATTTCTAAAGCAACCGCATGACAGTGGTCAATATTACCATGAGGAGGACATTTTTTTAATATTTAAATTATAAAAATAGATGGATTCATTCGATTCTAAAGAAAAAATAAATAAAATAAATATATGATAAATAAGTCTACCAAATTTTATCTAAATCCATGATATCCTGTTAAAGTCATATAACATGTTTCTATATAGAGAAAAATTTGTTTCTATTAGTTTGAAAATTTTTATAAACGAAAGGACTACAAAGCTTCCTCCACGAGGAAGCAAAAAATAGGTAAATCTTATACAGTCAAATGTATTAAAATTTGTTTGAAACCTATTTCTTCGTTGATATTAACTTCCTAAAGGCGCTTGTATACCTCACCCATCCCGAGTATTCTATCGTCGTGCAGCATTGGAGTAAAAGAGACAAAAGATAATTGTGTCTCTTTCACTCCAATGGTACACGACGGAAGTATACTCGGGATCGGTGAGGTATACAAGCGCCTTAATATTTTTAATTAAAAAATTAATTTTAGTTGATTTTAAATTAACACATTTGTTTTCAAGTTTAAAATTAAAGTTTTGAAATAAATTTTTAGTTTAATCAGAATAGACTATGTCTTTTTGATGTGTGAACAATTTATGTCTTAACAAATATTAATTAAATTGATTAAATTAAGTAATTCTTATTAAACTTCATTGGCAGCTCAAGAAATGTTTGAAGAGCAGTTAAAATCATCGAGAAGAAAATAGATAGTATTCTTAAACTTGAAAGAGAAAAGGAATTATATAATCATTAAATGAATTTTTGTTACATTCAAAATAAGAATATTACAAAAAAAGTTCTGATATGTTTTGTCATTATTTCTTAAGTAGATTCATAAAAAATTAATTTAAAAATATTATTAAAAATTGGCAGATTTTCGAACTACATTTTTATCGTTTTATTTTATTGTATTCAGATCATCGTTTGTCATCTGTTATATTTTGGATAGAAATTTTGTATAACTGTAAAATTTAATAATTTTTAATAACCAAAGAAGAAACTTATAATTTTAATTGGGTCATTCCATTTTATTTCACCTATAGTCATTACGGCCTAATTTTAGAAAAATTTGATATTTCGTATTAATCACTTTTAATCTCCTTATAATTCATTTTTGACAATTGTTTTATGAAACATTTTTTTATTTACGTTGAAATTTAGTTTTTAAGTTGAGTTTCACGGAAAATAGGTTAGTTTGACAGCTTTGGAAATTTTATAAAAAAGAACAGAAATAATTCAGTTAGTAAAGTTTTTTCATTGATATTTGTTGAAAATAGTCTAATTTACCAATGTTAATTGATAATTGTGTAAAAAAGGCCAAAATACTACGTGAAAATTAATATTCACACTTACCTGTAAAATGACAAAATTTGTCACATTGTGTTTATATTTTCCAAGAAAGTTTATAAATATTATAAAATTTATTACTACCTAACAATAAGTACTTTTCATGTACTTTCACATGATATATTGGCTTTTTATTTTTATAATATAGAAATATGAGAAATTTTACCTTGAATGTTGAACTTTTCAGGATTTTATCTGATTTTGAACACTTATATCTTCGCAGGCGATTAATAAAAAAATCCCATTTTGGTTTTAAAATTTAAGATGTAACCGAATTGGGTTACGATTCGGTTACGTTTCGGTTACTTGTGAAAAATTGTCGTTTATAGACGAAATATGTTGTAAATAATTATTAGGAATGGTTAATAGACATTTAGAGGTCTTATTTATACAATAATAACAATAAATTAAGATATAATTACTCAATAATAAGTGTTTTAAGTGTATAATGCATACAGTTGTTGAGTTACCATATACGTATATTACCATCAGCGGGAGCTGTGATACGCGCTTTAAACAGTAGATGGCGTTGAAAATTACTTTGTGAATGAATTTCTAAAATTAAACTTTAGAGTGTCAAATGTGTAAGTGAATATAAGTTTAAAAAAAATAGATCAATTAATTAAAACAACTTTTTTCATTTCTACAAATATGAAGAAAAATTTTTTCTCAATTAAAAAATTTTTTTCTTAATAAAAAATTTTATTTTTTCAATAAAATGAGAAAAAGTAATTGTGACACAAAAGAAACTTTTTTCCTCAATAAAATAAGAAATATTAATAATAAAATTTTGATTCTCTCACTCGGTAGTATTTAATAATATAAGAAGATGATATCGATCATTCCGAGTCAAGGATCCTTGACTCGGAATGATCGATATCATCTTCTTATATTAAGAAATATTAATTTTGAAAAAAAAAATTTTTCTGAATAAAAAATTTCTTTTCTCAATGAAAGGAGAAAGATTAATTTTAACAGAAAAAAAATTTTTTTCATTAAAAAAATTTTTGTTCCTAATAAATTTTTTTTTATTTGTACAAATGAAAAAAGTTGTTTTAATAAATCGATCTATTTTTTTAAACTTATATACACTTACACATTTGACACTCAAGGGTTTTATTTTAGAAATTCATTCACAAAGTAATCTTCAACGCCATCTAGTGTTTAACGCGCGTATCACAGCTGCCGCTGATGGTAATATACATATATGGTAACTCAACAACTGTATGCACTGTACACTTAAAACACTTATTATTGAGTAATTATATCTTAATTTATTGTTATTATTGTATAAATAAGACCTCTAAATGTCTATTAACCATTGCTAATAATTATTTACAACATATATCGTCTATGAACGACAATTTTTCACAAGTAACCGAAACGTAACCGAATTGGGTTACGATTCGGTTACAACTCGGTTTACCCAATCTGCCAGGGATCTTATCAAAATTTGGTGATGAAGAACGAGCTACTTTTTTTTATTCACTTTAAAAATCCACCTTAAAATACGAATTTAAAGGTTAAAAAACAAGTAATTTTATTAAAACTGAAGTTGATTTTCTCAATGTAGATTTATTTGTATGAATTTTATTTATAAAAATACTTGTTTTTTAATCTTCAAATTCGTATTTTACAGTGAATTTTTTAAAGTGAATAAAAATAAAAAGCTCGTTCTCCATCACCAAATTTTAATAAGATGAATAAAGAAGATTTAACCTAAATTTTAAAACCAAAATGGGACTTTTTCATTAATCGCCTGCGAAGATATAAGTGTTGAAAATCAAATAAAATCCTGAAATTTTCAACATTCAAGGTAAAATTTCTATATTATAAAAATAAAAAGTCAACATATCATGTGAAAGTACATGAAAAGTACTTATTGTTAGGTAGTAATAAATTTTATAATATTCATAAACTTTTTTGGAAAATATAAATAAAATGTGACAAATTTTGTCATTTTACAGGTAAGTGTGAATATTAATTTCCACGTAGTATTTTGGCCTTTTTACACAATTATCAATTAACATTGGTAAATTAGACTATTTTTAACAAATATCAATGAAAAAACTTTACTAACTGAATTATTTCTGTTCTTTTTTATAAAATTTTTAAAGCTGTCAAACTAACCTATTTTCCGTGAAACTCAACTTAAAAACTAAATTTCAACGTAAATAAAAAAAAGTTTCATAAAACAATTATCAAAAATGAATTGTAAGGAGATTAAAAGTGATTAATGCGAAATATCAAATTTTTCTAAAAATAGGCTCCAATGACAATAGGTGAAATAAAATGGAATGACCCAATTATATATGATAAATGAAGCGTCATATTTTTGAAAATTTAAGACTTATTCTATTATTGTGTTTAATCTTCAAAAAGCCACTTTAGTGACTCTGAATTTTATGACCATATTTGAGAAATATTTTTGACTTTTACATATTTTTTCATACTTTTCTGATGACTATTTTGAATACATTTTACCGGCAATCGAAAGGTTAATTATTACTTACCCACAAAAATTAGCTTGAAAAAACCAAACTTTGGTTAAATTAACATAATAAATTTATTGATATACAGTTAACCAAAGATTTTTTGGGGACAATGAAAAATTTGCTTCAAACAGCAATTTTTTTTCCTCTGAAAAATTAAATAAAGTTATCAAAAATTTATTTAAATCGAATAAACACTCATTAAGCATAAACAAATTTATTTAAAATAACCAAAAAATTAAATTTTTACAAAGAAATTGGGTTATATTAATAATAAAGTAGGAATAATTAATTAAATAATGGGAATATATTTTCAATTTTTTTACATCTTGATCATTCTTTTCTTTTTATTATATTTTTAAAAATTAATAAAAAAAATTTTAGAATCAACTCGAAGTCTAATTATTGGAATGCATCTAGCAGGTAGAAACACGAGACAAATCGCAAATGATGTTTGGTGTTCGACGAAGACGGTAAAATTGTGCATCAATCGTGGAGGGCTCGCTACGTTAGGTGACCATAGGAAATTCAACCATCCACCTCGAAAGACTTCATTAGTTCAGGATGGAGTTATAAACGAATTTTTTACTGATCACAATCCATTCTCTACAGCAGCCCGTTTTGTGAATGTAGTTGGTGCTGATATCTACGACGATACGGTCAGACGACGACTAAACGAAATGGATATTCGGAGTCGTCGTCCAGCTTTTAAATTTCAATTAACCGATGTCCATAAGGCGCAGCGTATCGCATACGCATAACGTTATTAACAAGAGCCAGAGGAATTTTTGATGAACGTTATCTGCATGAACGAGAAGTCTTTTTCAACGTCAGAAGATGGTCGTCTTCGTGTGTGGAGAAGTAACGAAAGTAGACTGAAAGAAAATTGTGTTGTTTCACGGCAGCGCAGCGGACGCATCTCCTGCAACTATTGGGGGTGCTCTTCCATTTACAATGTAGGAGTTCTTCGGGAAGTTGGTCGGCGTTTCAGTGCGCAGGCGTATGTCCAGGTGTTAGAAGACGATTTCCTTTCTTATTTGGACAGAATCTTTCCTCCAAATGAATATGAGGAAGTAAAGGTTATTCAGGATAACAGCCAAATTCACACGGCTAACGTTACTATGAATTGGTACGAGGCACATCCTCGTATAACCTTGCTTCCTCATCCTCCGTACTCTTCAGATCTCAATCGCATTGAAAATCTGTGGGCGATGGTTGTAAAGAAATGGGTGTCTGGAGAGGACAGAAATTTGGATGCATTGATTGACCACAGCTACAGGAGTTGGCAGGAAATTGGAGATACGCCTGAAGTCGTTTACAATTCAATTCTTTCCATGCCAAGAAGTCTTCAGGGTGTGATTGACAACAATGGTGGATAGACGAAATATTAAATAGATTTTATTTATTATTATTTATATTCGTTCATATTATTTATCATTATTACTGACTATTATCCATTATTATTATTCTGCAAATTTTCTCTTTAATCTCCCTTCTCCTTTCTTTCTTCTCTGTATGTAGTTGCTCTGACTGGGTGAAGCAGAACCGTACCCCGTATAATAAATAGAGTAAGGAAAGACTCGGGGATGAGATTTTGACACCAAACAGGTAAACGGGACGAAAGTAAATCGGTCTATGTTTGACTCTACTCAAATCAAATGAATAATTTTAAAAGTATTATATTATCTTCAATTATTTCTTTCCTCTTTTTGTAATGCCAATTCTTTGTTGTCCGCCTATAATAAATATATTTTATTTTTAAACATAGTCACCGTTGAGAGTTGTTTCATTTATTAAACAAATTAGTAGTAATTTTTATTATGATGATGATTTAATTGCATCATATACGGGTGATTGGGAATGTTAACTCACTCGAATAGTTTCTAAATGAGAAATAAATTCTAAGATGATTTTTTCGTAGATTTTAAAAAAAGTAAATAGTTTTTGAATAATTTGAAAGTGAAAATTATGTAAAATTAGAGGATATTTTTCTGTACAAATAAAAATTAGGCTCTAGTTCCAATCAAATGTAATGATTTGATTGGTCGATCTTAAAAAAAGAACGACATGAGTTACGTGATTTACATATTTAAAAACATTAAGAGTTAATGTTAATAATTATTATTAATTATTTTAATTTGTTTAACTTGCTGTTTATTTATTTTCCACAATTTTTATTGCCAAAAAACAATTTATTTTCTGAATTTTTTTTAAAATAAGTATAAAATAAAATCTTAACACAAAATAAATGAAATTTTCTATTTAAATTCTAAAATAAATTCTTTTATGTCATTATTTGCACATTATAGGTGTCAATGGTATTTGCTTAAGTAATAATTAAATAATTATTTATTATTGTTAACTAATAAATAATTAAAAAACAATAAAAAATAACGAATTTTTTTTTAATTCAAAATTTAAACACTCAAAATACTAGGTTTCATAAAAATTTTGTTGACAAGAATTTGTTGGGCATTTTGAGACCACAGTATCAATTTTTTCTCTACCGTTGAAGGGGTTAAAAAAATTAATTTAAAAGGCTATATAAGTGAAATCCATTTTGGATCCACCAGACACCATTTTTTGGACGGCAATAAAAATTAATTGTAAATACAGTATCGACAGAATCATTGTAGATGATTTAGACAATTTTACTCATTGAAATATAAACTGTTACAAAACTTTCTGCAACGAAAACTTCACGTGATATGTGTTAAGAAAGGCAGATAATTCTTTTCGCTTACTATATTTTGTTAATGCTAAACATTTAAGAGTGCTATTTGTCTAAATCTTGTTTGTCACAGAAATACATAAACTAATGAATAAAACAACAAACCTTGAATATTTTTCTAACATAAAAACTTTTTTAATTATTTGACTCAACAATTTATAAAGAATTAATCTTAGATATATTTTTTAAACGTCATTTTTTAGAGTTTTAGACGACTCAGAAATTGTATATACTGAATGTTTGAAATAGAAAAATCTTCAAAAATCATATTTCAAAAATTTTTAATAAAAAATAAACTTGAATTCTTTATTAAAATTGAAAAATACCGAAGTAAAAAAATATTAATATTTTCCAATAAAAGAAATAAATAGGGGAGAGTGGGACAAAACCGGGTTCCAAACGGTGGGGCAAAATCGGATATATTTAAATGCATTACCCTATACATATTTAAATTTTATCTCAAAAGAATCGACATGTATCTTTCGAAATCGATGTTTAACTTTCGATATATGAATTATTTACCATATTAATAAATAAACGATAAAAAATTAATAAAAATATGAAAAATTTTGTTTTAAAAGATTTAACTCCTGTTATTCATTATTAATATAATATATTTAGATTAAATTTATTAAATATTAATTATTTTCTATAATGTAAGTGATATATAATAATAATTGAACAAAAAGTTAAAAAATATTCCATGATTTATATATTTTCTTGATAGTACCCGGTCAACGAGGTTTGAACTAATTTATTTGATAGATTCTTTGTAAACCGAGAATTCCAAAAAGGTACCCGGTTTTCAGGGCTGCCAGCGTACTTAGAGATTAAAACTAGTGAAAAAAGTGACATTTTGATTCAAAAAAGTGAGTAAATAGTGAATTTTCAAGCAAAAAAGTGAGTAAAAAGTGAGTTTATTTTTTGGATATTTTTGAAAATGTAAAGTAAGAATTTACCTGTAATATCAACTTTCTTCTCAATTATTATAGAATAATAATCTTTGTATTCATTCCTTCATTCATTCACATTTTCTTAGTACTTGAATTTTCTCATTATTATTAGATTATCTTTACTTTGATAATTAGGGTTCTCGAAGGTTTCTACCTGAAATTTGTTTTGTCAAAACAGCTTTCGGTTGAGGGTTCATAAGATGGTCGATGACCTTTTAAATACTGTCCTGTAAGGCGAAGTTGTGTCCCCTACTTTACCAGCCCGGCTCGAACAATCACCATGTGGTTATATGTACTGGAGAATAAAAAGCAAGAAGAAAATTTTTGGTGCCAGCACCTTTGGGTTAATCGGTTTAAAACATATCATGTAGGTTTATTGAATTGAACTAAAATTATAAAATTTTTCAATATTAACATTTATTATTATTGGAGCAATATATACTCGTAATCGTGAACTTCTGAGGAAAACGAATATGTCAAAATAAATTAAACAATGTTTATATTTAAAAATTTTATAATTTTTTTGAAAAACTCATTTAAGCGTCATAAAATAATATTGTCATTAAGCCCGAGAACGCCACACATGCCCCCGCTGAAATTGACTTACTCGAGGTCTGAGCCCGGGATAAGCCGATAGAGTGAGGATATACCACTTCCCTTTTCAGGACCCAATCCGTGATCGCTCGATTCGTCCTAACAGCCTTGGGTTGAGGGAAATTTTTTTTATTATTGTATATGCGATATAGATGATAACCGTTTAATCCCCGTGAGTGGAAGTGACGTATCCATACTTAACTTACCAACATCTATCCTCGAGGACGCCACTCAGGCCTACCGTAAATCAACGCGTCAGTCACGCAACGCAAAAGTTTAGGTTCCTATTGGAGAAAGGCCTTAATATCTGCCTCACGCGAGAACTTAATATAGGCCCGGATTGGTAGAGTGGGGGTATAACACTTCTCCTCAATGGAGTGAAACGGCTACTGCTGATTTAAGATGCTGATGTAAGTCTACCTTTGCAACAACATTGTAGTAGTGTCGCTAAAAAAGCTTCTAATAGTCTCAGGTAACTTAACTTGATTATTATATAGTTTATAATATTTTTCTGCAATTTGTCGATAAATAACTTACTGCATGTGTTGAATCTTCTTATATTATATTTGTCTTTTTCATTTTTGTATTGGGCCCAAAAAATATATTCTTATTTTTGTATAGTATTAATAATTATATATGTATTTTGAAGATAAAACATTGATCATTGAATAATTTTTTTATGCATAAAATATGGATATTGCATAATATTGGTATAGAAGATATTTGTTTCTTTTGGTTGTCTTAAATGTTTCATATAAAAAATACTTCAATCCATTTAGTTTTTTGGGTATTTGATAACATTGGCATTAAAGATATTACGATTTTGAGGATAATGAAAGATATTGGATAACATTAGTATTGAATATATTTTGATAATGCAACAAAAATATTAATTGTTTGATAATAGTGGAAGCTGGCTTTTGGAAAAAATTTTTGGTATTGGATAATTTTGGCATTAAAGATATTTTGATTTTAAGGATAAAAAATGATATTGCAGAACATTAATATTGAATATATTTTGATATTGGAAAAAAATATTGATTATTTGACCATAGTGAAAGTTGGTTTTTGAAAAAATTTTTTGGTATTGGATAAGATTGGCATTAAAGATATTTGGATTTTGAGGATAATAAAATATGATATTGGATAACATTGGTATTGAATACCCAGTAAAAAAAAAGAATCAGGAGTAAGCGAAAAGAATTGGTGGTAACTTAAGCTGAATGCGGTTTGGCGAAAAAACCGAATTGGAACGTTACGGTGAATTATTTTTTTCTTACCGTGAATTCTTTTCTCTTAAATATTTGAATTGACGTTTGTTTATTTGAGTTTGCATTATAAATGAATAAGAATAAATGTTTCGGAGTCTAAAAAAGCCGATTTGGAATAAGATATATATAATTTTTTAAAAAGAAATAAAAGTGAAATGTGATAGATTTACCGACAATTTTACCATGTGAGTACTACTCATATGGTAAATTTATCATATGAATACTACTCACTTGATAAAATCGTCGGTGAATCTGTCACACTTCGCTTTCATTTATTTTTTTTTAATTATATATTTCTTATTCCAAATCGGCTTTTTTAGACTTCGAAGCATTTATTTTATTTATTTATAATGCAAACTCTAATAAACAAACGTCAATTCAAATGTTTAAGAAAAAAGAATTCACGGTAAGAAAAAAAGAATTCACCGTAACGTTCCAATTCGGTTTTTTCGCCAAACCGAATTCAGCTTAAGTTACCACCAATTCTTATCGCTTACTCCCAATTCTTTTTTTTTTACTGGGTATATTTCGATATTGAAAAAAAAATTTTAACTGTTTCATAATAGAGGATGCTGGCTTTTGGAAAAGTATTTAAATAGATAGAAAGAGGTTTGAATATTGTTTTAAGGGTTGAAGTTGTTTTATGGGTTAAATAATAGTTTGTGAGTTGAATATTGATTTGAATATTAATAAAAAGTGCGGAGGAAAATAAGTTAAATAATAATCATTATCGAAAATAATATAATATGGAAAAAGATTAAACAACGCTAATTCACGTTCATGTAAGACTATCATTGTTGCATTAGTTAGCTGAATTATAGTTAATGAAATTTTTTATAGGTGAAACACATGTAAGTAAATTTTTTATAGCAATAAACTAAAATAAACGATATGTTTTGAAAATTGGCTTTATCAACAGTTTGAAAGTTGAAGAAGGATACCATGTCGAACATAGAAGAGTATTTTATTTTAAGTAATGAAGATTTTAAAATTATTGAAAATGTAAATGAAATGTTAAATGATATGCATATGTATAAATTTCAAGAATTATCAAAAAACGATTCAAATTCTTTTTTCATTATGCAAAGTACTTTGTATTTACAAATGATTGATTTAATTGTTAAAATTAGAGAAAGAGATAAACATATTCAAATAGTTTTTAGCGGTAATAACAATTCTGGTCATTGGATTTGTGTTTATTACGATGGAGTAAGACTTTATATTTTTGATAACCTTAATGCAGGGTATTCGAATATTCATCAAATAGAATATTTAATTACATTGTTCCCATTTAAACCAACAGAATTTTTTGTTGATGTTGATCAACAACCGGTTGGTACAGTTAAGTGTGAAGTATAATGCAATAGCATTTGCAACATCTGTATTGGTTAACAGTAATTACATTGTAAAGCGATTTTATGTTCATGGGCCTTGTGGTAAACAAAATAGGAATTCACCCTGCATGGATCCTGAGATGGGTCATTTAAATGTATTGCTGACAATTCGACGATCGTAGCATATAATCTATATTTGAGTACAAAATTGAAAGGTCATATTGAGTGGGCAATAATAGGTATTATATTATTATAACACCATAATGTTGAAATAGTAATACAGTAACGATTACAAAAATAATATTATTATTAAAAATAATATTATTATTTTTGTGAGATCAAAATTCCAGTAAGTGTCCGTCAAATAAAAATAAATTTTTAATTTTTCATAAAAAATTGTAGATATCGCGCGCGTTTACGCTCGTTTCTTTTAGCTAGTTTATTAAATAATACAGATATTTAAACTTTTTCAGTCCACATTTTTTTTATTTTCTTTATAAGTGTAACGAAATTTATCTTTTATAAATTATCTTTCTCATAAAAACGTAGATATATATTTCAATATCACATATTTCAATAATTTATATTAAATATTTAAACACAAAACGAAATATAAAAGGAATCCTTTTAAACTTATACTTTATAAGACTGCACTAGCTGCATTAAAAAAATTTGGTTTTATCTAGAAGAGACGAAGTCCTTTTCTCAACTTTTTTTTCCAATGAAATAGTTTTTTTCTTATGAAGTTCTTCTGATCTTATTCTCATTGCTTTGGCACCATCCAGCATACCTTGCGCAACCTTGGCTTCTTGAAGGTTATTGTTTTTTAAAGCTTCTTTCAACTTTCGATTAGCTTCGTCAATTAGTTGATCAGCAGCCAGGCGTTCATCTTCTTCAGCTTTTTTCGTTACTTGCAAATCTTTCTTCAAGTCTCCTAATTTTTTCTTGTCTTCAATTTGTTTATTTTTTGCAGCAATTATTTGTTTCTCGAATTCATTTTCCTGTTGATTTCTTTTTATCGAATTTTCCTTTTCAACACGTTTTTTCTGTAAATATTCTTCGTGCTTTTTATGGGCATTTCCTGCAGAAATAAGCAAAGATTTCGTAATCAATACCGATTCCGGACGACCATTATTTTGAAGACCATCCCAGATGTTTAATCGGGCATTGAATGTTCTTTCCAAAATTGCAGCCCTATCAGCTGGAAGTTGATTTCTGGAAATTGAAAAACGTCGTTCAACATCTGAACTACCATGAGCCATCGGTAGTACTGCCTTTACAACCTTTGTAATTAGGGGATATTTTCGCTCTTTTAAAAAATTTTCATTTTCAAAAATCTGCTGCCAAAAATGATCAATCCTGATAGTGAAATCATATGCTGAAAAGTCTTCGAGCTGTAAAAGTCGCCCTTCGTCACTGAGTGAGTCTACATCAATGTCCAAATTTAACTTCAGTAATTTGTAAACCACAATGCTATTCAAACTTTTTTCTTTTTTTATTTCTTTAGGCTGCAAGCATCTCAAGTGCATAGTTTCAGCTCCTTTAGATAAGATTGATTTTTCAAGCAAACGACTCGCTGCTTTTTGGTAGTGTTCAAGAGCTTGCTTTCTGAATTTCAACATATCTAATTTGATGCATTTCGACAAATACCGTTCAGCATCTTTTCCAATTACAATTTTTCGAATGTCCAACAAATTTTTTGTATTTTTGATAAACGAGTCTTTCATAAATTCATCTTTTTCAGTGAGCGATTCTGGTTTGCAAAACTTGCTTAAAAGAAGAGCAAACTCAGATGACATTTCATCATACAAAGTATGGATCATTGGCTGCTCAGTTTGGAAAATTCTTGAAAATCTTTCAAATAACTTTGCACTTTGGATGGTAAATGCAACTTGAGCAGGAAATGTCGAATCTTTCAATGCACTAGCTATAGATTTATACATTTTTGATTCGAGTGTTTTCTTCGAATTACCCTGTCTCGGCAAAAATTGCAAAAAGTAATGAGTAAGTGCTGGCCATTGTTCCAATAATCTTTCCGCAGATTTAGCAAGCGAAAGCCACCTTGATGATACATACTTCAAAAAAAAATGTTTTGGAACATTTTTCTCAATCTGTACATTACTGTAAGCTTCACAACGACTAGGATAATCATCAAAATAAGAATGAACTGAGATTACTAAATCTGAGACTTCTTGTCCGAGTGAAGGAAGAGCAACTTCAAAACACGAGTGGAGAATGTGCAAGTTGCAATACCCTATGTTTAAAATTCCTTGTCCACGTTCAACTTTAATTTTGTCACTGATTTTTTTAAATACATTTTTGTTAACAACAAAGATAGAGCAACACTGTCAATGACTGCGTAAACTTAGAAGCGCCATGTATGCAAGTCAACTTTGATGACGGTAGTCAAGCGAATTATAAGCCGCGGGAAATTTCAAACCTATAATTTCAGTTCAGCAACTGGTGAGTTAAATAAATTTTATTAGTTTTTAGAATTGTCAGATAACAATTTACCAAAAAAGTGAGAAAAGTGAGTTTTTTTAAAAAGTGAGTAATAGTGAGCGGCCTGGAAAAAAGTGAACAAAAGTGAGAAAAGTGAGTCACTGGCAGCCCTGGGTTTTGCCCCACTCTCCCCTAATAATAGTTAATAATATATTGAACAGAAGTTGTAATAGTTAATAAAATATTTACTAACTAATTTAATTTATTAAGAACTACAAAATCGATTTTCCCGTCTATTATGTATTATGTATTATTTTTTTAAAAAAATATTAATTTTTAAACAATTTGTTTATTACTTTTCAAAATGTTCTTCCTCATTTAGAAGCGCGAAAAAAATCATGATTATTGTTTAAGTCATAATAAATTAATGGTTAAATTTTTGAGATGGTATTATTTTTTGTTTCGAGATATTAATTAATGAATTAACAAAGTTAATAAAAAATAAATATTTTACGAACAAATAAAATTAGAGTTTTTAGTATTTAATTTTAATTAATTTTTATTATTAATTATTAATTTAACACCCGTTTATTAGAAATAGTTCATATAGGGCTCGTTGGATGCGGATTTTGATAAGCATTATAAACAAATTTTATATTTTCAACAAATTGTTTAAAAATTAATATTTTTTTCAAAAAATAATTTTTTTCTAAAAGTTTAACCCTTTCAGTCACAGTGGTCAATATATTAACCACCTTTTGGTAAGGCTGAAAAAAATATAAAAATCCATCATATTTGCTTGACAATCACTAACTAGGGGTTTTAAGGGTCGCAAATTACGAATATAATATCAGAATTGAAAAATTTTGAAAATTGAAAATGGTGGATCTAATATGGCGCATGAAAAAATTAAAAATTAATCGGACTCGCTAAAAAATTATTTCTTGGGAGTTTTTGAGCTCGTTGATTACGAATATTTACAAAATCGATGTTATATTTTCAAAATTTTTGCAAAATTTACGAATTTTGCGAAATTTAAAATGGCGGATCCAATATGGCGGACGACTTTTTAAAAAATCCATCTAATCAGCATGAAACTTATTACTTGGGGGTTTTCGGGGTCGCTGATTACGAATCTGAAGTCGGTTTTTAAAAATTCAAAATGGCGGATCTAATATGGCGGACGACGAAATTAAAAATTCATCCAATTGGCATGAAACTTGTTACTCGGGGGTTTTCGGGGTCGCTGATTACAAATCTAAAGTCAGTTTTTAAAAATTCAAAATGGCGGATCCAATATGGCGAGTAACAAGTTTCATGCCGATTGGATGAATTTTTAATTTCGTCGTCCGCCATATTCGATCCGCCATTTTGAATTTTCAAAAACTGACATCAGATTCGTAATCAGCGACCCCGAAAACCCCCGAGTAACAAATTTCATGCCGATGGGATGAATTTTTTATTTCGTCGTCCGCCATATTTGATCCGCCATTTTGAATTTTTAAAAACTGATTTCAGATTCGTAATCAGCGACCCCGAAAACCCTTAAGTAACAAGTTTCATGCCGATGGGATGAATTTTTAATTTTGTCGTCCGCCATATTGGATCCGCCATTTTGAATTTTTGAAAACTGACTTTAGATTCGTAATCAGCGACCCCGAAAACCCCCGAGTAACAAATTTCAGGAAAATTAGAATGATTTTAAAAAAATTATCCGCCATGTTGGATCCGCCATTTTGAATTTTTAATATTTTGCAAATCTGACTTCATATTCGTAATCAGCGACCCCAAAAACCATAAATACAATAGCATTTTGAATGTTTTAGTTATTATCTGAATTGCGTGACTGAAAGGGTTAAGTTCTTCTGCGTAAAAAACATTCACAACATTTTTCTCTATTTTTAATAGGAAAAAAGTTATAAGTAAATTAAAAAAATATTGCTCAAATTAGTTATTGTAAATATCTCGAAAAATATTAAAAATTTCAAATTCAAAATTTGTACACTTATTAAGCACCACTATCACTACAGTTGAATGAATTTAAAAAAAATCTGAGACATGACCCCGTATACTCATATGAAATGCCTCACTCATATATATATATATATATATATATATTACATAAATTTATTTATATTTATATATTTTATAATGTTCTTCAAAATATTTGAATTTAAAAAACAAACTACAGTTTTTATTCTTAACTATTTCTCTCTCTAAATTAAAATTATTTATTAGGAATTCCAACAAGAAGAGTTTTTGGAAAAATTAATGAAGTGGGTTGTTTCGAAATACTTACCATTTGTCAGAGTTTAATCTATAGTTTAGAAACTAGGTATGAACAAACAAAATAAAAATAATAAAAGAAAGAAAAAGTGAAATTAAACTAAGGCAAACACTGTTTTTAAACGTTCGCGTCCTTACACTTCCGCACTGTTCCGTTTCTTCCGGACAACCCGGGGGGTTGTCTGAGAGGGGGGACAGCCTCGTGTACAAGAAAGAAACACAAACGATACAAAAGTAGAAAAATTAATTAATCGAACAATTAGAAGAGAGGGAAAGTCGACCTACTCGGCCCTTCCAGAGCCGACCAATCCCAGGCAACCAGGCCTCTCAAGTCGCCAGGTACCTGAAATCTACTTCGAAACCCAAACATTCCCGCCCGCCTTGTCCGCAGGACAAATGACACTTTTTCCTGTCTAAAAAGGTGGCGGTATTGGGCTAAGTCGCACGATAGGGCGACGATATGTTCCGTGAATTGTTTTCACTGTAGCCACTCGGACCTTCCCGTCAGCTCCCGGATGAACCGTAACCACTCTTCCCAAAGGCCACTTCGCGGGAGGACCTCGATTGTCCTGGATGAGCACTAACTGATCTACACTTAGATTGTCTGAAGATTGTTGCCATTTGCCTCTAACTTGCAGTGACTGTAAGTACTCCTGGGACCATTTTCTCCAAAAGTTGTTTCTTCTTTTTGAATAAGTTCGGAGCGGCTTAATCGGTTGTCAGGT
This sequence comes from Leptopilina boulardi, assembly GCF_019393585.1. Lineage (NCBI taxonomy): Eukaryota > Metazoa > Arthropoda > Insecta > Hymenoptera > Figitidae > Leptopilina > Leptopilina boulardi. The sequence goes on along the minus strand of NW_026137909.1, from coordinate 845,723 downwards.
ACGTTCGGTGGTTCTTCGTCAGGGATCATTGCCAATGTACTTCCAATCAGAAAGTGTGCAGGGGTTAGAGCGTTAAGATCCTCGGGATCAGTTGACATGGCACATAAAGGCCTTGAGTTCAGGCAGGCTTCTATTTCGGTGAGAAGGGTGCTAAACTCTTCAAACGTAAATGTCCGGGAGATCATCAGTCGAGCCAGATGGTGCTTTGCAGATTTCACTCCGGCCTCCCAGAGTCCACCGAAGTGAGGTGAGTTTGGGGGGATGAAGCTCCATGTCGCTCCGTCGTTCGCGAAGGCTGCTGCGGCTTCCATGTAGAATGTGGATCCCCTTTTAAACATGGATCTTAGTTCTCTGTCAGCCCCTTGAAATGTTGTTCCGTTGTCGCTGTACAGTCGTCGACAAAGACCTCTTCTTCCTGTAAACCTGCGATAAGCTGCTAGAAAGGTTGAAGTCGTCATATCACTCACCGCTTCCAAGTGGATCGCCTTCGTAGCGAAGCAAACGAAGACTACAATGTATCCTTTGTAGGATTTGAATCCACGGCCTTTGGTGGCCCGCAGTTGAAAGGGTCCGGCATAGTCAAGGTCGCAGTTTGTAAATGGACGAGCCGGTTCGATCCTTGCAGGTGGCAGATCACCTATGAGCTGCGTCGGGAAGCGAGGTTTAATTCGGTGGCAGGGCACGCACGTGCGTACCAGTTTTCTCACTAGTGAAGCTGCACCAACAATCCACACTAAGTTTCGAAGGATGCTGAGGGTTAGCTTTGGCCCTCCATGACACGAGACCTTGTGCGCTAAGTTCACGTACAAGGGGGTCAGTGGTGAATCTTTTGGGAGAATCAGTGGATGCTTCGAGGAGAAGACTAGAGAAGAGTGTTTCAAACGTCCACCAACTCGGAGGATTCCTGCTTTGTCCAAAAAGGGGTTGAGATTGCGGAGTTTACTATGTTTGGGAATGTTTCTCCCGTTTTTCAGAGAATCTATCTCCTCAGAGAATGTCTTCCTCTGAGCGATCGCTAAGACCGTCGATCTGGCAGATTCTATCTCGGTCGAGGAAAGGGCCGTATCCTTGAAAGAGTTTCCAGAGCCTTTTGGTCTAAAGTTCTGGAACACTCTCAGGCAGAATGCTACAACTCTAATAAGTCGTTGCAGAGAGGAGAATCTCGAAAGAATCTCATTGTTGACTTCAGCTTCGACAGTAAGGAACGCTTGCACTTCCTCGCTATTGGTATCGTGACCTTGGGATTGAGAAGGCCAATTAACCGGTGATAGGGACAGCCATTGTGGACCATGCCACCAAAGATTATTTTCTTGCAGGGTCTCTGGTTGAAGACCTCGTGTCGCTAGGTCAGCCGGATTTTCTTGGCTAGGCACGTGTCTCCATTTCACCGAAGGCAGTTCAGTCTGAATGTAGGAGACGCGGTTCGCAATGAAGGTTTTCCATTTGGATGGATGCTGATTGATCCAGGCTAGAGTGACTTGACTGTCACTCCAAGCCGTCACAGGTACAGTATTTAGAAAGGTCAGCCGTCTAACGTATTTTAAGAGCTTTACTAGGAGAGCAGCTCCACAGAGTTCTAGCTTCGGTATTGTTGCAGTCTTAATAGGAGCGACTTTGGACTTCGCTGCAAGAAGTGTAACTTGAGCGTCCTCTTTGTATTTAAGAACTCGCACGTAGACCGCTGCGGCGTAGGCTCGAGTGGAAGCATCTGAGAAGCCATGGAGTTCGATCAGCGAATTCGAAAAGCTTCCCAGCCAGCGTGGTATCTGGATACCTGATAATCCAGCTAGGGATTGATAGTATTGCGTCCAGCGCTCTTGCACTTCAGTAGGGAGTTCAACATCCCAGTCAATTCTGAGTATCGAGATATCTTGGAGCATGATCTTGGCGACCACTGTGATAGGTGCGAGCCAGCCCAAAGGGTCGTACAGCTTGGCAATGGTAGAGGAAATAATTCTTTTTGTTGCATCCTCCGAGATGTGTGTTTTTTGGGGATTGTTGAAAGCAAAGTAGTCGACACTTGAATCCCAAAGTATCCCCAGAGTCTTAAAAACTGTGTTTTTGTCGATGATCTCCGAGGATGGTGGTGCGCAAGATGAAGGATGTAGGTCGGGGTGGTTTACTGACCATTTATCTAACTTAAGGTTCCCCTTCGCACAGAGATCTATCACTTGATCTCGTTTCTTCTCAGCGTGTAGGACGTCATCATCGCCGTCGAAGATATCGTCGACATAGGTGTTATCTAGCAAACAGTCCGCTCCAAGTGGAAATTGAGCTCCTTCATCGATCGAAAGTTGTTGCAAGGTGCGGATGGCGAGATGTGGCGCGCACGCCGTGCCATATGTGACGGTGCAGAGCCGATATTCTTCGATGGGTTTCTCCGGAGTTGATCGCCAAAGAATTCGTTGTAGATCGCGGTCTTCCGGATGAACGAGGATCTGGCGGAACATTTTTACTATGTCCGCGGTGAAAACGACTCTGTGTCTGCGCCAGTTTAATAGTATGAGGCCAATGTCGTTCTGTAGAGCAGGTCCAGCATGCAGGAAGTCATTAAGGCATTTTTTCTGAGAGGTTAACCTTGATGCGTTAAACACCACTCGTAATTTCCAATCCAAGTTATTTGATTGTTGGACTACTGCGTGGTGTGGTATGTACCAAGCCTTTGAGTTGTTCAATTCCTCCTCTGGCACTCTCTTCATGTGACCGTCTGATTCGTATTTATCCATGAACTCGCAGTAGGCTTCGGATAACTTGATATCTTGCTTAAATCGACGCTCTGTTCCAATTAGGCTGCTTGCAGCTAGTCTTCTGGTTTCAGCTGCAGCCTCTGGAGGTTGACACTTGATGGGGAGACGGACCATGTACTGGCCTTCAGGGGTTCGTGTGTGTGTATTAGCGAAGTGGTTTTCGCAACTTTCATCATCTGGCTTGATCACCTTGTTGTTTGGGATGGCTTCAAATTCCCAAAAGCGTTGCAGTTGGTCTTGAATATTTTCTGACGATGCGCAATGCATTGACGAAACTGTTCTTGAAGCAGTTGGTTCCGCCCACAATCTTCAAATGTTCCCACTGATTGGCAGCGTGAGTTTAATTTGTATTGTTCTGAAGAAAAGGCCTAAGTACAACTGAGTCGGTTGCGGTAGACGGTTACGGTATATGTAAGTTCCCGCAACCGTATTTAATTGTGCGTTGAAAAACGGTTGTGATAGGGACACCATGTCGACTAACCTCAAAGATTCAAATTCACGCATGGTAATGAAAAGTGTAGACCATTGTTATTTTAACAAAAAAAAGGATTACCAGAATTTAACCCCTTAAGGACGGGAAGGACAGATTTTTTATCAAAGATTCAAGATCACCGTTCTCTGTATTCACGTATGGCAAAATTTGACCAGAACCATTCCTAAAGCCTTTTTTTGTCCTCTTTCAGAATCCGCCATCAAAATTGCAGAAAAATAAAATTTGAAAAAGTTGTGGCCATTTTTTTTACAAAAAACACGAAATTTTTACAATTTTTTGCCAAAAAAATATTTTTTTCGAAGATTTCTAGTTAAATAATAAGCAGCTATCCTAGAAATATCGCGTCCGCAATATCCAAACTTTGCAAATATGAAATGTATTTAAAAAAATTTCAAGATGGCGGTTTTAAAATGGCGGTGGAACAGATTTTTTAAAATGAATTCATAATTTTATCCACGAAAACAAAAAAAATTTTTATTTTTTCTGTCAATTATTATACGAATGTTTTTGGGGTCGCTGATTACGAATCTGATGTCGGTTTTTAAAAATTCAAAATGGCCGATCCAAAATGGCGGACGAAAAAATTTTAAAAAATTTCAGATTGTCAAAAATTCATAATTCGGGGGTTTTTTGGGTCGCTGATTACGAATCTGATGTCGGTTTTTAAAAATTCAAAATGGCCGTTCCAATATGGCGGACGAAAAAATTTTAAAAAATTTCAGATCTTTAAAAATTTATAATTCGGGGGTTTTTTGGGTTGCTGATTACGAATCTGATGTCGGTTTTTAAAAATTCAAAATGGACGATCCAATATGGAGGACGAAAAAATTTAAAAAAATTTCAGATTGTCAAAAATTCATAATTCGGGGGTTTTTTGGGTCGCTGATTACGAATCTGACTTAAATTTTTAAAAATTTAAAATGGCGGATCCAATATGGCGTACAGAGGTTTTAAACATTCGTCGCAGTCTATTAAAACTCGTTACTTGGAGGTTTTTGAGATCGCTGATTATAAATCTAATGTTATTATCATACTTAGCATCTCATTTAGAATTTCTAAAATTTCTCGAATTCGTCTTGCTGGATTTTAGGGAATTTAATCATTACTTTTAAGAGCATTTAAAGTTTGCTTTCATTTGTAAAAATCCGTCACGAGGTCATTATATTGGTGTTTAGGTTCTAATAATTTGTGAGCATCTACAAAGTTTTCAAAAATTTTTTTGTAGGATAAGGTGACACTATCATCAAGGAGATAATTGAACATCTTTATTATCGTCACCATACAATATTTAAAACTCTTTAAAAAATGGAATCACAATAAAGAACGAAAAGATCACATACTAAATATCTCTGAATCAAATTACAATTTGTTTCTATTCGTATGGCATTTTCTTTAGTAATTTGAAGTTTTTTTAAATTTTTTTGTCTTCATTGTTATTCGATTTCTTTTCAACGAATGTTTAACAATGCCTCCTGAAAGAAAGCGTTCAAAAAGAACAAATGCATCCATAGTTTTAGATGAGGAATCTTGTGAAATCTTTGAAAGTGATGATCACATAGATGTGGTAATTTTACCTGATTCTATGAATTCAGATATAGAATCTGACGTGGACAGTGAGGATAATGAAGATGTTGAAGTATCTCCTGATGATGGTGTTACCTTATCCTATCGAAAAGTTTTTGAAAACTACACTGATACTCAGAAATTATTAGAACCTGAACACCAATATAATTGGACTTCTGGCGAAATTAGTAGCCATATAATTCTAGAAAATCAGTATTTTCTTACAGATAATCAAAAGAAAAATATCTGTAATAGTTCGCCAACGGAGCTTTTCGAAATTTTTTTTTCTGTTGAGATGAAGAATTATATAATCGAAGCATCATCTGAAAATGGTCTGCATCTTACTATGACGGAGATAAATTCATTTTTTGGGATTATTATTCTGACTACTTTTAATACGAGGACATGTGAGAAAGATTATTGGTCAATGTCTCCTTTACTTGAATGCCCTATTGTCAGAACGACAATGTCCCGTGATCGTTTTTTACAAATAAAAAGAAACATTAAATGCTCTAAAAGTAAAGATCAAAATCCGAATGATCCAGCATGGCGAGTTCGAGAAATATTAGAAATGTTTCGTAAAAATATTAAATTCTTTGGATTTTTTCAAACTGCATTATCAATTGATGAAATGATGATTAAATTTTACGGGCGTTTGAAATTTAAGCAATTTATTCGAAACAAACCAATTAGATTCGGGATTAAAATGTGGGGTTTGTGTGGTGCTGACGGTTTTTTATTTGAATGCGACATTTATTGCGGAAAAGATGCTAAAAATGACAATGTACTGAGTAAATGTGCTTTGGGAAGTAGGGTAGTACTGAAAATGATACGAAGTTTACTTTTGTTGACTACTCCCAAAAAATTGCTCAATTATCACATCTACTTTGATAATTTCTTTTGTAACCCAGACTTGTTAGTTCACCTGAGAAAGATTGGTTTAGTTGCAAGTGGCACAGTTAGACAAAATAGGGTTAAAGAAAGCAATACCATCAATGCGAAATCTCCAAGGGGTACTTATAGTATCAAACATGATACAAATAGTGGAATTAATTATATAACGCTAATGGATTCCAAAATTGTATCAATGCTTTCAACTGCAGCAGGAGAAAGTCCACTTAAAATTGTAAAGCGTTATTCAAAAGAGAAGAAATCAAAGGATGACATAACAATGCCAGCGGCATTTTCGCTTTACAACAGATTCATGGGAGGTGTTGATATCCATGATCAATATCGGAGCAAACTTTTACCTTCGCTAAGAAGTAAGGCTTGGACGTGGTCAGTTTTAATGGATTTAATTCAATCGTCAATTTCAAACGCCGCCATAATCTCAAATGCTTCTCAAATTGATGGAAAAAAAACAAGCGCAAAAGAATTCGCAATAAAAATTTCCGAAGATTATTTAAAACAATCTCGAGCTTTTATGAAATCACATGTGCTGGAAAAGGTAGAAAAAAAGCGAAATTGCAGTACTGAAAAATGCCCAGTAAGAACACAATTATTTTGTGCAAAATGCGAGAAGTATTACTGCAAGGTATGCTTTGAAACCAAGCATACCGCTTGAGAATTCCTTTACTTTCATTTTTGAATTATAATTTTATTAACTTATTATTAATATTAACTTATTATTTTATTAACTTTTATTAACTTTTTATTAACTTTGAAAAATAAAAAAATTATATAAATAAAAAATCAAAAAAAAATTTAAAAAAATTAAAAAAAAAAAAAAAAAAGACTCTTCATTTCACGTTTACCTCCACGCGGTAAGAGTCGGAAAACATCAAAAGAATATGATGGCCAAGGAACGTGAAAACCCCAGAAACCCCCGAATTATAAATTTTTAAAGATCTGAAATTTTTTAAAATTTTTTCGTCCGCCATATTGGAACGGCCATTTTGAATTTTTAAAAACCGACATCAGATTCGTAACCAGCGACCCAAAAAACCCCCGAATTATGAATTTTTGACAATCTGAAATTTTTTTTAATTTTTTCGTCCGCCATATTGGAACGGCCATTTTGAATTTTTAAAAACCGACATCAGATTCGTAATCAGCGACCCAAAAAACCCCCGAATTATGAATTTTTGACAATCTGAAATTTTTTAAAATTTTTTCGTCCGCCATTTTGGATCGGCCATTTTGAATTTTTAAAAACCGACATCAGATTCGTAATCAGCGACCCCAAAAACATTCGTATAATAATTGACAGAAAAAATAAAAAATTTTTTTGTTTTCGTGGATAAAATTATGAATTCATTTTAAAAAATCTGTTCCACCGCCATTTTAAAACCGCCATCTTGAAATTTTTTTAAATACATTTCATATTTGCAAATTTTGGATATTGCGGACGCGATATTTCTAGGATAGCTGCTTATTATTTAACTAGAAATCTTCGAAAAAAATATTTTTTTGGCAAAAAATTGTAAAAATTTCGTGTTTTTTGTAAAAAAAATGGCCACAACTTTTTCAAATTTTATTTTTCTGCAATTTTGATGGCGGATTCTGAAAGAGGACAAAAAAAGGCTTTAGGAATGGTTCTGGTCAAATTTTTGCCATACGTGAATACAGAGAACGGTGATCTTGAATCTTTGATAAAAAATCTGTCCTTCCCGTCCTTAAGGGGTTAAAGGAATTAGGTGTTGAAAAAGAAGAAAGAAAAGGTAAGTACATATTTTTTAATTGTTATTTTATTGCTTTTATAATAGGGAGTAAATTTTGGTTTAAAGTTGTAACGTATGTTTACTCATATTAAATGATAACTATAATAACTTAAACATTTTATTTTTGTAAATTATAAAATAGTTTTTAAATGGTTTAAATTGTTGATTTTAAATAAACTTGAAATTGAAATAAAATAATTTTATTGATACGATCTTGCAAAAATCGTCTAGAGGTGGTTGTTCGATAATTTAGAAATATATTATTATTATTATTTCCTCAATTTAGAGGAAAATTGTGGTGATGGATTGCTAATCGACTTCGTTCAAAGCTATCCTTGTCTATTCAACCCCCAAGTAAAAGAATATACAGACAAATCATTAATGGAAACGATCTGGCAAGATATTGCCAAGGCAATGACCGAAAAACGTAAGTTATCCAAAAAATTATTTTTGAGTTATAAATTTTTGAACATTTTCATAAACTTTGACAATAACAATGTTTCCACAGATGAAAAAAATAAGAAGAAAGAAGACATAGGACTGATGACTCCAGGTAGATAGGACTAGTGTGCTGTAAATGAAGAGGCTCAAAATGATAAGTTTTTGTAATAAAGATATTGTTATTAATATTAATTTACTTTGAACGTATTTCTAGGATATATTAAAGAAATTTAAAAAATATACATTGCTCACAAGTTAATCATTGAGCACTAAACTTTGAGCTAGAAGCTTCCATATTAAATCCAAATTAATCTTTCAAAATAATACTTTAATTTGTTGAAAATATTCACCTAATAGAACACGTCCATCTTCTCTTTCCTGATCAACATGAGATGTTGGGCAATATTGGCGTCAATTCGTATCTGCATTACTATTTATTGTCATCAAAAAATTGTGAAGACAAATTATGGCCATTGTAATGTTGTCAACTTTTTCAGGGTCAGCAGATATCTTATTATACAAAATTCTCCATCTTGAAGCCATAATTCCCTAAGCGTTTTCAACAATCCTTCTTGCACGTGACAAGCGATAATTGAAAACCTTTTGTTCTTCATTTAAAAAAGAACCAGGATACGGCTTCATCAGCTTGGTTGATAAGGGAAAAATGTTGTCACCAACTAAAAAAATTGGGGTTGTAATATTTGAATTTGGAATTTGAAATTGTTCGTCGGGTAAATTCAAGAAACCATTAAATAATCCTTCCGGCATTAAACTTTCTTGGAAAATTCCAGCATCGTTACAACTTCCAAATGATCCAATATCAACCAAGCTGAATTTGTACTCGTGGTCACAAATTGCCATCAAAACGGTACTGAAGGTTTTTTTGTAATTAAAAAATAAGCTACCAGAGTTTGCTGGCGCTTTTATGGTAATGTGCTTTCCGTCTATAGCTCCTGCACAGTTAGGTAAGTTCCAAATATCTCTAAATCCTTCGGATATTCTAATCCAGTCCTCACGAGTAGGACTCTTCAAATACTCGTGAACCAATACTTTGATTAGTGCTATGCACGTTTCTTGAATAACTTTACGTAGCGTCGATTCTCCTACCCGATACGCTGTGGCAATTGAGAATAGATCATTTCCGGTTGCCAAATACCTGAAAAAAAATATTTTATAAAAAAATATTTATTTCAATGAATAAAATAACCTTAAGGGGTTGTCAAAGTCGATGCAATTTTCCCATTGAAGCTCAATGTAAAAATCGCACCGACTTTTGGACCACCTTAAGGCGAAAATTCAGCCGTTTTAGTAAACTAAATATTTTTAAATATAAGTCCTTTTTGTATTCCATGTAGTCATAATAATTACATTTTTATGACCAAATCGTTAGTTACTATTCACTAATTTTTGAATTACATTATTCAAAACTTGAATAATTTTGTGTAAAATAAATATATTTAAATAAGCGTTATTTATTATTCTATAGAAATTACAGGGTTACTACAGTAGTCTGTTTTTAAATTTCCATGACTTTTTCAGGTTTCCCAGTACCAATTTTTAAAAATTTCCAGGTCCACTTTTTAACATTATTAATTAGTATTTTGCTAACTTTTATACAAAAAAATGGCCAACAATCTTTACTTAATTAATATATTAATATTCTATAAATAAATAACAGAGCTCACAGTGACATTTTCATTTAAAAATAGGGGAAAAGGGTGATATTTTTTAAAAAAGTGGTTTTGAGGCTGGAAAAAGTAATAAAAAATAGTTATTATCAAAAGTCTAATTTTTTCAAGACATTTCTAAATTAAATTACATTCAAAACTCAAATAATTTTGTGTTCAAATTTTCATTTTAATATTTATCTTTTCACATTAATTAAAATATTTTTTAAATGATTTCAATGTAAAACATTTTTGATATTTTATTATTTCTAAAGATTACAACTGAAGTTCTCCCAAAATCCATTCACTTCTATGTTAAAATTTTTAAATAAAATAATTTAAAACATAATCAATTTTTTGGAAAATAGTAAATGAATAATTTTCCAAAATAAAAATTTATATTTTATTATAGTGTTGCAACAAATAAAATTTTCACTTATATTTGAATATAAAAATAAATAATTGACTGAATATTTCTTAAAGTTGAATTCTTATAAACAATTTCATCAAAAATCTCTACAAAAATTCAATTCTTTTAAGAATTTTAATAAAAATTTTAACAATAATAGCATTTCTCGAGGAATTTATTTAAAATTGTATTAAACAAAAATTGAAATCCTTTAATGAATGAATTTTATTAAAATTTTTAAAAATAATTTTAAAAATAATTTAATTGAGTGTCATACTGAGTCGATGTCCTGGAGTTAACGGCTTTCTTCGACTTCTTTTGAGAAGATACGGCGTCACTTTCGCTAATAAATGTTGGTATATCTCTTTGTTCATCCTCGTGTATTTGAAAAAGTATTCTTCGTCATCTTGCATTTCTTGGAACAGTGTTTCATATTCCCCAAGAACATCTCTTCTTCGATTTATGGGTCGGTCACCCCATCTTCTTGATTTTTTTCTGCTTTTACTAATTTTAAATAGCAAGCCATTTGGATGATGACAAGAATTGCAAGAATTATATCAAAATTTAAACTAGTGTCTGACATTTTGATATGTATATATTTGATTATATATCCTTTAAATTCTGGTAATTCTTTTTTTTTGTTAAAATAACAATGGTCTACACTTTTCATTACCATGCGTGAATTTGAATCTTTGAGGTTAGTCGACAAGGTGTCCCTATCGCAACCGTTTTTCAACGCACAATTAAATACGGTTGCGGGAACTTACATATACCGTAACCGTCTACCGCAACCGACTCAGTTGTGCTTAGGCCTAAAGGGCTGACAGTTCTACAGATATTTTAGAATGGTGGAAAAATAACCAAAAACTCTATCCGACTCTTTCTGCAATGGCCCGAGATCATTTAGCAATATCAGCAACATCCGTGCCATCTGAACGCTTGTTTTCTCGGAGTTCATTAACAATTACGAAACGGAGAAACCGATTATGTGATCAATCAATAAAATATCTGATGTGTCTTAATTCTTGGGCAAAGTGTGCTGTATCTGATATGATTGAAATCAAATAGTTAAAAATAATGTTAATTTATTAATTGTTGTTACTATGAAATTATTAATACACTACCGTCCGAAATTGTGCGAACTCTGCTTTTTCAACAACTATAAAACTGTTCAAATCTTCAAAAATATTAAAACTAAAATTTTTTCCTCTTTATTTTATTAAAGTTAATAAAATTCTGAAAGAAATGACACCTTGACAAAGAGAATATGTTAATTTTTCAATTAGATATCTAAGAAAAACCCGATTTTCAATGTTTTTACTATTTTTTTTATTTCTCTGTCAAAAATTAATATTTTTAAACGTTCTTAGGCTCATTGAAATCGTATTTTGTTATGCAATTCAAATTATATAAAACAATTCATGTACACATTCTTCTCTAGCGTATGCAAACCGTGAAAGTTGGCTCATAAAATGTCAAAAAATTGTGATTAATATTTATATGACAAAAAATTATCAGTAAAATGTATAAATCTTAAATTTACTTACATAAATCAGAGAATTTTAGAATGATATATTTACTTGATTTTTAAACATCATATTTTATTGTAGAATTAAATTTCAATTTTTTGACATTTTATGAGCCAACTTTCACGGTTTGCATACGCTAGGGAAGAATGTGTACATGAATTGTTTTATATAATTTGAATTGCATAACAAAATACGATTTCAATGAGCCTAAGAACGTTTAAAAATATTAATTTTTGCCAGAGAAATAAAAAAAATAGTAAAAACATTGAAAATTGGGTTTTTCTTAGATATCTAATTGAAAAATTAACATATTCTCTTTGTCAAGGTGTCATTTCTTTCAGAATTTTATTAGCTTTAATAAAATAAAGAGGAAAAAATTTTAGTTTTAATATTTTTGAAGATTTGAACAGTTTTATAGTTGTTGAAAAAGCAGAGTTCGCACAATTCCGGACGGTAGTGTATATAGTTAAAAATTCAATTGTCACTTTGTACACGTTCGAAGTGATAAATAAATATTTCTTTTATAAAAAAGTATCTTTAATTGACGTAAAAACACAAAAACAATATTTTGTAAAATTAAAGTAATCGTAATTTTAAGTTTTAATTAAAAAATAATAAGAATATCCATTCAAAAGAGTTTATTAAAATATATTTTTATCAATCATTTAATTAATTAATAATATATTTTGTTTGTAAGTTTCTGTCGTAAAATAAAATAATAATATTATTAACTTTTACAATAATTAAAAAGCTTTTACAATAATAAAAAATAAAAACAATAAACTTTACTCAATAAATTTATAATTATCGAATTGTTTAATATCAACTAAAAATTCCAGTTCTTAATTTTGTAAATAGCTGAATTATTTAATTATTAAACATTTCTCGCTTGTTCTCGCTCGTCTAAAGAGAATCTCGTCTAATAAAACGAGATCGAGACGAGGCGCTTAAAAAGTAAACGAGAATCAGTCTCGTTTTTTCATATTTCTCGATCGTCTCGCTCGATATGCATCTCTAATTGTATCAAATAATTAAATTTAAAAATACAATGTCCCTTTAAATTTAGACAATATCCATTCTTTCTTTTGTATAAACTTACGTAATGTGGGTGATCACCATCTAAACATTTATGTTTACGGTCGTTCAACCACATTTTTGAGAGTTAATGAGAGTTAATAATGCTTCAACTGGTACCCCTGGTGTTTTCGTTTTCTGACTGAATTTGAATTGAATGAAATTTTTTTTTCTTTCTCTCTTTCTCTCTTTCCTTTAAGAATATATATTACACAAAATAATAGGGATAAGTATAATTAAGAGAGGGCACTGAAAATCATTCACAATTATAGAGATTTTGAATAAATAAATATAAAATTAAATTTTTTTTGTTTTTGTTTTAAATATTTAAAATGGATCCCGAACAAAATAAAAACAATGAAGCATCAAAATCTACTTCAGATAAAGAAAATAAATCGTCTTTAAAGGAAAATAATGATTAAGTAAAGAAAACAGGTACAATACCTAAAAAAGAAAGTAAAAATAGAGTATTTTTAGAGGTTTTTGATGAAGAAATCACTCAGATTTCTCTTTTTGATAGTGATAAAGAATATGATTTTAATGATGAGGAACATGAAATATTAAATAAAACTGAAAAAGATTTTGATAATTTCATGAAAGACTTGGGAAAAACGGTTAAAAAAGTAAAAAAAAGGATAAGGTAAATTAAATACTAAACAAAAGGAAAATTTAGATTTATGCATAAAAGAAAGATCTAAAATACGTAAAAAAATAGAATAAAATGAAAAAGAAATCGAACAATTAAAAGCTAAATTATATGATAGAGTAGACACCGGTATTGAAATTAACAAAAAAATATGTGAAAATTTAAAATTAAATGTAGATGAATCACTGGACAAAGTAAATAACAAAATTCATGACATGGATGGCAAAATTAATAACTTACATTTGAGTACTAAGGAAAATACAATTTTAAGTTTAGATAATGAAAATAAAATAAAAACAATTCAAGAAAATCAAGTATATTTTGAACAAAAAATAAGTAGAATAAGAAATAATGATAATTCTAATAAAAATTCATGGATAAGAGAATATACTCCTCCTAAATTTTCTGGGACTACTCAGGAAAGACCCATGATTTTTTTGAAAGAATTAGAAGATTATATTCAAGTCAATGATATTTTAAATTCAGAATTCAAATACTTTATTCAAACATGTTTAGAAGGATTTTCTAAAGAATGGTGGAATTTAGTTAAGTCGGAAGATGATAATTTTTTGAGTTTTAGAGAAAAATTAATTAATCGATTTTGGAATGAAAATATTCGTTATAAAATAAGTACAAATTTAGAATTTGGTCAATATAATCCAAGCGGGAAATTATCAAGGTCAGCTTATGCAATAAAAATAACAAATAAAGCTAAAGACTTAATTCCATCACCTTTGGAAAATGAAATAGTTATTAAAATTGCCAGACATTTTAATGAAGACATACATACAGCGGTATTAATGAGAGTAATTAATACAATTAATAATTTATTAGATTTATTACAAAAATTTGATAGGACTGGTCCAGTAAATTCTCAAAGAAATTTTCAAAATAAAAGTAATAATTTTTAAAATAATCCTAAGAATAATTTTGATAATTATAGTCGACAACAATATGATAGTAAAAATCAAAGTAGAACAAATAATTTTAATCGCAACCCTAATTATAATAATACAAATCAAAATTTTAATCGAGGTAATAATTATCAAAACAAAACAAGTGAAAATATTAGACAACAAAATTTTCAAAACAATTCAAATTTTAAATTTAATCCAAATTTTCAAAATAAAAATTACCGAGATCAAAATTATGATAGAAACAAATATTCGGGTAACAAGTTTAACAATTATAATAATAGACAAAATAATTATCAAAATTATTCAAATCAGCGTCAAAATTATAACAATGGTTATGTAGAAAATGCAAAATACACACCTTATAATGTTAATCAAAAATAAAAATTTTCACAAAATGTAAATAACCAAAATAATGAAGGTTGTCAACAAACAAGCGTAAATATAACAAAAAAATGTAAAAATCCCAAAAGTGAAATAAATGATTGTGGAGAACCTTCATCGACTTCGGAAAACTTATAAACCTCGGGTTTGTAAACACGAGTACGAGGTATACAAATCCGAGGTCAATGACGCTTTTAAATATAAATAACGAAAAAAATACACAAAAACAAAATAAAAAATCAGAAGAAATTATTCCATTAGATTTGCGTAGAGAATTATTAATAAATATAAATTATCGTTTATTAAATCAATTAGGTAGATGTCCTATTGTAGAAATAATTATGTTTAATAAAAAAGTAAAAACACTAATAGATACCGGAAGTCAAGTAACATGTATTTCGGAAGATTTCTATGAGAATAATATAAAAGAAATGGAAGAATGTCTTTCATTACCGGTAGTAGGAATGAGTATTGTAGGTGCAACTGGAGAACGCCCTGTAAAATTAAAACTTCAGCTATTGATACAATTCGAAATGTGTGGTTATAATGCACAATATACATTTATAGTAGTTCCTAAATTAAATTGTGATTGCTTAGTGGGTGCAGATTTCTTAAAAACATTTCAAACAAAAGTAGATTTTGAAAAAGATATTGTTATTGTTATTAGAGAAGAAGAAGCATTAACTATGGAAATGATTAAAGAAAATATAAATCAAATAAAGATTATTCGTGAAAATGAAAATATTGAAATTAAAGAAATTGAAAATGAATTAGAAAAAGAAATTTTAAAAGAAATTAAAGATAATGAAATTAATAAAAATCAAAATAATAATAATGATATTAGTAAAATTATTGTCAATCAATTAACGGGAATGGAAATGTTAGAAGATGCCCCAAACGTAATTAAAGATTTAGAAATAAACAATGATTATGATGACACACAGTTCGAATTTGAAATAACTGAAGATGAAATTAAAAATAAAATTGCGGAATGTACTGTTTTAAACAAAAATGATAAAGAAAGATTTTACAAACTCATTTCACGGTATAAAAATGTTTTTTCTAAAAAACCGGGTAGAATTTCAATATATGAACATGAAATAAAAGTAGATGATAGTAAACCATTTTTTAAAAAATCTTATCCTATTCCGATGAAATTGCGTGATAAAGTTAATAATGAAATAAAAAAATTAATCAAATTAAAAATTCTAAAAAAAATGAATACGCAATACATCAGTCCAATATGTATATCATTAAAAAAAGATGGTACTATTAGATTTTGTTTCGATGCGCGAAAATTAAATTTAATTGTAGTCGATGAATATGAACGTGCGGAAACAACCGAAGTTTTATTTCAAAGATGTACGGGTGTAAAAGTGATGTCTTCTTTAGATTTGGTCAGTAGTTTTTGGCAAATTCCTTTATCGGAAGAATCTAAAAAATATACGGGCTTTATAATAGAAGGTAAATGCTATGTATTTAATGTGGTACCTTTCGGCTTAAAAACAAGTACTACTGCGTTGGTACGAGCGTTAGATCAGGTACTATGTGGTATAGGCGATTTTGTAATCACTTTTATCGACGACATGCTGTGCACATCACAAAATATTGACGAACATCTCTATCACTTAGAAAAATTTTTTCATCGTTTAGAAAAACATAATATGACAATCAACTTTGAAAAATCTCATTTTTTTCGTCCGGAATTGAAATTTTTAGGACATATCTTGACACCACTCGGAATTAAACCGGATCCTGATAAAATAAAGGCAATACATAATTTTTCGCGACCTAGAAATTTAAAATAATTAAGAGGTTTTTTAGGACTTATTAACTTTTATACAAAATTTTCTAAAAATCATGCCCAAGAAATAGTCCCTTTACTTGAATTGAATTATTAAAAAATAAAAATAAATGGGAATGGAATTCAAAAAAAGATATAGCATTTAAACGGGTTAACGTATTTCACGACAGAGAAACCATCTTCACTGTTGCGAAATAAATTAAAAAATATTTCACAAGAACAAAACCTAGATTCAATTTCTAAATAAAGAATCGCAGAAGTTAAAAGCGGTAAAACAAAGCGTTATTTAATAGAAAAAAATATATTATATTTTAATAGCGGGGATAATAAAAAAAATTATGTATAACAAAAAGTATTATAAACAATTTAATCGATGAAACTCATGAAATGTATGGATATGTAGGACCACAAAGAGTTTTTCGCATGTTAAATGAATATTTTTATTATCCGCATTTTTCCAAGGTTATTAGGCATAGGATTGCTAGCTGTGACTCATGTCAGAAAAACAAAATTTCTAATCAAACTAATTACGCTGAAATGAGAAATTATGCACCGAAAAAACCGGGAGAAATTTTATCAATCGATTTTTACGGTCCTTTACCAGCAACAAAAGGCGGATTTAAATACATTTTGTCAACAATCGATGCGTTTAGTAAATACGTTAAATTATACCCTATAAGAAAAATAACAACAATAGCGCTAATAAATAAAATTTTCAAACATCATATAAAGGAATATGGAAAACCAGAAAAAATTATTTCGAACCATGGAACACAATTCACTTCAGAAGTATGGACGAATAAACTCAAAGAAGAGGGGATACAACCTGTCTTTTCGTCAATACGTCATTCTCAAGGAAATATTGTCGAGAGAATTCATAGGGAGTTATCAAGATTTTTTAGAACTCTTACCAATGGTAGACATAATTCCTGGTGGAATTGGATATCAATTATTGAAGATTGTATCAACGAAACGCACCATGAAACTACCGAGTTTACACCTATAGAACTTCAGCTCAACAAAAAGCCAAAAAGAATGTGGGAAAAATGGTTTGATTTTCCAGCTATTCCAAATAATATGGATTATGAAAGAAAATTAGAACTCGCGTATAATAACATCTGCAAAAAAGGTAAAAGAAGATCAGAAAAATTCAACATCACACATAAATTAACAGAATTTAAAGTAGGTGATAAAGTCCTAATTAAATTACTAAATAGGTCTCATAAGGAAAATAAAATAATAGCTAAATTCTTACAAGTCTATGAAGGACCATATGAAATAAAAAAAGTTATAAAAAAAGGTACATACATCATATGGGATAGTAACTTAGGACAGGAAAAAGGAATGTATCATAATCAGGACTTAAAAAAGTATATTTCTAGAGTCAAATACTCTAATTAAAATAAAGTGATATTATATATAAATAAAAAATAAAAATAATGTTAATAACAATAATAAAAAGTGTAGTGAAGTGTTTTAAATAAACAATATATATTTATTAATATTTAAATTATTTGAACATTTAATAATAAATAATTTAGAACAATCATATTAAATAATAATAAAAATTTAAAACATAAACAATTTTCTACATATAAAAAAATATAAAAAAAACATAAATAAATGATAAATAAAAATTTCGTTAAGTGTTTAGTGATTAGTAAGTAATATTTACTTTAAGAAGAAAGAAGAGGATAGATAAAAGTGATATAGACATTAAGTATCTATTCTCCATATAAAAAAAAAATTACATATATATACAATTAAAAATATAATAAATATGAAATAAATGAATAAAAAAATGTATAAAAAAAATAAAAGTTATAATAATAATATATTATTGTTAAATATAAATAGTAAATAAGCATTAATTGTCCAGATCTCCTAAGCTGCGTTATGTTTAAAGTTCCACGTTTATACTCTAGGTACTATCAACCATTCTTCGTTCCGATGCCAAATTCAGCAATCGGTTTTTCAGCACCCATTTATAATATGTGCAATGAGATTAATGTTATGTGTACCCATCATGACTTAAATTTGGATTTTTTTGATATCTCTTTACTACGCTTTAAACAGATCTTAATGGATCATATATTATCTATACGGTAGCATCGTGTTAAAAAAACGATAATTACTTATATATAGTTAATTGAGAGATATATCTTGTAATTTCAGGCTCTAATGCCAGTATATTTTATTTTTATATTTAGTTAATATTTCAATTATATGTAGTTAACTATGTATAGTGCCCTTAAATGGTCTTTGACCGTGGGCTTGTTAATAATGCAAATAAAAAAAAAAAAAAAAAAAATATAGAAAAGGTTCATATAGAAAAGTTTAGAATTGTTGCATTTCTTTTCATTTTAGAATGTGAAAAATTTTGAACCACGGAAGGTATTTTAAATAACACAAGTTTTATGTCATTTTTTAATTTATTGCTAAGCAACGTTTCGATGACATGGTTTTGTCATCCTCTTGAGGCAAGTATAAAATTAAAGTTACATTTTTTGTAATTAGTCAAATGAATATGAAATTTTGTGTCTTATCATGGCAAGCGAATTTTTCAAACAATTTTCTTTTCATTTTGTTTGGAAATATTTTTCTAAATTTATATGTAATATTATTGAGTAAAGTCAAAACTATACAATATTTTCATTTAACTCTAGAATTCATATTTGAGAATATAGAGGGTTGAATGTCATAATTTTAAAATTTTGGTTAGTTCTTATTTGTCAGTGAAAAGTGTAGTGTCTGTGTTGTGGATCCGGTAAATAGGATTATACTCTTTACAAGGTATCTATATAAAAATTAAATAAAAATAGAAATAGTTAAAAATAAAATAAATAAATATAAATAAAATATGAAGGGGGAAAATTAGTAAAGAGGAAATTCTTTTTTTTTTAAAAGATGGAAATTATAACCACAGATCAGGGAAATATGACTCGCAAACATCGCGATTGCGACAATTATGTATTGAAAAGAGGATCCACGATCTCCGACACTGTCACTGGCATAAGGAGAATAAAAAAAACTAACGTAGAAACAAAAAATAAATCACAACAAAAAAAAACCTACAATCTAATAAAACAAACAAAAAAAGTTCTAAGGAAAGGAGGAAAATTAATAAAAACATTAATAAAATAAAGAAAATAACAATAATGAAATCCGAAACAGTCAACATTAATATGGAGAAACTTTTTTTACCCAATTACCCCGATTATAAAATTCAAATATTGTTTAATAAATTAAACAAAAATGTAAAAAAATAATAAATTAATCTGTTTAAGAATTAAAAATGAAATTTTTTTTCTCTCTTTCTTATCTTTATTTTCTCTTTGCGTCGTGACTGATTTTGAGTGTCACTGAATAGTATATAGCATCTTGTTATAATTTTTTTTTCTCTCTTCTCTTCTCTCTCTTCCTTTCATTTTCCATATTGCTATCTGCATTGTACTTTGTAATGATAAAAATAATTGAGTAGTTAAATTTTATTTTTTTTTAAAGATGGAGAACAATAATTACGATTATGACATTGTTCTCTCAATGGAGCAATATCCCTCCCAACTACTTCAGGTCAATAAAAAATACAATGTAAATGTAATAAATTCTATTGGTCCATCTTTTATAAAAGTAAGAGTGGGAGAATTTAAAGAAAATTTTGAATTACAAATGATGGAGTGCAATGAATTCTATTCATCACATGATGAATCATATAGATTCATATTCGAGGGAGAACTCACGAATTACTCAGGATGGCCTGTAATAGCTAAAACAAACATTAACACATACATTAGAGGAATTCTCAATCTATGATGTGGACAATGATGTCCATTTACATATAATGAAAGAAAACATTTTTTATTTAATTTATAAATTTCTGTATATAAAAAAAATCTAACAAAAATAGCATTAACCGACATCCTACCTAACAACAACTTATATTGGGAAAAAGACACAGTAGACAGATTTGGTGTTATTATGCTAAATAGAAGTTTTCAATTTTACTTCAAATCTAGAATCAACGACATAAACATGGGTTGGGGAACTCTTAACAGGCTTTGGTCAGTTGATGACAAATTGATAGATTTAAACTTAACACAACTAGCACCGGGAATAATAGAAATATTCCCAAATTATGATGAAGTAATTGAGGAGGATGATGAGGAGGAGGAGGAAGAGAATGTTATAATAAGAGCCGTTGGAGGCTAAATAAAGCTATTTTTTTAAAAAAAAGAATATAAATTTTTATTTTTTTTTATTTTAAACAAATCAATTTATTGCAGGATTTATTAAATTTATTCGTTTAGGGGGGCATTAAGGGGGTGATCAAAAATTTATTTTTTTTCTTCTCTTAAGTTTGCCTATTGAGAATATTTTTCTTTTATATAAACAAATCAATTCTTTTATATCAAAAGAATACGATTGGTTTAGAGGGGCATTGAAGAGTAATTCCAATAACCAAGAGATTATATTTATTTAAATGCAAATAAAGGAAAATGTAGAGTACACTTGCACTCAGGAGAATGAGTATATATATATATATATATATATGTATATATGGGTGTATATGAATGTCTAAACTATACACTAATATAGAAACTCCAAAAATATAAAATGCATAAGAAGAATAAATTTAATGTTTAAATATTATATTAAATAATTAATAATATATAAATAAAATACTTTTTAATATTAACTTAAATATTGATAAATAAAATAATAGAAATTATTTTATTTTGCAAAATTCTTATAAAAGTAATTAATTATTTAAAGAAAAGTTATAAATTATTTATAATAAAAACAAAAGAAAAGAAATATTAAGAAATAAATTTAAATCTCGAAAAATAGAATTTCAGAAATAATAAAAAGAGATAGAAGACATTCATAGATAACACTAGTGACAAGTATACATGAGAAAAATAATAGTGAGAGAGGAAAGATATAATTTCGAATATAAAGAAATTATTAATTTAATTCAAAAATGATTTTTTATTAACAATATTAAAAATAAATATAAAATGCAATTAAATTAATTAACTGTATTTTTCATTTTTTATATAAAATAATACAAATTATTTTATTTAATTGCTTAAATCAATAATATTAAAGTAAAAATTATATGTCACATAAAAGTAAAAATTATTTAAAAATTAATGATAAAAGTAAAATCTTTGTCAAATCATTATTTTTTAAGATATTAAAGATTTAAAGAAAATATATTAATAATTGAGAAATGATTGACAGCTGGACAATGGCATTGTTCTCTGTATACGTTATAACGGAATTAGAAAGACAGAAATCGCTCTGTCCTTACCAAAATAATTTAAATATTATTGGCTAAGAAAATAGGACGCCGCGAAAAATGCAATTAGAGGAAAAATTTGGCGGTAAGAAATATACAGCAAAAGTACACGAAGAAAGGTAGGAAGGGAAAACCGCTGATTTTCAAGCAATCAGCTGTCAGAATTTCTCTCACACATTTACCAAATTTAAACCTACACAAGATAGAGAGAAATTTGGGGGATGAAGCGACTTCTCGAGTCAATAAATAGAGGAGGAGACCCAAATTTGGACTTTCTCTGAAATTTACTCAGGCTGTTTGCATATACCTATATCTATAGATATATATATATATACATATTTCAATTTTGACAGATAGTTTTTTTTGTGAATTGTAGTTGATTTATTTTGTGATTGGATATTACAATATTAAAGTAAGTTACAAAGAACAAAAGGACAAGTGCTCAATAAAATTTTTTCCATTATTTAAAATATTAAATTTTTATTATTTATATTTTTTTTATCTTTTTTTATAATCTTATATAATATCTGAGAGGCTGGTTTAACAACCGTTCCAACTCAGAATTATACAAGAAATAAACATTTTAAACAAATTATAAGTTTAAAGTCAAGATTAGGCAAGTAGAAGAAACGAAAAGTGAACAATCACTTTAACTCAAACCATACAATCTACAAAGTCAAGCCATGGTGAAAGACTTGAGGGGTTTCTGATAACTCGGAGTACCACCTCATTATCTGGATCCTTAAGTGGTAACAAAAGCAAATCGTATGTCTTTTGAAGATACATATATCTCAAATTCATTGCAATAGGCGATCAATTTGTTAATGTGTAAGATTCAATTGATTATGAATCCCTGCCCTCCAATTAATTAGTTAATTTAGGAAATAAATAATTTACTTTAATTATTTATTTAGCAAATTTTCAGAGAGGTAAATGACTTTTTTATTTATTTTCCATTTGACTTTGATCATTTTAATGTGTTGTAAAATAGATAACATATTAAATAAATCTAAGTCTAAGGGAAATACTTGCAAAATTAATTTACTTATGGTAGATTAACTAATTTAGGGAATAGAGAACTTGACCTTGATAGTCGATAGTAATTGACAGGTTTCTTTTATTTCTGTAAAATTTTATTTTATATATTTTTTTATAGAAATAAGACTGCGAGATAATTTTGAATTTTGATTGAGGAAAAGAAAATTCGTTAAAAGAAGTCAGATAAAAGGTGAAAAATTTAAGTTAATTAATAAAATTATTTCATTTAATTTCATTTTGAACGAACTCACAATTAATTATTAAAACTTAAATAATAAATAATTATAGTATATGATTGATTGTATATTTTATTTTTCTATTAATAATTAATATTTATTTTTTTTGTAAAGTACAAATATTCAACTTCGAAACGATATATGACATTTAAACATATATAAAAGTAGAAGTAAATAAGAAAATAAACAGCTGATCTACCGAATAATTATGGGAAAGATTCCTCTAATTTGGTAAACAAGCAACAAGTTTTCTAAAAACAAAAAAAATGTTTTTTTCAAATATATCTATAGAAATAATAAATTTAAGAACTGATCTAATTTAAATAATTCTATTATATTATTACAATTATATCTGTTGACTTAGCTGGCACGTGTTCATGTAAACATAAACATAAACATAAACACGTATAATAGTATATATCCCCGGTATGAGAGTTAATAATGCTTCAAATAAAAAAATTGCTTAAGAGGAAAGTCTGTTGTCAGGAGCTCTCGAAAGATTTCTACCAACACGACAGACATTCCAAATCTGCAATAGAATAAATTATTATTTAGCAAAACAACAAAACAATACCAACAAATAAATCTTCAAAGTCAAGCCACGGAAAATCAATGGTCAGGGGCTTTCTAACGATCTCTACCAACACTGTTGATTGTCCAAGAGTGGTAAAAAGATAAATCGTAATTCTTGTTTAATATTCTTATATGCCATGTGCATTGCAATATGCGATCCACATGACAATTTAAAAGATTAAACTATAGAGATGATCCTCACAAGCCCAAGAATTAGCTAGAATAGGATATAATTAATTTATTCAAATTAATTATCTAGTAGGGTTTTCCAGAGATAAATCTATTGAAGTTTAATGTAAACATTATAGTTTGACAATATATTGTTGAACTATGATGACTCATTGAAGTTTAATTTTTTTATACCAAGAATAGAAAATTTAGAAATAGAGTTAGGAGAAACTAACTCTTAAAATTTTGTTAGGTAAAGTTTATAATATTGTTAAAATAATTTATTTTATATTTTTTTTGTAGATTTCATAAACTACATAAACGAATTGCAAATCGATTTTAATAGTGAGATTATCACAAAACCAAGGTGTGTTTGTATTTATTTTTATTTATTTATAATTACTAAGTTAAACTAAAAGTAAATTTTATTCTATTCAGAATTGAGAGAATTAATGAGGAAAGACTCACAATCGTTTTTATACACAAAGAAAAACTATATTGTCAGATTGATTGTTTATTTTCATTACTTTAATAAAAATAATTAATTCTTTTATTTATTATTATTATTTTCTTAGCATCAAATTCTTTGAAACGATAAACAATCAATTGTTTAAACAAGTAAAAGAATTTTGAAAAGTTAATAACAAAATAACAAATTATTGGAAAGATTCCTCTAATTTAGTTTGAAACGCGACAAATAATTTAAAAATAAAAGAGAAGAATATTGATATATATAAGTATAACATAGAATATAGAAAAGCAAAAAAAAGATAAATACTAACGTATTTTCATTCATAAATGATGATAATAACTCAAATACAAGTAACTGATTATGAAGATGATGGTGATAATTTAAATTTAAGTGAAGAAGATATAGAAACTTTAAATAAAACACAAAGAGATTTTGATAATTTCATGACCGAATTGGGTGTAGGTGTAAAAAAAAATATGAAAGGGTTTAGCAACTGTAGCAACTCAACAAAAAGAAAATTTTGATATATGTACTAAAGATAGATCTACAATTAAAAAAAAATTGGACAGAATAAACGCGAAATAGTAGTACTAATGAGCAAATTAAATGACAGAGTAGACACTAGTATAAATATAAACAAAAGAGTATGCGAGAATGTTAGACTGAATGTCGACGAAACGATAGAGAATGTCTCGAGAACGATTGAAAATATTGAAAAAAAAGTAAATGATATACACTTGAGTACAGAGGAAAATTTTATAATGGCAACAGATAATGAATTAAAAATTAAAAATATAACAGAAAATCAAAATAAAATTGAACAAAAAGTTAATAAAATTAAAAGTAATGATTCATCATCCAGAAGTTCATGGATGAAAGATTTGCCATTACCTAAATTTTCTGGCAGTACTCAAGAACGCCCGATGACGTATTTACGCGAATTAGAAGATTATATGAATTTTAATGATATAAATGATGCAGAATTTAAATATTTTATTCAAGCTAGTTTAGAAGGTATTTCTAAAGAATGGTGGAAAAATAAAATAAAATAAAAATGAAAATGATCAATAAAAATAATTGTTACTAATAAATAAAAAAAATATAATAAATAAAGATGTATACAATAATTATATATTTTCAAATTCGAAACGAATAGCGCTAAAATCAAATAAATAATATAATTTATCAATTATCTTATTATAATAGAAACCAATTATATTAATACATTAAAAATAGTCAAAAGAAAATTGAAATTTCAAAATTAAGTAAGAAAATATAAATTCATAAAATTGTAGTGTACAAACTGTCATTTAGTTGATTCAGTGCAATTTCGTGATTATCAAACGAAATTGTGTTTGTGATTATCTAAATTTTGAGGTATGCTACAGTGCTAATACTTATTATAAAATTAGTATTATAATAATTATTATAGATTAAAATAAAATAAATCTTAAATTAGTAAAATAAGCATGCATTAATAAAAATTAGAGATATTTTTTTTTATATATAACCAAAAGAAAATTTTTTTTATTTTTTTTCTATAGATGACATTAATAATAAAAAAAAGTCAGGCGACGAGTACTGTGTGCGATGGCGCAACAGAAGAGGCAGGTCCTCTAGCAATCTCTGCCAGCGACTGCTATATAACAAATAGAGTAATAACAATTGAAGTAGCCAATAAGGCTACACAAACAAAAAAAGAAGAAAATAGCAACAGAAAAAAAAATTTAATGAAAAGAATTAAACTGAAAATAAATAAAATGTTAAAAATAAAAAAAAACAAACCATCAATTACTAAAATTGAAAAAGTTAAACTTGATGTACAACAATATCTGTTCTACAATAAAAAAAACAATAATGTAGAGGAGGAGGAACCTTTTCCTCTATTTGTAAAAATTAATGGGGTGATATATCCTAATATAATCCGCTTAACGGATTATAACGAATAAAAAATTTTTTTTATACTTTATTTTTTATTTTTTTTACCTTTTTTCAACTTTTACAAAGACAAGGAAGACCAATATAGGATTACAAATTTAAACGACAGAATTTTGGCGGTCCCTATTATATACAAAAAAGAGTTAGAAATTTATGAAAGGGGTTATGTTATTTTAATAAATACCGGTATGGAAGATCTAGTGCTAGTATATAACATTGATGAGCATGTGCATACATATATAAAAAAATAACATTTTTCATATAATATACAAATTTTTGATAATCCCTAAATTCACACTTAATATCGTATTAAGTGATATTTTTCCACCACGACGTGAAATTTGGGAGTCTGGAACAAATTCCAGATTCACAGACTTTATAAAAAATATTCTGGTAGATTTCCATATAAAAAAATTTGTAAATCATTATTATGTGGGATGGGCAAAAATGAATCAATTATTCTCACTTGATGATTGGCTAGTGGAAAATGAACTAGCTATAATCAAACCAGACTCTTATGATTTATATATTAATCACGACGAGGTGGAAGAGGATTATGATGAGGACAAATTTGAGGATGTACCCATAAATATAGTATTAATTAATATAATAGAAGATATTGCTGTAAATTGCCCCACAAACACATAAAGATTTTGCAAATTTTTGAGAAAAATGTTCATAATAAATCGAAAAATCTTTTAAAATATCGATTTTTATTTTTATTATCCAGAGTAAACTTTTATAAAGAGATTTTAAAGGTATATATCCAAAAATTCGCAAAAAATTGCAAAATAACCCTTTTTGGGATGAAAATGCAAAATAACCCTTTTTCGGGTTAAAATTGAAAAAACATATTACAAAAAAAAGTATGTAAGATTTTCTAAAAGCATATGGCAAAGTATTTTGATTTATTTAAAAATAAGTGAAAATAGATTTTCCAAGGACGGTGTCGAGGTCACGGTGTCGGTGTCGCTTTTGGAAATTTGTTAACTTAATATAATAGAAGACTAGCGATGTATTGATGCATCTTTAAGGAAGTTATGTGCATTTAAAAATTAAAAGTCATTAAAATTCTCCACTTTTCAAAATTCCATAACATGAAAACTGCTTGCTAAGAAGATTTGAAAAAATTCATGGAATCTAGTCGCAATTAGTAATAAAAGAAAAAAATCTGAGATGCAATTGCAGATGGAATTCCACTTTGGAGTGGAATACATCATACTTACTCGTACTCCTGAGTGCATGTGTACTTATGAAAACAGTATTTTTCTTCCTCATATTTCCTTTTACTTATATATAGGACGATTCACGTCAACTCGCGTAGAGCTCTTTCCAAAAATGTACTGAACGAAAATTGACTTATAAGCGTTGAAAATAACCGTGAGCTCATACTCTTTCAAATAAAAAGTGGCGAATTCAAAATGGCGTCCTTACTGTGACAACTTTTTCAAATTTTTTTACTGACTCAGCAAACAAATGTATTAATTATATTGAAAAAATAATTGCTATTAGTTGGAGAATAGGTCACTCTTATGTTTTTGGGGTTGCTAAAAATGGATCTCAAGTCAGATTTAAAAATTTTCAAAATTTAAAATAACGGATCCAACATGGCAGACAGATTTTTAAAAACTTAATGGATTTGTTTAAAACTTGTTATTCAGGGGTTTTTGGGGTCGCTGATTACGAATCTAAAGTCAGATTTTAAAAATATTAAATTAATTAATAAATGTGATACTTTTAACTCAGGAGTTTTTAAGATGGCTGTTTATAAATCTGAAGTAAATATTAAAGTTTTACTGTTGAGGTTAAGGTTCTCCTACACTGTAAAAAAACGATGATTTTCAACTCTCTTGGGGACGCTATAAAACAACAAAATTTTATATAAATCAGATCATTTTTGGAAGAAGTTGGATGTTATATTCAATTCGCTATTTGTTTTTTTTTAAATCTGATTTCATATTCGTTATCACCAACCCCGAAAACTCCCGTGTAATAAGTTTTAATCCAATCCATTGATTTTTTTAATAATGTTTGCCATATTGGATCCACCATTTTGAATTTTGAAAATTGTTTCAAGATAATTAATACACTTATTTGCTGAGACAGTAAAAAAATTAGAAAAAGTTGTCACAGTAAGGACGTCATTTTTAATTCGCCATTTTTTATTTGAAAGAGTATGAGCTCACGGTTATTTTCAGCCATTATAAGTCAATTTTCGTTCAGTAGATTTTTGGACAGAGCTCTGGGCCGGTTGACGTTAAACGTCCCATATATATATATATATATACATTTGAGGAAAAGAAGAAACTAAAAAAAGAGTAAAGTAAAGAAAAAAAACATATAGAGTTAAGAATACTATATCTCTTTTAACTTGTAACCTTTTAAGAAAATTTATGACCTTACCTAACTGGATCCTAAATTCTTTTAGGTAATATAAACGCGCAAATTACGAAAAGGATAAATTCTCCTGTGACAGATTTGAAGAATTTAGCCATCGAATTTTCGTTTACAAAACCTATTTACTCAATAGCGGAATAGAGGGACCAAGACATAGCAACATGTTCTATAGAAGATGCAAAAGATTATTTAGAAGTAATTAAATTAATTAAATTAAACTATTTATATTAATTCAAAAATTCCATTATAAAACGAATTAAATATTATTTTTTACAACAATCCATAATAACAAATTAATATTGTTATTAATATTTACGAGAATATTTATTTAGGGCTGTTTTCTAAAAGTTATTAGAAAATACTAGCTAAAAGAAACGCGCGTAAACGCGCGCGATATCTACACTTTTTTATAAAAAATTAAAAATTTATTTTTATTTGACGGACACTTATTGGAATTTTGATCTCACAAAAATAATATTATTTTTGTAATCGTTACTGTATTACTATTTCAACATTATGGTGTTATAATAATATAATACCTATTATTGCCCAGTCAATATGACCTTTAAATTTTGTACTCAAATAAAGATTATATGCTACGATCGTCGAATTGTCAGCAATATATTTAAATGACCCATCTCAGGATCCATGCAGGGTGAATTCCTATTTTGTTTACCACAAGGCCCATGAACTTAAAATCGCTTTACAATGTTAAAAAGTTCTGGATTCTTTATTTCGTCTGTGATTTCAGCACATATCATTTTATTTAAAGTTTCTGAATCGCAAATTTGTGTACTTAAACATATAGTTAAACGCACATGTGGCAATCCACGCTTTTTTCTTCTCTATGAAAGACGATACATATAAAATTGTAAATGAATAAAATTACAAGTACCTTGAGTATGCTTAAGGTTAACAGTTCATCCAGGATCACCATAAGGAAACATTGCAGGATATGTCATGGGATCAAAATTTTCCCTAACAATAAGACTAGAAATTATTTTCTTATTATTTTCTTTTGTGCATACTGAATTTACATCAACATGTAAATCCCTCTTTAATTACTGTAGATAATTTCTTCATCTTACAGGACAAATTTTTTTCTTTGGGTATTTTCTTTTCATTCTCAGTTTCAGTAGACAGAACTCTGTTGTCATTTTTACTGGGAAAAGTCTTTAAAAAATATGAAAGGTTCTTATTCTTATTCTCCAGTACATATAACCACATGGTGATTGTTCGGGCCGGGCTGGTAAAGTGGTGGACACAACTTCATCTTACAGGACAGTATTTAAAAGGTCAAGGACCATCTTATGAACCCTCAACCGAAAGCTGTTTAGACAAAACAAATTTCAGGTAGAAACCTTAGAGAACCCTAATTATCAAAGTAAAGATATATATGTATATATAATCTAATAATAATGAGAAAATTCAAGTACTATGAAAATGTGAATGAATGAAGGAATGAATACAAAGATTATTATTCTATAATTATAAAAGAAAGTTGGCAAAATTTCTATTGGTTTTAAATACTAAGAACAGGTAAGAAAACTAATTACTAAAAAGGGCATATATACACAGGTATATATCTATTGTGATAGAAAAGATACTACATATTTCTTAATATAAATTCACAATGACGCAAAAGAATATTGATTTTTGGGAATTTCTTATTTTATGGTTTAGTATAAAATTGTATTTAGCTTTATGCTTAAAATTTTCATGTTTATAATTGTTTAGAAAAAAAAATATTAAATTTGAAAAGGGATTACAGAAAGACTCTCTTGAGGGAAATTGATATATTATCAAAATGGTGGATCCAATATGGCAAACATTATTTAAAAAATCAATGGATTGGATTAAAACTTATACCGGCCGGGCCTAAACTCGAAGTTGAGGTAAACAAGGCACCGCGAGGTGCCGGAGTAGTGTTCTCGACCCTAGTGACACCTTTGGTTTATGACTCTTAATGGGTTTTTTTATAGAAAATTATAAAATTTTAAATTATAAACATTTTTAATTTCCTTTTAATATATTCGGATTGCTCATAATTTTACGATTACAAGCATATGTTAATATCTTAAAAATTATTAATATTTAAAATTTTTATAATTTTTTATGACTTTATTTATAGTGTGTATATTATATAATCTACTATTTCATGTTAAATCAGTCATGTCATCTAAGACATGTAAATTAAAATATTATTTCCTTTTTCAAAATAAAAAAAAAATTGAAA
Source organism: Leptopilina boulardi (assembly GCF_019393585.1). Taxonomy (NCBI): domain Eukaryota; kingdom Metazoa; phylum Arthropoda; class Insecta; order Hymenoptera; family Figitidae; genus Leptopilina; species Leptopilina boulardi. Next base: position 815,032 of record NW_026137909.1, on the reverse strand, counting down.
ATTTTTTTTTAATTTTTTAACATAATTTTCTTGTAGTTTATTTTAATACGAACATTTGATCACAACAACGTGGCACGAAATTTTGAGATCTAAGACACAAAAATTGAGATTTTAATTATTTTTTCAAATTCAAAAAAAAATTTTTAATAATTTTTTCCTATTCTTAATCATCATTTTCTTATATTTCATATCAATACGAAAATTTGATCAATACAGTGTGACACAAAATTTTGAAATTTAAAACATATGAATTAAATTTGTCATTTTTTTAAAATTCAAAAAGTAGTATAACATTGACACTATTAGCCCTCAGTTTACCTGGAATGATACTATATTGTGCCACTATTGCCTTATGGTAGTGCTATGGGAGAGGGCAGGTGGGTCTTTTTTGAATGGAGGGGAATAGGTGTATTTAAGTGATTTAAATGGTAAAGAAAATTTACATTCAAATAAAAAACATCCACTGCGCAACAATGGCAAACGAGAAGCCATGCAGCGAAACTGATTTAATTATCGTCATCTCTGATGATGATACACCACTGGAGCGGGAAATAAGTGTCAGAAGTAGTAAAGAAATTAAATCCGCAATGCAAAGAATCCAAAACGAAACAATGGAGAACGAGGAGATCAGCAGCGAAGCTGATACAATAATCCTACTAACTATTGATGATGATGATGATTAGATGAAGATGGTTTTGTAACCTTACATAAAGATGGTGATGTTGACGATCAGGAAGCTACGAATATTTTCTGGATTCGATATTCAGCCAGTCATGAAAGAGGATCTGAGTTCTACAGAAATGAATATAAGTCAAGAAGAAATGAGGAATCACATCCAGCAGGTGAAACTAAAGCAGTTACCAAATTAGAAATAAAAAATAGTAATTTTTTTCATTTAAAGAAATGTAATTTTTTTATAAAAAATATATTAAAAATTTACCGAATTTTAAACTTATGTTATGTTTTCAGATGGATCAATTTGTAACTGAAGAAATTGTTTTACAAGAGAGGAATCGAAAATTATCATACAATAAGTAGACCATCTCCATAAATTAATAAATCATCATTGTAGACGGCATTGTCATCACCATAAACATCGGTAATGCGCAATAATCAGTAAAGTAAAAAAGTAATCATCATTGTCATCGGTGATATAAAAAAAATATATGAAAAAATTAAATTAATTAAAAAAATTATTATAAACAAACTTTGTATAATTAACTGTAAGGATAATTAATTAATAATAAAAATTATATTTATTTTATAAAGTGTTAAATAAAAAAAATTTGTGAAAAATGTTAAATAAAAACTATAATTTTCTTAAGTCTACTGTTTTTAATTAATTTAAAAAAAAATCATTTATTTAAATAAAATTCTTTTTAAATACTTAAAAAATAATGTAGGGTCAACTGGGGTAAATCCGAACGCTTTTAGTAAGTTTCAACAATAACATAAGTTTTTTCTTTAAAAAAAAAATACTTCCGGTATTCTGGTGCATGAAGTTGTTACTTTACTTCCATAGAACAATTTTATGGGGTAGAAAATTTTTTTGATAAATTACAATCGCAGGAAACTTAGCGTTCGTATTTACCTCGATACTTTGCAACTTTCCTAAAATATGGGGGTAAATACGAACGCCACTGTATTTCAGAAAAATCTTAGGGAAAATAAATTTAAAGTATTGCAATTGTTAAACTTATATAAAAACTCAAAAAAAATACGATAATAAACCTATTATGTAATAATGCATCATATATAAATACAAAAATCAAACAGGTTAAAAATTAAAATGCATTACACAATTAAAACCTTCAATAACTTTATCAAATCATAACGGATTTTTGCAAAACTTGGTACAGAAAGTATTTTGGAGTGATTGAATGTAAATACAAAAATAAAAGTCAAATTTTTTAAATCCAAAATGGCGTACTTTCCTAAAACTTATTTTTAAAAATGATCAAATTTGCTAACCCTGAAACCCCCCGAGTAACAATTTTCGAGCGAATCCAATGAATTTTTTAATTCTCGTCCGCCATTTTGAATTTTGAAAAACTGACTTCAAATTGGTAATTAGCGACCCCAAAAACCGTAGAATACCAAATTTTATTAAGATCCTGAAAAACTTTTTTCAACAAACCATTTGGCAAAAAAATTGAAACACTCCTTCGAGAGAACAGAGATTAAGTTTCTGCTTATTAATTACTAACGAGGATACGTATAGAAAGAAAAACTTTTTTCTATGTACTTTTATAATGTTAAAATAATAGTGTAATGAAATAAAAACAATTTTGTGTGGCTTTGAAGTAAAAAAAAATTATTAAAAATACCGTTCGGATTTACCCCAGTTTTCCAATTTTTTTGGGTAAATACGAACGGTCTGATATTATTAATAAAATTTTACAGAAGGCAAAAATCAAATATAGTTTCTGTTCTAGTATTCATAACAAACAATTATAAATAATAAAATGAATTTTTAGCTTCTTTTTCTTCAAATACGAGACAAAATACTGAAAGAGTGTCATCTTTGATTTTCAATCTTTTTTGCAATACTCGTTATCTTTGTTTATGCTGTTGCTAATTAACAAACAAAAAATGGGATAATACTTAGAATCTCTTCAAGAGGATCTGAGGTAAAAATTCTCATATCGAACTTATTTTTAAAAATTTTAATTAAGCTGAAATAATTAGCGTTCGGATTTACCCCCCGTTCGGATTTACCCCGACTGACCCTATAATATTTTATACATAATTTCTATATTAAAATTCAAATTTAAATAAAACAACAGTAGTTTAGATTTATATTTGAAAAATTGTAAATCGCTTTAAAAATTAAAAAAAAATTCATTAATTAATTTTTTATAACATTTTTAATTGTTTTTTAAAATTAAGATATTGAATTATAATAATAATAATTTATATATAATTATATAATAATTATAATAATCTCTCGCTCTCTATCTATGTATCTATCTATCTATCTATGTCTCTCTCTCTGTTTTCAAGAGAATTTCGACCTATTTTTCTCCAGAATAATAAACATAAGACGAAATATAATTTTATAATTTTTCAAACGATGTAGTGTGGGCATCATCAACTAAATTTCATATGTTTCCTGCTTATGTATCCAGTAGGTCATATACAAGGTGAAATCCTAGATTAATTTTTTTTAATGATTCATCAAATACAATTTACAACATAAAAGATAAATATTGGATATCGGAGAATTATATAGTTCCATCAAAATTTAATGTATTATAGTAATATAATTATAATATAATTATAATAATATAATTTTTATTATTAATTAATTATCCTTACAGTTAATTATACAAAGTTTGTTTATAATAATTTTTTTAATTAATTTAATTTTTTCATATATTTTTTTTTATATCACCGATGACAATGATGATTACTTTTTTACTTTACTGATGATTGCGCATTACCGATGTTTATGGTGATGACAATGCCGTCTACAATGATGATTTATTAATTTATGGAGATGGTCTACTTATTGTATGAAAATGTTTGCTTCCTCTCTTGTAAAACAATTTCTTCAGTTACAAATTGATCCATCTGACAAGATAACATAAGTTTAAAATTTTGTAAATTTTTAATATATTTTTTTATAAAAAAATTACATTTCTTTAACTGAAAAAAATTACGATTTTTAGGGTTCCGTACTCGGTTCGGAACCCTATTAATATCGGTTTTTTTGAAATCGTGTACCCCCCCCCCTAGCGGCCACACAAATTTATCTGGAGGGCTGACAATTAGTACACATATGTACTTTCGCGTGTAGATTACAGGAAAATTATAGCGAACTTGATTGGAATTGATTAACATAGCGTTGTCAAGGAAAAACCATGAATTTTTACGAAAAATGCATAAAAATGACTATGTACCCCCCCCTAGCTGCCACATCTTTTGACATAAAGAGCTCAAATTTGACACACTTACGTATTTTTACGTGAAAATTACAGGAAAATTATAGCGAACTTGATTCGGATCAATTTACATAGCGTTGTCAAGGAAAAATCAAATATTTCGAAAAAAATGATTTATTCTCCCTAGCGCACACAATATTCAACCCAGACAGTTCATATTTAGTATACAAATGTATTTTTACGGGAAAAATACAGGGGAAAAAAAGCGGTCACGATTAGAGTTGATGATTAACTTTTTATCAAGTTTTTCAAGAAAAAATGACAATTTTAGGAAAAAAATGTATTTTTCCACCAAAAACGAACAAAATTTTATTTAAAGGAAATTAAATTTATATATTTTAACGTATTTTTTTGTGTAGATTACAAAAAAAATATAGCGAGCATGATTGGAGTTGATTATCATAGCGTTGTCAAGGAAAAACCATGAATTTTTACGAAAAATACCTAAAAATGACTATGTACCCCCCCCTAGCGGCCACATCTTTTGACATAAAGAGCTCAAATTTGACACACTTACGTATTTTTACGTGAAAATTACAGGAAAATTATAGCGAACTTGATTCGGATTAATTTACATAGCGTTGTCAAGGAAAAATCAAAAATTTCGAAAAAAATGATTTATTCTCCCTAGCGCACACAATATTCAATCCAGACTGTTCATACTTGCTGTAAAACTCAATTTTTGCGTGAAAAATACAGGGAAAAAATGTAAGCGCGATTGGAGTTGATGATCAATTTTTATCAAATTTTTGAAGAAAAATGATAAATTTAATAAAAAAATGTATTTTTCCGCAAAAAACGAAAAAAATCGGACAAGTGCGAGTTACACTCGCACTGAAATCAAGGGTTCCGTACTCGAAGCGAACTTATTTGGTATAAAAACAAATGTTTAAAAAATATGTGTTGTGTATTAAATAATATATGTGATACAAAAATGAAAAATTTAAAAAAAAATTTAAGAAAATTGTTCCTCCTTTGGTATAAAAACAAAAAAAACTTTTAAATTTGTTTTGTATTTCAAATAATATAAGTGATACGAAGAGGAACAATTTTCTTAAATTTTACAAAATTGTTCCTTTTTGTATCACTTATATTATTTGAAATACAAAACAAATTAAAAATTTTTTTTTGTTTTTATACCAAAGGAGAAACAATTTTCTTAAATTTTTCATTTTTATATCACATATATTATTTAATACACAACACATATTTTGTAAACATTTGTTTTTATACCAAATAAGTTCGCTTCGAGCACGGAACCCTTGATTTCAGTGCGAGTGTAACTCGCACTTGTCCGATTTTTTTATTCTTAATTTGGTTACTGCTCTAGTTTCACCTGCTGGATGTGATTCCTCATTTTTTCTTGACTTATATTCATTTCTGTAGAACTAAGATCCTCTTCCATGAGTGGCTGAATATCGAATCCAGAAAATATTCGTAGCTTCCTGATCGTCAACATCACCATCTTCATGTAAGGTTACAAAACCATCTTCATCTAATCATCATCATCATCAATAGTTAGTAGGATTATTGTATCAGCATCGCTGCTGATCTCCTCGTTCTCCATTGTTTCGTTTTGGATTGTTTGCATTTCGGATTTAATTGCTTCACTACTTCTGACACTTATTTCCCGCTCCAGTGGTTCATCATCATCAGAGATGACGATAATTAAATCAGTTTCGCTGCTTGGCTTCTCCTTTACCATTGTTACTCAGTGGATGTTCTTCATTTGAATGTAAATTTTCTTTACCATCTAAATCACATAAATACACCTATTCCCCTCCATTCAAAAAAGACCCACCTGCCCTCTCTCATAGTACCGGCGGTAAGCAATAGTGGCGCCATATAGTATCATCCAGGTGAACTGACGGCTAATAGTGGCACAGTTATACTACTTTTTGAATTTTTAAAAAATGACAAATTTTATTTATATATTTTAAATTTCAAAATTTTGTGTCACATTGTATTGATCCAATACATTTTCTAAATTTTAAATATATCCTTACTTCCATCAAAGAAACATATTCTAATACCGTCGTTAATGTTAATTTTACTAGTAATTCTACCGGGCAAAATCTCATATTTCCCGTATTCCACCCAAACTATATCATCTTTCTTTACTAAAGTGTATTTTGATTTTCTTAATTTATTGAAATGCATATTCTTTACTAAAGGATATGCATCTGTTTCAGGATTCATCACTTCAGTCACTATATTTTGAATTTCTTTATTTTCTATCCTAATGGTCGGCGCATGTGATGTTGAGGCCTCCAAAAAATCCCGCAATTTATTTTGAATTTCATATAATAAAATTACATATAATAAAATGTTTTCAATAACATTTGTAATATCTGTAATGATAAATTTTCTTTAAAAAAAAACATATTAATGTTTTAATTGAAAAAAATTATTACTTAATAATTACATTTTATAAATGTAAGAATTGAATGAATTCTTAAATACATTATATATCAATTTAATAATTGTATAATTGAAGAGCTCTACGGAATAACGATCTATGGCACAATTGAAAAGTTGGGTTATGAGCTTTCAAAAAACGTAAATTTTCATGAAATTTGTAATAAGTATATATGTAAATTGTTATTTATTACACTTTTGGTAACTATTATTAATTCTAATAATATGAATTTATCACTCGGTGGTATTTTATATAGTATGAAGATATCGATCACTCCGAGTCAGGTAATAAAATAATAATGTAATAATGTCAAATTATACGTCGTACTGACAGGAATTTTAAAATTTTTAAAGTTTCCTTATAATTATGTTAATTTTATTTATTTAATTTTCAATGTTTTCTGAAGAGGACGGCTGAGCCGTTGAAAACGTTAAAATTGTGTTTTCTTTTATTACCTGACTCGGAGTGATCGATATCTTCATACTATATTATTAATTCTATTAGTTACAATAATTCGCTTACAGCTATTAATTTATAAAATTTTTTATATTTTTTGAAAGCTCATAACCAAGCTTTTCAATTGTGCCATAGATCGTTATTCCGTGGAGCTCTTCAATTATTATTTTACATTTCATATTTTTAATTTCTTTCTAATTAGAAAATTTTTACATTAATGAAAATAAGAATTAACTTCAATATTTTTTTTAATGAAATTACTTTTGATTTTTAAAATAACAGTAATGATGTTAATTTAAAAAATTTTCAAAATTCAAAATGGCGAATCCAATATGGCGACCAAAATTTTTTTAAAAATTATCAGATTTGCTTGAAACTTGTTACTCGGGGATTTTTGGGGTCGGTGATTACGAATCTAAAATCATATTTTAAAAATTTTCAAAATTCAAAATGGCGGATCCAATATGTCGACCAAATTTTTTTAAAAATAATCAGATTTGCTTGAAACTTATTACTCGTGGGTTTTTGGAGTCACTCATTACGAATCTAAAGTCAGATTTTAAAAATGTTCAAAATTCAAATTGGTGGATCCAATTTGGCGACCAAAATTTTTTTAAAAATTATCAGATTTGCTTGATTGATTGGTGGTTCCAAAATGGCTAATAAAATATTTAAAAATTGGATGGATTCGCCACCCTTAACTCCATAAACCACCCCTTTCACATTATTCAATTAGTTGTTTTAAATTTTTCTTCCATACAAATTTAGGCTTTATTTAAAGGATCTTAAATATCATAAAAGTAATTTTTCAAAATACTACCCTTAATCCCCAAAACTATCCCTTAATATAGAAATTTAATATTTTTTAAAATTTACTCTACATAAATCTTTTATAATTTTAGCTAATTTGAGGCTTTTAAATAGCCTTAAATTAAATTTTGAAAAATCTACCCTTAACTCCAAGAACCTCGTCCTTTAAATATTTAAATTACTTTTTTAAAATTTTTCCTTTCCTTTATAAAAATTTTTTCTATATCATTTTTTTTTACAATTTAAGCACAACTGAAACTTTCAAATATTCTCAAATTGAATTTCAAAACCTGTCCTTAACTCTAAAAACCTTAACCTCAAAAATCAGCCTCATTACTTTTAAGTTTATAAATGCAAACAAATTTTACAATTTCATCCGCCATATTGGCTCCACCATTTTGAATTTTTAACAACTTTTACATCAGAATAGTGATCTGTGACCTGATTTTTAAAAGTTGACGTAAGATTCGTGATCATCGACTGCAGAAATCGCCGAGAAACAAGTTTCAAGCAAATCTGTTAATTTTTAAAAAATTTTGGTCGACATATTGGATCCGACATTTTGAATTATTAAAATCTGACTTTATATTCGTAATCCCCAAGTAGCAAGTTTCAAGCGAATCTGATCAAATTTTAATAAAAATGTCCGCCATATTGGATCCGCCATCTTGAATTTAAAAAATTTTTTAAATCTGTCTTCAGATTCGTAATCAGCGATCCCAAAAACATAAGAGTGACCCATTATCCAACAAGTTGCAATTTTTTTCTCAAGGTAATTGATACATTTGTTTGCTGAGTTAGTAAAAAAATTTGTAAAACATGGTACAGTAAAGACGCCATTTTGGATTTTTTAATTCGCCACTTTTTATTCGAAGCAGTATGAGCTGACGATTATTTTGAGCCGTAATAAGTTGATTTTCGTTGTTTAGAATTTTGGATGAAGCTTTGGGCCGGTTGACGTGAAACGTCCCATATATATGTTGTACAATATATATAACCTATATATGTAGATATATATATGGGCAAATCCACGAAACTTTTAACTTTCAAGAAAAGAAAATTTCTCTTTTTAATTTGCAGGCACATTGATGTCACTTTGTATACACGTTTAAGTACATTTTAGCACTACAAATTCATATGCGTGATTCATTTTTAGCTCACGCCGTCAATGTTTAACTCTTTAAACTCTTTAAGGGGACTTTCTGGTTTAGAATTTCAAAAAAATCGATTTTTTTTGCTTAAAAATGTTCCATAGTATCATAGAATTACTGTCCCAAAACGTTTTTTAAAAAATATGTACAAAAACAAAAGTTATAACAATATTTATGACGGTATGTATTTCAACAACAATCTTCAGTTATCTTATTTACATATTTGGTGTTCCTCTTTTATTGATATTAGCTTGAAACATGTTACTTGAGGGATTTTGGGGTCGCTGATTACGAATTTGATGTCAGTTTTTGAAAATAAAAAATGGCATCAAATTCGTAATCAGCGACCCCAAAAACCCCCGAGTAGCAAGTTTTAAGCGAATCCGGTTGAATTTTTATTTTTTCGTTCGCCATATTGGATCCGCCATTTTGAATTTTCCAAAACAGACATCAAATTCGTAATCAGCGACCCCAAAAACAGCGGGATACGAAGTTCTGTTTTAATAAAAAGTTGTTTGATATTCATGACTCAATGAATTATGTTATGAAAACTTTGAACGCGTTTTTCTCGAAAACTCATTTTTCAAACTGGTACAGAGCTTTTCTCCAAATCTACCGAACCGATTTTGAAATCCCAAAAATTTTTCTATTCTTTATTTAAAAAACTGGTGCCTAAACCTCTAAAAACTCATATTTCTACCCCCTGTGTTTTTATATGGAGGTAAATTGACCCAAAAACACGGCGTTTTTGCGAGTTTTTGAGAAAAATGTACATAAAAGATAAAAAAACCTTTTAAAAAAATCGTTTTTGAGGTTTAGGCACAAGAATAAATCATTATGAAGAGATTCCCGTTTGGAACTTGAATTTATGTATTACAGGTTGCCCGGAATCTAACGTACCAAAAAAAAGTATCTTTTGGAAGACGCCACCTACAGCTATGAAATTGAACTTAATACACTCAAACATATTTTTTAAATTTTCTCTACGCAATGTGCTACAATGTCCAAAAATAGTTTTTACAATTTCTTTAATACTGTTCTTACAATAAAAGTTTTAAAACCTTCCTTTTTTGTCAATTCTAAACCAGAAAGTCCCCTTAATGTTAATAAATTACATATAAAATTTAAAAATTCAACTTTTTTTATTTTTGATATCGGAGTGGTTTCCAAAGTATTTTCGTCCTCCGAACACGATTCTGGCACCCAAATTTACTTATCACGTCAGCATTTTGAGAAAAGAGGGGGTAAGACTCCAAAAAAGTGTTTTCAGCATATTCTTAACTTAATAAAATTTGTTTCACTCAAAATACTTAAGCGGCGTTTTTGTGTTCAAATATATGTATGAAAATGTTTCGATCACACCATAGATTGACCTGTTTAAAGCAAAAATGCAGTTGTGCCTTTCAAAAATGTATAAATTTAAATGAAATCACGATTTTCATTATCACCTTCTAATTGCTCCTACAGGAGTACATTTAGAGGCACATCAATGAAAAAGGTCTTAAAATTTTCGTTTTTTCATTCTCTATTCAGAAATCTGTAATGATCTGAATTTATTAAGCCCAAAGATTTGCTCGCCGGATGAGTCCGGGTCTTAAATTTTAGGAACTCTTAAGTTCATTGCTCTCTTATAAAAATATAAATGGTATTATAGCGATATACAGGTAGGTAAAGTCAATAACGAGGCGATGATTTAAACCTTCGAAACCAGTTTTTATTTAAACAAATGTAAAGAAAAGAAATAATAAACAATATAAAGAGAAAATAACAATAAAATAGAAATGAAAAAAATCGAACTGCTCGATAACTCTCAAAAAAATATATAATAAGTACAAAAATAAAGAAATCCGAAACTAACTAAATTAACAATAATAAAAATAAATGCGAAACTAACTAGCTAACTTAAGTGTAAAAGAAAGAAGTGGAAAAGAATAAAGAGTAAAGAATTTTAAAAGAAGTAAGATGATAGAAGAATTTAGAAGAATAAAAGAATAGAGAATAAAGAAATGAGAGAAGAAAGGAAACGAGACGGTACGCCGCTGTGGTGCTGCACTAGTGCTGCATTGGATCCGCCGCAATACTGTGAAGAAGACAATATTTAGTTCTCGCCATTTTGTAATTTTCCCCAGGTGGAATGCTCAATAATAATTTCCGCGAGGGAGATTCTAGAATTACGCCCCTAGCTACGAGACGAGCGAAAACTAGGTTTCGTGCACGACTAGAGATTATTCTTAATCAACATTTCTAGATGCCGTTTCCGTACGACATTCATAAATGCTCACGCGAAGCAGTGCGGAAAGAGAGAGAGAGGAAAGTTACAGGTTATTCTTCGCTCCAGATGTACCTCGAGTCGAAGAATAATACCTGGTGCATCAACTCGGTGAAGAGCGAGATGTACCTCGTCTTCACAGGGTCGGTTCTCCAGGAAATGGCGGGTCAGGATCGCGTCAGCCTTCCACGGATGTACCCCTGGTCAGACCTTGCGCGGCAGGTAAGAAAAGATGGAGGGCGAAGGGAGTTACTACTTGCACCAAGGTGCCTGAGTACTACTCCTTCTGTAGGAGTGCATCCACCAGGTCGGCCCCAGATGTACCTGAGATACCGTCCTCGAGGATGAGGTAGGCAGGGCTAGCAGCACAGATGTACCTGTGGTCCGCCTGCCCTGGGGAGGATGATCTCATTCCTCAGGAGAGACGTACCTCACCCTCGGCGATAGATACGAAAGGAAGAGAATAGGAGGAAAGGAGAGAGCTGCTGTCGTCCAGCCTCGAGATGTGCCTCGAGTCCGGTCGACGGCGAACTGAGGAAACTGTACGTGCAAGCAAGTATATAGCGCTTGACGTTTCTACAGGGAGCTATGGCGCGAAGTGAGAGAGGCCACGTGCTGCGCGGCAAAGTGTGCGCGCTCGGTACTCTCCTCCTGGCTGCCGAGCTGAGAGCTCAACCGTATAGAATATATATATTCATGCATTGAAATGATTTGAAATAATATGCTGACAAAATACTTTTCGTTTCGAATTAATATTTAAAATAAAGTGCTTTCGTTACATCCCCCCTACTAAAAAAAGCGAATTCTAATGAGCGTCTTGGGGAATGTAATGTGCAAAAAATAAAGAAAAAAAAAAAAAAAAGATTTTCAGTACCACTTACAAAATTTTTCTGGCTTTTCTGATGAATCCGTTGGTTCTCTCCAGTCGTAAGATCCACTTTGCCGTCGTTGACGGGCAACCGATAACGAGCAGGGCCAATCGGAACTTTAATCCATGGTCCTCCAGGAAGTTTAGAAATTTTGAACGGAAGTTTCGAAAGTTGTTTTACTAGAGGAATTGGATTTTCCTTAGAATTTTCGGCTGTGTTATTATTTAGATCGACTTCGTTGATGGTGTCTTGCAGACTATTGAACAATTCTTCAAACGACTTCGGGCAATCTGAAGATAGTGGTTTTGGAGAAGGTAAGTTTTTCTTTACAATTATTGGAGTGGTAAGTAAAACGTCAGAAATAATATTTGGTTTGTTAATTTTTCTATCTCTTTAATAATTTGCAATTTTTCTTTTTTAGGTGCAGTGTGAAGCGGGTTAACTTTCTTCGGACTTTTCATCTGCTTCATAATTTTCTTTCTTGCGGTTAATTTCATCGACGATAATTGTGTTGGGGTTCGTTTGGTAATTTTTCCACTCTTTTTTGGAGTAGGTTTCGCGGGTACAACTAACTTTGGAATGCTTAATATAGGTAATTTTGAGTTTTGAATTTTTTTCTTAATTTTCTCGTTCTTTTCTGTATTAATCTTCTCTTCTTCTTTTTTGCAGATATTCAGCATGGTGTTTTCAAAATTTCCTTTATGGATGGACGGCGGTATTTCAACAATTTTTCTTTCGAGTTGAAAACGTGGTGGTTTTTGTGTTGGAGCTAGGACTTTACATTTTTCGGTGATTCGTCCTGAATACGGTTGTAATGGAGCGATAATTTTTTCAGGTGGTTTAATTATATCAACAACCGATTTTTTCTCATCAAACATTTTTTGGTAGGCGATGTCGAATTCGTAGATGGAAATATTCAAATTGTTCATGTCTAACGCGTCTTCTTTTATTTTCTCGCGCTCGAGCTGTGCTAAGCGTTTCAATGTTTCCATCGCGGGTGACTTTGAGGAACTATACACCTAATTCTAAGAAATAAGATTTATTTTTCTTTAGAGGTCTTTGACTTTAGAATTTTGGGGGGAAATTATATTATTGGTTGGAAATGTCGTCAACGAAGTTCTTCAGGTCCTTTAAATGAACATGACGAAAAATTTTCCCCTGTTCATTTACAACATCATAGATTACTGGAGAAATTTTTTTCTTTATTGTAAATGGGCCACTAAACTTTTCTAATAATTTCGCATTTTCTTTTTTCATTTTGTTTGATAAATGAAAATTTCTTTTAAAAACCTTATCTCCTACATTGGGTTTCCATTCTCTTTTACGTAAATTGTAGTGTTTTTGTTGAGTTTTGAAACTTTTGGCAAGGTTAATTCTAACTAATTCGAGGGCATTTTGAAGTTTTTCTATCCTTGTCTTTGAAGCGGTGGTTGTGTTTGAATTCAAGCGCGTGTCTTGAAAGCCTGGTGGGAGAAACTCTCGGCCGGCGGTAAGATAGGCAGGTGTGAAACCGGTCGAAGTGTGCTTGGCCGTGTTGTAAGCAAATTGAAGTTCCAACAGATGGCGGTCCCAGTCCGGTTTCTTAGCGTCGAGGTATTGTCTAATCATCGTCTTTACTACTTTATTTACTCTTTCTACTGGATTGCATTGTGGTGAGTAGGGTGGCGTAAGGCGATGAATTACACCAAAATCTTCCAAGAAAGATTTAAATTCTTTGCTAATAAATTGTCTACCATTATCCGAGACAATTGTTTTGGGACAACCATAACGATAGAAAATTTCTTTAAGTATAGAAATAACTAATACTGAAGTTGCTTTTCTTAACGGTTTCAATTCAATCCATTTCGTAAACCGATCTTGTATTACGCAAAGAATTGAGTTTCCTGAAGTTGTTCTAGGCAGTGGTCCGACGAAGTCAATAGAAATCATTTCCCACGGATTATCTACGAAGGTTGCATGCATTAAATTTGCTGCAGCCTGTTGTGTGCTTTTATTACGTTGACAATTCTGTCAGTTTCTTACATATTCGGCTCCATCACGAAGCATTCCAGGCCAGAAAAAAAATTCTCCAAGTCTAGCTAAAGTTTTAGCAACGCCCAAATGTCCAGCTGTTGTTTCGTCGTGTACTTTGTGTAAGATTTTCTCTCTATCTTCTTTCGGGATACACAACTTCCATTGATCTTTATAGGGTGTGTCTTTGAAGTCCAGCGAGTGAAGTATGTGGTGAAATAATTTTCTATCTTCAATTTTGCAGTCTGGATTTCTTTCTGGATTCTCGGAGGTTGTTTTAAATTGGCGTTGATACCAATGACAAGATGGTTGTTTGTCAATTGTAGAAACTGCTAGGGGCAATCTTGACAAGTAATCTGGGAGACAATTTTCGGAACCTTTCTTATATTGAACTTCGAAGGCCCATTGTGCCAATTCCATAATCCATCTTGCGAGTCTTCCTGACGGAGTGATGATGCTATTCAGCCATTTGAGAGCTTGATGATCAGTGACAACTATAAAATGGTAGCCTTCTAGATAGTGTCTCATTTTCCAAATGCCCCATTTTACAGCTAGGCATTCTATCTCCGTTGCTGAGTAGTTTTTTTCAGATGAATTTAAAGTTCGGCTGGCATAGGCGATAACAACTTCAGAAGTTCCAATTTTCTGAGTCAAAACCGCTCCAAGACCTTCCAGGCTGGCATCAGTTTGTAAATAAAATGTCTGCGACCAGTCGGGACAGGCTAATACAGGTGCTTCAGTTAATGTTTTTTTTATCTTGTCGAAAGCTGCTTGTTTTTCTTCATTCCAATTCCAAGTTGTCTTCTTTTTCAACAAATCAATTAGGGGGGACATTAATACAGAAATGTCTTTAACAAATCGACGGTACCACGATACCATACCCAAAAATTTTCTCAACTCTTTCAGGTTGGTTGGAGGTGGTAGTTTCAAAATGGCGTCGACTTTATCGGGGTCGGGATGCAGTCCATCTTTATCTATTAAATGTCCGAGGTAAGTGAGTTGGGTTCTGGCGAAAAAACATTTTTGCCAGTTAGGTACTAGTTTAGCTTCACTTAATCTTACAAATACTTCTTCCAGGAGTTTGAGATGTGATTCAAACGTTTCTGAAGTAATAACGATATCATCGAGATATGAAAAGACGTTTGGAGCTAGTTCAGCGGGAATTACTAGATCGATGAGTCGTTGAAATGTTGCTGGTGCGGAATGTAGTCCAAAGGGCATGACTACAAATTCAAATAATCCCAATCCTGGTACTGTGAAGGCTGTAAGGGGTGCACTATCTTCGGTTAACTCAACTTGCCAATACACGTTCTTTAAATCAAGCGTAGATAAGTATTTGGCACCTTTTAATTGGTCCAATATACTATTGATGCGGGGGAGGGGGTAAGCATCTTTTTTTGTTACTTTGTTTAGTTTGCGAAAGTCAATGCAAAATCGAAGTTTTCCATTTTTCCTTTTAATTAGCACTACTGGTGAGCTCCAAGGGCTTCGAGATTTTCTAATTACTTTTTGTTTTAACATTTCCAGGGCTTCTTGACGCATAAGTTCCTGTGTTGCTGGATTTCTTGGCTGGTAACGTTGCTTAATTGGTGTGGATTCTTCCAGGCGAATTTCATGTTTCAGGAGTGGAGTTTGTCCTTTTATGTTTGCGAATAAAAGTTTCTGTTTTTCAATAAAGGTGTTTAATTCCTTTTCTTGATCCTTGTCCAAAGTTGTTAACCCTGATGTTCCAATTTCGCAAATGTCAACTTTAAACGAGTTAGTTAACAATCGTATATCTTGATTGTTAATTAGTAGAGAAAAGTTGAATTTTTTTAACAAATCCATACCTATGAGCATTGGTTGAGATAAACCAGGTAATACCAAGAACTTATGTTTTACCTTAGTTTTCCCTGCTGCGATCTTCATGTCAAAACTTGTTTTAACTGTGTATTGTGTGCCATTTGCTAAGGCCACAATAATTTCTTCTAAGTTTGCGACTCCCCCTTGAGCAATTAAAGTATTTGCTGTGTGGATGTCTATAAATGAGCCTGCTGCTCCTGTATCCACTAGGGCTGGGATGGTTAGATCTTCACATTTACAGTTGATGAAGATTCTGGAGTCGGGAGATGATAAGGTCGAACTTACTCCGATTGTTCGACCTTTTTTGCGTTTCCCGGCTTCTCACACTGGCAATCTCTGGTTAGTATGTTGTCCTTTCCACAGAATGAACAAAACTTCTTTGGCCTGCTCCGGCAACTCATGCGTCGATGTCCTGATTTCCCACAGCGCCAGCAATCCTTTTTTGGATCATATGGTTTGGAAATCTCTGCTACTGGTTGATAAGCTGCTTCCTTGGCGTTGACTGTTTGTAGGATCTCCGCGATTTCTTCAACTCTCTGAATTAAGGTATTCACAGAGTCTAGTTCGTGTCTCCTTATATGCAATCTATACCTTGGTTGCATATTCCAATAGATGGTATCTAGCTCACGAACAATGTCGTAACCTCCGTGTCTCCTCATCATGGTCCTCAAGGCAGTTGAAAATTCTCTTATAGATTCTCATTTAGTTTGGAGTTTCCTCACTACTTGCGATTCCAGGTGTCTGAATTCGCTCGGAGAGAGATAAAATTTTCTAAGAGCTGATTTTAATTCTTCATAGGTTCTAATATATCTTATCTCGTTGCGATACCAAAGTTGGGCATCGTCTTTCAACAATTCCGGAAATCCTCTCAACAGTTGTTGGTCCGTAAATCCGTATGCGGCCTGCAATTCTTCTACTCGTTCTAAAAATGTGTAGACATCTTTGCCATCAAACTGACAGCCCCATTTTCTCATCCTTTCCAGCACAAAGGTATCGGAATAGCCCTCATGTGGTGATGATGTTCTAGATGTTCTAGGTAGTCTAATTTGATGATTTAGTTCGACGTCTACCTGTTCTATTTGTTCTTGAGGTGGTGCTGTAGGTTGATGTTGTGAGCCAGTTGCGAAGTCGTTAATCAAATTAGGATCTTCTAATGCGGAGATATCTTCATCTTCTTTGTATCCTTCTGGATCCTTCGTTTTATGCAGCAGTTCCGGTTGTGTTTTTACAAAGGCTACAAAGCGTTGTCGAAGCTCTGCTAGTGTTCCTCTGGTATCGATCATGTAGTTTTCCATCTGCGCGATTAAGTCGCTCTTTGACAGACCGTATATCCATTTTACTCCCATTTTGAATGGTTAAAAGAAATTGGAAGCATAAGATTTTGTTAAGGTGTTTACTCAGTGAGTTTAAGTGAATTAATGTGATTAGGGATGATCCGTTGCTCTTCTTATACTAGTTGATCGCTCCCTACTCCTTCCAGAAGATGGAGGTGGAAGGGTATTAGGGCGTCTAGCGTTACCCGAGAAAAGAGAGAAAAAAAAAGAAAGAGAGAAAAAAAATTATTTTCTTTCCCTTAGGCAGCAGTATCGGGCCCAAATAGGGCCGACACCACAGATGTAGCAGAATTGTTTTTGGGGGTTTTTACAATCTACCCGGCGATGTCCTCGTTGACCGCAGCGCCAACAGTTCTTGGTACGATCATAGGGTTGAGTTAGACTACATACAATACTCGTCAGGGTGCCGAGGTCAATCGGGCGACGATTATAGAAGCAGGTTTCTAGGAAATCTTTTTGCTCGTCCTTAGATAGTTTTTGAATACTATCTTTCTGAGCAACTAGGTCTTCACCGACGATCATGTCGGGGAATACATGTTTAAGAAGATGAGTCGAGATTTTTAATCTTATTTGGGCTGCCTCAACCCGACAGAGGACTTCGTACGCGGGGTAGCCAGGGAACCATCTTTCGATTCTACGGATGGTCTGATAGACCCAGTTCTCGGTGCTTGGAGAGTACATGCTGTCTTCTTCTTCTTTCTTGCTTTACAAAAAAAAATTTTAGTGTTCTCGATGAGTGGTACTGATCGATTACGCCTTTTTCTTTAAACGCGGTCTTTATATTCCTTTACCACCCATCCCCACTCTAGTATCGACAACAGCGCCCTCGCGATGACGAGAACTAATTGTACTTTTCTCCTACTCTGATATCACAAAATACCAATTTTTTTCTTCTTTTTTTTTTATTTTAATCTTAGTAGAACCGAGAGAGCAAAAAAAAAATTTTAAAGTCCCTGTTCGGGCGCCATGTAATGATCTGAATTTATTAAGCCAAAAGATTTGCTCGCCGGATGAGTCCGGGTCTTAAATTTTAGGAACTCTTGAGTTCATTGCTCTCTTATAAAAATATAAATGGTATTATCGCGATATACAGGTAGGTAAAGTCAATAACGAGGCGATGATTTAAACCTTCGAAAGCAGTTTTTATTTAAACAAATGTAAAGAAAAGAAATAATAAACAATATAAAAGAAAATAACAATAAAATAAATGACTAAAATCGAACTGCTCGATAACTCTCAAAAAAATATATAATAATACAAAAATAAAGAAATCCGAAACTAACTAAATTAACAATAATAAAATAAATGCGAAACTAACTAGCTAACTTAATTGTAAATGAAAGAAGTGGAAAAGAATAAAGAGTAAAGAATTTTAAAAGAAGTAAGATGATAGAAGAATTTAGAAGAATAAAAGAATAGAGAATAAAGAAATGAGAGAGAAAAGAACGAGACGGTACGCCGCTGTGGTGCTGCACTAGTGCTGTATTTGATCCGCCGCAATACTGTAAAGAAACAATATTTAGTTTTCGCCATTTTGTAATTTTCCCCGGGTGGAATGCTCAATAATTATTTCCGCGAGGGAGATTCTAGAATTACGCCCCTAGCTGCGAGACGAGCGAAAACTAGGTTTCGTGCACGACTAGTGATTATTTTTAATTAATATTTCTAGATGCCGTTTCCGTACGACATTCATAAATGTCATAAATGCGGAAAGAGAGAGAGAGGAAAGTTACAGGTTATTCTTCCCTCCAGATGTACCTCGAGTTAAAGAATAATACCTGGTGCATCAACTCGGTGAAGAGCGAGATGTACCTCGTCTTCACAGGGTCGGTTCTCCAGGAATGGCGGGTCAGGATCGCGTCAGCCTTCCACGGATGTACCCCTGGTCAGACCTTGCGCGGCAGGTAAGAGAAGATGGAGTGCGAAGGGAGTTACTACTGCACCAAGGTGCCTGAGTACTACTCCTTCTGTAGGAGTACATCCACCAGGTCGGCCCCAGATGTACCTGAGATACCGTCCTCGAGGATGAGGTAGGCAGGGCTAGCAGCACAGATGTACCTGTGGTCCGCCTGCCCTGGGGAGGATGATCTCATTCCTCAGGAGAGACGTACCTCACCCTCGGCGATAGATTCCAAAGGAAGAGAATAAGAGGAAAGGAGAGAGCTGCTGTCGTCCAGCCTCGAGATGTGCCTCGAGTCCGGTCGACGGCGAACTCAGGAAACTGTACGTGCAAGCAAGTATATAGCGCTTGACGTTTCTACAGGGAGCTATGGCGCGAAGTGAGAGAGGCCACGTGCTGCGCGGCAAAGTGTGCGCGTTCGGTACTCTCCTCCTGGCTATCGAGCTGAGAGCTCAACCGTATAGATATATATTCATGCATTGAAATAATTTGAATTAATATGCTGATAAAATACTTTCGTTTCAAATTAATATTTTAAATAAAATACTTTCGTTACAAATCCATTGAACATTTATTTTCATTGAACGCCGCACAAGATATTTCCTTAAGAAGATGTTTAATTAAATTGTCTCAAAAAGTGGCGTCACTCAATCAACCCTTCATATCTTTATTAACATTGAGGGCACACTAATGGGATAGTGAAAAAATTTTGACAAAATATGTCTGTTAGATATTTCCTTTGCAGCTGAAGCGATATTTTACACGCCGCAAGAGAAAAGTCGTTAAGAATGTAAACTTTTCTGACGGTGTCACATGAAATTTCTGTGTTTTTTCACTTTTTAACCCATAAAACTAATTGAAAAATTAATTTTTTCTTATAATATTGTACAGAAATGTCACTTTGTATATAATTTAGCAAGAAAAAACTATATATTAAGTTTTAATTAAAAATAATATAGACTTTTAAGTGTTTGATTCAGGTGTCATAAAAGTTAAAAGTTTCGTGGATTTGCCCATATATTTTTTTTGCAATTTAACAATTTCTCCTTTTTCTATATTTTACAATATAAAAAAGGAAAAACTTATTTTCATTATTTAAAAATTATATTTAAAATAAAAAGAAAAAAATTATTATTTCCCTGAATTTATTTTGTGTTCCGTTTTTTTACGAACCCATGGGAGGATTATGTTTTGCCTCCTCAACGGTATGGCTGCGTACGATGCTGCCGCAGCCGCGGCATGGCGTGACCTCATTGGTGGGGGTGGAACTTGTCACCTCGATATTGTTGATGATGATGATGAATCCGCAGTATTAATTATTGTTGATGAATTATTTTTCTTTATAACTCATGGCAAAAGCATATTTCTCCTGCCCAACGGTATTGCCATATATGACGCGGCAGCAGCCGCTGCAGTCACGGTAGTCCGTGACCTCTTGGTGGTGGCGGAACTTGTCGCCTTGATGATAATCTAATCGGGACGACTTTTCTCCCATTTTTAATCCTTGGATCACTCTCACTATTTTTTATAATATTCATTTTTTATTTATTTTTTTAATTATATATAAAATTAAAGAAGAATTTTAAAACAGTTTTTTTCACACAGAAAAAGAATTTATATGATGTTGCTTCAGTCGTGAAACTTTTAACAATATTCACATATAAAATAGTTATGTGTAAATTAAATTTATGTAAATATTATATTCCATGTATGAAAGGGTAAAATTTAAAATTTCCTACCAGTAGTGGCGCAATCTCTTAGTATAGATCAGCAACATCAACCATGGTAATATAGAAACTTACCCTTCATTGGTAATCTCAACGGTTGGTAAAAGAAATTTCAAAATTCCCGCTAGCAGTGTAGATATGTAATAAGAAATTGTCAATGGGTCCGGTGACGGTACGCCCATATCTGACACGCACCTTTCACTTTTAGGTCCCGCGTGGTATCTCGCGAACCCTTTGTTCCACGACGTTCTATTTATGAATTTGAATTTTTGGAACCGTATATGTTAATACATAGGAAAGACATATGCAAATTAGGGGGTGGTGGGTAGCCAAGAGGGGTGGAAAGAGGGTGGTAATATTTAAAAAAGACATATGAGAGATTCTTTTTCAATCGCCCCAGCCCAAAAAGTCAATGTTCTGGGATTGGCTTTATACTTTGGTAAATTGTTGTCCTATATGATAGTAATAAATCCCTAAAATATAAACTCATTAAAAAAATATTTGTAGAAAGTAGAGGGGGTTGATTTTTGACGTTAAGGGTAACATTGTCATTTTCAAATCCGTATAACTATGACAAAAGTTAATGGATTTTAATTTATCTATAATGAATTTTAATGCATTTTTTACGTACTTTTCAAAAATTTATACAAAAATTAAAAAAAAAAATTTTACCCCTTTTTTTCAAAATCAACCCTTATTTTTCGATTTTCACCCCTTCGGGAATGAATGCCTACCTAAATCCTCGAAGATGATCTCTAGGTATACCCCTTATCGGCACCGCCTACTTTAATATTCTGTTTCTCACAAAATTATTATTGTCCCATTTTCATATTTACATAGCTCATGGGAAAAAATCTCAGCTTTCCAATGAAAATAAAAAAAAAAAAACACCCGAAGGGGTGAAAATCGAAAAATAAGGGTTGATTTTGAAAAAAAAGGGTTTAAAATTTTTTTTTTTAAATTTCGTATACATTTTTGAAAAGTACGTGAAAAATGCATTAAAATTCATTATGGATAAATTAAAATCCATTAACTTTTGTCATAGTTATACGGATTTGAAAATGACAATGTTACCCTTAACGTCAAAACTTCAACCCCCTCTACTTTCTACAAATATTTTTTAATGAGTTTATATTTTAGGGATTTATTACTATCATATAGGACAACAATTTACCAAAGTATGAAGCCAATCCCAGAACATTGACTTTTTGGGCTGGGGCGATTGAAAAAGAATCTCTCATATGCAAATAAGGGGGAAGGTGGGTGACCAAGAGGGTGGAAAGTGGGTGGTAAGGGAGGTGACCAAACGGGTTAAAAATTTCAAAAATTCCCGCGAGCAACAGCGCCATGTCGCGACAACGGTCGGTAACATCCACCAAGGGTAAAGTAGAGTTACCATATGTCGGTAAGGTAGATAACTGCATTACCTGTGTTTTAGAACTGGTACAGCCCTACTACTTTCAAAATTTCCATATAATAATAATAAATTTTTCAAAATTACCACATTAATTCCATATAGGTTAATGTAGAACTCTATTTTATCATCAATCTTTTAAACTTAAATTAATATTTTACATATATGATAATACAGGGATTTTTTTAACTTTCTATCATCACCTTAAAATTTTTCCTTTCACTTTTTCGAAATCTGCCATGACATATACGGTCATAAGATATATTACCATGGAACACCATGAAACATTCATTATTTACCATGGATTCTTAAATTTGAATTTATTAAATTTTTAATTTTTTAAATTAAATAAATTAATCAAATTAATAGATTAAAATAATGTGATCGAACACGTGATAAGTCTTCCATTCTTTTAATTTTAATAATTTAACATTCTAATTTAATAAATAACAATCGAAATCTTTTTATTTATTACAGATTTTGTTTTACTTACGTGTTTGTCTTATGTTTGTTATACTTATACTAATTTGAAAAGTGCATTGACTTACCTGATGAGGGCTAAATAGCCTAAACATGTAGTAACAACGTTATGTCAACCAATAAATAAACATCTTAACTGTAAAATGCTTGTAAACAACATTAACAAATTTATAACATAGAATATTTTTAAAAAATTCAGTTACTAACATATTTGTGGACATACAGACAGACAAATTCAAATTGTGGAGATTCATAGGAATTAGAGAAAGCTCAAAAGAGCCTAAAAATATAATACCTTATCATTATGATGAGAATGCACAGTGGTCCTCAAGCATCGACAGGTTCGACTAAAATGGATCCAAAAATTGACTGAACAAGCTTTTAAAAGACTATTCGTAGATGTAAAAACTGGTTTTCATAAAATCCTAGCTGATCGTTTTCTCGAAAAAACTCAAAATTAAGTTTCACGAAATGTATTTTTAACATTGTATTATATACTGTTCAATAATCAACAATTATATCTTTAATGTTCTTTGGTAAACCATTTTAGTGCACAGTACGTACTCACTAAGCATTAATATATTTGACTTATAGTAAAATAAATACAAAAGCTTGTAGAATAGCTCATTAGATTACTCTTTATAGACGCTAAAACGACTTTGTCTGAAATCAAAACCAATTTTTTTCGAAATATTTTTAAACTGCGTTTTACAATAATTTTTTATATTTTAAGATTACCATTATGCTTAACTTATCATTTAAGCTTTATTTATCTATTTATATTTAAGTTGAAATTCCATTCATTCATCCATTCATATCAATGTATTTGTGCATTAGTTTAGTAACGTTTTGTAACAACTGACTGATTAACTTATTGCTTGTGCTCAAGACCAATTGCTTTTTCTCTATTTTAAAATGAGTTCACATGAGGAGAACCGGAAGAAAATATGTGCACCTTGCGGTCAGAAAATTGCTTTTAGAAAGGTTAAACCAGAAAAGTTTCTTATAAACAAAAAGTTCACTAATTTAATTAAAAAACTTATCAACAATAGTTTTAATTTAAATGATGAGAAATTTTTATTAAGCATTTGTAGAATATGCTATCTTACTTTTCTTGATTACGAAAAAAGTATCTTTAAAAGGCCAATTTAAATTAAAATTATTGTTGATAAATTTTTTAATTAGATAAATTAGTTAACTTTTTGTTTATAAGAAACTTTTCTGGTTTAACCTTTCTAAAAGCAATTTTCTGACCGCAAGGTGCACATATTTTCTTCCTGTTCTCCTCATGTGAACTCATTTTAAAATAGGGAAAAAGCAATTGGTCTTGAGCACAAGCAATAAGTTAATCAGTCAGTTGTTACAAAACGTTACTAAACTAATGCACAAATACATTGATATGAATGGATGAATGAATGGAATTTCAACTTAAATATAAATAGATAAATAAAGCTTAAATGATAAGTTAAGCATAATGGTAATCTTAAAATATAAAAAATTATTGTAAAACGCAGTTTAAAAATATTTCGAAAAAAATTGGTTTTGATTTCAGACAAAGTCGTTTTAGCGTCTATAAAGAGTAATCTAATGAGCTATTCTACAAGCTTTTGTATTTATTTTACTATAAGTCAAATATATTAATGCTTAGTGAGTACGTACTGTGCACTAAAATGGTTTACCAAAGAACATTAAAGATATAATTGTTGATTATTGAACAGTATATAATACAATGTTAAAAATACATTTCGTAAAACTTAATTTTGAGTTTTTTCGAGAAAACGATCAGCTAGGATTTTAAAAAAACCAGTTTTTACATCTACGAATAGTCTTTTAAAAGCTTGTTCATTCAATTTTTGGATCCATTTTAGTTGAACCTGTCGATGCTTGAGGACCACTGTGAATGTAAAAAAGTTAATTTTCAACTTTTAGTTTTTTCATTTATGAACTGTTTTGATTATTATTAGAAATACCGTCTTAGGGTTGGTTTAGTGATTTGATAAGGACCATTAATTGATTAATGTAAATAAAAAAAATTCAACAAATAATTAAAGTTATCTCAATTTGAAAGATACTAATCGCAAAATTACGAAATTATGGTACAAAGAGCGGAATATAAAAAAATTTGTATTAGAGGATTTTTTGAAAACTATTCCTATGTTGGAAATGGAAAAGAATGAAATACCTTCTCATTATGATGTGAATGTAAAAATTTTATTCTTTAGATAACTTTCTATTTTTCCTTGACAATGCTAAAGCAACTACTAGCTTTATATCAATATCTTATGGGGGTGGTACGAATTCAACACAAATAAACTCTACACAAGAAAATACTGCACCGCTAACTGTACACGAGTCAATTCTCAACAAAATTAAATAAAAATATATTCTTCACAATTAAATACTACATCAAAAAACCCTAGACAATAAACTATTTACTAGAAAATTATCTCCATAAACTCTACACAAATAAACTCAACACATTAAGATTTAGAATTAGAAAAAGAAAAATATTTTTTTTATAATTCTATACAAATAAATATTACATTAGTGAATTCTACACAGCTATAAAGAATAATAAATTAAATTCGACACAAAAGGAAAAATTATTTTCATGTATTGAATTTAATTATGTCGAATTTAATTTACTATTTTTTATAGCTGTGTAAAATTTACTGATGTAGTATTTATTTGTGTAGAATTATAAAAATTTTTTTTTCATTTTTCTAATTCTAAATCTTAATGTGTTGAGTTTATATGTGTAGAGTTTATGAAGATAATTTTCTAGTAAACAGTTTATTGTGTAGGGTTTTTCGATGTAGTATTTAATTGTAAAGAATATATTTTTATTTAAATTTGTTGAGAATTGACTCGTGTACAGTTAGCGGTGCAGTATTGTCTTGTGTAGAGTTTATTTGTGTTGAATTCGTACCGCAGTTATTGTTACTGTGGCCGATTTTTTCCCTGAATTCAACAATATTTGTAAAAAAATACTTTGTTCATTCGTATTTATGATAAAAAATTTAAATATAGCTCTAGAATCATCTTTTCAAAACTATTTAGTGAAAATGTAAACTGAACATTTGTATAAAAAAGATAAAAATTAATTTTTAAAATTAATTTGTAATAATCGGTGACTTTTCCCCTAACGCCTACTTTACCCCATTTTACAGTTATTATTATTATAATTATTTTTTATTATTTATTAATAATAATGTTACGTCTCAAATAGAGAAATAACTAACGAAATAATATTTTATTTTATTTATGGCCGCTCGGTGATTCAGTGAATTCCTGTTTCATTTACAGAGCAGAAGGCTCTGAACTAAGGGTACAGGAAAGAAAGAGAATAGTGATTATTTTTATAATTAAGTTACAATTTATTTAGACAAGTATTTTTAGTTACAACAATTTGTTCTTATGAGAGAGAGGGAATCTCGAACCAATCAATCCAGAAAAATAGAGAGTTCAGCATTCAACTGAAATAAGGAATGCAAGGGTTACTACGAATATACGACAAGTTTAGAAAAGTTAGGAGTGAGAATATAAAACACTTATCTTAAAATTCAGTAGTAGGTGTGTTGAAAGAAAAAGGACCACTGCTGTGTCCTTGTTGTCACAGTAAAAGAGCTTGTACTAGCGTGAGTTTATGGCGTCAGGTAGGTTGACGGGCCCAGGTATAACCGCAGGTCCGGAGTTCTATTAGGCGTGATGAATCTCCCAATAATGAGTCTCTTCCAAATAAAGGAAGAATAGATAAGACCAATGTAACAAGAAGTAATGATCCTTGTTTAATGTAGAGGGTTTTGACACTTGATTTCCACTTTCATATAAGAGAATTATGCACTTGAACTAGAAGACGTCGACTGGTACCAAGAATGAGGTTGATGTTATACGTATGAAGATGATTGGAGGACTGATCTCTCCATGAAAATGTAGTCCTTTTATACTGAGTTTTCGTAAGAGAATAGATAAAATTTTATTGTCGTACTATATATTTTTCACCCTTATTTTGGAAGCCAAAGTTGAGTCCTTCTTTCTCAGTTGAACATAAAAAAGGGGGTTGTGCACCATTCTAATACAAGATTAAACGGCTTATGGCCGTTTTCCATGGTTCAGAATCATGTACATCAAGATTTGAACCTTGGCAGTATGATTTCGAAAGATAAAATCTTTTTTTTGAGATTTTTTAAGATTTGAACTATGGCGGTAAGCTTGAGAACTATGTCAAAATAAATTATTTTCCTCCAATTTTTCAAGATTTGAACCTTAGCGGTAGGCTTGCGAACAAATGGCAAAAAGAAAAATCAGTTAATTTTGACTTTTTCTAGATATGAACTTTGGCGATAGTACACAAGCCTACCGTCAAGGTTCAAAACTTGATAAATTGTAAAAAAATAATTTTTTTTCCATTGTACGTAAGCCTACCGTCAGGGTTTGTTAAAGACGGAAGTTAATTAACAAAAAATAAAATAAATAATAGTAAATCATACAAAATAATTAGGGGAGACTGGGGCAAACCGGCCATGTTAACAGTTGTAAGGCTCTAGTAACTTAAGAAACTAATGAAAAACCTTTTATAATAGCTTGTTGGAAAGGTCATCTAATTGAGCAACTTTTTCCTAGAGACACATGAACCTTAAAATGTATTGTTTAGCTGCTTAGCGCATCAATTTTAAAAAGATTTGCAAACTGGCCGGTTTGCCCAACCCCTGAGGTAAACCGGACAGCTTATTTTTTTCTTTAGAGAATTAATTATAAGGAAAATGTCACTAATAATAAAAAATCAATAAACAATCTTCCCAATAAGAAAAATAATAATATAGGATTAAATTTCAATTAAAGAAACATCTTATTTATTATAAAACAAGTATTTTCAACTAATTGTTGTCTGTCGGTCAACTTTGTAAAACTTCGTGAATCTCCGTAAAGTGGACAAAGATTCACGAAAGCGTGCAGGAAGTTTTCTAGCTGATAGGTAATCTTCGTGAATTTTTGTTGTAAGGGAAACAGATATAGTCCGGTTTGCCCCACAGACCCATTTTGACAATTAAGATCTGTATAAAAAAATGCTTAGTAAAGTCATGCACCTTTTAAACCTAAAAAACAATTTTAATAAATATTACACGATTTTCTCATAAATTGCTTATGAACAGATCCGTTAGGATCAACGATTATTACAAATTAATTTTTATCTTTTTTATACAAATGTTCAGTTTACATTTTCACTAAATAGTTTTGAAAAGATGATTCTAAAGCTATATTTAAATTTTTTATGATAAATCCGAATGAACAAAGTATTTATTTACAAATATTGTTGAATTCAGGGAAAAAATCGGCCACAGTAACAATAAAATTTATATGATTTGATTTTATTTTATAGAAATAATTTCTTTTGGAATATAAGAAACTGTATTTCATTTCTACTCGCAATATTTTTATAGTATTTACATTTTAAGAATACATTGAATACTAAATTTTACCTTTTTAAGTCAGAAAAGTTATAAACCATAAGATATTGATATAAAGCTAGTAGTTGCTTTAGCATTGTCAAGGAAAAATAGAAAGTTATCTAAAGAATAAAATTTTTACATTCACATCATAATGAGAAGGTATTACATTTGGGCGATTTTGAGCCTTCTCTAATTCCAGTAAATCTCAACGTTTACAGGCTTTCTGATGCCGAAAAAATGGGTATTAAAAAAAGTCTGTCTGTATGTATGTCTGTAGAAAAAATTTAATCCGACGATAACTCGAATAAATTTTAATGTATCGACTTCAAATTTGGTATACACTTTAAGTGTACCAAAATGTCGCCTGATTTCGTTGGCCAGATAATTTTGTCAAAAAACAAGAAAATTATCCAAATTTTGAATTATTAAAAATTCGCAATTTTCAAAAAAAAAATTTCAATTTTTTTCAAAAAATACGAATAAAAATAAACACTTTTTCGGACATTTTTTTATAGTGATTAAAATAAAAAAGTTATACCTTTTTTTTGAAAAATTATGAAAAATGGGTAAAATGCAGGGCAGAATTACATTATTTTGAAAAAAGATGTTCAACTATAAGTTCAACCATTCTTTTCCATTTCCAACATAGCAGTCGTTTTCAAAAAATTCTCTAATCCAAATTTTTTTATATTCCGCTCTTTGTGCCATAATTTCGTAATTTTGCGATTAGTATCTTTCAAATTGAGATAACTTTATTTACTTGTTGAATTTTTTTTTATTTACATTAATCAATTAATGGTCCTTATCAAATCACCAACCCTGAGACGGTATTTCTAATAATAATCAAAACCGTTTAAAAATGAAAAAACTAAAAGTTGAAAATTAACTTTTTTACATTCTCATCATAATGATAAGGTATTATATTTTTAGGCTCTTTTGAGCTTTCTCTAATTCCTATGAATATTAACTTTTTTTGCTATAGTTCGCGATCCTACCGCTAGGGTTTAAATCTTGAAATGTAGGAAAAAATGTTTTTGTCACAGTTAACTGTGACAAAAAAATTTTGTGGACGATTTCCCGAAAAACCTGGCCAAAAGTCAAAAATTTTTTTTTAGAAATTTATACTTTTTATTATTGAATATTATAAAGGAGGGTTCACTGCATAATTTTGCGAAAAAAATTACTCTTTTTTTATCACCAATTTATTATGTGAACAAGTAAAAGTGATCTTTGCCAGAGATTTACTCAGAACGTTTCATAACTATAAATTTTCGTCACAGTTAAAATAGTGAAAATATACTAATATACAGCAGATTTTTGAATATCTTTTTTTGGGGATTATTAACGAAGGTGTATGAAATAGGTTGAATGTATTTATCATCACATTTAAAACGTACAGTTTTTAAAAAATGACATTAAACATCGCTATTCATGGCTACGATTTTTGTATTGTTTTATCAACGTAAATCATGAAAATAGTTGTGAAATCCACCGATATCCGCGCCCTACCTGGTATTATCATAAACTAGAATATATTTTTGATTCATTTTAATTGAAATCAGCTGCCCCAAGCTGCCCCTGCAGTTTTGGTATCACTTTTTATTTCACCCAGCGCGGTTTACCGACAGCGCGTTGCACCGGCCGGCGGTGCAACTGAACGTGAAAGACTGACTTTTTCTTCATTCGCATTCGCTTTAAACTAAAATTTAAGCACTTTCTGTAATTTAAAAAAAATAAACTCTAACACATATACGCAATTTTATAATACCAGCAAATATTTTGGATCCGCCATATTGAATTTGATAAAACAAATGTAAAATTTGATTTCAGAAACCCAGTAAACGTAAGTATACTAAGTTTGGTTAAAATCGTACCATTTTTTAATTGTTAGCAAAGTTTTTTAAAATCTAAACGGCCATTTTGGATCCGCCATTTTGAATTTGACACAACCAATGTAAAATTTGAATTCAGAAGCCCAAAAAACATGGGTATACCAATTTTGATTGAAATCGTATCATTTTTCGATTTTTGGCCAGGTTTTTCGGGAAATCGGCCACTGTGCAGTTCGCAAACTTACCGCCAAGCTTTAAATCTTTAATAAATCGCAAAAAAATTTCTTTTGCCATAGTTCGCAAGCTTCCCGCCAAGATTCAAATCTTGAAAAAATGAAAAAAAAAATTTTTTGAAATAGTTCGCAATCTCCTCGCAAGGGTTCAAATCGTGAAAAATCGCAAAAAAATTATTTTTTCGACATAGTTTGCAAAGTTACCGCCTAGGTTCAAAATTTTGTTAAATAAAAAAAATAATTTTTTTGCTATAGTTCGCAATTTTACCGCCAAGGTTGAAATTTTGAAATATCGTAAAAAAATAATTTTATTGCCACAGTTCGCATACTTACCGCCAGGGTTCAAATCTTAAAAAATTTGGAAAAAAATACTTTTTTTGCCATAGTTCGCAAGCTTCCCGTCAAAGTTAACTGCAAATTAAAAAAAAATTTTGTTCTGAAATGAAACCAATGATTGATTCCAAAATCAATTCCGTTTTGTAATTTTATAGGATTAGAAAATTTATTTGATTTTCTAATAAAAATTAATAGAATTTGTGTTTTTATATAAAAAAGGTTTGCAGATGGTAGGTTATGATGGTTGTTTTTATTAAAAATAAAAAATGCATAATGTAGATAAAAAAAATCTTTACGTTTTTTTCGTTTGTTTAGAAAATTAAAAACTATATAAATTTTTTATCTACTTAATTTCATACTTAGAAAAATTTTATTTTGTAATGTCATTTTTTTACAGATAATAATTTTAGTAAAAAAAAATTTGAAACGACCAGGAATCGACCCTCCGTTTTTGGGTTAGTAGTTGAGTGCACTATCTACTTGTCCATTAGACCTAGTATTGGTTATCTTCAAGCAGATGATATTTAAGAAACGAAAAATTTTTGGATCCAAAAAAAAATTAAAGAATTTATTACATTTTCTGAAAAAATTAAAATAGTAAGATATTGTCAAATTTTCTTTAAAAACAATAATATAATTTGTGTTGTTTAATGAAAACAGACTCCAGATGGCAGGTTATGACGGTCTTTTTTCAAATTGAAAATTCATGAAAAAGAGGAAAAAAATTATCTTTTCTGGTTTTTTTTGAATGTTCGAAAAACCTGCAAAATTTTTTTTATTCTATTTTGTACGGATTAATTTTTTTCATTTTCAAATAAATTTTTTTTACAGATCATAATAATACTTTAAAAATTTTTGAATCAAAAATAAATTGATTTTGAAATTAATTCAGAGATTGATTTCAGTAGCAATTCGTAATTAAAAAATATTAATTAATTAGTAAATTTATTAGTCTTCTAAAAAAATTATAAAAACAATTTGATATCAACAAATATTTTTAAAAAGAAAAAAATGAAAACAAGTTAACCCTATTTATCTTTAAAATTTTTTTTCCTTAAATCATATTAATAATTTTGTACTTACTTTCTTTTGTAGATCAATTTTTCACACTTAATAAATATCCGTAAAAGATTTTTTTATTTCAAGCACAGAATAATTTTTCAAAAAAACTACACGTTTAATTAGGTTATTAAATGTGTTTTTACATTTGAAACTGACACGCGAGTTTGTTTTGACATAACATACAAACTTTCGCATGCAAAGTTGGCTTCAGAAGAAGAAATAAAATTTTTTTTCTGCTATTATTTTTTCATCGTCAACACATCCGGCCGCGAAATGGCGGCTCTCTCGTGGGACCAAAAAGTTAAAATTTTAATTTCACCCCATTTAAACCATTTAAGCCACCCTTCCCTGCAAAATTGAGAGCTTTAAAGTTATCGCTTATACCCGGAAATTATTGGTATACATAAGTACTTTCGAAAACTGTCTGGTCTTTTGAAACTCCAATATGGCGGCTCCAATATAACCTATAAACGCACCTAAAAACGTGAGATCGGACATAAACTTATGCTTAAAAATAAATCTGATGAAGAAAACACCTCTGTATTAACGTCCAAATTAGCACTGGGTAGTATATTTTGCTTACCATAAGCAAAAACTAAAAAATTTTAAAATTCATAATGGCGGATTCAATATGGCGGACGAAAATTCTTAAATTTCATCAGATTCGGTTAAAACTTGTTACTCAGGTGTTTTTGGGGTCGCTAATAAAAAATATTATGTCAATTTTTCAAAATTAAAAGAGGCTGATCCAATATGACGAACGAAAATTTTTAAAATTGAGAAAATCTCACGAAAATCATGATTGTGGTGTTTTCATGGTCTTTAAAAATGAATTGAATAGTAGTTTTACAAAAATTAAGAGACAAAAAAATGATTTAAAAAAATTGAAAATTTTACATAGAGTTTACATTATATTTTTTAATTTTAATAATTTATTATATTTATGTTATTTTATAGTTCTTCCTGAAAATAAACTACAAGATATGCGATACTCTGGTACTAAAAGCACTAATCAGTTCATTTTTAAAG
Source organism: Leptopilina boulardi (assembly GCF_019393585.1). NCBI lineage: Eukaryota > Metazoa > Arthropoda > Insecta > Hymenoptera > Figitidae > Leptopilina > Leptopilina boulardi. Next base: position 782,465 of record NW_026137909.1, on the reverse strand, counting down.
ACCATGAAAACACCAGAATGATGATTTTCGTGAGATTTTCTCAATTTTTAAATTTTTCGTCCGCCATATTGGAACCGCCATTTTTAATCTTGAAAAATTGGCATCATATTTGTTATTAGCTACCCCAAAAACCCCTGATTAACAAGTTATAACCGAATCTGATGAATTTTATGAATTTTCGTCCACCATATTGGATCCGCCATTATAAATTTTAGAAATTTTTAGTTTTCGCTTATGGTAAGCAAAATATACTACGCAGTGCTAATTTGGACGTTAATACAGAGGTGTTTTCTTCATCAGATTTATTTTTAAGCATAAGTTTATGTTCCATCTCACGTTTTTAGGTGCGTTTATAGGTTATATTGGAGCCGCCATATTGGAGTGGCCCGGTTGGCGCGAAATGTCCCATATATATATAAGAACAAAATCATAAAAAAACAGATATACCTTTTTCTTTCCCCATTTATTCTAAAAGAAAAACGTGTCTAAAAGTTCTAAAAAAAGTTTGTTTCTCCCAATATATATAGTGCGGTGTTATTTTGTTTTGTATAGTAATACACATTTTATTTTTATATTACATAAGCTTTCGCCCCTCAACGTTGGGCCTCTTCAGATAATAAAAACAATGTGGATTTACTATTCTCTTTGAGACCACATGTGTTCATACATATTCGAACATTAAAAATACATAATGTGGTACAATCATATTACTGACCAAATACAGTTTTTATAAGCCGGTTTTTTTGGTTTCATTTTTATCCAATTTTAAAAAATGCATTTGAGTGGGAGTGAGAAATCCACATTGTTTTTATTATCTGAAGAGGCCCAAAGTTGAGGGGCGAAAGCTAATATAATATAAAAATAAAATGTGGATTACTATACAATACAAAATAACACCGCACTACATATTATAAATCCAAAAAAAATTTATACCTCTACTATATATATATGGGATATTCCACGTCAACCGGATCACTTACAGTCCCAAAATTGAGCGCAACAGAATAAGGTCTTATAGGGCTCAAAATGTTCGTACAGAGAAGTACTTTTAAATGCAAAATGTCGATTTCAAAAATTTCAAAATGGCGGCCCTATACATTAGATACAATGCCCGAAAATAAAAAATCATTCAATAATATCGTCGATAAAAATCTTAAAAACCCATCAATTACTTCTAAACCTACAAAATTTTATGTATTTATGTTTCTTGATTACAAATAAGAAGCATAAAATGTCATATTTACAAATTTCAAAATGTCAGATCCAATATGGCGGATGATTTTTTCAAAAATTGTTTAAATCATTTAGATTTGTTTGAAAATGGTTATTCCGGGGTTTTTGGGGTCGCTGAATGCGAATCTAGAGTCAGATTTGAAAAATTAAAAATGGCGGATCCAATATGGCGACCAAAAATTTAAAAAATCCTCAGATTAACTTGGAAATTGTTACTTGGGGTTTTTTTTGGGTCGCTGATTACGAATTTAAAGTTAGATTTAAAAATCCGAAATGGTGGATACAATATCAACGCCTCCCTTTCGTATAACACGGTACCCTGGAACCAATCTCAACCCTCAACATTCTCCCTTTCAAAAATCTCTGTTGCAACTTGTTCGGGGTACCTCACTGAATATTTTTCAACAAGAAAAATCAAAATCCGTCGGGCGCTTTTTTTTAATTTCAATTTTTGTGATTTTAGCGCCAAATTAAAAAAAAACTGGTTTTTATAATTATTTAAAGTAAAATTCAACTTCACATGGTCAAATTTTGTTCAAGAAATTATACAAAATCATAATTCCGGTAGAAATTTTTCTGTAGAATCGAAATCTGACATTGGCTTTCGAATTAAAAGCAGAGGAATCCCAGAAAATCCGAAAAACTGTAAATATTCTAAAAACAATCTCACCGTAGCGTCGTTTTTTCCAAATTGTCTGTTAAATTTTATTAAAATAAGAGCAATTTCAAAATTTATCGAAATTTCCCAATAAGTAACAGTTACATTTTCCAATTTACAAAACAAAATATTATAGAATGAACATTTTTTTGTTAGTGATTAAAATTTTGAATTTAAAAGTTACCAAAATCTAGGGTAAGTTTACGACGTTTCTACTGATTTTAAATTTTCTGATTCAAATTTGCTTTCTGTTATTAAATATGTAAATATATAAACAATTTTTTAATTCGTTTCTAGTCTGTTTTTTTCCCAAGAAATTTGCGCCTGCGCCAATTAATCTTGGCTTTTTCACAAAGAACAATTTGTATATTTCGAAAACCAACGCAGCAGTTTTGTGGAATTTACCACTGCTGTTTGTAGATGGCGTAAGGAATTCTGTTTTTAATACAGAAAAAAAATTTCGACACAGAAAACTTGAAAAAAACGACAGTGAGATTGCTTTTAGAATATTTACAGTTTTCCGGATTTTTTGGGATTCCTCTGCTTTAAATTCGAAAGCCAACGTCAGATTTCGATTCTACAGAAAAATTTTTACCGGAATTATGATTTTGTATAATTTCTTGAACAAAATTTGACCATGTGAAGTTGAATTTTACTTTAAATAATTATAACAACCAGTTTTCTTTAATTTAGCGCTAAAATCACAAAAATTGAAATTAAAAAAAAGCGCCCGACGGATTTTGATTTTTCTTGTTAAAAAATATTCAGTGACGTACCCCGAACAAGTTGCAACAGGAATTTTTGAAAGGGAGAATGTTGAGGGTTGAGATTGGTTCCAGGGTACCGTGATAATCGTACTTCAAATGTTAAATTTATATAATCGTAACTCGAAGCTTAGTTTAATATGAACGTAGCTCACATTCCGAATAATAAAATCGTATCTCAATTTCCATTTATTATAATCGCATCTCAGATTTTGATTATATAGCTTTGACATTTGAAGTACGATTATATGAATGGGAGGCGTCGATATGGCAACCAAAAATTTTAAAAAATCATAAGTTTCGCTTGAAACTTGTTACTTAGGGTTTTTAGGGTCGTTGATTACCAATTTACCAATTTAACATATAGGTTGTTTATAAAATGAGAGTTGAAAGTCAAAAATTAAAAATAGTACACTAAAAAAATTATTTCATTCAAATATTTGATTGCTTAAATATTATTCAATAAATATTTTATCAAACCAGATAATTTTTATTTGAATTAAATAACTTGTATTTGAACTAATAATTTTTGTATTTGAAATAAATACTATTTAATTGACTCAAATAATTATTATTATTTGATACAAATTATTATTGTTATTATAATTATTATTATTTTTTGATAATCGTCAAGTATCGGTTTATTCGATTCAGATACATGTTTTTTCAGTGTATTCATAAAAAATCTATCAATTGTACAACAATATTCTTCAAAGAAAAATACAAATACCTAATACCTAAAATAATTAATTTACTTAATTAAACGTAACTTTACACTTTTATAATTTATCAAGTTAACAGTTCTTTTCAGAGCTATTCATTCCTTTCCTTCTTTCTTTTCTTCTTCTGTTTTTCTTGAGTTCATTTTTTTCATTTCTTTTCTTTCTTCGGCGCAACTCTTAAAAGAGAAGCAACACGGGACAGCCTTCAAGCTAATCCAAAAAATGCAATTTTAAATGCAAAATCTTTGTAATCTTGGGCATGTAAAAAATTTGAAAATATTGAATTTTTTTATTACGATAAAAAGAGCATCAAAGGTTTCAAAGGTTCCTCGCTAAAAAATTGTCGAACGCTCCACGGGTACAAAATATCCAAATATCGCATGCGTTCATTTCAGGGCCAAATAAAACATTGACAGCGAAAAGGCACTCTACTCCTTTTGAACCTTTGAGTATTACAGAGTATTAATTGGACTTTTTTTAAGGACACCAAATTATTAAAACTTAAAATTTATATATCAATCAGCCTTTTTTAAGGCTACTTACTCATTACACATTAAAAATAATATCAATCGGCCTTTTTAAAGGCCACACAGTAATAATATTGTATCCACCATTTTGGATTTTCAAAATCTGTTTTTTTGGATTCAGCGACCCCAAAAATCCCTAAGTAATAGGTTCCAAGCGAATCTAAGAATTTTTTAAATTTTTGGTCGCCATATTGGATCCGCCATTTTTGATTTTTTAAATCTGACATTAAATTCGTAATCAGCTACCCAAAAAACCCCTAAGTAACAATTTCTAAGTGAATCTGAAGATTTTTTAAATTTTTGGTCGCCATATTGTATCCACCATTTTGGATTTTTTAAATCTAACTTTAAATTCGTAATCAGCGACCCAAAAAACCCCCGAGTAACAATTTCCAAGTGAATCTGAGGATTTTTTAAATTTTTGGTCGCCATATTGGATCCGCCATTTTTAATTTTTCAAATCTGACTCTAGATTCGCATTCAGCGACCCCAAAAACCCCGGCATGACCATTTTTAAACAAATCTAAATGATTTAAACAATTTTTGAAAAAATCATCCGCCATATTGGATCTGACATTTTTAAAATTTGTAAATCTGACATTTTATGCTTTTTATTTGTAATCAAGGAACATAAATACATAAAATTTTGTAGGTTTAGAAGTAATTGATGGGTTTTTAAGATTTTTATCGACGATATTATTGAATGATTTTTTATTTTCGGGCATTGTATCTAATGTATAGGGCCGCCATTTTGAAATTTTTGAAATCGACATTTTGCATTTAAAAGTACTTCTCTGTACGAACATTTTGAGCCCTATAAGACCTTATTCTGTTGCGCTCAATTTTGGGACTGTAAGTGATCCGGTTGACGTGGAATATCCCATATAAATATATATATATATGGGACGTTTCACGTCAACCGGCCCAGAGCTCCATCCAAAATTCTAATCAACGAAAATCAACTTATTACGGCTCAAAATAATCGTCAGCTCATACTGCTTCGAATAAAAAGTGGCGAATTAAAAAATTCCAAATGGCGTCTTTACTTTACCATGTTTTGCACATTTTTTTACTTACTCAGCAAACAAATGTATTAATTACCTTGAGAAAAAAAATGCAACTTGTTGGATAATGTGTCACTCTTATACTTTTGGGGTCGCTGATTACGAATCTGAAGTCAGATTTTAAAAATTTTCAAAATTCAAGATGGCGGATCCAATATGGCGGACATTTTTATTAAAATTTAATCAGATTCGCTTGAAACTTGCTACTCGGGGGTTTTTGGGGTCGCTGATTACGAATATAAAGTCAGATTTTCAAAATTAAAAATGGGGAATCCAATATGGCGACCAAAATTTTTAAAAATTATCAGATTTGCTTGAAACTTGTTACTCGGGTATTTTTGGGGTCGATGATCACGAATCTTACGTCAACTTTTAAAAATCAGGTCACAGATCACGATTCTGATGTAAAAGTTGGTATAAATTCAAAATGGTGGAGCCAATATGGCGGATGAAATTATAAAATTTGATTGCATTTATAAACTTAAATGTAATGAGGCTGATTTTTGAGGTTAAGGTTTTTAGAATTAAGGACAGTTTTTGAAATTCAATTTGAGAATATTTGAAAGTTTTAGTTGTGCTTAAATTGTAAAAAAATGATATAGAAAAAATTTTTATAAAGGAAAGGAAAAATTTTAAAAAAGTAATTTAAATATTTAAAGGACGAGGTTCTTGGAGTTAAGGGTAGATGTTTCAAAATTTAATTTAAGGCTTTTTAAATCCTCAAATTAGCTAAAATTATAAAAGATTTATGTAGAGTAAATTTTAAAAAATATTAAATTTCTATATTAAGGGGTAGTTTTGGGGATTAAGGGTAGTATTTTGAAAAATTACTTTTATGATATTTAAGATCCTTTAAATGAAGCCTAAATTTGTATGGAAGAAAAATTTAAAACAACTAATTGAATAATGTGAAAGGGGTGGTTTATGGAGTTAAAGGTGGCGAATCCATCCAATTTTTAAATATTTTATTAGCCATTTTGGAACCACCAATCTTATTTTACAAAATCCAGATTCAAATTCGTAGTCACCGACCCCAAAATTCCTCGAGTAACAAGTTTCAAGCAAATCTGATAATTTAAAAAAAAATTTTGGTCGACATATTGGATCCACCATTTTGAATTTTGAAAATTTTTAAGAACTGACTTTAGATTCGTAATCAGCGACCCTAAAAACCACCGAGTAACAAGTTTCAAGCAAATCTGACAATTTTTAAAAATTTTGGTCGATATATTGGATCCACCATTTTGAATTTTGAAAATCTGACTTTATATTCGTAATCAGCGACCCCAAAAACCCCCGAGTAGCAAGTTTCAAGCGAATCTGATTAAATTTTAATAAAAATGTCCGCCATATTGGAACCGCCATCTTGAATTTAAAAAAATTTTTAAATCTGACTTCAGATTCGTAATCAGCGAGCCCAAAAACATAAGAGTGACACATTATCCAACAAGTTGCAATTATTTTCTCAAGGAAATTAATACATTTGTTTGCTGAGTAAGTAAAAAAATTTGCAAAACACGGTACAGTAAGGACGCCATTTTGAATTTTTTAATTCGCCACTTTTTATTCGAAGCAGTATGAGCTGACGATTATTTTGAGCCGTAATAAGTTGATTTTCGTTGATTAGAATTTTGGATGGAGCTCTGGGCCGGTTGATGTGAAACGTCCCATATATATTTATAAGTGACATAAAAAATTTGAAAACTTTAACTGATTTGCTGCTTCTGAAACAGAGATTTATCTATTAATTTGTTTTATTATTTTTTTCTTTTTATATGGCAACCAAAATTAGTATATCCTTTACAGATGACCAGATTCTTGACCTTTTTCTTACTATTTTGACGAATTTTAGAATTTGGAGAAATTTTCGAGAAATTAGAATTTTGGAACATTGGATCATTAATGATGTTGGAAATTGAGGATTTAGGTGACAATTTGTTAGCAGTTTGGCATTCAGGAGTAGAGAAAATTATTGAATTCTTTCGTTTTTTAATATTAGGAATATTAAGAATTACTCTTTCTTTTGGTTTTTTGTTTTTAATTTGAAAATAGTTTGAAATAGATAATATTTTTTTATCATTTTATTGGCGACAAGAGTTTGGCCAACAGAAAAATCGTTTATAAAAACAGTTTCTACTTTATCGTGCACATAAACTGAAATAGAGCATTCTTTTTTAATTTGTGAGAAAAATTTACATATAGGTTTTTCTAATTTATATTTTGTACAAAGAGTCATTAATTTATTACATTCTTCAAAAGTTGAGGATAATGGATTGTATCTATTTTTTAAAATAAATAACAGTTTTTTATATAATTTTTGCTCTATCAAAGTTTCTTGTTTATCATAAATAGTTATTACAACATCTTCATGCTCTATTGTGTAGGAAGAAATAGTATTATCTTGATCAAAACAAATTTGGATTGTAGGAGGTGCTAGATTTTTCATTTTAATAAAGTTGTATATTTCAGTTACATAAAATATTTCATTCATTTTTTTTGACGTGCACTAAATTTGGATATAAATCACTTGCTTGAATATTTTTAGGATTTTGTATTATATTAGTTAACGTCTTCGTGTCTGAAGGGTCATTATCACAGGTAGGAGCGGTCGGGTTTGTGTCCTGTTTAGCTTTTCTATTCTTCTGTTCAAGATGTAATAATAGATTTGTTACTAAGTCCCACAAAGCGCCAAGCAAATGCAACGACCAGCCAAACACACTGTGAAGAGTATAACCATGAATTATTGTATCAGCAATTAATTTAATACCACGTATAATAATTACTAGCCCAATTAATCCTGCGCTCATTGTTCCAAAACTCATAAAAGCAGTCCAAAATCTTCCCCATGCAGATGATGCTATTTTATCTAAAGTTTTTTCATCCATTAAATTAATTAATGACATACCACTATGAGATATCGAATTACCAGTTATGCCTCTTACAATAGAATTCAATACCATTGGTTTCTCAGCAGGATACATTATATGATCTCTTAATTTATCTAAGTCTGCTTGGGAGTAAATACCATTTATTGCTAGTGAAGAAGGGTTTGTATATTTCCAAGTAGCATTTTTTAAAGGTTGCATAACTTGAGGGGGAATGGATTCTACAGGATGAGGTGATATTTTACACCAAGAATCTCCTATTTTATACATTGAGGTATAAGAGCACTACAATCTAATTGTGTCCCTGTGTTTGTTAAAATGTGGGTTCGAGGGCTGAGAAAGAGAGAAGTATTTCCTTTGCTAACTGGTAGTTGTAAATAACATTCACTTATTTTCCTATACATAACTTCTACTGGTACGCATTTTATAATGTGAACTACTTCGCCTGCTATTACTGACATATATCCTGGACCTTTCATAAGATGGTAAGCGAATTCGTCATGTGCTTGGGTAGCCAATATTAATGAATTTTTAAATACTTCTTGTTCTAATGTACAACGTTGATGCAAAACATCCCTGTAAAGGCTATTTATTTCTGTTCTAATGTGTCTTTCAACGTAAATGAATTTTGAGTTAACATAAGTAAAGATATCTAAATTTTCTTTCTTTAAAAATACATAATTGGGTTGTGTTTCAAAAACGAAAATTTTTGGCTGTTCTGTTTTAAAAATTATATAGTTACAGAGTGATAATTGACCTGTTTGTGTAAAGACAAAGGTTGTTTCTTTTAAAACTAAAGAAAATAAAATTTCTTGATTATCAGTGTCTATTATTTTATTAACTTGTCCTTCAAAAAGTACTTCGTATTTATTAAAATTACAAATATCTCTTGGTAATGCATCCCAACATGAATAACCATTACCTTCATCTAAACAAGTTGTCTCTGAAAGGGAACAAACTACACACGAGTTCAATATGATTTTATTATTATTTAAATCAACAAATGCTTGATGTTCCGAGAGTTTGATTTCTAAAGTTCCTGGTACAATTACATTATCCCATGTTCCAAAAGGGTCTGAATATTGAATGCCATTGCAAGTACCATCGTTTTTAATTGTTCCGGCAAATGTAACACTAAAGGTATTGGTCTGATTTATTTTTAAATTTTGTATTATTTGTTGGGGTGCTTTATATGTTTTATGCAAATGAAGAGATTTACAGATATCCATTGATATTTTGTCTATATACTCTGCATAGCCTTGCGAAACTACCGAACTATGTGAGTGCATTCGACAGTTAAAAATACAGCGTTTTATTTTTATTTGGCATTGTATTACCTTAGTTGAGGTACGTCTACTAAATTGAATTAATTGAAAAAATGATTTTGAGCTTTTAATGGTGGTGTTTTTATCTTCGCAATCTCCTACTACAAGTAACGAAAATGTTGTAATATTTAGTCGACTGGATACACAGTTAAATCCAAGAATCGCATTAGTTGTAGGAAAATTTAAAGATAAATATAAAATTAAAATAAATAGAAGTTTTGATAAGTGTTAAAATTAATCTTAAATTTCTAATCTTATTATATTCTTATTAAATATTAGTATTTATTATTATAATTAGTATTAAAGTGTTAATATTTTTAAATTGCTTCTTCTAAAATTACTGGTAAATTAGGTCTAATGCTGATATAATGTCGTGCTGATTCAATAGGATCAATAGAAAATTCTTTATAAGATACTGAATATTGAGCATTATCCCTGAGTATACTGTATGTACCTTGTGCTTTAAAGAACATAAAATATGTTACACATATTATTAAAAGTCCTGCTAATGAAATTAAACTTAATAGTAATATAAGTAATTTTTGATTAGAATTATATGATTCTTTATATAAAGGTTGGTTTTCTAAAAGATCTTCGAAAGAATGCAATGACAGATTTAAATTTAAATTTGATGTTTGCAATATTAAATCCCAGTTTATAGTTTTATTACTGATTTTAGGAAGTAATGGATATAATAAATTTTCTACATATGGTTCAAAACTTGGAGTTGAGATGTGAGTATCAATTTCTTTGTTAATAATAGCATATGATAAATCTGGTAATGTATTATTTAAAATTTGACATGTAGGGCTCATTTGTAAAATTCCGGTGCCTGCAATATATTTTTCAATTTTCTGATTATTAGGGCATAGTACGGATATTTTTATTGTAGTTGGAGTAGCATATAACCATCCTACATGATTTTCTAACGGTATCCATATAGGAAATTTCTTTTACACTAATGAAATAATTGCATTGTTTATTCGTAATATTTAATAACATGGAAACTTCACAAATTGGTTCTAGAATAACATCTCTTATTTTTGGAAAGTGCGAACAGAGTATAGATTTGGAGTTAGTTAAATAACATTTATTCAAAGAATTCTCATCACCTGTAAAATATGTTTTATTATTCGAAGATAATCCTATATAATTATATTTTTGTTGGATGTACATGGTTATTGTAAAATTTGTAAGTAATGTAGCATAAGTTGGTGATGGATAAACTTTCTATAATGTAAATGTATGACTCAGAATCAAAGGCATGTCTGCTACTAAAAGTATATAACTTTTTAATTTGAGGAATTTTATTGGAATTACTGAGGAAATATCTGCTAAATTAGTTGAATTGATAAGATTAGATAAGTTTTTATTAAGGAAATTTTCTTTCAGAATGTCCACAGAAATAGAATTATTTTGAAAATAATATAATAATTCTTGTAAGATATTATTATAATTTAAAAATTTGATTTCTAAATTAATTAAATTTTCTGTAAAGTTTTGATCAAATAAATTTTTATCATTAATTTTCCAACTCAATTTCTTAATCATTTTATCAGAATAACTCATAATTTCTGTTAATGGTTCTGAAATTATATTTGGAAATATATATATACAAAGATCTTTATCTTGAAACATTTGATTCTGAGTAAGATTTGTATTGAAGAATACAGAAAATAACTTAGTTATTATTTCGTTGTTTAGTATGGATGGTGTTTCTGCTTTTTCCAATAATTTTTTTTAATTCCATTGTTGTGTTACGTAATGCAACATAAATAATATTTTATAAATTTTTATTACAAATAATAATAATTTAATTTTTATATTTCAAATTAAAATTATAGTTGTAAAAATTTAATTACAATTTTAAGCCTGGATTCTCATCCAATAGCTTGGGAATTGATTTTGGTTATTTTATCTCTATTAAATTTTCTTATAGAAAATTGAAAAATCAAGGGAATACATAAAAAAAGGAGTTAAATTTGTTAGTCACAACTATATAAAGTGACGTTAACAAATTTAGGAATCAAAGGTTGAAATAATTTGGAAACACATAGATGAAAATAATACAATTTTAAAGAATAACCGCCAGCTTTAATACAGCAGTATTCTTTGGAATTGGGAAATTGTGAAAGATTTTAGAAAGTGAAAGAAGTTTTTCAAAAAGAAATAAGGTAAAGATAGTAAATAAAATTTTAAAACTTACTTTTTATTTATCAAAGATAATTTTCCCTGAAGATGCAAAATATATTGGATTAATCGTCCTTCCTTGATTTTTTATGATTCGATAATAATCGTAGAAAACTCACTGAACTTTTGAGAATTTGAAAATATAAAATTTGAATAACTTTTAGAATTTTGATTTGAGTTGGTGTATACGAATTTGAATGTTGAAAATAACTTTTGAATGCCTCTTTATGAGTTTGAATGTAGAAAATTTTAGTGTTGGAATAACTCTTTGAATGACTCTTTATGAGTTTGAATGTAGAAATGTAAATCTTGGAATAACTTTTTGAATGAATGTAAAATTTTTGAATGTGTTAAAATTTTTTAATGAGCTGGCTGACTTACGCAAACATGCGTTTTTAAGGGTCTATCCCCACTCAAAATTTAAACTTTTTGTGGGTTGTCCCTTAAAGAAACAGATTTCCAAAAAGTAGGGATAAAATCTCAAAGAAGGGAAGATCTTTTATATTTTGCATCTTTTTACAATTAGATTAACTTTTTTGTTATAAGCAATAATAATTTTTATTATAATTTGTTATTAACAATTATTATTTAACTTAGTTTACATAACCTTTTTTGAATTTTGGTTCTACGACGATTTTTAAGAATAATTCATTTCTTATATTTAATTTATTTATAATTTTCTATAATTAGTGTTAATTTTAACAAATTTGTATAATAATCAAACCCAACATTCAAATTATAGTTGTAATTATTTAAAATTTTAATTATTTATAATTATTTATTGTTAAATATCAATATAATTTAATTATTGTTAAATTGTATTAAATTTCAATTGTTTATTTATTAATTTTATATTTTTTATAATCTTTATTATTAATTTGACTTATATTAATAATTTTAAACAATAAATAATTATAAATTTCGACAATTACTAGTTTTTATTAAAATTTAATATAAATGATTGAAAAATAATATTTAAATTATTTATTAATAATAATAATAATGAAATTAATTATTGCAGTTAATTGTTATTAAAAATATATATTATGTCTAAAATATTTTATGCATTCATTCATACTATACATATATGTGTGTGTGTGAATTTTAGTATAATATATATTTTCGAAACCTAGACAAATTCTGTATATATTGACCACTAAGGTTTCACGCTTCATTATCTGCTTAAAAAAAAGAAATAAGAGAAAAAACAGATACATTATGAGTCGGTGAATAAGAAGAAATAACATGATTTTTTAAATAAACAGATGTTGTTTTTTCTTAAAAAGATAAGAAACGTGGAAAAATTAAATACAGAGAAAAAAATAAAGTCGGAAAAAATGATCAGATGTAACAGTTGTATCGTTTATAAAAGATTTTAATTTTTAAATTTCCTCTGATTTGCATGTGTTATTTGTTACAATTTCGCAAAATAGTGTTGTTAAGTCGTAAATTTTTATAAGGTTATTTTGAGTTTCTAATATGTCGTTGAAATTGAAATGAGAGATGAAGAAGTTATTCTTTTGAAAGGCATATATGTCGTTTACTTTTTCATGATAAAGTCCATTTTTTATAAAGAAATGTTTATTAAACACTAAATCCTCACAATTGGCTGCAAAAAGGATGAATAACACTAAAGTAAGTGTCTTTAAAAACTCCATAATTCTTAAAAAAACAAAAGAGGATTTTCTCTGTATTTATGTGTGATTATAATAATAATTATTTCTACTTATAAATAATTAATTCCTACTTTATGTTAAATATTAATTAAAGATTTCCATTGCTTCGCGACATCCAATTATTCCAGATTGTAAGTTTATTATTTAAGAATACTATTCGTCCACAACGATGAATGGCGAAAACTTGTTGTAAATCACTATATATTTAATGCCGTTAGTTAAGATTGGAATACCTTCAAAGGTATCTTGATCATCAAGTTTAATATAATCCATTGTCTGAAGGATTTTTTCGTTAATGTAACTATGCCTAATATCAAATCTTATTTTAAATATTTCATCTTTCTTAAGATCTACTGAAACCATCTTCATTTCAGAAGGTGCGTACATAAATCTTGACAAGTCGTCAAAAGGGATACCCATTTGATTTCTGAAAGAAAATTTTATTTAATTGAATAGGTTTGCTTCACGAGCTTCACGAAATCCTAATATACCCGTTTTCATACTTATAATCTCAGAATCTTCTTTATTTATTACAAAAAAAGGTATCTTTACATTATTAAGTGAAAGAATGACTACTCCTTCTGATTCAAAATATTCCTCATTTATACTATGACCTTCTGTTACAATGTAAATGTCGCAATTTTCGGTTAAGATAGCTTTATTTATGAAACTGTGTTTCATATAATATTTAAATTCAAACATTTCTGTTTCGTACAACAAGAACGGTGAGGTTATATAAAATTCTGAAGGTAGATTCGTAAAATTAACTAAATCATAAACACCACTAATTCTTCTGACCATTTTAAAATAATTTCTTCTTACCGCTTTCTGAAACAGGATATATATATATATTTTTGAAAATAAATGAAAGAGCTTCCGTTTATTAATTTTAATTATTATGACTAATATGTGATAAACGAAGCCTATTAATGCTAATCGCTTCATAAGATTGCTCAAAAAATTTGTACCTTGATCTGTTAAAATGCCTTTTGGAGAGCCAAAAATACAAATGAATTTCTTTACAAAAGCATCTGCTATTGTACTAGCTTGTTGGTTTGGTAGTGGGACAGCTATAGAATATTTTGTTAAGCAATCTTGTATAGTTAAAATGCATTCATTTCCAGATTCTGTTGCTGGCAAAGGTCCTACTATATCCATAGAAATTTTTTCGAACGCGGTTCCTGGTGTATCAGTAATAACCATTGGGTTTTTAGTTTTTACTCGAACTAACTTTTTCAACTGACATTGTAAACAAGCTTGAATATATTTTTGAATATATTTTTTCATTTGTTGCATATTGAACATAACCTTTACAAATTATAACTTTAGTACAAGAATCTTGAAAAGTTTCTTTAAGAATTAATTCGATATCTTGCCAATTTATGTGATTAATGACTGTTGTTTTTGCAATACTAACTGATTTTAATTTTAATTTTTCTGTTAAATTTTTAAATGATTCAATTGTTAATTTGATGTTATTTGTTATTTGAGTAAGACTTTCAGTTGATTCTGTAGTAATTGGTAAAGCAATGTGTAAAAATTTCCGTTTTTAATTTCTTTAGCTTCATTAATTAACAAATTTTTGAATTGAGGAAGTTCATTTTGTTTATTTAGACTTCGAGAACCATTATCTAAAGGGACACCTGTTGTAGATAAAAAGTACGCATAATTATCTTTCCGCATTCTTAACTGGTTTTTACATTCCACTATATTAGTACATAAGGGTCCATCAAATGATTTTTCTAATTCACCCACGTTTTGTTCGTTTAGAAAAGGGTCGAGGGGGAACTCAGAAGGGGGCTCAGCAGGAGGGCGTTGACATTCATGTTTATTATTGATTTTTCTTTGAGTTTGTTTTGAATTTGAAATTTCATTAGGAAAATATATTTCCTCTAAATCGTTGGAATCACTATCGTATTCTTCTTCTATATATTCTTTACTTTTCGATTTCGCATTATCTTCAATAATTTCTTCATGAGGAAAATCTTCAACACTATCATCACTTGAACTTACATATTCTTTCCCACTAAAAGGTTGATAAAATTAATTGTGTTTAATATTTTCTAGATCTGAATTTTCTTCCGAATCTTCACTTTCGCACTCGTTATCTTCACTAGTTTTACGCGTTTTTTGTTTAGAAATTGATCCTTTAGGCCTACCTCTTTTTCTTTTGATCAAATTTTCGTCTTCATCTATCACTAAGTTTTCATTATAATTTATCTTTTGAAAATTTTCACGATTTCTGAGATTTCGAATTGATTCTTGAATAATTTTTTGATTTCGTGGATTTTGAATAGATTTTGTATTTTTATCATTTCTCGAATTTTGCACATTGATTTCGCATTTCTTTGATTTAGTTTCATTGATTTTGTCACCAGAATTAGATTTCCTTGATTTAGAATTAGATTTCTTTGATTTAGGAAAATTTCTTTTTATTATTGACACTATATTTACCTTTATCTTTGTCGTTGTTATCATTGTCATTGTCCTAATTTTCTCACATAAGTGACTGGATTGCGAGACAATGCATCTGCATTGACATTCATTTTTCCTGCTTTGTATATCATTTCAAAATCATATTCTGCCAATTTTAATTTCCATCTAGTTACGCGAGAGCAAGGATCACTTGAATTTTGAAACCATAATAATGGTTTATGATCGGTAACAATTTTGAATCTCCTACCACAAAGAAAATGTCGAAAATGTAACACGCAATATACGATCGCAAGGGCCTCTTTATTATAAGTATCATATTTTACTTCATGTTTATTTAAAGATCGTGATGCGTAAGCAATAGGTTTTGTCTTTGCCAATTTCGTTTTGTGAAAGTATACCGCCAATAGCATAACCGGATGCGTCAGTTGTGAGTATAAAAGGTTTTTCAAAATCTGGTCTGTGTAAGAGTGGTTCTTCGCAAAGTTCGTTTTTTAGAATTTCAAAAGCTATTTGTTGTTTTTCTGTCCATTGAAAAGTTACGTCGTTTTTCAAAAGTTGTGTTAAAGGTCCAGATTTTTTAGAAAAAAAAATTTTCAAAAATATTAATTTTTTCAAAAAATAAAAATTCTAAAATGGTCAAAAATTACAATTTTCTTTTTTTGACCACCTTATATGTTTTTAGGACCCAAATGATGCAAGAAAAAAATATAACCTCATTTAATAAATTAAATTTAAGTAAGTCAAAATTGGGGGTGGTGCCCCTTAATGAATCTTCGATAATAAATGGCAAGTCCCAAAAATTGTTTTATATTTTTCACGTTTTTGGGAACTGGAAAATTTTTAACAGCAATGATCTTTTTTGGATCAGGTCGGACTCCACTTTTGTCGATTATGTGTCCGAGATAAACTACTTCAGAGCTGAGAAATTCACATTTGTCTGGTTGTAATTTTAAATTCGCGTTACATAAACGAGACATAAAATTATCAAATTTTTGTTGATGTTCTTCAAGAGAATTTGCAAAAATTACTACGTCATCGAGATATACAAATAGATCTGTACCTATAAGTCCGGATAGACAACAATTCATTAATCTTTGAATACAACTCGGCGCGTTTTTTAAACCGAAAGGCATACGGTCAAACTCATAGTGACCATATGGGGTTCAGAAGGCTGTTTTGTGAGAATCTTTTGGGCTCATTTTAATATGATGAAAACCGGAAGCTAAATCAAACACAGAGAAGTATTGCGCATTTCCAAGGTTCTCGAGCACTTCGTTTATATTTGGTAGTGGAAAAAAGTCGGTTATTGTTTTTTTATTTAATTTACGAAAGTCTAATACCATTCGCCATTTTTTATTTCCATGACTGTCATTTTTTTAGGCACGATCCATACTGGTGTATTATATGGGGATTGAGAAGGTTTGATTATTTTATTTTTTAAAAGTTCACTTGTTTGTCTTAAAAGTTCTTCTTTATGTACTGGGGGAAATCTGTATTGTCGCGTAAATACTGGTTCGTCGTCTTTAGTAAGGAAGTTATGTTGGAGAACATTGGTAGCTGTTAAATATTCGTCTGGTAAATAAAATCTTTCGGAATATTCTGCAATTAATGCTTCTACATGTTTTAATTCTTCTGATCTTAAATGATCTAACCGAAGGGAATCTAAAATTTTCTCAATTCTTTCTTTACCTGTAAGATTATAAAATCCAAATTTATTACTCAGAGTTTCTGAATAAATAAAGCTATCTAACAATTTTTCCTGAATGTCTTTTTCAATTTTACTATAACTTGTATTTTGGTTTGAATCAGAAATTTCATCATATTCTTGTTTTGTTTTCTTTAGTACAATTGATTTGAATGGTTTCTAGACCCTCGGATGTTTGTTTGTTAGTCACGCTTATTCTATTGTCACCTGTCCCGACGCACCTGACCTGGGACGGTTTTGTTCGTTCCCCTCATTTTTGGGGTGGATGGTCGTGCATTAGAATTTTGTCTGTTAAATTGAGTATTACACTGCCCTGCAAATTTCAATTTTTTTGATGCGAATAAGATCGGACCTATGGTTTCCGAAGGGATTTTTCATGCTGAACACGAATCTGGGTTCAAATACTTTCCATCACGTCACATTTTCGAGATATTAGGGGTTGAAACCCCTAAAAACAGCGTTTTTGGCTGTTTTTGAAAAATCGTGGGGCAAAATCCTGACGTGATATAAACTTTGCTATTATCAGAAATTGAAGGCTGAAACAAGACCTTTCAAATAAGCCCTATGCCAATTTAATCGCATGCACTCTTAGAGCGGGGGGTGTGTTTTTGTCTAAGGGTGGAGGAAAAAATGAAAGCAGAAAGGTACTTTTTTAAAATTTGATTGTAATCGCTTAAAACTTGTTACTCGGGGGTTTTTGAGGTCGCTGATTACAAATCTGACGTCGAAATTTAAAAATTCAAAATGGCGGATACAAGTAACAAATTTCAAGCAAATTTGACCAAATTTTAAGCAAACTTGACCAAATTTTAAAAAAGTGGTCCGCCATATTGTATCCGCCATTTTGAATTTTTAAATTTCGACGTCAGATTTGTAATCAGCGACCTCAAAAACCCCCGAGTAACAAGTTTTAAGCGATTACAATCAAATTTTAAAAAAGTACCTTTCTGCTTTCATTTTTTCCTCCACCCTTAGACAAAAACACACCCCCCGCTCTAAGAGTGCATGCGATTAAATTGGCATAGGGCTGATTTGAAAGGTCTTGTTTCAGCCTTCAATTTCTGATAATAGCAAAGTTTATATCACGTCAGGATTTTGCCCCACGATTTTTCAAAAACAGCCAAAAACGCTGTTTTTAGGGGTTTCAACCCCTAATATCTCGAAAACGTGACGTGATGGAAAGTATTTGAACCCAGATTCGTGTTCAGCATGAAAAATCCCTTCGGAAACCATAGGTCCGATCTTATTCGCAAAACTCATGTAGGCCAGTGTTATTAAATGTAGAATTATTTTTAAATCCATTATTTGTGTAATTATTTTTGTATTGATAATTTTCCCTAATTTGATTGTTACTTGAAAATGTGTTTCTGAGCTTATTATTATATTCTCTTTTCCTACAATCTTTAATAACATGACCAGGTTTTTTGCAATAATTGCAAGTAACATTAAAAGGTCTGTTCTGTTGATTAGTGCGAAAATCATTTTTATTTTAAAATTGTGAATTTGGTTTATTATAGGAATTTTGAGAAAAACCTGAAAATCGTACTTGTGAAGGGGAGTGCCATCGTTGGCCGAATGAGGGGGAGTTTCTTCTTCTTGGAAAAGCAACAGATTGTCCCTGCCGCATAGAGGATATGGATCGATCTCGATTATATTGATTAATTCTTGACCTACAGTTTTTAGAAGTGTGCCCCATTGTACAGCAAGTTTGGCATATAATTAATTCTTCTATTGCAAATGTAACTTTTGATTTTAAAGGTTTTCCTTTTCTGAGTTCTACTATCGCGTTTAATTTTCGTTCTGCTTCTAATGCCCTATTTGTTGTTTCCTTTAAGGTTACGCAATCTAGAACTCGAATTTCTATTTCTGGGCGTAGCCCTCGTCGAAAACAGGAAACTATGTCTAATTCTAATGTTTCTAGTTCTGTTTTAGTTAAAGAATTATTTTTACTTGCTAATCTATATGCATCGAAAATTTGGTCTGATAACTCCTTTACACGATTTGTATAGGATAATACGCTTTCAATTTCCCACATGTAAATATTTCCTAATTCGCCTTGTAATTGGTATATACTTTTATTTGGTGAATATACTTTCTTTAAATGTGTCCCCAAATCTAAAATAGTTTTAAAAGTATTTCCGGATATAGCTTTTCTAGCTACACCTGTTAATTTACTTCTAATGACTTTAACTAAATTTTCTTCTATTTTGGGGAGATTCTGGTAACATTAATTTTGCTTCATGCCACCCGTCGAGAAATGTCGTCAAAGGTATATTTTGGCCATCAAACGAAGGGACTAATTCTAGTGCATCGCGAAGAGATACTTGTTGATTATTTGAAATAGACATTTTTACTGATTTCTCTAATACTGAAATAACAGATTCTTTGTTTGGTGTAGATAAAAATTTTGGATTTAGTTCAAGAAGATTATTTTGAAAATCATTAAATGTTTGTTCACTTCCTATTTCGGTGCTAATTCTAAGAGTATCACTGTCGTCTTCGGAATTTCTAGAATCTAGTGTATAAGTTTTGATAGGGGGAGAATGAATAACTTTTGGACGAGTTTCTAAATTTCCGGCCCTAGTGTGACTTCGAAGACAACGATCAGGTGTTGGGTTTGGAATGGGATCACTTTTTTCAGACATATAGTTTAATAAAATGTTGCATATTATTAATTTACCACTAATATTTGCACTGCTTTCACTTTTGGATCGACTTTCACTTATAGAATTGTCACTTGTGTTAAATGTAAGTAGAAAATAAAAGGAATGTTAGATTTATTAGTTCAAGAATTTTTCTCCTCTCTCATTATTTTTGAAAAATATTTTAGAAAAAGAATGAATTTAGTTTCTCTTCCTTGATCACAGCGGAAGATGCTCAAAAAAATTATATTTTTAGTGCATAGATTTTAAATTTATATTCTCTTTCTTGTTCACAACGGCCGATGCAGTAAAAATTTTATTTCCTCTGTTACGTCCCAAATAGAGAAATAACTAACGAAATAATATTTTATTTTATTTATGGCCGCTCGGTGATTCAGTGAATTCCTGTTTCATTTACAGAGCAGAAGGCTCTGAACTAAGGGTACAGGAAAGAAAGAGAATAGTGATTAATTTTATAATTAGGTTACAATTTATTTAGACATCATCAACTGAAATAAGGAATGCAAGGGTTACTACAAATATACGACAAGTTTAGAAAAGTTAGGAGTGAGAATATGAAACACTTACCTTAAAATTCAGTAGTAGGTGTGTTGAAAGAAAAAGGACCACTGCTGTGTCCTTTGTTGTCACAGGAAAAGAGATGGTACCAGCGTGAGTTTATGACGTCAGGTAGGTTGACGGGTCCAGGTATAACCGCAGGTCCGGAGTTCTATTAGGCGTGATGAATCTTCCTATAATGAGTCTCTTCCAAATAAAGGAAGAATAGATAATTGCCCAATGTAATAAGAAGTAATGATCCTCGTTTAATGTAGAGGGTTTTGACACTTGATTTTCACTTTCGTATAAGAGAATTATGCACTTGAACTAGAAGACATCGACTGGTACCAAGAATAAGGTTGATGTTGTACGTACAAAGATGATTTGAGAACTCATCTCTCCATGAAAATTTAGTCCTTTTATACTGAGTTTTCGTAAGAGAATAGATAAAATTTTATTGTCGTACTATATATTTTTCACCCTTATTTTGGAAGCCAAAGTTGAGTCCTTCTCACTCAGTTGAACGTAAAAAAGGGAGGTGTGAACCATTCTAATACAAGATAGAAAGAATACGACTACGGTTATTCGCAGCTGTAGAAGAGTGTTTATGATCTTCTAATGTGGTGATACCACAGGGGTTCGTCACATAGGAAAATTGGAAAGAGAGCATTTATTACATCGTCTAATTTTAGCACATAGGGAAAATTAGAAAGAGAGCATTTTGTTTCGTGGGGGAGCTCTTCTAGTCTCATAAAAGATTTCTCGCTTCTATTTGTATGTTTTAGAAATACAGTATATAGACGTAGAAGGATACAAAACGCAGAGGTCTTTTATATATAAAAGAAAGATGTTTAGTTGCGCGACAAAAGGGCGGAAATTTAACATTTAAAAGAAAAGTATTTAGATGCGTAACAAAACACGGGTGTTTGTCGCAGAGACATACAACTCAGTATTGATTAAAAAAAGAATTCTTATAATTATGAATGTAAAAGTTACGGTGACGTGACACATTTCTGGCTGCGTATAATCTACTAATGTTTGATTCTCTATTAAAGTCTGGTGTGCTTTGGCGATGTGTTGCTGCAATGACTATTTTCTCATAAATTGTCTATCGCATATGAAACAAGAATTTTCGTTTTTTTTTAAATTTCTAAATTAGTCACTGAATCTGAAAGAAGACATTTTTATTTTATATCACCCATAATCGAAAAAATTGGTATATGAACAATCCTTTAACGCAAATATCTAAAAACTCATCAATCTTTTGATTGATAAGTTCTTGATTTTCTGTTAAAATTGCTTTCTGAATACACTCCCATCCGTGTAAAGTGTTTTTTTCTAAAAGTTTTTCGCCTGATGTCAAATTTTTATATACAGATTGTACAGAGGATTCGTCTATTATGCCTTGATGAAGTTGGCAATACAATTTGAAGACAATATCTAAAATATAAAAACAAAAAATTAATGAAATAAGAAAGGAAGGATTGAATTAACAAATAATTCTTAAGTAGACAAATGTAAAAAGTACAAATAAGTGGACACTTGCAGGTTTCGTTCCAGTAAACAAATGCAAAATTTTATTAAAATTTTCTAATAAATTACACAGGCACACAAAAAATAAAAAGCTGTTTGGCCGAGACACTACACTAGTCTATTTCCATGTATTTTTTGTCGATGAATCCGAATCCAAAGTCAGAATTGTTAGATTCGCTCAAATTTTTGAAATAATTGCAAAAAAACGCAAGTAACAAAAAACTCAAAATACTCAAAATCAGTTTCTTGGAATTATCTTTAAAATTTAAGCCAATCTGTCAATTCTTATTTCGAATTTGGATTCAGCGTGAAAAAATACATGAAAATGCACTATCGTAGTGTTTCGGCAAAAAAAATTATCTGTACCCCTAATTCAGAATTTTTATCAGTTTTTGTCGATTTTGGCTCAAAGAAATTTTTTTTTGCCGAAACACTACGATAGTGCATTTTCATGTAATTTTTCACGCTGAATCCGAATTCGAAGTCAGAATTAACAAATTGGCTCAAATTTTGAAGATAAGTCCAAAAAACTGATTTTGAGTATTTTGTTACTTGCGTTTTTTTGCAATTATCTCAAAAATTTGAGCGAATCTAACAATTCTGACTTTGGATTCGGATTCAGCGACGAAAAATACATGGAATTACACTATCGTAGTGACATTCAAAATTTTTTTAACTTTTTGATTTTATTTTTCTTTTTGAGCAGTTTTTTGAGTTTATCTCAAAAATAAAAGCCAATCTGATAATTCTGACTTCGGATTCGGATTCAGCGTGAAAAAATACATGAAAATAGACTAGTATAGTGTCTCGGCCAAACCACATTTTAATTTTTGTGTGCCTGTGTTATTTGTCTTATGAGAGGACCGATAGACCGAGCAGTCTGCAGCATTTGTTTTTTTTAATCCACTGTTTTTGAAAGTAGAGTAGATAGGGTGTTAATACGTCTCTATAAGTTTTCTCCTCTCCATCATTAAAGAAACTATCAGTTTCATTAAAAATTTCCACAACTAAACGTTGAAAAGTACATTCAATTTCCTCCGGTGGGAGCAAACTCAAAAATTTTAATTTTTGTGTAAAATTTTGAATTCGTATTGAGCATTTCCCTGCTTTTTTCATATGAAAACGGTCTTCGTTTTTGTCACATGACTGCAAATGAAAAATTTTATATGTAATTTCCTTCGAATTAAAAGAAGGAAATGATTTTTTAGTATTAGTATTAGTATAAGTATATTAGTTTATATTAGTTTTAATTTTAGTTTTAATATAGGTTTAAAATTTAGTTTCAATTTTAGTCCATGATTTAGTTTTAGGTTTAGTATTTTTGTATTAGTATCTATTTTAGATAGTTAGTTTTTATTTTAGTTTTAGTCCTTTTTTAGTTTTAGTATTTATTTTAGATTTAGTTTTAGTCGTAACATATAATATAAGAATACTTAACTTAACTTTTTTTTAAGGAGAAAAATTGTCAAAAAAATTAATTTCTGTTGCACAAAAATTATTGCGATCAGGAAATAATTTTTCTGGCAATTCTTCTCCATAAAAAAATTAATTAACTCATTATTTAATTAACTTTTGTTTAGGAAGATATTATGTCAAAAAAATTATTTCGTAAGCTCAACAATATTTTTGGCTAGAAATAATTTTTTTGGCAAGTTTTCTCTGTAAAAAAAATATTTAACTAATTATTGAATTAAATTATTAATTATTTTTTTTACAGTGAAAACTTGCAAAAAAAAATTATTTCTACCAAAAAAAAATTGTTGAGCTTAAGATATAATTTTTTTAGACATATTTTCTCTTTAAAAAAAATAATTAACTAATTTTAGGTTTAATTAGAGGAATATTTTTTTTTCAGAGAAAACTTGCCAAAAAAATTATTTCCAGCCATAAACAAATTGTTGAGTTGTGGAAATAATTTTTTTATACTTATTTTCTCTGTAAAAAAATAATTAACTAATTATTGAATTAATTAGTGGATTACTTTTTTTTACGGAGAAAACTTGTCAAAAAAATTACTTTTAGCCAAAAAAAATTTTTTGTTTTGATGAAATAGTTTTTTTCGACATATTTTCTCTGTAAAAAAAAATAATTAACTAATTATATACTTTATCAGTTATTTATTTTTTTTGCACAAAAAATTTGCATAAGACATTATTTCCTCAGTTCAATAATTTTTATTTTGGCTATAAAGAATTTTATTGACAATTTTTTTCTGTAAAAGAAATAATTAAACAATTATTTTATTAATTAGTTAATTATTTTTTTTACATTGAAAATTTGCCAAAAAATTTATTTCTAGCAAAAAAATTAATTCTTGCGTTGAGGAAATAATTTTTTTGAATAATTTTCTGTGGGTAAAAAAGACTCGCAATTCTTTTGTTTTTTTACTTTTCCCTAAAAGCGAGAAAGCCTGTGCTTAATTTTGTTTTCTTTTTTTTAATATATATCTTAAAAAATTGCTACGATGTCGAACAGTTCCGGAAGTTCAGGTATGTATATTTTATCTGGTGCTGTTATTAAATTTAAATTAGCTTTTTTTTAGAAAATATTAACTGCAGTTAGATTTTTTGATTTTAATTCCTAACCTTAAAATTTATTTGTTTCTTATTTTAAAGAATTAAAAATGAAAGTATTAAATACAACAACGGATCTTTTTTAAATTAAAATTATTATTAGTTTTATAATTAATCATTCTTTTACAGATGGTGCACCGGAAAATCAGTTCCGTGTTTCACGGTCACGGACGCCAATGGAACCGGACTCGACGACTCCATCACTCCCGCCGTTGTCTCCTCAACATTCTTCCCCGCTATCGTCTCCACAACATTCTTCTCCACCATCGTCTCCTCAATTTTCTTCTCCGCCATCGTCTCCTCATCAAAATTTACCACCTGATTCACCTGCTTCCGAACTTTTTGTAACCCCGCAAAATTCTCCCCAATCCGACCCTTATGAAACTGCCAATTCGTCGCCCTTATCAGAGTAATTTGTAGCCCCGGATTCAACGACCCCCACTTAACCCTTTGCGGCATACATTACATTAAAAAACTAATTTAAAAAACAGAAATGCTTATGGTGGTTTTCGGGGTCGCTGATTACGAATCTGAAGTCCTTTTTCTAAAATTCAAAATGGCGGATCCAATATGGGGGACGAATTTTTTAAGAATTCATCGAAATCGCCTGAAAGTAGTTACTCGGGGGTTTCGGGGTCGCTGATTACGAATCTGAAGTCTTTTTTCTAAAATTCAAAATGGCGGATCCAATATGGCGGAAGAATTTTTAAAAATCAATCGAAATGGCTTGAAAGTCGTTACTCGGGGGTTTTTGGGGTCGCTGATTACGAATCTGAAGTTCTTTTTCCAAAATCCAAAATGGCGGATTCAATATGGAGGACGAATTTTTAAAAATTGATCGAAAACGCTTGAGAGCCGTTACTTGGGGGTTTTTGGGGTTGCTGATTACAAATCTGAAGTCCTTTTTCAAAAATTCAAAATGGCGGATGAATTTTTATCAATTAAACGAAATCGCTTGAAAGTCCTTACACGGGGGTAACGTAGTCCATTATTACAAATTTGGAGCTTGTCTCTTGCGTTTGTCATTTGTTTCGTTGTATTGTGAACAGTGTTTTGTTTATTGTTTGTCACCATCAACGTAGGTATTCTATCAGTTCAATACTACTAATTTAGAGCTTGTCTTTTCTTGCGTTTGTCATTTGTTTCGTTAAATTGTCAACAGTGTTTTGTTTATTGTTTGTCATCAGCAACGTAGATATTCGTTCAGTCTATTATTACAAATTTAGAGTTTGTCTCTTCTTGCGTTTGTTATTTGTTTCGTTGTATTGTGTACAGTGTTTTGTTTATTGTTTGTCACCGTCAACGTATGTATTCTATCAGTTCAATACTACTAATTTAGAGCTTGTTTTTTCTTGCGTTTGTCATTTGTTTCGTTGAATTGTCAACAGTGTTTTGTTTATTGTTTGTCATCAGCAACGTAGATATTCGTTCAGTCTATTATTACAAATTTAGAGCTTGTTTTTTCTTGCGTTTGTCATTTGTTTCGTTGAATTGTCAACAGTGTTTTGTTTATTGTTTGTCATCAGCAACGTAGATATTCGTTCAGTCTATTATTACAAATTTAGAGTTTGTCTCTTCTTGCGTTTGTTATTTGTTTCGTTGTATTGTGTACAGTGTTTTGTTTATTGTTTGTCACCGTCAACGTATGTATTCTATCAGTTCAATACTACTAATTTAGAGCTTGTTTTTTCTTGCGTTTGTCATTTGTTTCGTTGAATTGTCAACAGTGTTTTGTTTATTGTTTGTCATCAGCAACGTAGATATTCGTTCAGTCTATTATTACAAATTTAGAGCTTGTTTTTTCTTGCGTTTGTCATTTGTTTCGTTGAATTGTCAACAGTGTTTTGTTTATTGTTTGTCATCAGCAACGTAGATATTCGTTCAGTCTATTATTACAAATTTAGAGTTTGTCTCTTCTTGCGTTTGTCATTTGTTTCTTTCAATTTTCAACAGTGTTTTGTTTATTGATGTCATCAGCAACGTAGATATTCGTTCAGTCCATTATTACAGATTTAGAGTTTATCTCTTCTTGCGTTTGTCATTTGTTTCTTTCAATTTTCAACAGTGTTTTGTTTATTGTTTGTCATCAGCAACGTAGATATTCGTTCAGTCCATTATTACAAATTTAGAGTTTGTCTCTTCTTGCGTTTGTCATTTGTTTCTTTCAATTTTCAACAGTGTTTTGTTTATTGTTTGTCATCAGCAACGTAGACATTTGTTCAGTCCATTATTACAAATTTAGAGTTTGTCTCTTCTTGCGTTTGTCATTTTTTTTTATTTTTTATTATTTTAATTTTGTTCGTAATACTAAGAGTAGATTTGCGTCTTGATTTTTGGTTTCTTTCCTTGTGTTTTTTGTTTCGCTATTATTATTTTATTTAATTTATAACATGGAAGAAGAAGTAGAATTAGCAGATATTCCAAGCGACAATGAGTCTGTTGACGACTTATGTGTCTCCGATATTGATGATGATTTGAACATCGTGGAAAATCGAAATGACGCTATCCAGCAGAGTAGTTTTGCGATCTTTGATGAGGAAGATTCTGCAGATGATGTTTCGGATAGTGATGAAAAGTGGGTAGAATCAGGAAAAGTAAAAAACGATGCTCCTTTTACTAGAAATGTTGGACCTGACATTCCCGATAATGTTAAAACACCATCAGAAATATTTTTCTGCTTATTTTCAGATGATTTGCTAGACTTAATTGTTCAAGAAACAAATCGTTATTTGCAACAAAAGCAATATAATCAAGCACCTACTACAAAAGAGGAATTGTTGATTTTCTTGGGCATTAATATTCTAATGGATGTTAAAATATCTCCTTCTTATCGGGATTACTGGTCTTCCAATCCGCAACTTAATGATCCCTACATAAGTTCGTTGATGTCAGTTGTTAGATTCGGATTTTGTCTTGGTTGTATACACATCAACGATAATAGTACAGAACCAAAGAAGAGTAATGCGGATTATGATAAATTATATAAATTGCGACCTTTTCTAAATAAGCTGAATGAAAATTTTAAAAAATATTTTATGCCAAACAAATACCAAAGTGTCGATGAATCTATGATAAAATTTAAAGGTCGCAGTAGCATGAAACAATACATGCCTCTCAAACCCGTAAAATGAGGATATAAGTGCTGGGTTCGTGCAGATTCATCAGCTTATGTTTGCGAATTTCAATTGTATACAGGAAAAACTGAAAGTATCGAAAAGCAGTTAGAGACAAGAGTAGTAAAAGATCTCACTCTCGAGTTGAAGGGAAACAATCACCATGTATACTTTGACAATTTTTTTACCGGGGTAGCTCTCATGGTATCTTTGAAAAAAGATAAAATTTTTGCTTGTGGTACTGTACGTCAGAATAGATCAAGATTGCCAAAAAGTAACATACAAGACAAACAAATGATACATGGTGATAGCGAATTCCGAACATCGAATACGGGTTTTCGCTGGGTTAAATAGATGGACAAGAAGGCAGTCTACTTTTTGTCTAACTATCATGACCCTCGTGAGACCGTGTTGGTAAATCGGAAACAAAAAAATGGCACGTTGAAACCTATCAGATGTCCTGTAATGGCTTCTGATTACAATAAGCACATGGGCTATGTTGATAAGGCTGACCATCTCTTGTCAACATACAAGATTGACAGGAAGTCCAAGAAATGGTGACTTAGAATATTCTTCCATTTCTTAGATGTCACTGTTGTCAATGCCTATATATTGTACAAAGAGAAGAAA
Source organism: Leptopilina boulardi (assembly GCF_019393585.1). Classification (NCBI taxonomy): domain Eukaryota; kingdom Metazoa; phylum Arthropoda; class Insecta; order Hymenoptera; family Figitidae; genus Leptopilina; species Leptopilina boulardi. The sequence continues at coordinate 754,231 of NW_026137909.1, read as the reverse complement.
TTTAATCCACCTTTGACTTCCAAAGAATTCAGGTTACGTTTAGTAGATGAATTGGTAGGACACAAACTACCAGGTTCGAAAGGAAAAAAACGTCAATTAAGTTCAATCTCTTCTTACAAACCAAAAGTGTCCGAGGAAAAAAGAAAAAGCCAATCAGCTCATATGCCAGAAATTATTGCTTCATCCAGACGCTGCGCTCATTGCAGTACTAAAGCTGACCAAAAGCGAACATCATGGATGTGTAAAATTTGCAATGTCGCACTCTGCTTATTACCCGCAAGAAATTGCTTCACTGCTCACCACTGCTAACAATAGAACTTTTTTGTTCAAAACAAAACATTTCAAAATTTATAATACTGATTAAAATCAGCAACTTTATCAAACAACCCTTTTAAGAGCTATACGATGTACAAAATCCGATCGTGCAACCTCCCCGCGGTGTACATCGGGTAACGCCAATGCTGAAGGTAAAATTATTAACTTCGTCCGCCATATTAGATCCGCCATTTAGAATTTTTGAAAAAGGGACTTCAGATTCGTAATCAGCGATCCCAAAAACCCCCGAGTAATGACTTTCATGCGATTTCGATGAATTCTTAAAAAATTCGTCCGTCATATTGGATCCGCCATTTTGAATTTTAGAAAAAAGACTTCAGATTCGTAATCAGCGACCCCAAAAACCCCCGAGTAATGACTTTAAGGCGATTTCGATGAATTCTTAAAAAATTCGTCCCCCATATTGGATCCGCCATTTTGAATTTTAGAAAAAGGACTTCAGATTCGTAATCAGCGACCCCGAAAACCACCATAAGCATTTCTGTTTTTTAAATTAGTTTTTTAATGTAATGTATGCCGCAAAGGGTTAAGTGGGGGTCGTTGAATCCGGGGCTACAAATTACTCTGATAAGGGCGACGAATTGGCAGTTTCATAAGGGTCGGATTGGGGAGAATTTTGCGGGGTTACAAAAAGTTCGGAAGCAGGTGAATCAGGTGGTAAATTTTGATGAGGAGACGATGGCGGAGAAGAAAATTGAGGAGACGATGGTGGAGAAGAATGTTGTGGAGACGATAGCGGGGAAGAATGTTGAGGAGACAACGGCGGGAGTGATGGAGTCGTCGAGTCCGGTTCCATTGGCGTCCGTGACCGTGAAACACGGAACTGATTTTCCGGTGCACCATCTGTAAAAGAATGATTAATTATAAAACTAATAATAATTTTAATTTAAAAAAGATCCGTTGTTGTATTTAATACTTTCATTTTTAATTCTTTAAAATAAGAAACAAAAAAAATAAATTTCTCTTTTTATTTTGAAAATTTATTTATTTATAATTGTTTGTAATTGTTTATAATTTTAACGAAACTGCGTTTATTATTAATTTATTTACATTCAACAATGTTTGGTTTATCAAAAAAAAAAGATTTTTAATTTTGCTTTAAAAAGGTTGAATCTAACGAGAATTGAAAAGGTGGTAATCTGGGTTACCACTATGCAGCAAAGGGTTAAATGTTTTTTATAATAAAAAAGTTTATTTAAAATAAAAGTTTTTTACTATTTTATAATTGCTTTTTAATTAGGGAGCGTTCAAAAATGACGTCACGCACTGGGGTGGGGGGGGGTCTTTGACAAACGTGACACAATGTATTTTTTCTATAAGAAAATTTAGTAAAATTGCTTGACAGGAAGGGGGGTAGGGGTAAAAAATTTTGAAAAATTGCGTGACATCATTTGTGAACGCTCTCTTACTTGTAAACAAAAATATTATTGAAAAATTATTATTATTAATATTATTATTATTATTATTATTATTATTATTATCATTATTATTACAATTATTATTATTATTATTATTATTATTATTATTATTATAAAATTATTATTATTATTATTATTATTATTATTTATTATTATTATTATTATTATTTGAAAAAAATTTTGATTTTGTTTTGAACAGTAGGTTTAAAAACACATGAATAGTAAATTTCGAAAAGGGCTCAACTCCAAAAAGCGTAAGTGTCATTTTCGCATAACAATTGAATAGTGAAAATGACTCTTACGATTTTTAGAGTTAAGCCCTTTTCGAAATTCACGATTCATATATTTTGAAAAAAACTTTTAAAATCAATGCACTTTTTAAGGAAGCTATTAACTACTTTTTGGTAGTGAATACAACTTTTTAAATTTCGTTGAGGACGTATTGAATAACGCAAGGTTGTTAACAAGTAGTAAAATCTACTAGTCTTTTTACAGTGTATAAAATAAAATTTACGTTATTATCTGATGTATAGGAATCAAGGTGTCAACCGAACACTTTTAACGAGAAAAATGACCTCTAAATGCATGCTGAAAGGTATAGAATCAAATATTGTTATAGTAGCAGCAGTTATTTTAAAATCACAAAAAAATCAGCAAAAAATTAAGTTGTGGAATTTTATTGAAAATTTTGTTCAATTCTGTATGGAATTCTTCCAAAAAAATTCGCAAAATTACGAAAGGAATACTTTCAAAATTTTGCGGAATTCCGTATGGAATTTCCGTATGGAATTTCCGTGGAGTGATTTCCATAGAATCGTTTCACCTGGGTATAATTATAATTAGGAGAAAATTTCATTTAAATTTTAAGGAAAGTTTCGCGCTAAACATTTATTCAAGTGGGACATTTAAATTTTTACACAATTTTCACTAAACATTGTAATGAAATATTCCGAATATTTCAAATAAATCTTTAGGAATGTTTCGGTGCTGTAGGGGCGCAAATTACTGTTTATTTTATACGATTAAATAAAATACTTAGATCCATTAAATATTTTTATGGTTCATATACATATTTGTTGGATAATAGACAAGTAAAAGATTTAATTAGATCAAATCATTTTTATTTGATCCAAATAATTTTTTTTCAGTGTGGAATTAAAATGTCGCACGTGTAGAATTACATTCATGTTGTAAACAAACTCTGAAATTATTAAATTTACAGACTGGGACATTGTAATCCAAAGATTAACATCAATTACAGTGAAACCCACGTATATCGGATTTCAAGGGACCAGGAAAAATATCCGATGTAAGCGGATATCCGATATATCAGGGGAAGGGCTATATCCAAAAAATTTTCATTTAAAGTGTTGAATCAATTAAAAGCTTTTTTTTATAATTATCTAAGATTCGTTACAACTTCAGATAAAAGACATGTCAAAATAAATTCAATATTTCAGCCGTTAATGTGCCAATAATTACCCAGTATTGGGACAGAGTTCGGCCCAATTATGGCGAATCAGAATTATCAAGTATTGGTGCCAATATTGACCCAGTAATGGGACAGAGTTCGGCCTAATTAAGCGGGAATCCGAATTATGCGGGTCCGATATACAGGGTGTCCCATTTCAATTTATCAGGAGAAATAACTTTTAATCAGTTGATTTTACAAAAAAATGTTTTAGACAAAAGTTATTGTGCTCAGAGGGGGACATCCAGTGGTAAACTTGAATTTGTCCTAAATGACCTAATTTAGGTCATTTCAAGGTAAACTCATTTTTTTTAAATGGAACCACCTACTTTTCATGTTACAAATCGGAAGAGCAGGAAATTTTACGTTGAAACCGTCCAAGTACTTTTTTCGACAGGTCGACCTATTCAGGTCAAATAGGTCATAATTAATTTCACTTACAATGCCTTGGTTAGTTCTAGTCTATGTCAAATAATTTTTCATGAAGAAAGATCCAGTTTTTATGCAAGGAATCGTCAGGGCAAGAATTTTTATGTAAAAAACACTAGACCCAACCAAGGCCTTGTAGGTGAAATTGATTATGACCTATTTGACCTGGACAGTTCGACCCATCGAAAAAAGTACTTAGACGATTTCAACGTGGAATTTCCTGCTCTTCCGATTTGTAACATGAAAAGTAGATGGTTCAATTAAAAAAAATGAGTTGAAATTGAAATGACCTAATTCAGGTCATTTAGAACAAATTTAGGGTCATCACTGAATATTCCCCTTTAAGCCCAACAACTTTTGAGTGAAACATGTCTTTATAAAATTAATTAGTTTAAAGTTATTTCCCCAAATACAATAATAATTAAATGACCTGTTTGTCCTAAATAGGTCGAACTATCGAAAAAAGTGCATCAACGATTTCGACGTGGAATTTCCTGCTTTATCGATTTCCGGCGTAAAAAGTAGGTGGTTCCATTTTAAAAAAATGAGTTTACCTTGAAATGACCTAAATTAGGTCATTTAGGACAAATTCAAGTTTAACACTGGATGTCCCCCTCTGAGCACAATAACTTTTGTCTAAAACATTTTTTTGTAAAATCAACTGATTAAAAGTTATTTCGCCTGATAGATTAAAATGGGACACCCTGTATGTTGGTTTCACTGTAGTTAACGTTACTATTATTTTTATATATAGTAAAACGAACACAACCTCAAAAATCAAGGTCATATGTAAAAAAAATTTGGTTTTTGACTGAGTGGAGACGAATATAACCTCAAAATTGGGATCAGGGATCAAGAGATGACCCTCCTCCTAAAACTTTTGAAGGACAAAGATCAAAGCAAAACATAGCCTTTAATTTACGCCAAAGTTCATAGGCGTGGAGTCGAACGTAACCTCAAAATCTGGCCATAGTCATAGAAAAAAGTACTTACATAACCTAAAACTAAGGTTAGAAGGACGATATGCATGGATCATTTTAGGAAAAAATTCTTTAAAATGAAATAGTACAGATTTTTCTGAAAGAATTTGACTAAAACCAATATTTGAAAATATTTCTGTACGTCCATATGAAAAGGGACCACTTTGTTGATTTTATTTTAGGATTTTATTTTTTTATTGTTGAATATCAAACTACAAACTGTTCCACGTTAAATTATGCGTTCACGATGACTTCATTGTAATTAAAACAACTAATATTCTTATTTTTAATTTGTAACTAACATGGGAACTAATGATAGATTTGAACTTCAAACTCGTTTCTCTCTGAATTAAGTTTTTGCGAGGGGGTATTTACTACTTAAAAACGTGTACACTTGACTACCGGTATTACTCCTGATATTACTCTTATTACTACTGTTACATCCCGGTAACAAATTTTAAACTTCGTTCAATACATATATATGGGATGTTCCACGTCAAGCGGACCAAAGCTCTGCCCATAATTATACGCAATATAAATAAACTTATAATATATGAAAATGTTCGTACACATGTAAAGTTTCAAAAAATGAGTGGCAAATTAAAAAATTTATAATAATGCTTTTGTTATAACAATTATAAACCATCATAAATGGAAATGCGTAAGTAAAAAAATTTCTCATTCAAAGAAAAAAATTTTAAATTCTAAAGTCATTGTTGTTTTTAATGTTTCCGGGGTAGCTGATTACGAATCTGATGTCACAATTAAAAAATTCAAAATGGCGGATCTAATATGGCGGTCGAATTTGAAAAAAATCGTCCAATTCATTTGAAACTTGTTACTCGGGGGTTCTCGTTGTCGCTGATTACGAATCTGATGTCAGACTTGAAAAATATAAAATGGCGGATCCAATATGGCGGCCGAATTAAAAACAAATCGTCCAATTCGTTTGAAACTTGTTACTCGGGGGTTTTCAGGGTTGCTGATTACGAATCTGATGTCAGAAATAAGAAATTTTAAATGGCGGATTAAAAAAGACTATTAGAAATGTTTTAAACTTGTTACTCTGAGCTTTTTAAGTTGCCGATCACGAATTTGTCACGAGAGATTGAAGAAAAAATATTAATAAAAAAATCATTTGTATGGATCTTGTAAATTATAGGTTTTCGTATTCAAAATAATTTTTGCAGTTACTCATTACCACTCTAGTATTGGATAACTGCGAGTGATGTGGTTGCATTTGAGTACCTAAATACTACTAGCTTCTTGTCTGAAGTAACTATGAATGAGTTTGCTGATTGGATTTTTGTAGCAGAAGGAGCTTTGGAAAATCTTTTATTATATGAACGCTTAATTATTTTATGGTCTTGTTTTGTATAATAGATAAATCGTGTCGTTTTAATGTGCTCTTTCACATGCAAAAGTCAGAAATTGTTTATGTCAATTACTTTTGACACTATAACGTTCTAAAGACTGTCATGTCAAGCGTGTTCCTTGTTTCTGCTTCTACTTTTATCGCTTGCCATGTGAAATTTACTTTTGGGAGCTAAGCCTTGTTTTATCGTGGGCGCTCACATTTAATGAATTAATGAATGTTAAAAAATCAAAATTTCACATTTTAGCTAAAAAAATTTGTGTTTTTTTAAATTCCAGTTAATAAATAAAATAATTGAATTCCTTGCATTTAAACGAATCGATTCGTATATATAATATAAAGTATATGTTACACCCAAAATGAATTGAAATTTTCTTAATTGAGTCGCCGTAAAGTAAAACCACACATAAAATTCTGACTCCCATTGAATTAACATGGCCATCAGAATTTTATGTGTAGTTTTACTTTCCGCCGACTCAATTTTCCAAAAATTTTTATTAATTTAAATCAATTTTTAACTCGAAATATTTAAATGCAATCAATTGAATTAGAAAAATTCATAGCTTCCTCCACGAGGAAGCAAATTTTTTGCTTTACACAATGAGGAAGCAAAATGTTTATGAAATAAACATAAAGGATCCCCTCTTTGTTTAAGTTTCAACATAATCAATTTCTTATTTCTGACATCAGATTTGTAATTAGCGACCCTGAAAACCCTCGAGTAACAAGTTTCAAACGAATTGGACGATTTGTTTTTAATTCGGCCGCCATATTGGATCCGCCATTTTATATTTTTCAAGTCTGACATCAGATTCGTAATCAGCGACAACGAGAACCCCCGAGTAACAACAAATACTAATTGTCAACTTGACTGGAAATCGACAAGTTCCGCAGAAATAGTCTGTATCTTGTACTTGTGAAATTTCTCATCTCCACGTATAAAGTCGTTGAGCACGGCATCAACATGTTTCATCATTATTGTAATCTTCCATATTTTGCATCATTGAGTCTTTTCCGCGGACATTCGTGTATGTCCGTCATGTGAAAGACCTTGTAACTTTTGTGTATCAACTCAAATTGGGGTTGACCACCACTCAAATTTAATTGTTATTGAACGTAGAACAAAGAACAATACTTATTTTCTTAATTGCAAACTGTCATGTTTTATATGCGGGGAAAATTCATTAATTAGACTAACTGTTTTGGCGGAGGCAATTTCTACGCATATAAAACTCGAGTGCATCGAATGAAAAAAAGTTTCATTGCTACATGATCTGTTCGCGATACCAATCAATAAAAAGTGGGGCTCAACCCCAATATCTGTTAATGCTTAAGATATATGATAGCTATACATGTTGGCATATTTTTTAGCACGAGCTTTTCCGCGGAAAATATAGACTTTTTTTTTTTTAAATTACAAGTGTGGGATACAATTTGTTTCTTGAATTTAGTGCTAGGTATGTATATAAGTGTAATATCCCCGGAAAAGGTAGACTAATTGTCAACTTGACTGGAAATCGACAAGTTCCGCAGAAATAGTCTGTATCTTGTACTTGTGAAATTTCTCATCTCCACGCATAAAGTCGTTGAGCACGGCATCAACATGTTTCATCATTATTGTAATCTTCCATATTTTGCATCATTGAGTCTTTTCCGCGGACATTCGTGTATGTCCGTCATGTGAAAGACCTTGTAACTTTTGTGTATCAACTCAAATTGGGGTTGACCACCACTCAAATTTAATTGTTATTGAACGTAGAACAAAGAACAATACTTATTTTCTTAATTGCAAACTGTCATGTTTTATATGCGGGGAAAATTCATTAATTAGACTAACTGTTTTGGCGGAGGCAATTTCTACGCATATAAAACTCGAGTGCATCGAATGAAAAAAAGTTTCATTGCTACATGATCTGTTCGCGATACCAATCAATAAAAAGTGGGGCTCAACCCCAATATCTGTTAATGCTTAAGATATATGATAGCTATACATGTTGGCATATTTTTTAGCACGAGCTTTTCCGCGGAAAATATAGACTTTTTTTTTTTAAATTACAAGTGTGGGATACAATTTGTTTCTTGAATTTAGTGCTAGGTATGTATATAAGTGTAATATCCCCGGAAAAGGTAGACTAATTGTCAACTTGACTGGAAATCGACAAGTTCCGCAGAAATAGTCTGTATCTTGTACTTGTGAAATTTCTCATCTCCACGCATAAAGTCGTAGAGCACGGCATCAACATGTTTCATCATTATTGTAATCTTCCATATTTTGCATCATTAAGTCTTTTCCGCGGACATTCGTGTATGTCCGTCATGTGAAAGACCTTGTAACTTTTGTGTATCAACTCAAATTGGGGTTGACCACCACTCAAATTTAATTGTTATTGAACGTAGAACAAAGAACAATACTTATTTTCTTAATTGCAAACTGTCATGTTTTATATGCGGGGAAAATTCATTAATTAGACTAACTGTTTTGGCGGAGGCAATTTCTACGCATATAAAACTCGAGTGCATCGAATGAAAAAAAGTTTCATTGCTACATGATCTGTTCGCGATACCAATCAATAAAAAGTGGGGCTCAACCCCAATATCTGTTAATGCTTAAGATATATGATAGCTATACATGTTGGCATATTTTTTAGTACGAGCTTTTCCGCGGAAAATATAGACTTTTTTTTAAATTACAAGTGTGGAATACAATTTGTTTCTTGAATTTAGTGCTAGGTATGTATATAAGTGTAATATCCCCGGAAAAGGTAGACTAATTGTCAACTTGACTGGAAATCGACAAGTTCCGCAGAAATAGTCTGTATCTTGTACTTGTGAAATTTCTCATCTCCACGTATAAAGTCGTTGAGCACGGCATCAACATGTTTCATCATTATTGTAATCTTCCATGTTTTGCATCATTGAGTCTTTTCCGCCGACATTCGTGTATGTCCGTCATGTGAAAGACCTTGTAACTTTTGTGTATCAACTCAAATTGGGGTTGACCACCACTCAAATTTAATTGTTATTGAACGTAGAACAAAGAACAATACTTATTTTCTTAATTGCAAACTGTCATGTTTTATATGCGGGGAAAATTCATTAATTAGACTAACTGTTTTGGCGGAGGCAATTTCTACGCATATAAAACTCGAGTGCATCGAATGAAAAAAAGTTTCATTGCTACATGATCTGTTCGCGATACCAATCAATAAAAAGTGGGGCTCAACCCCAATATCTGTTAATGCTTAAGATATATGATAGCTATACATGTTGGCATATTTTTTAGTACGAGCTTTTCCGCGGAAAATATAGACTTTTTTTTAAATTACAAGTGTGGAATACAATTTGTTTCTTGAATTTAGTGCTAGGTATGTATATAAGTGTAATATCCCCGGAAAAGGTAGACTAATTGTCAACTTGACTGGAAATCGACAAGTTCCGCAGAAATAGTCTGTATCTTGTACTTGTGAAATTTCTCATCTCCACGTATAAAGTCGTTGAGCACGGCATCAACATGTTTCATCATTATTGTAATCTTCCATGTTTTGCATCATTGAGTCTTTTCCGCCGACATTCGTGTATGTCCGTCATGTGAAAGACCTTGTAACTTTTGTGTATCAACTCAAATTGGGGTTGACCACCACTCAAATTTAATTGTTATTGAACGTAGAACAAAGAACAATACTTATTTTCTTAATTGCAAACTGTCATGTTTTATATGCGGGGAAAATTCATTAATTAGACTAACTGTTTTGGCGGAGGCAATTTCTACGCATATAAAACTCGAGTGCATCGAATGAAAAAAAGTTTCATTGCTACATGATCTGTTCGCGATACCAATCAATAAAAAGTGGAGCTCAACCCCAATATCTGTTAATGCTTAAGATATATGATAGCTATACATGTTGGCATATTTTTTAGCACGAGCTTTTCCGCGGAAAATATAGACTTTTTTTTTTTTTTAAATTACAAGTGTGGGATACAATTTGTTTCTTGAATTTAGTGCTAGGTATGTATATAAGTGTAATATCCCCGGAAAAGGTAGACTAATTGTCAACTTGACTGGAAATCGACAAGATCCGCAGAAATAGTCTGTATCTTGTACTTGTGAAATTTCTCATCTCCACGTATAAAGTCGTTGAGCACGGCATCAACATGTTTCATCATTATTGTAATCTTCCATGTTTTGCATCATTGAGTCTTTTCCGCCGACATTCGTGTATGTCCGTCATGTGAAAGACCTTGTAACTTTTGTGTATCAACTCAAATTGGGGTTGACCACCACTCAAATTTAATTGTTATTGAACGTAGAACAAAGAACAATACTTATTTTCTTAATTGCAAACTGTCATGTTTTATATGCGGGGAAAATTCATTAATTAGACTAACTGTTTTGGCGGAGGCAATTTCTACGCATATAAAACTCGAGTGCATCGAATGAAAAAAAGTTTCATTGCTACATGATCTGTTCGCGATACCAATCAATAAAAAGTGGAGCTCAACCCCAATATCTGTTAATGCTTAAGATATATGATAGCTATACATGTTGGCATATTTTTTAGCACGAGCTTTTCCGCGGAAAATATAGACTTTTTTTTTTTTAAATTACAAGTGTGGGATACAATTTGTTTCTTGAATTTAGTGCTAGGTATGTATATAAGTGTAATATCCCCGGAAAAGGTAGACTAATTGTCTACTTGCATGGAAATCGACAAGTTCCGCAGAAATAGTCTGTATCTTGTACTTGTGAAATTTCTCATCTCCACGTATAATGTCGTTGAGCACGGCATCAACATGTTTCATCATGATTGTAATCTTCCAACTTTTGCATCATTAAGTCTTTTCCGCGGACATTCGTGTATGTCCGTCATGTGAAAGAGCTTGTAACTTTTGTGTATCAGCTCAAATTGGGGTTGACCACCACTCAAATTTAATTGTTATTGAACGTAGAACAAAGAACAATACTTATTTTCTCAATTGCCAATTGTCATGTTTCATATGCGGGAAAAATTCATTAATTAGATTAACTGTTTTGGCGGAGGCAATTTCTACGCATATAAAACTCGAGTGCATCGAATGAAAAAAAGTTTCATTGCTACATGATCTGTTCGCGATACCAATCAATAAAAAGTGGGGCTCAACCCCAATATCTGTTAATGCTTAAGATATATGATAGCTATACATGTTGGCATATTTTTTAGCACGAGCTTTTCCGCGGAAAATATAGACTTTTTTTTTTTTAAATTACAAGTGTGGGATACAATTTGTTTCTTGAATTTAGTGCTAGGTATGTATATAAGTGTAATATCCCCGGAAAAGGTAGACTAATTGTCAACTTGACTGGAAATCGACAAGTTCCGCAGAAATAGTCTGTATCTTGTACTTGTGAAATTTCTCATCTCCACGCATAAAGTCGTTGAGCACGGCATCAACATGTTTTATCATTATTGTAATCTTCCATATTTTGCATCATTAAGTCTTTTCCGCGGACATTCGTGTATGTCCGTCATGTGAAAGACCTTGTAACTTTTGTGTATCAACTCAAATTGGGGTTGACCACCACTCAAATTTAATTGTTATTGAACGTAGAACAAAGAACAATACTTATTTTCTCAATTGCCAATTGTCATGTTTCATATGCGGGAAAAATTCATTAATTAGATTAACTGTTTTGGCGGAGGCAATTTCTACGCATATAAAACTCGAGTGCATCGAATGAAAAAAAAGTTTCATTGCTACATGATCTGTTCGCGATACCAATCAATAAAAAGTGGGGCTCAACCCCAATATCTGTTAATGCTTAAGATATATGATAGCTATACATGTTGGCATATTTTTTAGTACGAGCTTTTCCGCGGAAAATATAGACTTTTTTTTTAAATTACAAGTGTGGAATACAATTTGTTTCTTGAATTTAGTGCTAGGTTTGTATATAAGTGTAATATCCCCGGAACAGGTAGACTAATTGTCAACTTGACTGGAAATCGACAAGTTCCGCAGAAATAGTCTGTATCTTGTACTTGTGAAATTTCTCATCTCCACGTATAAAGTCGTTGAGCACGGCATCAACATGTTTCATCATTATTGTAATCTTCCATGTTTTGCATCATTGAGTCTTTTCCGCCGACATTCGTGTATGTCCGTCATGTGAAAGACCTTGTAACTTTTGTGTATCAACTCAAATTGGGGTTGACCACCACTCAAATTTAATTGTTATTGAACGTAGAACAAAGAACAATACTTATTTTCTTAATTGCAAACTGTCATGTTTTATATGCGGGGAAAATTCATTAATTAGACTAACTGTTTTGGCGGAGGCAATTTCTACGCATATAAAACTCGAGTGCATCGAATGAAAAAAAGTTTCATTGCTACATGATCTGTTCGCGATACCAATCAATAAAAAGTGGAGCTCAACCCCAATATCTGTTAATGCTTAAGATATATGATAGCTATACATGTTGGCATATTTTTTAGCACGAGCTTTTCCGCGGAAAATATAGACTTTTTTTTTTTTAAATTACAAGTGTGGGATACAATTTGTTTCTTGAATTTAGTGCTAGGTATGTATATAAGTGTAATATCCCCGGAAAAGGTAGACTAATTGTCTACTTGCATGGAAATCGACAAGTTCCGCAGAAATAGTCTGTATCTTGTACTTGTGAAATTTCTCATCTCCACGTATAATGTCGTTGAGCACGGCATCAACATGTTTCATCATGATTGTAATCTTCCAACTTTTGCATCATTAAGTCTTTTCCGCGGACATTCGTGTATGTCCGTCATGTGAAAGAGCTTGTAACTTTTGTGTATCAGCTCAAATTGGGGTTGACCACCACTCAAATTTAATTGTTATTGAACGTAGAACAAAGAACAATACTTATTTTCTCAATTGCCAATTGTCATGTTTCATATGCGGGAAAAATTCATTAATTAGATTAACTGTTTTGGCGGAGGCAATTTCTACGCATATAAAACTCGAGTGCATCGAATGAAAAAAAGTTTCATTGCTACATGATCTGTTCGCGATACCAATCAATAAAAAGTGGGGCTCAACCCCAATATCTGTTAATGCTTAAGATATATGATAGCTATACATGTTGGCATATTTTTTAGCACGAGCTTTTCCGCGGAAAATATAGACTTTTTTTTTTTAAATTACAAGTGTGGGATACAATTTGTTTCTTGAATTTAGTGCTAGGTATGTATATAAGTGTAATATCCCCGGAAAAGGTAGACTAATTGTCAACTTGACTGGAAATCGACAAGTTCCGCAGAAATAGTCTGTATCTTGTACTTGTGAAATTTCTCATCTCCACGTATAAAGTCGTTGAGCACGGCATCAACATGTTTCATCATTATTGTAATCTTCCATGTTTTGCATCATTGAGTCTTTTCCGCCGACATTCGTGTATGTCCGTCATGTGAAAGACCTTGTAACTTTTGTGTATCAACTCAAATTGGGGTTGACCACCACTCAAATTTAATTGTTATTGAACGTAGAACAAAGAACAATACTTATTTTCTTAATTGCAAACTGTCATGTTTTATATGCGGGGAAAATTCATTAATTAGACTAACTGTTTTGGCGGAGGCAATTTCTACGCATATAAAACTCGAGTGCATCGAATGAAAAAAAGTTTCATTGCTACATGATCTGTTCGCGATACCAATCAATAAAAAGTGGAGCTTAACCCCAATATCTGTTAATGCTTAAGATATATGATAGCTATACATGTTGGCATATTTTTTAGCACAAGCTTTTCCGCGGAAAATATAGACTTTTTTTTTTTTAAATTACAAGTGTGGGATACAATTTGTTTCTTGAATTTAGTGCTAGGTATGTATATAAGTGTAATATCCCCGGAAAAGGTAGACTAATTGTCTACTTGCATGGAAATCGACAAGTTCCGCAGAAATAGTCTGTATCTTGTACTTGTGAAATTTCTCATCTCCACGTATAATGTCGTTGAGCACGGCATCAACATGTTTCATCATGATTGTAATCTTCCAACTTTTGCATCATTAAGTCTTTTCCGCGGACATTCGTGTATGTCCGTCATGTGAAAGAGCTTGTAACTTTTGTGTATCAGCTCAAATTGGGGTTGACCACCACTCAAATTTAATTGTTATTGAACGTAGAACAAAGAACAATACTTATTTTCTCAATTGCCAATTGTCATGTTTCATATGCGGGAAAAATTCATTAATTAGATTAACTGTTTTGGCGGAGGCAATTTCTACGCATATAAAACTCGAGTGCATCGAATGAAAAAAAGTTTCATTGCTACATGATCTGTTCGCGATACCAATCAATAAAAAGTTGGGCTCAACCCCAATATCTGTTAATGCTTAAGATATATGATAGCTATACATGTTGGCATATTTTTTAGCACGAGCTTTTCCGCGGAAAATATAGACTTTTTTTTTTTTAAATTACAAGTGTGGGATACAATTTGTTTCTTGAATTTAGTGCTAGGTATGTATATAAGTGTAATATCCCCGGAAAAGGTAGACTAATTGTCAACTTGACTGGAAATCGACAAGTTCCGCAGAAATAGTCTGTATCTTGTACTTGTGAAATTTCTCATCTCCACGCATAAAGTCGTTGAGCACGGCATCAACATGTTTCATCATTATTGTAATCTTCCATATTTTGCATCATTAAGTCTTTTCCGCGGACATTCGTGTATGTCCGTCATGTGAAAGACCTTGTAACTTTTGTGTATCAACTCAAATTGGGGTTGACCACCACTCAAATTTAATTGTTATTGAACGTAGAACAAAGAACAATACTTATTTTCTCAATTGCCAATTGTCATGTTTCATATGCGGGAAAAATTCATTAATTAGATTAACTGTTTTGGCGGAGGCAATTTCTACGCATATAAAACTCGAGTGCATCGAATGAAAAAAAGTTTCATTGCTACATGATCTGTTCGCGATACCAATCAATAAAAAGTGGGGCTCAACCCCAATATCTGTTAATGCTTAAGATATATGATAGCTATACATGTTGGCATATTTTTTAGTACGAGCTTTTCCGCGGAAAATATAGACTTTTTTTTTAAATTACAAGTGTGGAATACAATTTGTTTCTTGAATTTAGTGCTAGGTTTGTATATAAGTGTAATATCCCCGGAACAGGTAGACTAATTGTCAACTTGACTGGAAATCGACAAGTTCCGCAGAAATAGTCTGTATCTTGTACTTGTGAAATTTCTCATCTCCACGTATAAAGTCGTTGAGCACGGTATCAACATGTTTCATCATTGTTGTAATCTTCCAACTTTTGCATCATTAAGTCTTTTCCGCGGACATTCGTGTATGTCCGTCATGTGAAAGAGCTTGTAACTTTTGTGTATCAGCTCAAATTGGGGTTGACCACCACTCAAATTTAATTGTTATTGAACGTAGAACAAAGAACAATACTTATTTTCTCAATTGCCAATTGTCATGTTTTATATGCGGGGAAAATTCATTAATTAGACTAACTGTTTTGGCGGAGGCAATTTCTACGCATATAAAACTCGAGTGCATCGAATGAAAAAAAGTTTCATTGCTACATGATCTGTACGCGATACCAATCAATAAAAAGTGGAGCTCAACCCCAATATCTGTTAATGCTTAAGATATATGATAGCTATACATGTTGGCATATTTTTTAGCACGAGCTTTTCCGCGGAAAATATAGACTTTTTTTTTTTTTAAATTACAAGTGTGGGATACAATTTGTTTCTTGAATTTAGTGCTAGGTATGTATATAAGTGTAATATCCCCGGAAAAGGTAGACTAATTGTCTACTTGCATGGAAATCGACAAGTTCCGCAGAAATAGTCTGTATCTTGTACTTGTGAAATTTCTCATCTCCACGTATAATGTCGTTGAGCACGGCATCAACATGTTTCATCATGATTGTAATCTTCCAACTTTTGCATCATTAAGTCTTTTCCGCGGACATTCGTGTATGTCCGTCATGTGAAAGAGCTTGTAACTTTTGTGTATCAGCTCAAATTGGGGTTGACCACCACTCAAATTTAATTGTTATTGAACGTAGAACAAAGAACAATACTTATTTTCTTAATTGCAAACTGTCATGTTTTATATGCGGGGAAAATTCATTAATTAGACTAACTGTTTTGGCGGAGGCAATTTCTACGCATATAAAACTCGAGTGCATCGAATGAAAAAAAGTTTCATTGCTACATGATCTGTTCGCGATACCAATCAATAAAAAGTGGGGCTCAACCCCAATATCTGTTAATGCTTAAGATATATGATAGCTATACATGTTGGCATATTTTTTAGCACGAGCTTTTCCGCGGAAAATATAGACTTTTTTTTTTTAAATTACAAGTGTGGGATACAATTTGTTTCTTGAATTTAGTGCTAGGTATGTATATAAGTGTAATATCCCCGGAAAAGGTAGACTAATTGTCTACTTGCATGGAAATCGACAAGTTCCGCAGAAATAGTCTGTATCTTGTACTTGTGAAATTTCTCATCTCCACGTATAATGTCGTTGAGCACGGCATCAACATGTTTCATCATGATTGTAATCTTCCAACTTTTGCATCATTAAGTCTTTTCCGCGGACATTCGTGTATGTCCGTCATGTGAAAGAGCTTGTAACTTTTGTGTATCAGCTCAAATTGGGGTTGACCACCACTCAAATTTAATTGTTATTGAACGTAGAACAAAGAACAATACTTATTTTCTCAATTGCCAATTGTCATGTTTCATATGCGGGAAAAATTCATTAATTAGATTAACTGTTTTGGCGGAGGCAATTTCTACGCATATAAAACTCGAGTGCATCGAATGAAAAAAAGTTTCATTGCTACATGATCTGTTCGCGATACCAATCAATAAAAAGTGGGGCTCAACCCCAATATCTGTTAATGCTTAAGATATATGATAGCTATACATGTTGGCATATTTTTTAGCACGAGCTTTTCCGCGGAAAATATAGACTTTTTTTTTTTAAATTACAAGTGTGGGATACAATTTGTTTCTTGAATTTAGTGCTAGGTATGTATATAAGTGTAATATCCCCGGAAAAGGTAGACTAATTGTCTACTTGCATGGAAATCGACAAGTTCCGCAGAAATAGTCTGTATCTTGTACTTGTGAAATTTCTCATCTCCACGTATAAAGTCGTTGAGCACGGTATCAACATGTTTCATCATTGTTGTAATCTTCCAACTTTTGCATCATTAAGTCTTTTCCGCGGACATTCGTGTATGTCCGTCATGTGAAAGACCTTGTAACTTTTGTGTATCAACTCAAATTGGGGTTGACCACCACTCAAATTTAATTGTTATTGAACGTAGAACAAAGAACAATACTTATTTTCTTAATTGCAAACTGTCATGTTTTATATGCGGGGAAAATTCATTAATTAGACTAACTGTTTTGGCGGAGGCAATTTCTACGCATATAAAACTCGAGTGCATCGAATGAAAAAAAGTTTCATTGCTACATGATCTGTTCGCGATACCAATCAATAAAAAGTGGGGCTCAACCCCAATATCTGTTAATGCTTAAGATATATGATAGCTATACATGTTGGCATATTTTTTAGTACGAGCTTTTCCGCGGAAAATATAGACTTTTTTTTTTAATTTACAAGTGTGGAATACAATTTGTTTCTTGAATTTAGTGCTAGGTATGTATATAAGTGTAATATCCCCGGAACAGGTAGACTAATTGTCAACATGACTGGAAATCGACAAGTTCCGCAGAAATAGTCTGTATCTTGTACTTGTGAAATTTCTCATCTCCACGTATAAAGTCGTTGAGCACGGCATCAACATGTTTCATCATTATTGTAATCTTCCATGTTTTGCATCATTGAGTCTTTTCCGCCGACATTCGTGTATGTCCGTCATGTGAAAGAGCTTGTAACTTTTGTGTATCAGCTCAAATTGGGGTTGACCACCACTCAAATTTAATTGTTATTGAACGTAGAACAAAGAACAATACTTATTTTCTTAATTGCAAACTGTCATGTTTTATATGCGGGGAAAATTCATTAATTAGACTAACTGTTTTGGCGGAGGCAATTTCTACGCATATAAAACTCGAGTGCATCGAATGAAAAAAAGTTTCATTGCTACATGATCTGTTCGCGATACCAATCAATAAAAAGTGGGGCTCAACCCCAATATCTGTTAATGCTTAAGATATATGATAGCTATACATGTTGGCATATTTTTTAGCACGAGCTTTTCCGCGGAAAATATAGACTTTTTTTTTTTAAATTACAAGTGTGGGATACAATTTGTTTCTTGAATTTAGTGCTAGGTATGTATATAAGTGTAATATCCCCGGAAAAGGTAGACTAATTGTCTACTTGCATGGAAATCGACAAGTTCCGCAGAAATAGTCTGTATCTTGTACTTGTGAAATTTCTCATCTCCACGTATAAAGTCGTTGAGCACGGTATCAACATGTTTCATCATTGTTGTAATCTTCCAACTTTTGCATCATTAAGTCTTTTCCGCGGACATTCGTGTATGTCCGTCATGTGAAAGACCTTGTAACTTTTGTGTATCAACTCAAATTGGGGTTGACCACCACTCAAATTTAATTGTTATTGAACGTAGAACAAAGAACAATACTTATTTTCTTAATTGCAAACTGTCATGTTTTATATGCGGGGAAAATTCATTAATTAGACTAACTGTTTTGGCGGAGGCAATTTCTACGCATATAAAACTCGAGTGCATCGAATGAAAAAAAGTTTCATTGCTACATGATCTGTTCGCGATACCAATCAATAAAAAGTGGGGCTCAACCCCAATATCTGTTAATGCTTAAGATATATGATAGCTATACATGTTGGCATATTTTTTAGTACGAGCTTTTCCGCGGAAAATATAGACTTTTTTTTTTAATTTACAAGTGTGGAATACAATTTGTTTCTTGAATTTAGTGCTAGGTATGTATATAAGTGTAATATCCCCGGAACAGGTAGACTAATTGTCAACATGACTGGAAATCGACAAGTTCCGCAGAAATAGTCTGTATCTTGTACTTGTGAAATTTCTCATCTCCACGTATAAAGTCGTTGAGCACGGCATCAACATGTTTCATCATTATTGTAATCTTCCATGTTTTGCATCATTGAGTCTTTTCCGCCGACATTCGTGTATGTCCGTCATGTGAAAGACCTTGTAACTTTTGTGTATCAACTCAAATTGGGGTTGACCACCACTCAAATTTAATTGTTATTGAACGTAGAACAAAGAACAATACTTATTTTCTTAATTGCAAACTGTCATGTTTTATATGCGGGGAAAATTCATTAATTAGACTAACTGTTTTGGCGGAGGCAATTTCTACGCATATAAAACTCGAGTGCATCGAATGAAAAAAAGTTTCATTGCTACATGATCTGTTCGCGATACCAATCAATAAAAAGTGGGGCTCAACCCCAATATCTGTTAATGCTTAAGATATATGATAGCTATACATGTTGGCATATTTTTTAGCACGAGCTTTTCCGCGGAAAATATAGACTTTTTTTTTTAAATTACAAGTGTGGGATACAATTTGTTTCTTGAATTTAGTGCTACGTATGTATATAAGTGTAATGTCCCCGGAAAAAAAAATAATTATGAACAACTGCTAACATTACTTTATTCGAGACAAGTGATCACTTTTGAAAAATGGGACATATAACAACTTGGAATTATGTAAATGCAATGTGCACCAAATTCTGTAATATTTATCCTGTAATCCTATAACGGACAACTGCTAACATTCATACATATATATATACATGTGGACAAGCGATCACTCTTGATAAATTAGACAAATATCAATGTACTATTCAAAAAGTGATGGATCTGAGTTGATATATGGTTAGTCATACATTTAGTTTTTTGTTATTATCACAATACTCACATGAGCCCAAAACCTAATGGTATATACAAGTATCATAATAAATTATTATTTCTCTGGAAGTATAAGGGTTGTTTTTCGCTTAATTTTTAAATTTTTTTTTAACAGTGATGTTCTATACCTTTCGAGTCTAAAATTAAATTGAAAAATGTATTATTAAGACAGTGTAGGAATAAGAAATGTGTAAATACAGTAAAACTTACTTACAAATATTTTTTGCAAACTGATTTTATTTTTCTGTGCTTTAAAGAGTGCACAGTATTCATTTGTTTTAATAAGTTTTGCGCTGCTGTTATATTTTTGTTACATTTCCGAATTGAACTTTGTAAGGCTAGAGATAATTCATGATGCACTTCATGTTTATTTTGTATTTTAAAAATCCATCTACAGATTCTGTTGGCTGTACTTAGAGACATGTTTGTAATGCTTCTAGCTTTTATGTATGAATATTTTTCGTAGAAACTAAAAAAAATATTTTTTACAGTATTAACCCACATAGCACAATATGTTATATCGAGTTTACAGAAGGCTTAAGAAATGTAATGTAACATTGTAAACTATCTGTAGACTTACTGTAAACTTAAAATGTCTGCTTCACTGAAAGCCTACATATATGCTTGAGGTAATCTTGCATGGTATGGCCGAGGTAACATTACATGGCAAGGTTCGTAAGTTCACATGGTAAGGTTACCTCGACAATACCATGTAAGGTTACCTCGGGCATACATGTAGGCTTTCAGTGAAGCGGACATTTTAAGTTCACAGTAAGCCCACAGACAATTTACGATGTTACCTTACATTTCTTTCATGTAAGCTTTCTGTAAACTCGATGTAATGTATTGTGCTGTGTGGGAAGTGATATAAGTATTAATAATATATAGAAAGAAGTATACATACTATTTTACACAATATACGACAGAAATTGTTGAAGAGTAATGAAAAGCATCAGTTTTTAAAAATTTTATAATTCCTCCATTTTGTAGTAAATATTTGCCTAGAGATAAGTCCTTTTTTTTTGATATTTTTCCAGTAAATTTCAATGCGTGAATGCGAATATGCTGGCAATCATCTTTGTCAGATAAATTAAAATGACGTTTAGTATTTTTTAAATAATCTATTAACTGTTTTAGATGATGGACATGACGATCAAAATATTTGGCATCATACAAAACCATTTTTCGTGTCATAGTTGAGCAGAAGGTACACTGAGACAATTTAGGTTGCTTCCAGAATGGGTCAAAACTCAATGCAGACGCAACGTGTCTCAATGCTAAGTATGATCCCATGTAAGCCCTCAGTCCCATGTGGTAGAATTGTAGAATAGTGGAACAGATTCGACCAATTAGATGCTTAGATTTTTTGAAAATTGTTTCTGATTGGTCAAATCTGTTCCACTATTTTACTATTCTACCACATGGGACTGCACCCTAAATGTTCCGGGGCACGGAGTCTTAGGGGCCCTGCCGTTCGGGTTTAAAAAAAAATAAATATAAAGAAAATTTTATTTAAATATTGTGGATTAAAATGTCTGAATAAAATAGTTGTATTGAAGTATTAAAATCTGAAATAATTCAAATAAAAACCGATCTTCATTAAAAAATAATTTAAGCATTTTTAATCCTACTATGGGGCCCGCCAAAGTTGATTTTCCCAGGGCCCGTGTCAGCTCTTCACGGCCCTGAACGTTAGTCCCAATGAGCCAAAACCAAGAAGATTAGGAACAGGAGGAATAACTCCTGTGGTGGGGGTAAGAGAGCGTTGAGGCAATGTACGGGCACAATGCTGGTGGCAAGTAGTTTGTGCAGTAGACCAAATTAGGTTTCTGCGCATACTGACATGATTTCTGCTGGTTTATCCTTTGTTTAAGGCCAACGCACAATAGAAACGTAACCGGAATCGCAATCGTAATCGTAAACGGAAGAATGAGTTAGAGAAGGATAAACAATATACCTAATCTTCTCTAACTCATTCCTCCGGTTACGTTTGCGATTGCGTTTACGATTATGACGTCATTAACCGTCGAAAACCTTAAAGGAGCTTCTACAATACCTCCAAAAAGCAAGTCCAACTCCAAGTCCAAGTCCCTTGGAGATGGATGCGCGCGCATCATGTTGACTTTTATTTTTTAAGATAATTGATGGTAATTACTCATTATTAGTTAATTAATTGTTAAATTATTAATTAATTACTCATAATTTAATAATTAATTACAATTTATTATCAATTATCTTAAAAAAATAAAAGTCAACATGATGCGCGCGCATCCATCTCCAAGGGACTTGGACTTGGACTTGGAGTTGGACTTGCTTTTGGAGGTATTGTAGAAGCTCCTTAACTTACGCTCAACCTCGCAACCCTGCTTTCCTCCAAAAGGGCAGATATTGCCAACTTGAAATTAATTCAAAAATACCAACTTAATTATAAGTTTCAGTGTGAAACTTTCTGGCTTTCAGAAGTTTCATTATTTTGAAACTTTCAGTGGAAACTTTCAAAAGGAAACTTTAACTTGTCCATTGCTACCCCCACCACAGGAGTTATTCCTTTTGTATCTTAGCCCAACTTTGGACCAACCTTGGACCAACATGTTGCGAGGCATTGAACGTCCTTTGTTCCAAATTATACGTTATTCAGGCGGCCATCTTCGTCGGAGTCAGTCGATTTGTCTAGTCAGAGCGTCGGTTTCAGTTAGAATGTAGTTTTTAATTAAAGTTTTAATTAAAGTGTAGTTTTTAATTAAAGTGTAGTTTTTAATTAATGTGTAGTTTTTAATTAAAGTGTAGTTTTTAATTAAAGTGTAGTTTTTAATTAAGATGTAGTTTTCAATTAGAGTGCTGTTTTTAAAACAAAAAAAATGGTATTCATACAAGAGCGGAAGGTGGAGGACTTTTTCAAATTCGCTAGAAGTGTGCGGTACAGTATAGTTTCCCGTATTCGGGTTAATAAGTTTCGCAATAATTACGGCTTCGATTCCTCCGTCGATGAAGATCTTTCAAGTGTCGGTATCGGTGTTGCTGAAGGGAAGATTTCCACGGAAAATACTGATCAATTGGATGCGGGAATTCCGCCATGTCTTGGTGTTGAAGAAGAGAAGATTTCCGCGGATGTTGCTGAAGGGAAGATTTCCACGGAAAATACTGATCGACTGGATGCGGGAATTCCGCCATGTCTTGGTGTTGAAGAAGAGAAGATTTCCGCGGATGTTGAAGAAGAGAAGACTTCCGCGGATGTTGAAGAAGAGAAGATTTCCGCGGAAGTTGAAGAACAATTGGACAAATTGGCACACTTGGCAGAAGAGGCGGAGACTGGTTCCGCGGATGATTCGGGTTTTTTTTCGGGGGAGAGTTCGATTCACGAGGACAATGTAGTAAGTCAACTCTACGAAAAAATTGTCATAAATTGTCAGATTACAAAAAGAGAATTAATAGCTAAAGTAATGCAAAAGGAAGCATTAAACTATAAAGTTGAGGGGACTGCTTGTGAATTGTACGCAGCAGCCGTGATAATGAAGAGGCTTGTGGTCTTAGACTTTTTCCGAAATAATTATGTGAAATCTCTCTGTAAACTTTTCAATAATGTTCATGGTTTGCCATTTCACACGGTCATTTATTTCTTCCTCAAGTGCCCGCCTTTGTTTGTGAGAACCGCTTTCCGTTGTTTAGCGAAAGATAAGTTCCAATTTATTTTCAACATTTTGTTGCATTCGAACGCGGCAACTGAAATTTTAAATCTAATAGAGTCCATTTCCAAAGATAATCTAAAGCGGGTCGAACTTTACAAACAATTGAAACGAATCTTCCAGGCAAGCAAAGTGAAAAAATTAAAAAATGCAAATCAAGTTGAACAATTTTGCGAAAATAAAAACCATTGTAAAGTACTGTTAGCGATTGTTCTCGATCATGGCTATCTTGATTACAGCAAAAAATGGCTTAAGATCGGGTCAAATGTTTGTTATTCATACCAAAAATTTAAATATTCAGGAACATATGAACATTTAAATTTTTCCAGTATCGGAAAGGAAGTAGCAAATTTGAATCCGTATCAATTGTTTGTATTAAATTGTATTCGCAGCAAATTAATTCCGATGTATGTCAAGAATGAAGCTTTAAAAAAGAAAACCACTTTCGCGGAATTCTCTACGACTGTTTCAACGGAGGTGAAGATCGAAGCGAATGGATCTTCCAAGAAGAAACCCACTTCAATGTCTACGACTGTTTCAACGGATGTACACATCGAATTGAACGGAGCTTCGAAAAAGAAACCCACTTCCGCATCAATGTCTACGACTGTTTCAACGGATGTTAACATCGTACCGAACGGAGCTTCCAAAAAGAAACCAACTTCCACACCAATGTCTACGACTGTCTCAACGGATGTGCACATTGAATCGAATGGAGCTTCGAAAAAGAAACCCACTTCCGCATCAATGTCTACGACTGTATCAACGGATGTGAACATCGAACCGAACGGAGCTTCGAAAAATATACCCACTTCAATGTCTACGACTGTTTCAACGGATGTGAACATCGAACCGAACAGAGCTTCCAAAAAGAAACCAACTTCCACACCAATGTCTACGACTGTATCAACGGATGTGAACATCGAACCGAACGGAGCTTCGAAAAAGATACCCACTTCAATGTCTACGACTGTTTCAACGGATGTGAACATCGAACCGAACGAATCTTCCAAAAAGAAACCAACTTCCACACCAATGTCTACGACTGTATCAACGGATGTGAACATCGAACCGAACGGAGCTTCGAAAAAGATACCCACTTCAATGTCTACGACTGTTTCAACGGATGTGAACATCGAACCGAACAGAGCTTCCAAAAAGAAACCAACTTCCACACCAATGTCTACGACTGTATCAACGGATGTGAACATCGAACCGAACGGAGCTTCGAAAAAGATACCCACTTCAATGTCTACGACTGTTTCAACGGATGTGAACATCGAACCGAACGAATCTTCCAAAAAGAAACCAACTTCCACACCAATGTCTACGACTGTATCAACGGATGTGAACATCGAACCGAACGGAGCTTCGAAAAAGATACCCACTTCAATGTCTACGACTGTTTCAACGGATGTGAACATCGAACCGAACGGATCTTCCAAAAAGAAACCAACTTCCACACCAATGTCTACGACTGTATCAACGGATGTGAACATCGAACCGAACGGAGCTTCGAAAAAGATACCCACTTCAATGTCTACGACTGTTTCAACGGATGTGAACATCGAACCGAACGGATCTTCTAAAAAGAAACCAACTTCCACACCAATGTCTACGACTGTATCAACGGATGTGAACATCGAACCGAACGGAGCTTCGAAAAAGATACCCACTTCAATGTCTACGACTGTTTCAACGGATGTGCGCATCGAACAGAATGGAGCTGCCAGAAAGAAACCCACTTCCGCACCAATGTCTACGACTGTTTTAACGGAATTAAGTTCTGAGTCAGGCTCTGAGTCAATCTCTGACTCAAGCTCTGACTCAAACATCGGAAAAAATACGAATAGAGCAGATCTTGAGAATTGGTTCGAGGAGCTCGGTATTTCATATAATTTTGAAACCAACGTATTCAAGGCGATTGAACCTGTCGTGGAGAAAAAGGAAGAAATTGTGCAATTGACGATTAAAGAGTTGTCCGAAAAAAAAATTCCCGCTGACCTGACGAAGTTCACAGTTTGTCCGAAAGACTTTTATATGGATGTTAAGAAAAAGCCGACAGTGATGGGATATTTTTGCAGTCGAAATATCTACATTCTGTATAATTTAAAAGAATTCTTTGGAGACAATTTCTTAAAAGAAGAAATGCATAACATGTTAAAAAGCTGTGTGCGTTTCTTAAAATTAAGTCGCGATAAAAAATGCATAATCATCAACAAACGAAACTCAGTCTTTCTTAGGCAACTATTCAATTTGCACTATTACTCAACTTTCTATCAATCCGATGCAGTTAACCTCAGTAAAACTTATTACGAAGAAACCAAATTCCGAAAAGTTTATTTTCGTAAGTATTAAACTAAGTATTAAACTAAACGACCTTTTCCGCGGAATTATACTTTGAAATTTATATATATTTTAATGAATTTTCAGTGAATGGGAACACCGACGGTCTTGTCTACAACACAATTTCTGACAATTTTTTCAAATACGAGCCAGAAAAATTTCTCTGTCTTAGAGAATTTTTCTACTCGCACCCCGAAGTTAAAGAATTAAATGAAATCAATTGCAAAAAAGTATTACGTGCGTTGAAAGTGACGGGAGTAGTTGATAAGGGATCGCAGGAATCCCTTATCAACTACGTCAATGGGAAAGGGGGGTCAGAAGGTATTGTAGCTATGAATGTATACGAAGTGTCGTCAGCGGCTGCGATGAGTTTCGCAATAGTACTGTAAGTTTAACAAATAATATTTAAAATTTAAAATAATTTTACATATTAGAGGAATACATTCCGCGGAAATGGTACATGAATATATTACATTCATGTACCATTTCCGCGGAATGTATTCCTCTAATATGTAAAATTATTTTCAGATATGAACAATGCTATCCAGACATGTGTATATTGTATGAAACTAACAAGGAGGCTTGTAAACACTTTTTAAAACACATGTTTTTAATCGACGAAGAAACTGTCTCCGAAGAATTTGTCGAAACAACTCAACTCATTTTAGGACATTCAATCAGAGTGATAAAGTCTTTAAAGATAGACATTGACTTTCGAGGGGGAAGTTACGAGCGCGAAGAGGAACTAAGTATTCTGGAAACGGCAATACGATACCTTGTGTCATATTTTCGAATCAACTATTATCGAATTAATCCTTATTTAAAAATTGTGAGGATACCGAAATATGAAGGTTAATATTTTTGGTATTACAAATTTTTGAGCATGAGTTTTTCCGCGGAACATTTTTCCAAAGAATAATTAATGACATTTTTATTACTTTAAGAACAATCGTCACGAGTTTTTCCGCGGGACCTTTGTTACGAATAATAATAATAAAAACAATAATTATAACTATTATTATTACTAAAAAAGAATTCACAAGACTCATTTACAGACTTTTTCGGCGGGACGTATCGATTTCCGTTAAATCAAATAATTATTAGACCTTTTCCGGGGATGTTACACTTATACACATATCCAACACTTAATTCCACTTGTTCAAGATGTGCTTTTTCCGATTTTTTTAGCGATACATGAGATTTAGATGCACGACCTTACACGCGGAGATGAAAAATTCACAAGTCCCGTTTACAGACTTTTTCGGCGGGACGTACCGATTTCCCTTGAATCAGATAATTATTCGACCTTTTCCGGGGATGTTACACTTATACACATACCCAACACTTAATTCCACTTGTTCAAGATGTGCTCTTTCCGATTTTTTTAGCCATACATGAGATTTAGATGCACGACCTTACACGCGGAGATGAAAAATTCACAAGTCCCGTTTACAGACTTTTTCGGCGGGACGTAAGTCCCGCGGAAACTTTCAAAGTGTCGCCCGTAGTACGTGAAGTAATAATAATAATAATAATAATAATTATTATTATTATAGTTATTATTATTATTATTATTATTATTATTATTATTATTATTATTATTATTATTATTATTATAGTCATCCTTACCCCGGGATCATTTCAAATATCCCGCGGAAACTTTGAAATTGTCGCCTGTAGTACGCGAAGCCTCCACAGCGGACGCCAAGCGTCTGCCATTTTTTCATCCGCCATCATTTGCTTTTTGTACAGCCACCATGCCGGACGTGCCATGGGACGAGATATACTTCGCTAAACATTTATTACCATTGAAAAAACTTTTTGATTACCTCAATTCTACAAATAGAACTTTCGACTTCGATTCAAAGGATGATTGCGACACGATACGTCTTGAGGGATTGCAGTACAGGGGAAATGCATCAGGGCGATTGATTAAATCTGTTGGAACCTTCATCAACGATGCCGGAGGACACGACACCTTCCGTGGAAGCTTCCCATACCAGCTGTCGCCTGTTGTATGCAGTATAAATTGCCTGAAACAGTAAGTTGTTCAATTCTTTAGAATTTTAATTTAATATTTTTTTTTTCAAATGTTCTTGTAATGCTGGGTTGCGATGGCGGCCATTTTTTTTAAGTTTAAAATGTCCGTTTCTACGGAAATTTTTATTAACTTTTTGTAGTCTTTTCTCTTTAGTCTTTTCTATTTTAAATTAAAAGTTTGGACTTTTCCATAGAAAATTTGAAAAAATACATTAAAATCAACAAGACCTATTTTCCAAATAGTATTATGCTGCTTGGAAAATAGGTCCTTTTAATATTGGTCGCGATGCCTGCCATTCCAGTTTAAATGTTTTTCTGAATAAAAATGATAATAATGATAACTATTATCATTATTATTATTATTATTACTACTTGAATAATGATCTTCACGAATTTTTCCGCGGAATCTTTTTCCGAATAATAATAATAATAATAACTATAATTATTATTATTACTAAAAAAAATTCACAAATCCCGTTTACAGACTTTTTCGGCGGAACGCCGAAATTTCCGTCAAATCAGAAATATTAAATTTGTATCTTTTTCCGAATAATAATACTAATAATAATAATAATTACAATTATTATTATTATTACTAAAAAAATTCACAAATCCCGTTTACAGACTTTTTCGGCGGAACGCCGAAATTTTCGTCAAATCAGAAATATTAAATTTGTCAACTTACTAATTGTAATTGTAATTTGTGTTGCAGGTTCCGCGGACGTAGTCGGCACTTTGCTTTTACCAGAATTTTCATTATTTGTTGATTCCACGGATGTGGAGTTTGGTTTCGGAGACTTAAATTTCAACTTCAGCTTGCAGAGTTCTACCATCGGCGATAACCTTAATAACTTTGATGTTTTCGACGGATTCAAACTCACTCCCGTCGACGCTGATGCGGTCGGCGATTTGGTATTCTTTCGTTCTTTACATGTCGATTCCGCGGATAGAGATTTTGCTTTCGAGGATCCTGATGATTTCGTGGATGGAGATTCTTCTGATAATTTCGACTCTGCATTCGATTCCGCTTTCGACAAATTTGCTTTTTCCGACTTCCGGATTACCAGCTCCGCTGGTGCGGTCGGCAGTTTGGTTATTTTACGTTGATTACGTGTCGATTCCGCGGATGGAGATTTTGCTTTCGAGGATTCCGATGATTTCGTGGATGGAGATTCTTTTGATAATTTCGACTCTGCATTCGATTCCGCTTTCGACAAATTTGCTTTTTCCGACTTCCGGATTACCAGCTCCGCTGGTGCGGTCGGCAGTTTGGTTTTTTTATGTTGATTACGTGTCGATTCCGCGGATGGAGATTTTGCTTTCGAGGATCCTGATGATTTCGTGGATGGAGATTCTTTCGATAATTTCGACTCTGCATTCAATTCCGCTTTCGACAAATTTGCTTTTTCTGACTTCCGGATTACCAGCTTCGCTGGTGCGGTCGGTAGTTTGGTTTTTTTACGTTGATTACGTGTCGATTCCGCGGATGGAGATTTTGCTTTCGAGGATTCCGATGATTTGGACGACTTTGACGACGATTTCATCTTCCTGCTTTTCAGCGGTGGTTCTTCAAGAGAACAGGACGATATCGATTCCACCTCCCACGTGCTTGTTGAATTTTTTAGTGTTGAAGAATGCTTTCTCTTCCGTTTTATTCGTCTAGTCTCCTCTTCCTCTGCTTGTTCATCGATTATACTAGCAAGACTCTCCTCTTCATCGGCTTCTTCATCAGTCGTACTATCAATACATTGTAATTCCGTCTTGCCGCTTTTCTTCATCCGTTTGGGCGTTTTTTTTTTGAACCAGTAGATTTCCTTTTGTATAGTACGGGGTTAAATGTGTCGAACACAGTTTGTCGCCGAACGCTCCTCATCGACGCCTGGACTGCACCTCTCAATCCCGGTACCAAACAGTATGGATCGGCCTCATCGTCTGAATCAAAATAAGAAGCCGGTTCAGCTGCTTCATTCCCTGGGTTGAATTTATCGCATCTGTAAAAAAATATAATGTATTCCGCGGAAAAGGTCATATATTCAATAATATTGTACATAAAATATTATATAACTTACAAATGACGCCGGAATACACGGCGACAAACGCTTTCCATTTCCTCGTCTTCATTATCGCTCAAAGAAGATAAAATTTCTAATGCACACTGCGTGACCTTGTGATCCTTTCTTATGAACGATCGAACGTATGTTGTTAACTCTGGTGGTATTTCTTTGGTATGGAATAACCATTCACTTAACAGCTCAGCTGTTGCGATGGAGATGCTATTTATTGATGTGGCAGAGATGTCAAACCAGGAATACATCCTGAAATAATTGAATTGAGTTGAAAAATAATCATCTTGAGTTTTTCAACGGACATTTGAAAAAGAAAATACAAGTTTAATATTTCTGATTTGACGGAAATTTCGGCGTTCCGTCGAAAAAGTCTGTAAACGGGATTTGTGAATTTTTTTTAGTAATAATAATAATTATAGTTATTATTATTATTATTATTCGGAAAAAGATTCCGCGGAAAAATTCGTGAAGATCATTATTCAAGTAGTAATAATAATAATAATAATGATAATAGTTATCATTATTATCATTTTTATTCAGAAAAACATTTAAACTGGAATGGCAGGCATCGCGACCAATATTAAAAGGACCTATTTTCCAAGCAGCATAATACTATTTGGAAAATAGGTCTTGTTGATTTTAATGTATTTTTTCAAATTTTCTATGGAAAAGTCCAAACTTTTAATTTAAAATAGAAAAGACTAAAGAGAAAAGACTACAAAAGGTTAATAAAAATTTCCGTGGAAACAGACATTTTAAACTTAAAAAAAATGGCCGCCATCGCAACTCAGCATTACAAGAACATTTGAAAAAGAAAATACAACTTTAATATTTCTGATTTGACGGAAATTTCGGCGTTCCGCCGAAAAAGTCTGTAAACGGGATTTGTGAATTTTTTTTAGTAATAATAATAATTATAATTATTATTATTAGTATTATTATTATTATTCGGAAAAAGATACAAATTTAATATTTCTGATTTGACGAAAATTTCGGCGTTCCGCCGAAAAAGTCTGTAAACGGGATTTGTGAATTTTTTTAGTAATAATAATAATAATTGTAATTATTATTATTATTAGTATTATTATTCGGAAAAAGATACAAATTTAATATTTCTGATTTGACGGAAATTTCGGCGTTCCGCCGAAAAAGTCTGTAAACGGGATTTGTGAATTTTTTTTAGTAATAATAATAATTATAGTTATTATTATTATTATTATTCGGAAAAAGATTCCGCGGAAAAATTCGTGAAGATCATTATTCAAGTAGTAATAATAATAATAATAATGATAATAGTTATCATTATTATCATTTTTATTCAGAAAAACATTTAAACTGGAATGGCAGGCATCGCGACCAATATTAAAAGGACCTATTTTCCAAGCAGCATAATACTATTTGGAAAATAGGTCTTGTTGATTTTAATTTATTTTTTCAAATTTTCTATGGAAAAGTCCAAACTTTTAATTTAAAATAGAAAAGACTAAAGAGAAAAAACTACAAAAAGTTAATAAAAATTTCCGTAGAAACGGACATTTTAAACTTAAAAAAAATGGCCGCCATCGCAACCCAGCATTACAAGAACATTTGAAAAAAAAAATATTAAATTAAAATTCTAAAGAATTGAACAACTTACTGTTTCAGGCAATTTATACTGCATACAACAGGCGACAGCTGGTATGGGAAGCTTCCACGGAAGGTGTCGTGTCCTCCGGCATCGTTGATGAAGGTTCCAACAGATTTAATCAATCGCCCTGATGCATTTCCCCTGTACTGCAATCCCTCAAGACGTATCGTGTCGCAATCATCCTTTGAATCGAAGTCGAAAGTTCTATTTGTAGAATTGAGGTAATCAAAAAGTTTTTTCAATGGTAATAAATGTTTAGCGAAGTATATCTCGTCCCATGGCACGTCCGGCATGGTGGCTGTACAAAAAGCAAATGATGGCGGATGAAAAAATGGCGGACGCTTGGCGTCCGCTGTGGAGGCTTCGCGTACTACAGGCGACAATTTCAAAGTTTCCGCGGGATATTTGAAATGATCCCGGGGAAAGGATGACTATAATAATAATAATAATAATAATAATAATAATAATAATAATAATAATAATAATAACTATAATAATAATAATTATTATTATTATTATTATTATTACTTCACGTACTACGGGCGACACTTTGAAAGTTTCCGCGGGACTTACGTCCCGCCGAAAAAGTCTGTAAACGGGACTTGTGAATTTTTCATCTCCGCGTGTAAGGTCGTGCATCTAAATCTCATGTATGGCTAAAAAAATCGGAAAGAGCACATCTTGAACAAGTGGAATTAAGTGTTGGGTATGTGTATAAGTGTAACATCCCCGGAAAAGGTCGAATAATTATCTGATTCAAGGGAAATCGGTACGTCCCGCCGAAAAAGTCTGTAAACGGGACTTGTGAATTTTTCATCTCCGCGTGTAAGGTCGTGCATCTAAATCTCATGTATCGCTAAAAAAATCGGAAAAAGCACATCTTGAACAAGTGGAATTAAGTGTTGGATATGTGTATAAGTGTAACATCCCCGGAAAAGGTCTAATAATTATTTGATTTAACGGAAATCGATACGTCCCGCCGAAAAAGTCTGTAAATGAGTCTTGTGAATTCTTTTTTAGTAATAATAATAGTTATAATTATTGTTTTTATTATTATTATTCGTAACAAAGGTCCCGCGGAAAAACTCGTGACGATTGTTCTTAAAGTAATAAAAATGTCATTAATTATTCTTTGGAAAAATGTTCCGCGGAAAAACTCATGCTCAAAAATTTGTAATACCAAAAATATTAACCTTCATATTTCGGTATCCTCACAATTTTTAAATAAGGATTAATTCGATAATAGTTGATTCGAAAATATGACACAAGGTATCGTATTGCCGTTTCCAGAATACTTAGTTCCTCTTCGCGCTCGTAACTTCCCCCTCGAAAGTCAATGTCTATCTTTAAAGACTTTATCACTCTGATTGAATGTCCTAAAATGAGTTGAGTTGTTTCGACAAATTCTTCGGAGACAGTTTCTTCGTCGATTAAAAACATGTGTTTTAAAAAGTGTTTACAAGCCTCCTTGTTAGTTTCATACAATATACACATGTCTGGATAGCATTGTTCATATCTGAAAATAATTTTACATATTAGAGGAATACATTCCGCGGAAATGGTACATGAATGTAATATATTCATGTACCATTTCCGCGGAATGTATTCCTCTAATATGTAAAATTATTTTAAATTTTAAATATTATTTGTTAAACTTACAGTACTATTGCGAAACTCATCGCAGCCGCTGACGACACTTCGTATACATTCATAGCTACAATACCTTCTGACCCCCCTTTCCCATTGACGTAGTTGATAAGGGATTCCTGCGATCCCTTATCAACTACTCCCGTCACTTTCAACGCACGTAATACTTTTTTGCAATTGATTTCATTTAATTCTTTAACTTCGGGGTGCGAGTAGAAAAATTCTCTAAGACAGAGAAATTTTTCTGGCTCGTATTTGAAAAAATTGTCAGAAATTGTGTTGTAGACAAGACCGTCGGTGTTCCCATTCACTGAAAATTCATTAAAATATATATAAATTTCAAAGTATAATTCCGCGGAAAAGGTCGTTTAGTTTAATACTTAGTTTAATACTTACGAAAATAAACTTTTCGGAATTTGGTTTCTTCGTAATAAGTTTTACTGAGGTTAACTGCATCGGATTGATAGAAAGTTGAGTAATAGTGCAAATTGAATAGTTGCCTAAGAAAGACTGAGTTTCGTTTGTTGATGATTATGCATTTTTTATCGCGACTTAATTTTAAGAAACGCACACAGCTTTTTAACATGTTATGCATTTCTTCTTTTAAGAAATTGTCTCCAAAGAATTCTTTTAAATTATACAGAATGTAGATATTTCGACTGCAAAAATATCCCATCACTGTCGGCTTTTTCTTAACATCCATATAAAAGTCTTTCGGACAAACTGTGAACTTCGTCAGGTCAGCGGGAATTTTTTTTTCGGACAACTCTTTAATCGTCAATTGCACAATTTCTTCCTTTTTCTCCACGACAGGTTCAATCGCCTTGAATACGTTGGTTTCAAAATTATATGAAATACCGAGCTCCTCGAACCAATTCTCAAGATCTGCTCTATTCGTATTTTTTCCGATGTTTGAGTCAGAGCTTGAGTCAGAGATTGACTCAGAGCCTGACTCAGAACTTAATTCCGTTAAAACAGTCGTAGACATTGGTGCGGAAGTGGGTTTCTTTCTGGCAGCTCCATTCTGTTCGATGCGCACATCCGTTGAAACAGTCGTAGACATTGAAGTGGGTATCTTTTTCGAAGCTCCGTTCGGTTCGATGTTCACATCCGTTGATACAGTCGTAGACATTGGTGTGGAAGTTGGTTTCTTTTTAGAAGATCCGTTCGGTTCGATGTTCACATCCGTTGAAACAGTCGTAGACATTGAAGTGGGTATCTTTTTCGAAGCTCCGTTCGGTTCGATGTTCACATCCGTTGATACAGTCGTAGACATTGGTGTGGAAGTTGGTTTCTTTTTGGAAGATCCGTTCGGTTCGATGTTCACATCCGTTGAAACAGTCGTAGACATTGAAGTGGGTATCTTTTTCGAAGCTCCGTTCGGTTCGATGTTCACATCCGTTGATACAGTCGTAGACATTGGTGTGGAAGTTGGTTTCTTTTTGGAAGATTCGTTCGGTTCGATGTTCACATCCGTTGAAACAGTCGTAGACATTGAAGTGGGTATCTTTTTCGAAGCTCCGTTCGGTTCGATGTTCACATCCGTTGATACAGTCGTAGACATTGGTGTGGAAGTTGGTTTCTTTTTGGAAGCTCTGTTCGGTTCGATGTTCACATCCGTTGAAACAGTCGTAGACATTGAAGTGGGTATATTTTTCGAAGCTCCGTTCGGTTCGATGTTCACATCCGTTGATACAGTCGTAGACATTGATGCGGAAGTGGGTTTCTTTTTCGAAGCTCCATTCGATTCAATGTGCACATCCGTTGAGACAGTCGTAGACATTGGTGTGGAAGTTGGTTTCTTTTTGGAAGCTCCGTTCGGTACGATGTTAACATCCGTTGAAACAGTCGTAGACATTGATGCGGAAGTGGGTTTCTTTTTCGAAGCTCCGTTCAATTCGATGTGTACATCCGTTGAAACAGTCGTAGACATTGAAGTGGGTTTCTTCTTGGAAGATCCATTCGCTTCGATCTTCACCTCCGTTGAAACAGTCGTAGAGAATTCCGCGAAAGTGGTTTTCTTTTTTAAAGCTTCATTCTTGACATACATCGGAATTAATTTGCTGCGAATACAATTTAATACAAACAATTGATACGGATTCAAATTTGCTACTTCCTTTCCGATACTGGAAAAATTTAAATGTTCATATGTTCCTGAATATTTAAATTTTTGGTATGAATAACAAACATTTGACCCGATCTTAAGCCATTTTTTGCTGTAATCAAGATAGCCATGATCGAGAACAATCGCTAACAGTACTTTACAATGGTTTTTATTTTCGCAAAATTGTTCAACTTGATTTGCATTTTTTAATTTTTTCACTTTGCTTGCCTGGAAGATTCGTTTCAATTGTTTGTAAAGTTCGACCCGCTTTAGATTATCTTTGGAAATGGACTCTATTAGATTTAAAATTTCAGTTGCCGCGTTCGAATGCAACAAA
Source organism: Leptopilina boulardi (assembly GCF_019393585.1). Taxonomy (NCBI): domain Eukaryota; kingdom Metazoa; phylum Arthropoda; class Insecta; order Hymenoptera; family Figitidae; genus Leptopilina; species Leptopilina boulardi. The sequence goes on along the minus strand of NW_026137909.1, from coordinate 718,474 downwards.
ATGTTGAAAATAAATTGGAACTTATCTTTCGCTAAACAACGGAAAGCGGTTCTCACAAACAAAGGCGGGCACTTGAGGAAGAAATAAATGACCGTGTGAAATGGCAAACCATGAACATTATTGAAAAGTTTACAGAGAGATTTCACATAATTATTTCGGAAAAAGTCTAAGACCACAAGCCTCTTCATTATCACGGCTGCTGCGTACAATTCACAAGCAGTCCCCTCAACTTTATAGTTTAATGCTTCCTTTTGCATTACTTTAGCTATTAATTCTCTTTTTGTAATCTGACAATTTATGACAATTTTTTCGTAGAGTTGACTTACTACATTGTCCTCGTGAATCGAACTCTCCCCCGAAAAAAAACCCGAATCATCCGCGGAACCAGTCTCCGCCTCTTCTGCCAAGTGTGCCAATTTGTCCAATTGTTCTTCAACTTCCGCGGAAATCTTCTCTTCTTCAACATCCGCGGAAGTCTTCTCTTCTTCAACATCCGCGGAAATCTTCTCTTCTTCAACACCAAGACATGGCGGAATTCCCGCATCCAGTCGATCAGTATTTTCCGTGGAAATCTTCCCTTCAGCAACATCCGCGGAAATCTTCTCTTCTTCAACACCAAGACATGGCGGAATTCCCGCATCCAATTGATCAGTATTTTCCGTGGAAATCTTCCCTTCAGCAACACCGATACCGACACTTGAAAGATCTTCATCGACGGAGGAATCGAAGCCGTAATTATTGCGAAACTTATTAACCCGAATACGGGAAACTATACTGTACCGCACACTTCTAGCGAATTTGAAAAAGTCCTCCACCTTCCGCTCTTGTATGAATACCATTTTTTTTGTTTTAAAAACAGCACTCTAATTGAAAACTACATCTTAATTAAAAACTACACTTTAATTAAAAACTACACTTTAATTAAAAACTACACATTAATTAAAAACTACACTTTAATTAAAAACTACACTTTAATTAAAACTTTAATTAAAAACTACATTCTAACTGAAACCGACGCTCTGACTAGACAAATCGACTGACTCCGACGAAGATGGCCGCCTGAATAACGTATAATTTGGAACAAAGGACGTTCAATGCCTCGCAACATGTTGGTCCAAGGTTGGTCCAAAGTTGGGCTAAGATACAAAAGGAATAACTCCTGTGGTGGGGGTAGCAATGGACAAGTTAAAGTTTCCTTTTGAAAGTTTCCACTGAAAGTTTCAAAATAATGAAACTTCTGAAAGCCAGAAAGTTTCACACTGAAACTTATAATTAAGTTGGTATTTTTGAATTAATTTCAAGTTGGCAATATCTGGCCTTTTGGAGGAAAGCAGGGTTGCGAGGTTGAGCGTAAGTTAAGGAGCTTCTACAATACCTCCAAAAGCAAGTCCAACTCCAAGTCCAAGTCCAAGTCCCTTGGAGATGGATGCGCGCGCATCATGTTGACTTTTATTTTTTTAAGATAATTGATAATAAATTGTAATTAATTATTAAATTATGAGTAATTAATTAATAATTTAACAATTAATTAACTAATAATGAGTAATTACCATCAATTATCTTAAAAAATAAAAGTCAACATGATGCGCGCGCATCCATCTCCAAGGGACTTGGACTTGGAGTTGGACTTGCTTTTTGGAGGTATTGTAGAAGCTCCTTTAAGGTTTTCGACGGTTAATGACGTCATAATCGTAAACGCAATCGCAAACGTAACCGGAGGAATGAGTTAGAGAAGATTAGGTATATTGTTTATCCTTCTCTAACTCATTCTTCCGTTTACGATTACGATTGCGATTCCGGTTACGTTTCTATTGTGCGTTGGCCTTAAACAAAGGATAAACCAGCAGAAATCATGTCAGTATGCGCAGAAACCTAATTTGGTCTACTGCACAAACTACTTGCCACCAGCATTGTGCCCGTACATTGCCTCAACGCTCTCTTACCCCCACCACAGGAGTTATTCCTCCTGTTCCTAATCTTCTTGGTTTTGGCTCATTGGGACTAACGTTCAGGGCCGTGAAGAGCTGACACGGGCCCTGGGAAAATCAACTTTGGCGGGCCCCATAGTAGGATTAAAAATGCTTAAATTATTTTTTAATGAAGATCGGTTTTTATTTGAATTATTTCAGATTTTAATACTTCAATACAACTATTTTATTCAGACATTTTAATCCACAATATTTAAATAAAATTTTCTTTATATTTATTTTTTTTTAAACCCGAACGGCAGGGCCCCTAAGACTCCGTGCCCCGGAACATTTAGGGTGCAGTCCCATGTGGTAGAATAGTAAAATAGTGGAACAGATTTGACCAATCAGAAACAATTTTCAAAAAATCTAAGCATCTAATTGGTCGAATCTGTTCCACTATTCTACAATTCTACCACATGGGACTGAGGCCTTACATGGGATCATACTTAGCATTGAGACACGTTGCGTCTGCATTGAGTTTTGACCCATTCTGGAAGCAACCTAAATTGTCTCAGTGTACCTTCTGCTCAACTATGACACGAAAAATGGTTTTGTATGATGCCAAATATTTTGATCGTCATGTCCATCATCTAAAACAGTTAATAGATTATTTAAAAAATACTAAACGTCATTTTAATTTATCTGACAAAGATGATTGCCAGCATATTCGCATTCACGCATTGAAATTTACTGGAAAAATATCAAAAAAAAAGGACTTATCTCTAGGCAAATATTTACTACAAAATGGAGGAATTATAAAATTTTTAAAAACTGATGCTTTTCATTACTCTTCAACAATTTCTGTCGTATATTGTGTAAAATAGTATGTATACTTCTTTCTATATATTATTAATACTTATATCACTTCCCACACAGCACAATACATTACATCGAGTTTACAGAAAGCTTACATGAAAGAAATGTAAGGTAACATCGTAAATTGTCTGTGGGCTTACTGTGAACTTAAAATGTCCGCTTCACTGAAAGCCTACATGTATGCCCGAGGTAACCTTACATGGTATTGTCGAGGTAACCTTACCATGTGAACTTACGAACCTTGCCATGTAATGTTACCTCGGCCATACCATGCAAGATTACCTCAAGCATATATGTAGGCTTTCAGTGAAGCAGACATTTTAAGTTTACAGTAAGTCTACAGATAGTTTACAATGTTACATTACATTTCTTAAGCCTTCTGTAAACTCGATATAACATATTGTGCTATGTGGGTTAATACTGTAAAAAATATTTTTTTTAGTTTCTACGAAAAATATTCATACATAAAAGCTAGAAGCATTACAAACATGTCTCTAAGTACAGCCAACAGAATCTGTAGATGGATTTTTAAAATACAAAATAAACATGAAGTGCATCATGAATTATCTCTAGCCTTACAAAGTTCAATTCGGAAATGTAACAAAAATATAACAGCAGCGCAAAACTTATTAAAACAAATGAATACTGTGCACTCTTTAAAGCACAGAAAAATAAAATCAGTTTGCAAAAAATATTTGTAAGTAAGTTTTACTGTATTTACACATTTCTTATTCCTACACTGTCTTAATAATACATTTTTCAATTTAATTTTAGACTCGAAAGGTATAGAACATCACTGTTAAAAAAAAATTTAAAAATTAAGCGAAAAACAACCCTTATACTTCCAGAGAAATAATAATTTATTATGATACTTGTATATACCATTAGGTTTTGGGCTCATGTGAGTATTGTGATAATAACAAAAAACTAAATGTATGACTAACCATATATCAACTCAGATCCATCACTTTTTGAATAGTACATTGATATTTGTCTAATTTATCAAGAGTGATCGCTTGTCCACATGTATATATATATGTATGAATGTTAGCAGTTGTCCGTTATAGGATTACAGGATAAATATTACAGAATTTGGTGCACATTGCATTTACATAATTCCAAGTTGTTATATGTCCCATTTTTCAAAAGTGATCACTTGTCTCGAATAAAGTAATGTTAGCAGTTGTTCATAATTATTTTTTTTCCGGGGACATTACACTTATATACATACGTAGCACTAAATTCAAGAAACAAATTGTATCCCACACTTGTAATTTAAAAAAAAAAAGTCTATATTTTCCGCGGAAAAGCTCGTGCTAAAAAATATGCCAACATGTATAGCTATCATATATCTTAAGCATTAACAGATATTGGGGTTGAGCCCCACTTTTTATTGATTGGTATCGCGAACAGATCATGTAGCAATGAAACTTTTTTTCATTCGATGCACTCGAGTTTTATATGCGTAGAAATTGCCTCCGCCAAAACAGTTAGTCTAATTAATGAATTTTCCCCGCATATAAAACATGACAGTTTGCAATTAAGAAAATAAGTATTGTTCTTTGTTCTACGTTCAATAACAATTAAATTTGAGTGGTGGTCAACCCCAATTTGAGTTGATACACAAAAGTTACAAGGTCTTTCACATGACGGACATACACGAATGTCGGCGGAAAAGACTCAATGATGCAAAACATGGAAGATTACAATAATGATGAAACATGTTGATGCCGTGCTCAACGACTTTATACGTGGAGATGAGAAATTTCACAAGTACAAGATACAGACTATTTCTGCGGAACTTGTCGATTTCCAGTCATGTTGACAATTAGTCTACCTGTTCCGGGGATATTACACTTATATACATACCTAGCACTAAATTCAAGAAACAAATTGTATTCCACACTTGTAATTTAAAAAAAAAAGTCTATATTTTCCGCGGAAAAGCTCGTACTAAAAAATATGCCAACATGTATAGCTATCATATATCTTAAGCATTAACAGATATTGGGGTTGAGCCCCACTTTTTATTGATTGGTATCGCGAACAGATCATGTAGCAATGAAACTTTTTTTCATTCGATGCACTCGAGTTTTATATGCGTAGAAATTGCCTCCGCCAAAACAGTTAGTCTAATTAATGAATTTTCCCCGCATATAAAACATGACAGTTTGCAATTAAGAAAATAAGTATTGTTCTTTGTTCTACGTTCAATAACAATTAAATTTGAGTGGTGGTCAACCCCAATTTGAGTTGATACACAAAAGTTACAAGGTCTTTCACATGACGGACATACACGAATGTCCGCGGAAAAGACTTAATGATGCAAAATATGGAAGATTACAATAATGATGAAACATGTTGATGCCGTGCTCAACGACTTTATGCGTGGAGATGAGAAATTTCACAAGTACAAGATACAGACTATTTCTGCGGAACTTGTCGATTTCCAGTCAAGTTGACAATTAGTCTACCTTTTCCGGGGATATTACACTTATATACATACCTAGCACTAAATTCAAGAAACAAATTGTATCCCACACTTGTAATTTAAAAAAAAAAAAGTCTATATTTTCCGCGGAAAAGCTCGTGCTAAAAAATATGCCAACATGTATAGCTATCATATATCTTAAGCATTAACAGATATTGGGGTTGAGCCCCACTTTTTATTGATTGGTATCGCGAACAGATCATGTAGCAATGAAACTTTTTTTCATTCGATGCACTCGAGTTTTATATGCGTAGAAATTGCCTAAGCCAAAACAGTTAGTCTAATTAATGAATTTTCCCCGCATATAAAACATGACAGTTTGCAATTAAGAAAATAAGTATTGTTCTTTGTTCTACGTTCAATAACAATTAAATTTGAGTGGTGGTCAACCCCAATTTGAGTTGATACACAAAAGTTACAAGGTCTTTCACATGACGGACATACACGAATGTCCGCGGAAAAGACTTAATGATGCAAAATATGGAAGATTACAATAATGATGAAACATGTTGATGCCGTGCTCAACGACTTTATGCGTGGAGATGAGAAATTTCACAAGTACAAGATACAGACTATTTCTGCGGAACTTGTCGATTTCCAGTCAAGTTGACAATTAGTCTACCTGTTCCGGGGATATTACACTTATATACAAACCTAGCACTAAATTCAAGAAACAAATTGTATTCCACACTTGTAATTTAAAAAAAAAAAGTCTATATTTTCCGCGGAAAAGCTCGTACTAAAAAATATGCCAACATGTATAGCTATCATATATCTTAAGCATTAACAGATATTGGGGTTGAGCCCCACTTTTTATTGATCGGTATCGCGAACAGATCATGTAGCAATGAAACTTTTTTTCATTCGATGCACTCGAGTTTTATATGCGTAGAAATTGCCTCCGCCAAAACAGTTAGTCTAATTAATGAATTTTCCCCGCATATAAAACATGACAATTGGCAATTGAGAAAATAAGTATTGTTCTTTGTTCTACGTTCAATAACAATTAAATTTGAGTGGTGGTCAACCCCAATTTGAGCTGATACACAAAAGTTACAAGCTCTTTCACATGACGGACATACACGAATGTCCGCGGAAAAGACTTAATGATGCAAAAGTTGGAAGATTACAACAATGATGAAACATGTTGATACCGTGCTCAACGACTTTATACGTGGAGATGAGAAATTTCACAAGTACAAGATACAGACTATTTCTGCGGAACTTGTCGATTTCCAGTCAAGTTGACAATTAGTCTACCTGTTCCGGGGATATTACACTTATATACATACCTAGCACTAAATTCAAGAAACAAATTGTATTCCACACTTGTAATTTAAAAAAAAAGTCTATATTTTCCGCGGAAAAGCTCGTACTAAAAAATATGCCAACATGTATAGCTATCATATATCTTAAGCATTAACAGATATTGGGGTTGAGCCCCACTTTTTATTGATTGGTATCGCGAACAGATCATGTAGCAATGAAACTTTTTTTCATTCGATGCACTCGAGTTTTATATGCGTAGAAATTGCCACTCATTTTTTGAAACTTTACATGTGTACGAACATTTTCATATATTATAAGTTTATTTATATTGCGTATAATTTTGGGCAGAGCTTTGGTCCTCTTGACGTGGAACATCCCATATATATATATATATATATATATTTATAATATTATCAAAAGTGCATAAAGCAAATTAATAAAGCAAATACCTTATAATGCAATTATAATGAGCTCTATTAATGGCACTTTCGAAATTTTTTTCTTTATATCACTAAAAGATAATGTAAGTCATTTAAACTAAATAAGTAAACTTAACCCCTTCGCTGTGAGGACTAAAAGCTTGAATGTGGGCCCAAAATGTTAAGAAATTTTTTAACGACAAAAATTTGTGAAAATGGGTGGACTTAGGTTTTCGGGTCGCTGATTACGAATCAGAAGTCAGATTTTCACAATTCAAAATGGCGGATCCAATATGGCGGGCGAAAAAATAAAAAATCAACCGAATTTGCTTAAAACTTGTTACTCGGGGGTTTTTGGGGTCGCTGATTACGAATCAAAAGTCAGATTTTCAAAATTCAAAATGGCGGATCCAATATGGCGGAAGACATTTTGAAAATCAACTGCATTTTGATTGAAACTTGTTACTCGGGGGTTTTCGGGGTCGCTGATTACGAATTCGACGTCAGTTTTTCAAAATTCAAAATGGCGGATCCAATATGGCGGAAGACATTTTGAAAATCAACTGCAATTTGATTGAAACTTGTTACTCGGGGGTTTTCGGGGTCGCTGGTCGCTGGTCGTTATATTGGACCTACTATTTTGAAATTTTTAAAATTGGTTTTAGAATCCTAATTAGGAACCTTAAAAATCCAAAGATACTTTATTTTTTATCTATTCTACATGAGTTTCGTTACGAAATTTTAATCACCCCTTTCCCAATTTTTCGCCCACCATATTAAATCCGACATTTTCAATTTTCCAATTTTTAATCGAATTCGTAATCAGCGACCCCGAAAACCCCCGAGTAACAAGTTTCAATCAAATTGCAGTTGATTTTCAAAATGTCTTCCGCCATATTGGATCCGCCATTTTGAATTTTGGAAATCTGAATCCAGATTCGTAATCAGCAACCCCAAAAACCCCTAAGTGATAAGTTTCAAGCCAATTGGGTTAATTTCCTAAAATTTTTGAAAAATAGTCCGCCATATTGGATCCGCCATTTTGAATTTTTGAAATCTGCATTCAGATTCGTAATCAGCAACCCCAAAAACCCCTAAGTGATAAGTTTCAAGTCAATTGGGTTAATTTTCTAAAATTTTGGAAAAATAGTCCGCCATATTGGATCCGCCATTTTGAATTTTGAAAATATAACGTAGGATTTGTAATCAGCAATGTCAAAAGCACTTTGATTTCATTTTTCGTGAAATTAGTTTCAAGAAAACGATGGATGTCACTGAGATTATAATTATTAAAAATATCCTTCAAAACTGTCAACTCTTTGGCAGCCATATTGGATTTTGGTTTTCGAATTTTCAAAATTTGACCCCAAATTCGGTTTCAGCGTTCAAAATACCCTAGAAAACGTATATTCAGTGCCTATCTGCATGCTTTTTAATATATTTTTTTCATTGTTTTGTAAGTACGTGTATACACGTACCTCACAGTCTGAGCCCTTTTTCGAATGTACGTCTATAGACGTACCATCACAGTCAAGGGGTTAATAATTTATTGACAATATAAATAATCAGAATAAAACATTTTTCTTTTTTATTATATTATAAATTATTTACTGTTTATTCTTTTATTTTATAAAAACAATTACAATTAACCTCAAAAATTTACATATAGTTTACGCATCTTTTTGTTTACCATTCTTACTTATTATTACAATAACTATAACATAACAATAAATATATAACAAAATTATATACAATATAATTACAAACTCATAAAAATTAAAATTAATTAATTATCTAATTTAAAATTTATCAAAATATTCACAATTAATAAATACTCATTCCGATAATTCACATAAAATAAATATTCACTTAATTTCTTGATTTTCTACTCCACTGCAATCAACAAATTGAAATGGTAACTCCATCTCTTGGGTTTCTCAACACTCAATTTTTATTCTCAACAAACTATAGCAAATTGGGGCATTTTGTCGGTGGGTTATTTTGTCGGTGGGTGATTTGTCCGGTGGCGCATTTGTCCAATGGCGCATTTGAGAACTTAGCATCGTCTTTTTTTTCCGTGAAATATTTTTTCCGTGAAAAGTATACCTACCTATATACCAATCGATTTGTCTTGACGTAAGAAATACGATTTTATTATATATAACCTTAAATTTTTGTATTTAAAAATTTTTTCGATTAAAAAAAAATTTGGAAAAAAGAAAATAAATTTTTTTTTTAAGTATTTTTTAAAATCCTTTGGTCAGATTTGAGATATAAATATGATAAATGAGCCTACCAAATTTTATCTAAATACATTAAAACCTGTTAAAGTTATCGTCTAAACAGAAAAAATGGATCCACACATACACATACATCCGGACAATTGATCAGGAGCTCATATAACATGTTCCTATACAGAAAAAAATTTGTTTCCGCAACTTTGAAAATTTTTATAAACGAAAGGAATACAAAGCTTCCTCCACGAGGAAGCAAAAATAATTAAATTTCAGGGTGGGAACATTCTAATGACCAAAATATTTTTTTCAATCTATAAATTATTAGAAATTAATAACTTCTTTTTATATATTTAAAACAATATTTTGTAATAAAATTCGTACTTAAAGAAGTTAAAAAAAAATTTTTGTTCATTTGAACGTTCAAAACTTCTGCCTCATGATTTTATGGGTTTTGTGATTCGCGCAATTATTCGAAAAATTGTTCAACTTTTAAACATGTAAAATTTCGTGTTAATTATGTAAAATATATGAGCAATTCCACGTGAGATTGAAGGGTCTATCCTGCGATTCCATCTATACTACGTGTAATCAAATTCTGTGTCATAAAAGAATATTGAGTATTATTAAAAATCGAAAATTAATTATGAAATGTTATTTAGAGAAAGACAGAAAAATACCGTGCCGAGAAGGTAGGAAACCCCCGCAAAGTTAGCGGAGCCCGATAATAAGTTTAAAAATTAAAAACAAATTTTATTTTTTAAATAAATTAAAAAATTTTAATTTTTCAAAATTATTTTTTTTCCTTAAACTTCAATATTTTCTCAGCAAAAAATATTTAGGAAATTTTTTTCTAGGACTAAAAGTGAAAAAGTTATGAGTAATTAAAAAAAAAGTTGCACTAATTTTTTAATGCAAATATCTCGAAAAATAATAAATATTTTTTTCAAAATTTTTTTTACTCAATTATACCCATAACCTCTACCTAAAAACGTAGTATAGAAGGAATCGGAGGATAGACCCCTCAATCTCACGTGGAATTGCTCATATACCATCAACAAAAATTAACTACTTTTATTTCTCACAATACAAAATTTTTTAATTCTGCACTGAAAGAAAAAATATAAAAAAATTTCGTAAATACTTTTCAATTTAGGGAAAACGTGTCAAACTGGAACAAAATTATATAAAATATATCAAATCTCAGTAAAGATTTTGTATAATTACTATAAATTATATAATAATAAAATGCTTGGTCTGTCCTTCTGTCCTAACTTGAAGTTGGCCTTTTCTGCTTTCACGTGTTTTTTTTAATAGTAATCTTATGACGTGTCAAATTTTGACAATTCTTTTTCTCATTTTTGCCAACGTTGAATAATTGTGTTTCCAAATTTGGGAATAAGTTTCTTTAAAATTCCAAATTCGAAAATTCAATTCACGAAGCTGAAGTACAGAAAAGAAATTTTTTTTAAATTTGAATATGAGGCAAAATTCCTGAAATGTCCGAACAAAACTTTAAAAGTTCTCGAATTTAATCCATACTTTTCTAAAATGTTGTTATTGTTGGTGAAAGTCTAAAAATCAATTATTATTGAATTTAATAAAATAGTTTTTGAATTACAACGTTTTTAATTTTTGACTTTTGAAAAAAAAAAATTTTTCCAATGTACAATATTTATAAGTAGAATGCATAAAAGTTAACATGTATATAATGATTTTTAAAGCTTTTTTGACGGGCTACACGCTGTTGATAAAATTTTTTTTTTAAATAACATTTGACCTTGAAATTCAAGGTCAAAATGTTAATTTACGTTTATCTCAAAATCGGATTTTTTAAAATTATTTTTAACTATCTCAATGGAAAGCTTGACTAATTTCCTACAAAACATGTAATTTTCAGAGTGGGATCTTTTAAAGTTTTTGAGATATTAATTAATTAATTAATTAATTAATTAATGTTTATAAAAAATCAAATATTTTACAAACGAATAAAGTTACCGTAATTCTGAAGTTAGTAATTGAAAGTTAACGTAATTCCGCATCCAACGAGCCCTATATAAAGTATTTTGGATAAGTAGATTGTTAATAAAGAATTAGTTAACATTGCAATTGTTTATTAACAATCTACTTATCCAAAATGTTTCATATAGGGCTCGTTGGATGCGGAATTACGTTAACTTTCAATTACTAACTTCAGAATTACGGTAACTTTATTCGTTTGTAAAATATTTGATTTTTTATAAACATTAATTAATTAATTAATTAATTAATTAATATCTCAAAAACTTTAAAAGATCCCACTCTGAAAATTACATGTTTTGTAGGAAATTAGTCAAGCTTTCCATTGAGATAGTTAAAAATAATTTTAAAAAATCCGATTTTGAGATAAACGTAAATTAACATTTTGACCTTGAATTTCAAGGTCAAATGTTATTTAAAAAAAAAATTTTATCAACAGCGTGTAGCCCGTCAAAAAAGCTTTAAAAATCATTATATACATGTTAACTTTTATGCATTCTACTTATAAATATTGTACATTGGAAAAAAATTTTTTTTTCAAAAGTCAAAAATTAAAAACGTTGTAATTCAAAAACTATTTTATTAAATTCAATAATAATTGATTTTTAGACTTTCACCAACAATAACAACATTTTAGAAAAGTATGGATTAAATTCGAGAACTTTTAATTTTTTGTTCGGAGATTTCAGGAATTTTGCCTCATATTGATTCAAAAATTGTATACAAATACAAAAAATTTATGATGAGAAAAAAGATGCGCCAGGAAATTTCGTACAAGATATACGTAATTTGAAAAAAATTATAATTTTTAAGGTACCAGGGACCAACCAATACCTATTAAATATTAATTATAAAAACACAGGCCTCGAATCAACTTAAAGACACAAAAAGTCCTTTTCGAAGGGTTAAAGTTGAAATTTTTAGAAATAATTAAATTTCAAAAGAATATTGTTAATTTTTAAACAATTATTAAAATTTACAAAATTAAAAATAATTTATCAAACAATTTTTGGAAAACATTTTTTAAATTTAATTGAATTTTCAAAGATTTAAAATTGAGATTTTTGAAAATTTTATATAAAAAATATTAAACTTATTTTAAAAGTCAGGTAAATAAAAATGAATTTTTTTTAATATGTAAAATTAATTTTACATAAATATAAAAATAAATATGTATTTTTATTATTTCAACACTTATGTTTATACAATAAATTATTTTATAATAATAATAATACATAATTTCACTTGTGTTTTTTTTTGAACAATTGACCCTTGTCTCCTTTTGTGGTCGAATAAATTTCTATTTTATCGACCACAACTGCTTGTGCCAAGAATGAAAAACACCTGTAAAAAATAAAATATTTATATTATTTATATAAATTAATTTTAAAAAAAATACATATAAAAATTTATGAAAAGGTGTATGTGGGAGTAAAGGTTGCGGTGTATGGGAAAAATAATAATAAGTTTTTTTGAAATATACTTACATTTGAAAATATTTCGATGAATAAATTATAAAGAGGTTCATTTGTGTTTACTTTATTTTGTTAATAAAGTAAATTCATTTCCGCTTTTATAGAGAAAAGTATAAAAAATTAATTAAGTAATTTTTAATGAAATTTATAAAAAATTTATTTACGTTATTTTATAAGAAAAAAAAATACATAAAAGATTAACAGTAAAAAATGTATAAATAATTAATTAGAAATGAAATAAAAAAATAAAATAAAATAATTATTATGAAAAATATTAATAAAATTGAAAATTAATTATTAAATGTGGCAAAATTTCGATACAAAAAAAAATTATTTAAATATAATAATTTAAATTAATAAAAAAAAATTAATTAAATTATTATAATTAAACAAAAATTATGGAAAAAAAACAATTGAACACAAATGCTTAAAAATTAAATAACAATATAATTAAAAAAAAATTAAAAAATTATATTTTTTAAAGTAATAATGAAAATTATAATTCCGGGTGAGATAAACATTGCCAAACATTGTTTTGACAATATTTATCGTCACCAGGAATTTTATGATTTTCGCCTAATAAAAAAGAAGGTCTCCTTCTATTACCTAAATGAATTTGAAAATTACAATTTTTACAAACCCAATTATAGGGTCTAAGTTAAATATATTGGGGACAGTTGTGTTCAATTGTGATCTGTATTCCATCGGCTATGAAAATATTATTTATATCATTCATTTTATTTTGAAATGGCAATCCGTGATCGCCTGCATCACATTGAAACGTATCGAAATTCTGCTACAAGAAAACGTGAATCATTTCATGAATAATGGTTGCAAATAAATCACTATAATTAATTTCATTATCATTTAACATATGTAATTTAGGGGATATTTTAATAATTTTAGATTGAAAATCAGTTAATCCTGCATTAACTTTTAGCCTAGAATCATAAACGAAAATAAATTCTTTACGTATTTCATTATTGAAATATCTACTATTAAAATTGTCAACTAATTCTCCTAATAGCGGAAACGAATTTTTTTTTCCAAAAGACCTATCTCTATATTTATAATTTAATGATTTATTGATATTATCTGAGCCATTGCTCCTTGTTGTATACCTCCGTCCTGTTGTATTGTAAAAAAAAAAATTACTAAATAAAATATCCTTACTATAAAACGAGTAGATGTCTAATCTTCGACGAGATAAGGAAAATTAGATTGAAAACAATTTTTTATTAATTTTACTTTCATAAAAAAAATTGAACATAATTAACATAAAATAAAACATTATTACATTAAATTAAAATTACCTTATTAATTTGAACAGCAGTGGAATTTCCTTCTGCAGAAACTCCATTGTTTTGAATTGAATTTAAATTGTTCATGATCTGTAAAATAAAAGATTTTTCAAAATTATTTACAAGTATATTTTAACAATTTTAAAAAAATAATTTTTAATTTGTAAAATATATTATTTTAAAAATAATTATTTTTTAAAATTTGTTTATAATAATTTGTTTAAACAAATTAATTTTTAAAAAAATGTTTAATGTGAACATTAATTGTTTGGACCGCAATCATGTTTCTAATTTTAATTTTGCAAATGTTTCCATGTATCTAAGCATGGCCGTTAATGAATTTATTTTTTTAAATCAACAATATTAATAATAATATAATAAACTTATAATATATGAAAATGTTCGTACACATGTAAAGTTTCAAAAAATGAGTGGCAAATTAAAAAATTTATAATAATGCTTTTGTTATAACAATTATAAACCATCATAAATGGAAATGCGTAAGTAAAAAAATTTCTCATTCAAAGACAAAAATTTTAAATTCTAAAGTCATTGTTGTTTTTAATGTTTTCGGGGTAGCTGATTACGAATCTGATGTCACAATTAAAAAATTCAAAATGTCGGATCTAATATGGCGGTCGAATTTGAAAAAAATCGTCCAATTCATTTGAAACTTGTTACTCGGGGGTTCTCGTTGTCGCTGATTACGAATCTGATGTCAGACTTGAAAAATATAAAATGGCGGATCCAATATGGCGGCCGAATTAAAAACAAATCGTCCAATTCGTTTGAAACTTGTTACTCGGGGGTTTTCAGGGTTGCTGATTACGAATCTGATGTCAGAAATAAGAAATTTAAAATGGCGGATTAAAAAAGACTATTAGAAATGTTTTAAACTTGTTACTCTGAGCTTTTTAAGTTGCCGATCACGAATTTGTCACGAGAGATTAAAGAAAAAATATTAATAAAAAAATCATTTGTATGGATCTTGTAAATTATAGGTTTTCGTATTCAAAATAATTTTTGCAGTTTCTCATTACCACTCTAGTATTGGATAACTGAGAGTGATGTGGTTGCATTTGAGTACCTAAATACTACTAGCTTCTTGTCTGAAGTAACTATGAATCAGTTTGCTGATTGGATTTTTGTAGCAGAAGGAGCTTTGGAAAATCTTTTATTATATGAACGCTTAATTATTTTATGGTCTTGTTTTGTATAATAGATAAATCGTGTCGTTTTAATGTGCTCTCTAGCCCATGTAAATAGACTAGTGACATTCAAAATAGCATCGAATCGATTGGTATATACAAAGTATAGATTTGATTGACATTTGTAACCGTCCACGACAAAACAAGGCTTAGCTCCCAAAAAATCAATTTTGAGTTTTTGATGCTAATCGATAGACTTTAAGTTGCTCTTTCACATGCAAAAGTCAGAAATTGTTTATGTCAATTACTTTTGACACTATAACGTTCTAAAGACTGGCATGTCAAGCGTGTTCCTTGTTTCTGCTTCTACTTTTATCGCTTGCCATGTGAAATTTACTTTTGGGAGCTAAGCCTTGTTTTATCGTGGGCGCTCACATTTAATGAATTAATGAATGTTAAAAAATCAAAATTTCACATTTTAGCTAGAAAATTTTGTGTTTTTTTAAATTCCAGTTAATAAATAAAATAATTGAATTCCTTGCATTTAAACGAATCGATTCGTATATATAATATAAAGTATATGTTACACCCAAAATGAATTGAAATTTTCTTAATTAAGTCGCCGTAAAGTAAAACCACACATAAAATTCTGACTCCCATTGAATTAACATGGCCATCAGAATTTTGTGTCGTTTTACTTTCCGGCGACTCAATTTTCCAAAAATTTTTATTAATTTAAATCAATTTTTAACTCGAAATATTAAAATTCAATCAATTGAATTAGAAAAATTCATAGCTTCCTCTACGAGGAAGCAAATTTTTTGCTTTACACAATGAGGAAGCAAAATGTTTATGAAATAAACATAAAGGATCCCCTCTTTGTTTAAGTTTCAACATAATCAATTTCTTATTTCTGACATCAGATTTGTAATTAGCGACCCTGAAAACCCTCGAGTAACAAGTATCAAACGAATTGGACGATTTGTTTTTAATTAGGCCGCCATATTGGATCCGCCATTTTATATTTTTCAAGTCTGACATCAGATTCGTAATCAGCGACAACGAGAACCCCCGAGTAACAAGTTTCAAATGAATTGGACGATTTTTTTCAAATTCGACCGCCATATTAGATCCGCCATTTTGAATTTTTTAATTGTGACATCAGATTCGTAATCAGCTACCCCAAAAACATTAAAAACAACAATGACTTTAGAATTTAAAATTTTTGTCTTTGAATGAGAAATTTTTTTACTTACGCATTTCTATTTAGGATGGTTTATAATTGTTATAACAAAAGCATTATTATAGATTTATTAATTTGCCACTCATTTTTTGAAACTTTACATGTGTACGAACCTTTCATATATTATAAGTTTATTTATATTTCGTATAATTTTGGGCAGAGCTTTGGTCCTCTTGACGTGGAACATCCCATATATATATATATATATTTATAATATTATCAAAAGTGCATAAAGCAAATTAATAAAGCAAATACCTTATAATGCAATTATAATGAGCTCTATTAATGGCACTTTCGAAATTTTTGTCTTTATATCACTAAAAGATAATGTAAGTTATTTAAACTAAATAAGTAAACTTAATAATTTATTGACAATATAAATAATCAGAATAAAACATTTTTCTTTTTTATTATATTATAAATTATTTACTGTTTATTCTTTTATTTTATAAAAACAATTACAATTAACCTCAAAAATTTACATATAGTTTACGCATCTGTTTGTTTACCATTCTTACTTATTATTACAATAACTATAACATAACAATAAATATATAACAAAATTATATACAATATAATTACAAACTCATAAAAATTAAAATTAATTAATTATCTAATTTAAAATTTATCAAAATATTCACAATTAATAAATACTCATTCCGATAATTCACATAAAATAAATATTCACTTAATTTCTTGATTTTCTACTCCACTGCAATCAACAAATTGAAATGGTAACTCCATCTCTTAGGTTTCTCAACACTCAATTTTTATTCTCAACAAACTATAGCAAATTGGGGCATTTTGTCGGTGGGTTATTTTGTCGGTGGGTGATTTGTCCGGTGGCGCATTTGTCCAATGGCGCATTTGGGAACTTAGCATCGTCTTTTTTTCCGTGAAATATTTTTTCCGTGAAAAGTATACCTACCTATATACCAATCGATTTGTCTTGACGTAAGGAATACGATTTTATTATATATAACCTTAAATTTTTGTATTTAAAAATTTTTTCTATTAAAAAAAAATTTGCAAAAAGAAAATAAATTTTTTTTTAGTATTTTTTGAAATCCTTTGGTCAGATTTGAGATATAAATATGATAAATGAGCCTACCAAATTTTATCTAAATACATTAAAACCTGTTAAAGTTATCGTCTAAACAGAAAAAAGGGATCCACACATACACATACATCCGGACAATTGATCAGGATCTCATATAACATGTTTCTATACAGAAAAAAATTTGTTTCCGCAACTTTGAAAATTTTTATAAACGAAAGGAATACAAAGCTTCCTCCACGAGGAAGCAAAAATAATTAAATTTCAGGGTGGGAACATTATAATGACCAAAATATTTTTTTCAATCTATAAATTATTAGAAATTAATAACTTCTTTTTATATATTTTAAACAATATTTTGTAATAAAATTTGTACTTAAAGAAGTTAAAAAAAAATTTTTGTTCATTTGAACGTTCAAAACTTCTGCCTCATGATTTTATGGGTTTTGTGATTCGCGCAATTATTCGAAAAATTGTTCAACTTTTAAATATATAAAATTTCGTTTTAATTATGTAAATTATATGAGCAATTACACGTGAGATTGAAGGGTCTATCCTGCGATTCCATCTATACTACGTGTAATCAAATTCTGTGTCATAAAAGAATATTGAGTATTATTAAAAATCGAAAATTAATTATGAAATGTTATTTAGAGAAAGACAGAAAAATACCGTGCCGAGAAGGTAGGAAACCCCCGCAAAGTTAGCGGAGCCCGATAATAAGTTTAAAAATTAAAAACAAATTTTATTTTTTAAATAAATTAAAAAATTTTAATTTTTCAAAATTATTTTTTTTCCTTAAACTTCAATATTTTCTAAGCAAAAAATATTCAGGAAATTTTTTTCTAGGACTAAAAGTAAAAAAGTTATGAGTAATTAAAAAAAAAGTTGCACTAATTTTTTAATGCAAATATCTCGAAAAATAATAAATATTTTTGTCAAATTTTTTTTTACTCAATTAGACCCATAACCTCTACCTAAAAACGTAGTATAGAAGGAATCGGAGGATAGACCCCTCAATCTCACGTGGAATTGCTCATATACCATCAACAAAAATTAACTATTTTTATTTCTCACAATACAAAATTTTTTTAATTCTGCACTGAAAGAAAAAATATAAAAAAATTTCGTAAATACTTTTCAATTTAGGGAAAACGTGTCAAACTGGAACAAAATTATATAAAATATATTAAATCTCAGTAAAGATTTTGAATAATTACTATAAATTATATAATAATAAAATGCTTGGTCTGTCCTTCTGCCCTAACTTGAAGTTGGCCTTTTCTGCTTTCACGTGTTTTTTTAATAGTAATCTTATGACGTGTCAAATTTTGACAATTCTTTTTCTCATTTTTGCCAAAGTTGAATAATTGTTGAAGCATTCATAAGCTCTCAGTCCGGGGATTCTTAATATATTATGTAATTTCTTATTTTTATTTAATTAAATTTACGTGATACATCGATTCTGAGAAGCAAATGAGTTCAAACATGTGGTCGATAAATTGTAAACATAAATGTTTAGGGAAGTATCACCCACATTCTATTATCTTTAATGCAAAAGAAACAATGGTATTGTCAAAATTTAAAGGGACATTATATTCTTAATTTCTTTTATTCAATATAATGAGACACGTGCTAACTATATTACCAGATAAGATCGTAAACACGTAGTAAAATTTATGAATGAAAATACGCTAGTATTTATCTTATTCTTTTTTTTTTTGCTTTACCAAATTCTATATCTATATTTTTATATTCTTCTCTTTTATTTTTAAGTTATTTGTCGCTTTTCAAACTAAATTAGAGGAATCTTTCCAATAATTATTTAGTTTTTTAGCTTTTGTTATTAACTTTTAAAATTCTTTTACTTGTTTAAACAATTGACTGTTTATCGTTTCAAAGAATTTTATGCTAAAGAAAATAATAATAATAATAAATAATAAATAAAGAATTAATTATTTTTATTTAAATTATGGAAATAACAATCAATCTGATAATATTGCTGCTTGTTTATAAAAACGATTGTGGGTCTTTCCTTATTACTTCTCTCAATTCTGAATAGAATAAAATTTACTTGGATTTGATTTAATATTTATAAACAAATAAAAATAAATATTAACACACTTTGGTTTAGTGATTATATCACTTGTTAATGAAGTTTGTATATTGGTTTAATAGCTTTGAAAAATCTACAAAAAAAAATGAAATAAATTATAAACTTTACCTAACAAAACTTTTAGGGTTAGTTTCTCCTAACTCTATTTTTAAATTTTCTATTGTTGATATAAAAAGATTAAACTTTAATGACCTATCATAGTTCAACAATAGATTGTCAAACTATGACGTATACATTAAATTTCAATGGATTTATCACTGAAAAACCCTACTAGATAATTAATTTAAATAAATTAATTATATCCTATTCTAGCTATTTCTTTGGGTTGTCAGGATCATCTCTATAGTTTAATCTTTCAAATTGTCATGTGGATCGCCTATTGCAATGCACATGGCATATAAGAATATTAAACAAGAATTACGATTTAATCTTTGATACCACTCTTGGACAATCAATAGTGTTGGTAGAGATCGTTAGAAAGCCCCTGACCATTGATTTTCCGTGGCTTGACTTAGAAGAATTGTTTGTTGATATTGTTGTTGTTTTGTTAAATAATAATTTATTTGATTGAAGATTTGGAAAGTCAG
This sequence comes from Leptopilina boulardi, assembly GCF_019393585.1. NCBI lineage: Eukaryota > Metazoa > Arthropoda > Insecta > Hymenoptera > Figitidae > Leptopilina > Leptopilina boulardi. The sequence continues at coordinate 698,329 of NW_026137909.1, read as the reverse complement.
TCGTGTTGGTAGAAATCTTTCGAAAGCCCCTGACAATAGACTTTCCTCCTCGACAATTGTTAATTGTTAATTTGAGAAGAACCAATCGTATTGGTAGAAATCGTTAGAGAGCCCCTAACAATTGGTCTCTCAAATATAACAATTCAAAATAAATTTTATTTTTAATTACGATTTAATCTTTGAAATCTTTCTCGCCCAGAGATGCAGATCGTTTAGATAGAGATCGTTAGAAAGCCCCCAACAATCTGTAACTCTCAAGTTTGAAAGACTTGACTTTGTAGATTTGTTACTCTGAAATTTCCTTATATTAAAATATAAAAGAAAGCTCTTACCAGTATAAACTGTTCAGATCAAAAGAGACAGAAATGTGCATTTACTCGGCTTATATAGTTGCGTCCCTACCCTTAATTTTCTGGGGTAAGTAAAATTCAAAATGTGCGAGTGTGTGAGTTAGGAATTTCAAATTGATTGAGCGAAAATCCGCGAGTTTCCCTCACCACTTTACGCAAGGCGCTTCTCCCATGTATTTCTTACCGCCAATTTCTCCCTCTATTTGGATTTTTCGCGGCGTCTATTTTCGAATAGCCAATTACATTTAAATTATTTTCAAAGAACAGAGATATTTTTCTCTCTCTAATTCCGTTTCTAACGTTCGCCAAGAACAATGACATTGTCTACCTGTCAATCATTTTTCTCTAACTGATTTTCATTTTCTAAAAACTTTAATTTCTCAAAAAAATAATAATTCTAAAATTATTTAACTTTTACCATTAATTTTTAAATAATTTTTACTTTAATGCGACATAAAATTTTATTCAATTATTATTAATTTCAGCAATTTATAAAATAATTTTTATTATTTTATTTTTCAAATAATTTAAAGAAAAAAAAATATAAAATAAATTTATTCTTTAAATAATAATCCATATAAATTATTTATTTATAAAAAAGAAACTTTAAATTTAAATTAAATTAATAATTCTCATAATTCGTATTTATATCTACCTTCTCTTTCTATTATTTTTCCTGTTTATATTTTCATTGTGTTATCTATAGATATCTTCTTTCTCTTTCTATTATTTTCAGAAATCCAGTTTATCTAGTTTTAATTTCATTTTCTTTGTGTAATTTTATTTTTAATCTTTATTAATTTATAATTTTTAAATAATTTATAATTATTTTATAATAAAAATTTTTTTACTATTGAAATACCATTTCAATGCCCCCTTAAACGAATGAATTCCTTTAACGTAAAAGGAGTTTATTTGTTTTAAAATAAAAAAATCAATTTCAATTGGCAAAAAAAATTTACAAAATTTGACTCCAAAATGCCCCCCTAAACGAATGAATTTCTTGATTTATGAATAAATTTATTCGTTTAAAAAAAAAAATTTTATTTATTTTATTTACAAAACTGAGCTATTATGCTCCTGGGGCTCTTATTGGTTCATCTTCAATTTCATCCTCATCAAAATCCTCTAACACTTCATCATAATTCAAATATAAGTCGTAGGAATCAGGTTTGATTAAGGCTAACTCATTTTCCAGTAGCCAATCATCCAATGAGGATAATTGATTGATCTTTGCCCAACCCACATAATGGTGGTTCACAAATTTTTTTATATAGAAATCAACTATCATGTCTTTAATAAAATCTTGGAATCTGGAATTGGTTCCAGATTCCCAAATTTGGCGTTGTGGTGGACAAATATCACATAGAGCGATATTAAGTGAGAATTTAGGTATAATTAAAAATTTGTAGGTAATGTAAAAAATGTTGTTTTTTTTATGTATGTGTGTACGTGATCATCAATATTGTATACTAGAACTAGGTCTTCCATACCGGTATTGATTAGGATAATGTAACCTCTTTCAAAAATTTGTGTTTCTTTTTTGTATATTATCGGAACCGCCAAAATTCTATTATCTAAATTAGTTATCCTGTATTGTTCCTCTTTATCCTTGTAAAAATTGAAAATTTCCTTCCTCATTTCTCCTTGTGTTAGTTCTCTCTCTATTAATTTGGCTTTGATGGCAGATGGATTTATCGCATTTATTATTTTCATTTTATATTTTTTTATGTTTAGGACCATTTCAGGATATTGTTCATATGATGTTACTATATCATTTTCGTTTATGTTTTGATGTTGCATCTTGAAAAAAAAATAAAAAAAAAAAAACAAAGAAAATAATAAAATAATAATTATAATTTTTAATTTTAATTTAAAGATACTAATGGGTGAATCTCTTGAAAAGGACAAATGCTGAATTAAGAAAAAAAAAAAAAGTTCAAAACCACTGTTATGACTATTGCTATGTGAAGAGAAGGACCTAAATAAGTCTCTAAAATACGTTGTTACGATCTTTATGAACATTATTGTTTAAAAAATAATTGTTTAATATAAAATAATTGTTTAATATTTTGTCACCGATACAATGATCGAATCCGTTTAAATATTGTTACTCGAGGGTTTTTGGGGTCGCTAAACACGAATCCGGTGTTAGTTTTTCAAAATTCAAAATGACAGATCCAATATGGCGGACGACAATTTCAAAAATCAGTCCAATTTACTTGAAAATGGTTATTCGGGGGTTTTCGGGGTCGCTGATTACGAATTTAAGGTCCGTTTTTAAAAATTCAAAATGGCGGACGACAGATTTAAACATCCATCCAATTTACTTGAAAATAGTTACTCAGGGGTTTTTGGGGTCGCTGATTACGAACCTGGAATCAGTTTTAAAAAATTCAAAATGTCGGACAATTATCTTTTAAATCTATTTAATTGGCTTCAATATCGTTAATTAGGGGGTTTCAATAACGGTGAACACAAATCTGAAGGTAACCCAAGTAACCATTTTCAAGTAAATTGAATTGATTTTTGAAATTGTAGTCCGCCATATTGGATCCGCCATTTTGAATTTTGAAAAACGGACCTCAGATTCGTAATCAGCGACCCCAAAAACCTCCGAGTAACCATTTTCAGGTCAATCGGATCGATTTTTTAAATTGTTGTCCACCATATAGGTTCCGCCATTTTGAATTTTTGAAAACGGACTTCAAATTCGTAATCAGCAGACGAAAATCTTGAAGGAACGATTTCGTTTGATTTTTTTAACATTATTATTCGATAATATTACATGTTCTTTTTTTTTGACATGGCCCCCTTTGACCCCCTGTAATTCCGAAAGGGGGCATATGCTCATCTTGAAATTTTGCAGGGATTATTGGGTCATCATATGTTACCATTTGGCATAAAGAAAGTTTCAAAATTCGAGGTACGAAAAAGGTGCATTTTTTTGCATGAGGCTTTATAATCGATGGATGTGACTAGCGATCACGGAGGGGAGTTTTCTTCCTTTAGGCGTAGCCAAAATTTATTGATTCTAATATAAAAATAATAAATTTTATTAAAAAAAGTAATAATAGTATTCGCGATATTTAAAAGAATATTCTAAAAATTATTAATAATATTTATTATTTATTTATCAAAAAACTAAATTTAAAGTGGTCACGGAGGGGAGTTTTTTTGTGTCGACGAACATTGCGAAACTGAAAATCTTTCTGACACTTATTGTTTTCATTTCTTTCATGATGTTGTGTACTGACCAAAACAACATCGTCACTGTAAACACTTTTGAATTCTTCATTTCTCAATTATCATTTTTTTTTTCATTTACTCATTATATTTGTAATTGGTCACGGAGGGGAGTTTACTTTGCGAACAAAACTTATTTAATTCTAGGAAAAAATATTTTACAAATATTCTGTTTTACACTTTATAAATCAATTATAAATAATGTAATTAGTAGATGTTACTAGACAAAAGATGTTTTCCTATTGCAGTATGAATGCAATAATTCTTCTTTAAATAAAACTTACTTCGCGAACGGTAACGGAGGGGAGTTTTTACACTATATAAACATGATTATATTCAATTATTTAAAATTGTCAATTTTTTTTATAAAATCTTATTAAATTCTGTTGACTTCTATAATAAGGCCTGCAACATTTTCAATTATTATAATTATTTATTAAAAATAATGTCATGAACGTGTCATTTGTCCTTTTTGTGAGAATGACCCTAATGGTAATAAATAGGAGAAAGTAGATTTATAATTTATGTGCTCTTTTCTTTCCCTTTTTTTTTTTTTTATAATAAGAAGGTAAAAAAAATAAAAAATAAAGTATGTGAAAAAAAAAAAATTTTATTCGTTATAATCCGTTAAACGGATTATGTTGGGATATATTATTCCGTTTATTTTTACAAATAGAGGAAAGGGTTCTTCCTCTTCTATTGCAGTTTTTTTATTTTTGTTGTTGAACAAATATTTATCTATATTTAATTTTGCATTTTCAATTTTTGTGATGGTGGGTTTGTTATTTTTTTTTAATTTTAACATTTTGTTCTTTTTAATTTTATTTTTTTTTATTAGGTTTTTCTTTCTATTGTTATTGTTGTCATCTTTTTTTGTTTGAGTGGCTTTATTGGCTACTTCTATGGATATGATGCGCTTAGTAATAAAGTAATCATTGGCAGATATTGCAAGAGGACCCGCCTCTTCTGTTGCGCCATCGCATACAGTGCTCGTCGCCTGACTCTTTTTGATTACTAATGCCATCTATTGAGAAAAAAAAATTAAAAAAAAAAAAATTTTTGTAACGAGAGAGAAAAAAAAATATATATATTTTATCTCTCTAATTTTTATTAATGCATGCAGTTTTATTTAATTCTAATCTATACTAATTTTTATGGTAAATATTAGCACTGTAGCATACCTCGAAATTTAGTTAATCCAAACACTATTTGTTTTGATGATTACGAAACCTCATTGAATCAACTAAATGACAGTTTATACACTACAATTTAGATTTTCCTACCTAATTTTAATATTTCAATTTTCTTTTGATTATTTTTTTTGTATTAATATAATTGGTTTCTGTTATTATAAGATAATTGACCAGTTATATTATTTATATGATTTTGGCGCTATTTATTTCAAATTTGAAAATATATGATTATTGTACGCATTTTAAATTTTTTTTTTTTTTTTTTTTTTTAGTTGCATTTATTTTAATTGATCTCATTTTTTTTTTTTTTTTTTTTTTATACATATTAATCTATTTTACTTATTTTTGTATAGTAGTACTTTATTACCATTATTATTATGATATTATACACACAAATAAAGGGAATTTTAATTTTAGTGTCTCTATCACTTTTATATTTCCTCTTCATTCTTCTTTTTTTTTTTTTTTTTTTTTTAATACACGACTACTTATCACTATACACTTTATTTATTCACTGTTTTATTTATACTTATTTTTAGTATTTAACACTTTGTTTTTAAATCACTTTTTTTTATATGAAATCGTTTATTTTTAGTAATTTTAAATTGTTTATTATTCACTTATTTATTGTTTATTATATTTAATTTATTTATATATGTTTTTATATTAATGATTATTGCACTTAACACTTTTTTATTTATTGTATTTTATTTATTATAATCTATCTATATATTTTTTTAAGTCTTGACTATGGTACATTCCTTTTTCTATTTTAGTTTTCGAATTCCATAAAATATATGTTCCTGGTTTTACTACTTTTTTTATTTCGTAAGGACCTTCATATATTTGTAGGAATTTAGCTATTATTTTGTTTTCTTTATCCGACCTATTTAATAATTTAATGAGGACTTTTTCTCCAACTTTAAATTCCGTTAATTTATGCGAAATGTTAAATTTTTCTGCTCTTCTTTTACCTTTCTTGCAAATGTTATCGTATGCTAATTCTAATTTCCTATCATAATCCATATTTTTCGGAATCGGTGGAAAATTAAACCAATTTTCCCATGCTCTTTTAGGTTTTTTATTAAGATGTAGTTCAACTGGCGTAAACTCGGTTGTTTCATGGTGGGTTTCATTAAAACAAGTTTCTATTATATTAATCCAATTCCACCAAGAACTATGTTTACCGTTAGTAAGGGTCCTAAAAAATCTCGATAACTCCCGATGTATACGTTCAACAATATTTCCTTGTGGATGTCTAATTGATGAAAATACCGGTTGTATCCCCTCTTCTTTTAGTTTACTAGTCCAAATCCCTGAAGTAAATTGAGTTCCATGGTCTGTTATTATTTTCTCCGGTTTACCGAATTTTTTAATATGGTGATTGAAAATTTTGTTTATAAGCGCTTTTGTGGTCATTTTTCTAATAGGATATAATTTCACATATTTACTGAACGCATCTATAGTAGATAATATGTATTTAAATCCTCCCTTAGAACTTGGTAGTGGACCATAAAAATCTATCGATAAAATTTCACCTGGTTTTTTGGGTGCGTAGTTTCTCATTTCAGAAAAGTTTGTTTGATTAGAAACTTTGTTTCTCTGACATGAGTCACAACTTGTTATTCTATGTCTTATTATTTTTGCAAAATGTGGATAATAAAAATATTCATTTAACATACGAAAAACTCGCTGTGGACCGACGTGTCCATATATTTCATGCGTTTCATCAATTAAATCATTTATTATATTTTTAGTTAAGCATAATTTTTTATTATCTCCTACGACAAAATAAAGTACATTTTTATCGATTATATAACGCTTTGTTTTACCTTGTCTAACATCTGACATTCTTTGTTTTGAAATAGAATCATTATTTTGCTCCTCTATAATGTTTTTAAATTTATTTCGCAGTTGAGATGAAGGTCGTTTTGCTAAATTATATAGAAATAGTTTTCCTTCATGGGAATCTAGTCCTATGCCTGTTTCCTCATAAACTGGTGCTCTACTTAAAGTATCCGCTACGATGTTGTTCTTGCCTTGGATATATTCAATGTCGAAATTAAAATCCTGAATTGCTAATATCCATCTCGTAATTCTACCGCTTAATAATTTACAACTTTTCACGAAAGATAACGCTTTGTGATCGGTTCTTATAACAATATAACAACCTAAAATGTATGATCTAAATTTTAATAAACTCCATACAATAGCTAATAGTTCTTTCTCTGTTGTAAAGTATGTAAGTTCCGCTCCTTTTAACGTACGGCTTGCGAAAGCTATAGGTGTTTGATTTCCGTCCTTATCTATTTGATATAACACGGCTCCTATCGCTACGTCGCTCGCGTCTGTTTGTAAATAGAACGGTTTCGATAAGTCTGGATAACTAAGAATAGTAAATTCGCAAAAAAGATTTTTAACTCGTTTAAACGCTTCTTCTTTTGACGAATTCCACTCCCATTTGTTTCCGATTTTTAATAATTTTAGTAGAGGGACTATTTCTTGCGCATAGTTTTTTGTGAATTTAGTATAAAAGTTTACTAAACCTAAAAATCCTCGTAGTTCTTTTAAATTTCTCGGTCGCGGAAAATCATGAATTGCTTTTACTTTTTCAGGATCCGGTTTTATACCTTCAGATGATAAAATATGTCCTAAAAATTTTATTTCTGGACGAAAAAAATGTGATTTCGCAAAATTTATAGTCATATTGTGTTTTTCCAATCTTCTAAAAATTTTTTCTAAGTGATAAAGATGTTCATCGATATTTTGTGAAGTACACAGCATGTCGTCAATAAAAGTGATTACAAAGTTACCTATCCCGCATAATACTTGATCTAGCGCTCTTACTAATGCACTCGTACTGGTTTTTAGACCAAAAGGTACTACATTGAATACATAACATTTTCCTTCAATAATAAATCCCGTGTATTTTTTACTGTTTTCAGCCAACGGAATTTGCCAAAAACTACTGACTAAGTCTAATGAAGACATCACTTTCACACCACTACAACGTTGAAATAAAACTTCGGTAGTTTCCGCACGCTCGAATTCTTCAACTAAAATTTCATTTAATTTTCTCGCGTCTAGACAAAATCTTATCGTTCCATCTTTTTTTAACGCAGTACAAAGTGGGCTTATAAATCTTGTATTCATTTTTTTTATAATATTTAATTTTAATAATTTTTCTAATTCTTGATTCACTCTATCCCTCAATTTAATTGGTATTGGATATGTTTTCTTAAAAAATGGTTTGTCATCTTTCACTTCTAATTCATGTTCATATATATTTATTCTATCCGGTTTTTTCGAGAATACGTGTTTATAACGCGATATAAGTTTGTAAAATCTTTCTTTTTGTTCTATATCTAGTAAAGTACATTCAATTATTTTTTCATTTATTTCTTCTTCAGTTAGCTCAAATTCAGAATGGGGATCATCATATGTTTTTATCGAAAAAACGTCATTAATTATGCCCGGATTTTCATTTTCTAAATCTACAAATTGATTAAAGTGAATGTTGTTATCATTTTAATTATTTATAGTTTTATTTTGATTTTGAATTTTATTTTCAATTTCTTTTTCTGATACATTTTGATCATATATTATTTTCATTTTATTTATGCTTTCTTTTAGCATCTCCATAGACAATTCCTCCTTCCCTTTCATTACAACAATTACATCATTTTTATAATCAATCTTAGTTTTTAATATTTTTAACATATCTGAACCGATAATGCAATCGCAATTTAATTTAGGAACATTAATAAAAACAAATTGTCCTAACCAATCTCCCATTTTGAATTTTGCTAATATTTGAAGTTTAAGTTTAACTGGACGTGCTCCGGTTGCACCTACTATACTCATACCTACTATTGGTAGTTTTGGGCAATTTTCAAATACTTTAATATTTTCTTCATAAAAATTTTCTGAAATACAAGTTACTTGACTTCCCGTATCAATTAATGCTTTTACATTTATATTTTCTATTAAAAATTGAATTATTGGACATTTTCCTAAATGATCATGAATATTTACTTTTTGTTCTTCCAATAATTCTTCGCGTAAATTAGAAGGTAAAGATTCGACAAACTCTTTTCTATTTAAAAGTGTCATTGACCTCGGATTTGTATCTACAGAGTTTGTGTCAACAAACCCGAGGTTCACTAGTTTTCCGAACTAGTTGACGGTAATGACCAATTATTTTCTTGTTCATCTGAAGTATTTCTATCATTTTTATTACTATTATCGTTGTTAGACTTTTTTTTATTAATTTTTCGCTGTTTAATATTTTGTTGATTTGAATTATTTACCGTGGATGATATTCTTTCATCTTGTCGCGGTATGTTATTTGCAGTTATTACATTTCCACTATTATAATTTGGACGTGAATAATTATAATTTTGATAATTCTTTTGTTTAAAATTATTAGTTGGAAATTTATTACCTTCGAAACTATTATCACGGAATTCCCTTTTATTTTGAAAATTTTCTTGTTTAACCCTTTCATTTTCTTGTTTATTATTTTCTTGATATTTATTTTGATTGTTATTTCCTTGATAATAATTTCGATTCGCATTTCCGTTAGGATTATATTTATTTTTATTTTGATTTCCTTGATATGTGGTTTGTTTATTTTGATAGCCTTGTTGGCTGTTTGAATTATTTTGAAAATTTCCAGTATTTCTATTTAAAAAATTTCTTTGAGAGTTTACTGGACCAACTTGGTCAAATTTTTCTAATAAATCTAACAAATTATTTACATCTTGAATACCTCTAACAATTATTGCAGTTTGAATATCCTCTGAGAAATGTCTAGAAATTTTCATAATAATTTCATTTTCTGAAGGTGGTGGAATTAAGTCTTTAGCCTTATTGATCATCTTTATCGCGTAAGCTGACCTTGATAATTTACCATTTGGGTTATAATTTCCAAATTGTAAATTAGTGCCTATTTTAAATCTAATTTCTTGATTCCAAAAACGATTTATAAATTTTTCTTTAAAATTATTATAATTATCATCTTCTGCCTTGACTAAATTCCACCATTCTTTAGAAATCCCATCTAAGCTAGCTTGTATAAAATACTTAAATTCAACATCATTTATCCCATTATAATTCATATAATCCTCTAACTCGCGTAAATAGGTTATTGGACGTTCTTGAGTACTGCCAGAAAATTTAGGTAATGGCATTTCTTTCATCCATGAACTTCTGGATGCTGAATCATTACTTTTAATTTTATTAACTTTTTGTTCTATTTTATATTGATTTTCTGTTATTTTTTTTATTTTTAATTCATTATCAGTTGTCATTATAAAATTTTCCTCTGTACTCAAGTGTATATCGTTTACTTTTTTTTCAATGTTATCAATTGTTCTTGAGACATTCTCTATCGTCTCGTCGACATTGAGTCTAACATTCTCGCATACTCTTTTGTTTATATTTATACTAGTGTCTACTCTGTCATTTAGTTTGCTCATTAGTTCTACTATTTCGCGTTTATTCTGTTCGATTTTATTTTTAATTGTAGATCTATCTTTAGTACAAATGTCAAAATTTTCTTTTTGTTGAGTTGCTACAGTTGCTAAACCCCTTTTAATTTTTTTTACACCTACACCCAATTCGGTCATGAAATTATCAAAATCTCTTTGAGTTTTATTTAAAATTGCTTTATCTTCTTCACTTAAATTTAAATCATCATCATCATCATCATCTTCATATTCAGTTACTTCTATTTGACTTTCATCAAAAATATCCATAAAACCCCAATTTTTTCTTTTCTTTTTATTTTTAGATGTATCTTTATTTTGATCTTTTTGTTTTGATTTATCCCCTTCTATATTTATATCATCTGAAAGAGATTTTGGTAATTCAATCTGTTTTTCCGCCATTTTTTATTTATTTAATAACGAAAGATTTATTATTCGCGAAATTAAGTTTATATTTTATTTTAATAAATCTAATTCTCCAATTCAGAATGATTATTAAAATTTATTTTTGTTTTATTCTATTATGCATGCGTATATCTATATACTAAATCTCATTCTATTCCGAGATAAGAGAGAAAGGAAAGTAAATAAACACCAGGGGTACCAGTTGAAGCATTCATAAGCTCTCAGTCCGGGGATTCTTAATATATTATGTAATTTCTTATTTTTATTTAATTAAATTTACGTGATACATCGATTCTGAGAAGCAAATGAGTTCAAACATGTGGTCGATAAATTGTAAACATAAATGTTTAGGGAAGTATCACCCACATTCTATTATCTTTAATGCAAAAGAAACAATGGTATTGTCAAAATTTAAAGGGACATTATATTCTTAATTTCTTTTATTCAATATAATGAGACACGTGCTAACTATATTACCAGATAAGATCGTAAACACGTAGTAAAATTTATGAATGAAAATACGCTAGTATTTATCTTATTCTTTTTTTTTTTTGCTTTACCAAATTCTTTATCTATATTTTTATATTCTTCTCTTTTATTTTTAAGTTATTTGTCGCTTTTCAAACTAAATTAGAGGAATCTTTCCAATAATTATTTAGTTTTTTAGCTTTTGTTATTAACTTTTAAAATTCTTTTACTTGTTTAAACAATTGACTGTTTATCGTTTCAAAGAATTTTATGCTAAAGAAAATAATAATAATAATAAATAATAAATAAAGAATTAATTATTTTTATTTAAATTATGGAAATAACAATGAAGCATTATTAACTCTCACACCGGGGATATATACTATTATACGTGTTTGTGTTTACCTTCTTATCTATCTTAGCCCTGATTTGATTCGGTTCTGAGAAATTAATAAGTTCAAAAATGTGGTTGAATGACCATAAACATAAATGTTTATATATCAATCACCCACGTTACGTAACTTTATACAAAAGAAAGAATGGCTATTGTCTAAATTTAAAGGGACATTATATTTTATAATTTAATTATTTGATACAATAGACACGTGCCAACTATATCAACAGATATGATTGTAATGATATAATAGAGTAATTTAAATTAGACTAATCCTTAAATTTATTGTTTCTACAAATATGTTAAAAGGAAAATATTTATTTTATTTTTAGAAAACTTGTTGCTTGTTTACCAAATTAGAGGAATCTTTCCAGTAATTATTCGGTAGATCAGCTGTTTATTTTCTTATTCACTTTTACTTTTATAAATGAATTAATGTCATTTATCGTTTCAAAGCTGAATATTTTTACTTTACAAAAAAAATAAATATTAATTATTAATAGAAAAATAAAATATGCAATCAATCATCTAATATAATTATTTATCAATTATTTTGGTTTAAATAATTTATTGTGAGTTCGTTCTGAATGAAATTAAATGAAATAATCTTATTGTTTATCTTAAACTTTTCACCTTTTTATTTAATTTCTCTCCAACTATTTTGTTATTCTTCAATTGAGATTCTAAATTACCTCGTAGGCTTATCTATAAAAAAAATATAAAATAAAATTTAAATAAAATAAAAGAAACTTGACAGTAAACTAAACAGTATTTCTCTTTCTTATATTTTTCTTTACCCATGTATATATATATAGTAAAATGAAACGTTATATTTTTGAAATTAAATGGTACTCTACTTTTTTTTCTTTACTTGCATTTAAATAAATATAATCTATTGACTATTGGAATAACTCTTCAATGCCCCCCTAAACCAATCATATTCTTTTGGCATAAAAGAATTGATTTGTTTATAAGATAGAAAAATATTCTCAATAGGCAATCTAAAGAGAAGAAAAAAAAATAAATTTTTGATTACCCTCTTAATGCCCCCCTAAACGAATAAATTTATTAAATCCTGTAATAAATTAATTTGTTTAAAAAAAAAAATCAAAATTTATGTTCTTTTTAAAAAAAAATATCTTTATTTAACCTCCAACAGCTCTTATACGGATATTCTCTTCCTCCTCTACGTCATCCTCTATCACTTCATCGTAATTGGGGAATATTTCGATTGTACCTGGTGCTAACTTAGCTAAATTTAAATCTATGAGTTTGTCATCAACTGACCACAGTCTGTTGAGTATTCCCCAACCCATATTTACATCATTAATTCGTGCTTTATAGTGAAATTGAAATGTTCTATTTTGCATTAGATTATCGAATGTATCGATTGCATCTTTATCCCAATACGTATTGTTGTTAGGTAAAATGTCTGTGAGCGCTATTTTTGTTAAGTTTTTTTTTATATTAAGAAATCTGTATATTAGATAGAAGATGTTATGTCTGGGTATATGTATGTGGACGTCATTATCCACATCATATACGAGAAACGTGTCTTGAATTCCGGTATTAAATAACATAAGGTTTCCTCTTATATAGACGTTGTTACTTGTCTTGGCCACTATAGGCCATCCTGCATAGTTTGTTAGTTCCCCTTCAAAAATGAATCTATACGATTCATCGTATGATGAATAAAATTCATTTAATTCAGCCATTTGTGTTTCAAAGTGCTGTTTTAATTCTTCAACTTTTACTTTTATAAAAGATGGTCCAATTGAGTTCACTACTTTTACGCAGTATTTTTTATTCACCTGAAGTAGGAGAGAGGGATATTGTTCCATTGAAAGAACAATATCAAAATCGTGATTATTAGACTCCATCTTTAAAAAAAAAAAATTCTGCTACTTAATTATTTTTTTTTTATGATTACCAAATACTATGCAGATATTAATATAGAAAAAATGAATGTAAGAAATAGAAGAGAACAGAGAGAAAATCACAACAAGATGCTATATACTATTTAGTGACACTCAAAATCAGTCACAACACCAAGAGAAAAAAAAATACACATTTTTTTTTTATTGAGCTATTTAATTCGATTAATTTTTAACATTTTTTTTTATTTTGTTAAATAATATTTGTATCTTGTAATCTGGATAGTTTGGACCAAAAAATGTTTCCAAATTAATTTTGACTGTTTCTGTTTTTGTTATTTTGATATTTTTTATTTTATTTGCGTTTTTCCTTATCTTCCTTCTTTCCTTCGAACTTTTTTTGTTTGATTTTTTTGAGTTAAAACTTTTTGGAGTTTGTGTAGATTTATTATTTTTTTTTATTGTGTTGTCTTGCTTTGTTCTTTTTATGTCAGTAATGGTGTCGGAGATTGTGGATCCCCGTTTTAGATCGAATTTATCGCAATCGCGATACTTGCGGGTCATATTCCCCTGATCTGTCGTTGTAATTTCCATCTTTAAAAAAAAATAAAAGAAATTCCTCTTTTACTAGTATACCCCTTTTATTTATTTATTTTATTTATCAATATTTTTATTTTTTAACTATTTTTAATTTTTGACTATTTTTTTATTTTTAACTAATTTTTATATAAATACCTTTTTAAAAAGATTAATCCAATTTTCAGGATCCACTTCACCGACACTACACTTCACTTGTCACTGACAAATAAGAACTGACCAAAATTTTAAAATTATGACATTTAAAACTCAATATTCTCAAATATAAATTCTAGAGTAAAAGGAAAATATTGTGTAATTTTGACTTTACATAATAATATTGAATATTTATTTAGTGAAATGTTTCCAAACAAAATGAAAAGAAATCCAACCATTGCAAGCTTTTCTATATTGACCATTTCTATATTACTTATTTACTATTTATACTTAACAATATTATTATTATAACTTTTATATATTTTTTTTTATACATTTTTTTATGTTTATTTCGTATTTATTATTTTTTATTTGTATATATGTATTTTTTTTTTTTTTTTTTTTTTTATATGGAGAATAGATACTTAATGTCTATATCACTTTTATCTATCCTCTTCTTTCTTCTTAAAGTAGGGCGTTGTCCGCAGTGGCGAGACAGCCTGTGTGGCGAGACATTAGGATATTTCAGACAGCTGAACTGACTGTGCTGGCACTTCTGGCCTGAAAGACAAGTTTTATTGTGCTTTAACTTTTCAATATGATGCATACGTTTTTGATGTACGAAATATCGCTATACTGTTAATAACAGTTTCAAGATATTTTAAAAGTTTTATTTCCCATCGGTATAAGTGATAATATATAAAAATTTCCGGAATTTTCTGAAGGGTTAAATGTTTTGAGTCTTTAGTATTTAAGTTTCCTTCAAAATTTCCAGAGCACTATGAATTATTGTTCGATGCATAGGATTGTACATCGTCATTACCGAAAAATGCTGTTTCCGCATTGGCGAGACACTTGTTGTCGGCAGTGGCTTTTTATATCTAATAATATTGTACATGTCCTAATGAATTTGATATAATTTTTGTACGTTTTGTCGACAATATTTTTCATAACTATAGTTTAAATTGAAAAAGATGAACAGGAAGAAAAGCTTATTTGTTTTTAATAACTGTGACATGGATTAGCGGCTCACAATCAGAAAAATATTTGCCTGTATTTTTATGATTGAATGAAACAATATTATGATTTAAAGGCATCAATTATTATACTCTTTCTCTTTGATTCCTTTGTTTTTTGTTACGTTTGAACGATGAAGACTCTGATTTTAAGATAGTGTCTCGCCACTACGGACGATTTTTTATGTCGGTAGTCGCGAGACATTATCGTAAATCGGCAATAACTTTTTTTTCCAATATCTGTTCTGTAACTGTATAAGTTAAATTTGCAGTATAGAGTCACACCTGTCCATGGATATATATACAGACTTGATGTTCTTGAAAATGTGAGTGCTATAACAAAAAAACAAAACGTGTCTCGCCACTACCGACTCTCCCTTAAATATTACTTACTAATCACTAAACACTTAACGAAAATTTTTTTTTTTATTTTTATTTTTTTTAAAATATTTTTTATATATTTTTTTTTTATATGTAGAAATTGTTTATGTTTTAAATTTTTATTATTAATTAATATAATTGTTCTAAATTATTTATTATTAAATGTTCAAATAATTTAAATATTAATAAATAACTATTGTTTAATTAAAACACTTCACTACACTTTTTATTATTTTTATTATTAACATTATTTTTATTTTTTTTTTATTTGTATATAATATCACTTTATTTTAATTGGAGTCTTTATCTCTAGAGATATATTTTTTTAAATCCTGATTATGATACATTCCTTTTTCCAGTCCTAAGTTACTATCCCATATGATATATGTACCCTTTTTTATAACCTTTTTTATTTCATATGGTCCTTCATAGACTTGTAGGAATTTGGCTATTATTTTATTTTCCTTATCAGACCTGTTTAGTAATTTAATTAAGACTTTATCACCAACTTTAAATTCTGTTAATTTATGTGTGATGTTGAATTTTTCTGATCTTCTTTTACCTTTTTTGCAGATATTATTATACGCGAGTTCTAATTTTCTTTCATAATCCATATTATTTGGAATAGCTGGAAAATCAAACCATTTTTCCCACATTCTTTTTGGCTTTTTGTTGAGCTGAAGTTCTATAGGTGTAAACTCGGTAGTTTCATGGTGCGTTTCGTTGATACAATCTTCAATAATTGATATCCAATTCCACCAGGAATTGTGTCTACCATTGGTAAGAGTTCTAAAAAATCTTGATAACTCCCTATGAATTCTCTCGACAATATTTCCTTGGGGATGACGTATTGACGAAAAGACAGGTTGTATCCCCTCTTCTTTGAGTTTATTAGTCCATGCTTCAGAAGTGAATTGTGTTCCATGGTCCGAAATAATTTTTTCTGGTTTTCCATATTCCTTTATATGATGTTTGAAAATTTTATTTATTAGCGCTATTGTTGTTATTTTTCTTATGGGGTATAATTTAACGTATTTGCTAAACGCATCGATTGTTGATAAGATATATTTAAATCCGCCTTTTGTTGCTGGTAAAGGACCGTAGAAATCGATTGATAAAATTTCTCCCGGTTTTTTCGGTGCATAATTTCTCATTTCCGCGTAATTAGTTTGATTAGAAATTTTGTTTTTCTGACATGAGTCACAACTAGCAATCCTATGCCAATAACCTTGGAAAAATGCGGATAGTAAAAATATTCATTTAACATGCGAAAAACTCTTTGTGGTCCTACATGTCCATACATTTCATGAGTTTCATCGATTAAATTGTTTATAATGCTTTTTGTTATACATAATTTTTTTTTATTATCCCCGCTATTAAAATATAATATATTTTTTTCTATTAAATAATGCTTTGTTTTACCGCTTTTAACTTCTGCGATTCTTTGTTTCGAAATAGAAACTAGGTTTTGTTCTTGTGAAATATTTTTTAATTTATTTCGCAACATTGAAGATGGTGTTTTAACTAATTTATACAAAAATAATTTGCCCTCATGTGAGTTAATACCAATTTTATATTCTTCATATGATGGTGCCCTACTTAGTACATCAGCAACTATGTTATTTTTGCCTTCAACATGTTCAATGTCAAAGTTAAAATCCTGAATTGCTAAAATCCACCTCGTTATCCTACCGCTTATTAATTTACACGTTTTTATGAACGTTAATGCCTTATGATCCGTTTTTATAATTACATGAGTTCCTAGTATATACGATCGAAATTTCAATAAGCTCCATACTATCGCAAGTAGCTCTTTCTCTGTCGTGAAATACGTTAACTCGGCTCCTTTCAACGTTCGACTCGCGAAAGCTATAGGTACGTGTTCTCCGTCCTTGTCTATTTGATACAATACGGCTCCTATCGCTACGTCGCTCGCGTCTGTTTGTAAATAAAACGGTTTTGATAAGTCTGGATAACTAAGAATTGTAAATTCACAAAAAAGACTTTTAACCCGTTTAAATGCTATATCTTTTTTTGAATTCCATTCCCATTTATTTTTATTTTTTAATAATTCAAGTAAAGGAACTATTTCTTGGGCATGATTTTTAGAAAATTTTGTATAAAAGTTAATAAGTCCTAAAAAACCTCTTAATTCTTTTAAATTTCTAGGTCGCGGAAAATTATGTATTGCCTTTATTTTATCAGGATCAGGTTTAATTCCGAGTGGTGTTAAAATATGTCCTAAAAATTTCAATTCCGGACGAAAAAAATGAGATTTTTCAAAGTTTATTGTCATGTTATGTTTTTCTAAATGATGAAAAATTTTTTCTAAGTGATAGAGATGTTCGTCAATATTTTGTGATGTGCACAGCATGTCGTCGATAAAAGTGATTACAAAATCGCCTATACCACATAGTACCTGATCTAACGCTCGTACCAACGCACTAGTACTTGTTTTTAAACCGAAAGGTACTACATTAAATACATAGCATTTTCCTTCTATTATAAAGCCCGTATATTTTTTAGATTCTTCCGATAAAGGAATTTGCCAAAAACTACTGACTAAATCTAAAGAAGACATCACTTTTACACCCGTACATCTTTGAAATAAAACTTCGGTTGTTTCCGCACGTTCATATTCATCGACTACAATTAAATTTAATTTTCGCTCATCTAAACAAAATCTAATAGTACCATCTTTTTTTAATGATATACATATTGGACTGATATATTGCGTATTCATTTTTTTTAGAATTTTTAATTTAATTAATTTTTTTATTTCATTATTAACTTTATCACGCAATTTCATCGGAATAGGATATGATTTTTTAAAAAATGGTTTATTATCATCTACTTTTATTTCGTGTTCGTAAATTGAAATTCTACCCGGTTTTTTGGAAAAGACATTTTTATACCTTGAAATGAGTTTGTAAAATCTTTCCTTATCATTTTTGTTTAAAACAGTACATTCCGCAATTTTATTTTTAATTTCATCTTCAGTTATTTCAAATTCGAACTGTGTGTCATCATAATCATTGTTTATTTCTAAATCTTTAATTACATTTGGGGCATCTTCTAACATTTCCATTCCCGTTAATTGATTGACAATAATTTTACTAATATCATTATTATTATTTTGATTTTTATTAATTTCATTAACTTTAATTTCTTTTAAAATTTCTTTTTCTAATTCATTTTCAATTTCTTTATTTTCAATATTTTCATTTTCACGAATAATCTTTATTTGATTTATGTTTTCTTTAAGCATTTCCATAGTTAATGCTTCTTCTTCTCTAATAACAATAACAATATCTTTTTCAAAATCTACTTGTGTTTGAAATGTTTTTAAGAAATCTGCACCCACTAAGCAATCACAATTTAATTTAGGAACTACTATAAATGTATATTGTGCATTATAACCACACATTTCGAATTGTATCAATAGCTGAAGTTTTAATTTTACAGGGCGTTCTCCAGTTGCACCTACAATACTCATTCCTACTACCGGTAATGAAAGACATTTTTCCATTTCTTTTATGTTATTCTCATAAAAATCTTCCGAAATACATGTTACTTGACTTCCGGTATCTATAAGTGTTTTTACTTTTTTATTAAACATAATTATTTCTACAATAGGACATCTACCTAGTTGATTTAATAAACGATAATTTATATTTTTTAATAATTCTCTACGTAAATCTAATGGAATTATTTCTTCTGATTTTTTATTTTGTTTTTGTGTATTTTTTTCGTTATTTATATTTAAAAGCGTCATTGACCTCGGATTTGTATACCTCGTACACGTGTTTACAAACCCGAGGTTTATAAGTTTTCCGAAGTCGATGAAGGTTCTCCACAATCATTTATATCACTTTTTGGATTTTTACATTTTTTTGTTACATTTACTCTAGCTTGTTGACAACCTTCATTATTTTGGTTATTTACATTTTGTGAAAATTTGTCCTCTTGATTAACATTATAAGGTGTATATTTTGCATTTTCTACATAACCATTGTTATAATTTTGACGCTGATTAGGATAATTTTGATAATTATTTTGTCTATTATTGTAATTGTTAAAATTATTACCCGAGTATTTGTTTCTATCATAATTTTAATCTCGGTAATTTTTATTTGGAAAATTTGGATTAAATTTAAAATTTGGATTGTTTTGAAAATTTTGTTGTCTATTATTTTCACTACTTTTGTTTTGATAATTATTACCTTGATTAAAATTTTGATTTGTATTACTATAATTAGGGTTACGATTAAAATTATTTGTTCTACTTTGATTTTTACTATCATATTGTTGTCGACTATAATTATCAAAATTATTCTTTGGATTATTTTGAAAATTATTACTTTTGTTTTGAAAATTATTAGTTTTATTTTGAAAATTTCTTTGAGAATTTACTGGACCAGTCCTATCAAATTTTTCTAATAGATCTAATAAATTATTTATTGTATTAATTCCTCTCATTAATACAGCTGTATGTATGTCTTCATTAAAATGTCTGGCAATTTTAATAACTATTTCGTTCTCTAAAGGTGATGGAATTAAGTCTTTGGCTTTGTTTATTATTTTAATTGCATAAGCTGACCTTGATAATTTCCCGCTTGGATTATATTGACCAAATTCTAAGTTTGTGCTTATTTTATAACGAATGTTTTCATTCCAAAATCGATTAATTAATTTTTCTCTAAAACTCAAAAAATTATCATCTTCCGACTTAACTAAATTCCACCTATCTTTAGAAAATCCTTCTAAACATGTTTGAATAAAGTATTTGAATTCTGAATTTAAAATACCATTTACTTGAATATAATCTTCTAATTCTTTCAAAAAAATCATGGGCCTTTCCTGAGTAGTCCCAGAAAATTTAGGAGGAGTATATTCTCTTATCCATGAATTTTTATTAGAATTATCATTATTTCTTATTCTACTTATTTTTTGTTCAAAATATTCTTGATTTTCTTGAATTGTTTTTATTTTATTTTCATTATCTAAACTTAAAATTGTGTTTTCCTCAGTACTCAAATGTAAGTTATTAATTTTGCCATCCATGTCATGAATTTTGTTATTTACTTCGTCCAGTGATTCTTCTACATTTAATTTTAAATTTTCGCATATTTTTTTGTTAATTTCAATACCGGTGTCTACTCTATCATATAATTTAGCTTTTAATTGTTCGATTTCTTTCTCATTTTGTTCTATTCTTTTACGTATTTTAGATCTTTCCTTAATGCATAAATCCATATTTTCTTTTTGTTTAGTATTTAATTTACCTAATCCTTTTTTTACTTTTGTAACCGTTATTCCCAAGTCTTTCATGAAATCATCAAAATCTTTTTCAGTTTTATTTAATATTTCTTGTTCCTCATCATTAAAATCATATTCTTCATCACTATCACAAAGAGAAATCTGAGTGATTTCTTCATCGAAAATCTCTAAAAATCCTTTATTTTTACTTTGTTTTTTAGTTATTGTACCTGTTTTCTTTACTTTATCTTTATTTTCTTGATCTGAAAAAGGTTTTGATGCTTCATTGTTTTTATTTTGTTCGGGATCCATTTTAAATGTTCAAAACAAAAAAAAAAAATTTTAATTTTATATTTATTTATTCAATATTTTTATAATTGTGAATGATTTTGAGTGCACTCTTTTAATTCTACTTTTCCCTATTATTTTGTTTATTATATATTCTTAAAGAAAAAGAGAAAGAAAGAAAGAAAAAAAAAATTTCATTCAATTTAAATTCATTCAGAAAACGAAAACACCAGGGGTACCAGTTGAAGCATTATTAACTCTCACACCGGGGATATATACTATTATACGTGTTTGTGTTTACCTTCTTATCTATCTTAGCCCTGATTTGATTCGGTTCTGAGAAATTAATAAGTTCAAAAATGTGGTTGAATGACCATAAACATAAATGTTTATATATCAATCACCCACGTTACGTAACTTTATACAAAAGAAAGAATGGCTATTGTCTAAATTTAAAGGGACATTATATTTTATAATTTAATTATTTGATACAATAGACACGTGCCAGCTATATCAACAGATATGATTGTAATGATATAATAGAGTAATTTAAATTAGACTAATCCTTAAATTTATTGTTTCTACAAATATGTTAAAAGGAAAATATTTATTTTATTCTTAGAAAACTTGTTGCTTGTTTACCAAATTAGAGGAATCTTTCCAGTAATTATTCGGTAGATCAGCTGTTTATTTTCTTATTCACTTTTACTTTTATAAATGAATTAATGTCATTTATCGTTTCAAAGCTGAATATTTTTACTTTACAAAAAAAATAAATATTAATTATTAATAGAAAAATAAAATATGCAATCAATCATCTAATATAATTATTTATCAATTATTTTGGTTTAAATAATTTATTGTGAGTTCGTTCTGAATGAAATTAAATGAAATAATCTTATTGTTTATCTTAAACTTTTCACCTTTTTATTTAATTTCTCTCCAACTATTTTGTTATTCTTCAATTGAGATTCTAAATTACCTCGTAGGCTTATCTATAAAAAAAATATAAAATAAAATTTAAATAAAATAATAGAAACTTGACAATTCCTAACCGCTATCAAGGTCAAATTCCCTATTCCCTAAATTCAATAATCTATCATAAGTAAATTAATTTTGCAGATATTTTCCTTAAACGCAAATTTATTTAACATGTTATTAATTTAACAACATATTAAAATGATCTAAGTCAAATGGAAAATAAATGAAAAACTTATTTACTTCTCTGGAAAATTGCTAAATAAATAATTTAAATAAATTATTTATTTCCTAAATTAACTATTGATTGGAGGACAGGGATTCATAATCAATTGAATCTTACACATTAACAAATTGATCGCCTATTGCAATGAATTTGAGATATATGTATCTTCAAGAGACTTACGATTTGCTTTTGATACCACTTAAGGATCCAGATAATGAGGTGGTACTCCGAGTTACCAGAAACCCCTCAAGTCTTTCTCCATGGCGTGACTTTGTAGAATTATGTATTTTCAATTAAAGTGATTATTCACTTTTTCGTTTCTTCTACTTTCCTAATATTGAATTTAAATTTATTATTTGTTAAAATGTTTTATTTCTTATATAATTCTGAGTTGGAACGGTTGTTACACCAGCCTCTCAGATATTATATAAGATGTATAAAAAAAAAATATAAATAATAAAAAAAATATAAATAATAAAATTTTAATATTTTAAATAATAAAGAATTCTAAATGCTTGTTCTTTTGTTCTTTTTGAACTTACTGTTTTATAGATAATTCCAATCACAATTAAACTTCACAAACTTATCTGTCAAAAAATTATAATATAGAGCTATATGTAGACTGTCTGATATTCAGAGAATGAATGTCCAAATTTGGGTCTCCTTCTCTATTTATTAACTCGAGAAGGCGCTTCATCCCCCAAATTTCTCTATATCCCTTGTATATTTAAATTTAGTAAGTGTGTTAGAGAGACTCTGACAGCTGATTGCTTGACAATCCGCGGTTTTCCCTTCCTACCTTTCTTCCTATTGGGATCTGACATGGGGGCGGGGCCTAAAGCAATATGGCGTAAATTGGGTAACACTTTTAGTGAATTTAAATGGGAATAACATGGGATGAAATAGAAAAAAATCGTTTAAAAAATATTGCTTAATTTAATAAATGTATAAGTGAATTTTTTTAATACAAAATTACTATTTAAATTCCTATTTACAAACATGAATAAAAATATAAAAGAAATCTTATTTTTATACAAATGATTTTCTCAAATCCAGCGATACATGTGCAAGAAAAGTATTGTATTTTCCTTTATATTTCATGTAATTATATGAAAATTTATAAATGTATATATTTCATTTTTCATTGTAAAAGTCTGTTAACAAGAAGTGAAAAAAAAATTTATTTATCCGTTTTTACAGTGATAAATTAACTTTCAAAATGTTCAATGCACGGGTAATATGAAAGATTATATAACCTCCAAATTTTAAAATCTTAAACTTACCTGGTAAAATGTAATCACTTCTTTTGAAATGCAGAGAACATACTCTCATAGAAGGCTTTATACTGTTTATTTTTAAAGCATTTTTCCAGGCCTTTAATTGATCGACTTTCAAAATTATCGAACGTATTTTTCAGACCAACTACTCGTTGTTTTGGTTTCGGAAATTTATGGAAAATTACGCTTAAATTTTTCGCTACAGTACTGCCACAGCCTCTCACAGAACACTTAATTCAGCAGGAAGATTTCTCACACGGTAAAAAATGTAGCTTCATTCATAATGATAAAATAATTAACAATGACAGCGGAACTACAATTGCAAGTGACACAAACAGTTATCCAAAACTAGTTACATTTTTCAACACCAGATGGCATGTGTACGAATGTCAGATCCCAATACTTTTGCTGTATATTTCTTACCGCCAAATTTTCCCTCTAATCGCATTTTTCGCGGCGTCCTTTTTTCTTAGCCAATAATATTTAAATTATTTTGGTAAGGACAGAGCGATTTCTCTCTTTCTAATTCCGTTGTAACGTATACAGAGAACAATGCCATTGTTCAGCTGTCAATCATTTCTCAATTATTACTGTAATTTCTTTAAATCTTTAATATCTTAAAAAATAATAATTTGACAAAAATTTTACCTTTACCATTAATTTTTAAATAATTTTTACTTTTATTTAACATATAATTTTTATTTTAATATTATTATTTTAAGCAATTAAATAAAATAATTTATATTATTTTATGTAAAAAAAATGAAAAATATGGTTAATTAATTTAACTGTTTCATATTTATTTTATTAATATTGTTAATAAAAAATCTTTAAATTTGAATTAAATTAATAATTTCTTTATATTCGAAATTATATCTTTCGTCTCTTACTATTATTTTTCCTTATGTATTCTTATACAGTGTTATCTATGAATGTCTTCTGTCTCTTTCTATTATTTCCGAAATTCCATTTCTCTAAATTTAAATTTATTTCTTAATATTTCTTTTCTTTGATTTTTATTAATAATTTATAACTTTTTTCTTTTAAAATAATTAATTAATTTTTTATAATAATTTTGCAAAATAAAATAATTTCTATTATTTTATTTATTGATATTTAAGATAATGTAAAAGGGTATTTTATTTATATATTGTTAATTATTTAATATAATATTTAAACATTGAATTTATTTTATCTATGCATTTTTATATTTTTAGGATTTCTAAATTAGTATATAGTTTAGACATTCATACACACACATATATATATATATACTCATTCTCCTGAGTGCAAGTGTACTCATGAAAACAGTATTTCTCTTTCTTATATTTTTCTTTACCCATGTATATATATATAGTAAAATGAAACGTTATATTTTTGAAATTAAATGGTACTCTACTTTTTTTTCTTTACTTGCATTTAAATAAATATAAAATTAATTAAATAAATATAAAAACGATTGTGGGTCTTTCCTTATTACTTCTCTCAATTCTGAATAGAATAAAATTTACTTGGATTTGATTTAATATTTATAAACAAATAAAAATAAATATTAACACACCTTGGTTTAGTGATTATATCACTTGTTAATGAAGTTTGTATATTGGTTTAATAGCTTTGAAAAATCTACAAAAAAAAATGAAATAAATTATAAATTTTACCTAACAAAACTTTTAGGGTTAGTTTCTCCTAACTCTATTTTTAAATTTTCTATTGTTGATATAAAAAGATTAAACTTTAATGACCTATCATAGTTCAACAATAGATTGTCAAACTATGACGTATACATTAAATTTCAATGGATTTATCACTGAAAAACCCTACTAGATAATTAATTTAAATAAATTAATTATATCCTATTCTAGCTATTTCTTTGGGTTGTCAGGATCATCTCTATAGTTTAATCTTTCAAATTGTCATGTGGATCGCCTATTGCAATGCACATGGCATATAAGAATATTAAACAAGAATTACGATTTAATCTTTGATACCACTCTTGGACAATCAATAGTGTTGGTAGAGATCGTTAGAAAGCCCCTGACCATTGATTTTCCGTGGCTTGACTTAGAAGAATTGTTTGTTGATATTGTTGTTGTTTTGTTAAATAATAATTTATTTGATTGAAGATTTGGAAAGTCAGTCGTGTTGGTAGAAATCTTTCGAAAGCCCCTGACAATAGACTTTCCTCCTCGACAATTGTTAATTGTTAATTTGAGAAGAACCAATCGTATTGGTAGAAATCGTTAGAGAGCCCCTAACAATTGGTCTCTCAAATATAACAATTCAAAATAAATTTTATTTTTAATTACGATTTAATCTTTGAAATCTTTCTCGCCCAGAGATGCAGATCGTTTAGATAGAGATCGTTAGAAAGCCCCCAACAATCTGTAACTCTCAAGTTTGAAAGACTTGACTTTGTAGATTTGTTACTCTGAAATTTCCTTATATTAAAATATAAAAGAAAGCTCTTACCAGTATAAACTGTTCAGATCAAAAGAGACAGAAATGTGCATTTACTCGGCTTATATAGTTGCGTCCCTACCCTTAATTTTCTGGGGTAAGTAAAATTCAAAATGTGCGAGTGTGTGAGTTAGGAATTTCAAATTGATTGAGCGAAAATCCGCGAGTTTCCCTCACCACTTTACGCAAGGCGCTTCTCCCATGTATTTCTTACCGCCAATTTCTCCCTCTATTTGGATTTTTCGCGGCGTCTATTTTCGAATAGCCAATTACATTTAAATTATTTTCAAAGAACAGAGATATTTTTCTGTCTCTAATTCCGTTTCTAACGTTCGCCAAGAACAATGCCATTGTCTACCTGTCAATCATTTTTCTCTAACTGATTTTCATTTTCTAAAAACTTTAATTTCTCAAAAAAATAATAATTCTAAAATTATTTAACTTTTACCATTAATTTTTAAATAATTTTTACTTTAATGCGACATAAAATTTTATTCAATTATTATTAATTAATTTTGGAAAACATTTACTTAGAATAACATAGTTGCAGAAAACTTGCAGCAAAGTTTCGGAGCAAATTAAAAATTTTCTTTGTTCTCCATATTTATGTAATTAGATACCTGAATTGCTGTGCCGTAGGGAAAGCTAGCAAAATTTATTGCGCAGCCCTATCTGCCATACAAAATTATTGCGCATCAATTGCAAATTTAACATTGCCACTAAAATTTGTCGCAAGTTTGCATTGCAAACTTGCCACCCAACGACATTTTGCTATTTGCCGCAAATTTGCTGCAAACTTGCCGTGAAAACATGCGAATTTTGCACCGCAAATTTGCCACAAATTTTCTGAAAAATGCCGTGCTACAACGTAGGGGCCTCGCATGGATCACCCACATGATCGTCTAGCAAAATTTTCTAAGTCCAAAAGTCAAATATATTTTCATCAACGCAAAATTAATGTTTCCAATGATTCAGAACAACGAAAAACGCGTTTTTAATAAAAAAAATATTTACACTTTTTTGAAAATTCACCTGGGACGATTCATGATGATAATCATAAAGCATATAATTAATTATATTTTATAAATTACATTTGATTAGAAAATATAATTTAATATCTTAACTTTAACTAAGTAATGTTAAGCACTTTTCTTTGTTAGGTATTTTGCAAGTTTAAATAGCATCAAGAAGATAGCTTTCGTTTTGAAGTAGCGTGCGTAGCGTAGTTGGTAAAGCGTTAGACTCATAGTCCGTTTGCAAAATTGAAATTAGAAACATGATTGCGGTCCAAACAATTAATGATCACATTAAACATTTTTTTAAAAATTAATTTGTTTAAACAAATTATTATAAACAAATTTTAAAAAATAATTATTTTTAAAATAATATATTTTACAAATTAAAAATTATTTTTTTAAAATTGTTAAAATATACTTGTAAATAATTTTGAAAAATCTTTTATTTTACAGATCATGAACAATTTAAATTCAATTCAAAACAATGGAGTTTCTGCAGAAGGAAATTCCACTGCTGTTCAAATTAATAAGGTAATTTTAATTTAATGTAATAATGTTTTATTTTATGTTAATTATGTTCAATTTTTTTTATGAAAGTAAAATTAATAAAAAATTGTTTTCAATCTAATTTTCCTTATCTCGTCGAAGATTAGACATCTACTCGTTTTATAGTAAGGATATTTTATTTAGTAATTTTTTTTTTTACAATACAACAGGACGGAGGTATACAACAAGGAGCAATGGCTCAGATAATATCAATAAATCATTAAATTATAAATATAGAGATAGGTCTTTTGGAAAAAAAAATTCGTTTCCGCTATTAGGAGAATTAGTTGACAATTTTAATAGTAGATATTTCAATAATGAAATACGTAAAGAATTTATTTTCGTTTATGATTCTAGGCTAAAAGTTAATGCAGGATTAACTGATTTTCAATCTAAAATTATTAAAATATCCCCTAAATTACATATGTTAAATGATAATGAAATTAATTATAGTGATTCATTTGCAACCATTATTCACGAAATGATTCACGTTTTCTTGTAGCAGAATTTCGATACGTTTCAATGTGATGCAGGCGATCACGGATTGCCATTTCAAAATAAAATGAATGATATAAATAATATTTTCATAGCCGATGGAATACAGATCACAATTGAACACAACTACCCCCAATATATTAAACTTAGACCCTATAATTGGGTTTGTAAAAGTTGTAATTTTCAAATTCATTTAGCTAATAGAAGGAGACCTTCTTTTTTATTAGGCGAAAATCATAAAATTCCTGGTGACGATAAATATTGTCAAAACAATGTTTGGCAATGTTTATCTCACCCGGAATTATAATTTTCATTATTACTTTAAAAAATATAATTTTTTAATTTTTTTTTGATTATATTGTTATTTAATTTTTAAGCATTTGTGTTCAATTGTTTTTTTTCCATAATTTTTGTTTAATTATAATAATTTAATTAATTTTTTTTTATTAATTTAAATTATTATATTTAAATAATTTTTTTTTGTATCGAAATTTTGCCACATTTAATAATTAATTTTCAATTTTATTAATATTTTTCATAATAATTATTTTATTTTATTTTTTTATTTCATTTCTAATTAATTATTTATACATTTTTTACTGTTAATCTTTTATGTATTTTTTTTTCTTATAAAATAACGTAAATAAATTTTTTATAAATTTCATTAAAAATTACTTAATTAATTTTTTATACTTTTCTCTATAAAAGCGGAAATGAATTTACTTTATTAACAAAATAAAGTAAACACAAATGAACCTCTTTATAATTTATTCATCGAAATATTTTCAAATGTAAGTATATTTCAAAAAAACTTATTATTATTTTTCCCATACACCGCAACCTTTACTCCCACATACACCTTTTCATAAATTTTTATATGTATTTTTTTTAAAATTAATTTATATAAATAATATAAATATTTTATTTTTTACAGGTGTTTTTCATTCTTGGCACAAGCAGTTGTGGTCGATAAAATAGAAATTTATTCGACCACAAAAGGAGACAAGGGTCAATTGTTCAAAAAAAAACACAAGTGAAATTATGTATTATTATTATTATAAAATAATTTATTGTATAAACATAAGTGTTGAAATAATAAAAATACATATTTATTTTTATATTTATGTAAAATTAATTTTACATATTAAAAAAAATTCATTTTTATTTACCTGACTTTTAAAATAAGTTTAATATTTTTTATATAAAATTTTCAAAAATCTCAATTTTAAATCTTTGAAAATTCAATTAAATTTAAAAAATGTTTTCCAAAAATTGTTTGATAAATTATTTTTAATTTTGTAAATTTTAATAATTGTTTAAAAATTAACAATATTCTTTTGAAATTTAATTATTTCTAAAAATTTCAACTTTAACCCTTCGAAAAGGACTTTTTGTGTCTTTAAGTTGATTCGAGGCCTGTGTTTTTATAATTAATATTTAATAGGTATTCGTTGGTCCCTGGTACCTTAAAAATTATAATTTTTTTCAAATTACGTATATCTTGTACGAAATTTCCTGGCGCATCTTTTTTCTCATCATAAATTTTTTGTATTTGTATACAATTTTTGAATCAATATACAAATTTAAAAAAAATTTCGTTTCTGTACTTCAGCTTCGTGAATTGAATTTTCGAATTTGGAATTTTAAAGAAACTTATTCCGAAATTTGGAAACACAATTATTCAACTTTGGCAAAAATGAGAAATTATATAATTTATAGTAATTATACAAAATCTTTACTGAGATTTAATATATTTTATATAATTTTGTTCAAGTTTGACACGTTTTCCCTAAATTGAAAAGTATTTACGAAATTTTTTTATATTTTTTCTTTCAGTGCAGAATTAAAAAATTTTGTATTGTGAGAAATAAAAATAGTTAATTTTTGTTGATGGTATATGAGCAATTCCACGTGAGATTGAGGGGTCTATCCTCCGATTCCTTCTATACTACGTTTTTAGGTAGAGGTTATGGGTCTAATTGAGTAAAAAAAATTTTGAAAAAAATATTTATTATTTTTCGAGATATTTGCATTAAAAAATTAGTGCAACTTTTTTTTTAATTACTCATAACTTTTTCACATTTAGTCCTAGAAAAAAATTTCCTGAATATTTTTTGCTTAGAAAATATTGAAGTTTAAGGAAAAAAAATAATTTTGAAAAATTAAAATTTTTTAATTTATTTAAAAAATAAAATTTGTTTTTAATTTTTAAACTTATTATCGGGCTCCGCTAACTTTGCGGGGGTTTCCTACCTTCTCGGCAAGGTATTTTTCTGTCTTTCTCTAAATAACATTTCATAATTAATTTTCGATTTTTAATAATACTCAATATTCTTTTATGACACAGAATTTGATTACACGTAGTATAGATGGAATCGCAGGATAGACCCTTCAATCTCACGTGTAATTGCTCATATAATTTACATAATTAAAACGAAATTTTATATATTTAAAAGTTGAACAATTTTTCGAATAATTGCGCGAATCACAAAACCCATAAAATCATGAGGCAGAAGTTTTGAACGTTCAAATGAACAAAAATTTTTTTTTAACTTCTTTAAGTACAAATTTTATTACAAAATATTGTTTAAAATATATAAAAAGAAGTTATTAATTTCTAATAATTTATAGATTGAAAAAAATATTTTGGTCATTATAATGTTCCCACCCTGAAATTTAATTATTTTTGCTTCCTCGTGGAGGAAGCTTTGTATTCCTTTCGTTTATAAAAATTTTCAAAGTTGCGGAAACAAATTTTTTTCTGTATAGAAACATGTTATATGAGATCCTGATCAATTGTCCGGATGTATGTGTATGTGTGGATCCCTTTTTTCTGTTTAGACGATAACTTTAACAGGTTTTAATGTATTTAGATAAAATTTGGTAGGCTCATTTATCATATTTATATCTCAAATCTGACCAAAGGATTTCAAAAAATACTTAAAAAAAAAAATTTATTTTCTTTTTGCAAATTTTTTTTTAATAGAAAAAATTTTTAAATACAAAAATTTAAGGTTATATATAATAAAATCGTATTCCTTACGTCAAGACAAATCGATTGGTATATAGGTAGGTATACTTTTCACGGAAAAAATATTTCACGGAAAAAAAAGACGATGCTAAGTTCCCAAATGCGACATTGGACAAATGCGCCACCAGACAAATCACCCACCGACAAAATAACCCACCGACAAAATGCCCCAATTTGCTATAGTTTGTTGAGAATAAAAATTGAGTGTTGAGAAACCCAAGAGATGGAGTTACCATTTCAATTTGTTGATTGCAGTGGAGTAGAAAATCAAGAAATTAAGTGAATATTTATTTTATGTGAATTATCGGAATGAGTATTTATTAATTGTGAATATTTTGATAAATTTTAAATTAGATAATTAATTAATTTTAATTTTTATGAGTTTGTAATTATATTGTATATAATTTTGTTGTATATTTATTGTTATGTTATAGTTATTGTAATAATAAGTTAGAATGGTAAACAAACAGATGCGTAAACTATATGTAAATTTTTGAGGTTAATTGTAATTATTTTTATAAAATAAAAGAATAAACAGTAAATAATTTATAATATAATAAAAAAGAAAAATGTTTTATTCTGATTATTTATATTGTCAATAAATTTTTAAGTTTACTTATTTAGTTTAAATGACTTACATTATCTTTTAGTGATATAAAGAAAAAAATTTCGAAAGTGCCATTAATAGAGCTCATTATAATTGCATTATAAGGTATTTGCTTTATTAATTTGCTTTATGCACTTTTGATAATATTATAAATATATATATATATATATGGGATGTTCCACGTCAAGAGGACCAAAGCTCTGCCCAAAATTATACGCAATATAAATAAACTTATAATATATGAAAATGTTCGTATACATGTAAAGTTTCAAAAAATGAGTGGCAAATTAATAAATTTATAATAATGCTTTTGTTATAACAATTATAAACCATCATAAATAGAAATGCGTAAGTAAAAAAATTTCTCATTCAAAGACAAAAATTTTAAATTCTAAAGTCATTGTTGTTTTTAATGTTTTTGGGGTAGCTCATTACGAATCTGATGTCACAATTAAAAATTTCAAAATGGCGGATCTAATATGGCGGTCGAATTTGAAAAAAATCGTCCAATTCATTTGAAACTTGTTACTCGGGGGTTCTCGTTGTCGCTGATTACGAATCTGATGTCAGACTTGAAAAATATAAAATGGCGGATCCAATATGGCGGCCTAATTAAAAACAAATCGTTTCAAACAATTCGTTTGAAACTTGTTACTCGAGGGTTTTCAGGGTCGCTAATTACAAATCTGATGTCAGAAATAAGAAATTGATTATGTTGAAACTTAAACAAAGAGGGGATCCTTTATGTTTATTTCATAAACATTTTGCTTCCTCATTGTGTAAAGCAAAAAATTTACTTCCTCGTGGAGGAAGCTATGAATTTTTCTAATTCAATTGATTGAATTTAAATATTTCGAGTTAAAAATTGATTTAAATTAATAAAAATTTTTGAAAAATTGAGTCGGCGGAAAGTAAAACTACACATAAATTTCTGATGGCCATGTTAATTCAATGGGAGTCAGAATTTTATGTGTGGTTTTACTTTACGGCGACTCAATTAAGAAAATTTCAATTCATTTTGGGTGTAACATATACTTTATATTATATATACGAATCGATTCGTTTAAATGCAAGGAATTCAATTATTTTATTTATTAACTGGAATTTAAAAAAACACAAAATTTTTTAGCTAAAATGTGAAATTTTGATTTTTTAACATTCATTAATTCATTAAATGTGAGCGCCCACGATAAAACAAGGCTTAGCTCCCAAAAGTAAATTTCACATGGCAAGCGATAAAAGTAGAAGCAGAAACAAGGAACACGCTTGACATGCCAGTCTTTAGAACGTTATAGTGTCAAAAGTAATTGACATAAACAATTTCTGACTTTTGCATGTGAAAGAGCAACTTAAAGTCTATCGATTAGCATCAAAAACTCAAAATTGATTTTTTGGGAGCTAAGCCTTGTTTTGTCGTGGACGGTTACAAATGTCAATCATATCTATACTTTGTATATACCAATCGATTCGATGCTATTTTGAATGTCACTAGTCTATTTACATGGGCTAGAGAGCACATTAAAACGACACGATTTATCTATTATACAAAACAAGACCATAAAATAATTAAGCGTTCATATAATAAAAGATTTTCCAAAGCTCCTTCTGCTACAAAAATCCAATCAGCAAACTCATTCATAGTTACTTCAGACAAGAAGCTAGTAGTATTTAGGTACTCAAATGCAACCACATCACTCGCAGTTATCCAATACTAGAGTGGTAATGAGTAACTGCAAAAATTATTTTGAATACGAAAACCTATAATTTACAAGATCCATACAAATGATTTTTTTATTAATATTTTTTCTTTAATCTCTCGTGACAAATTCGTGACCGGCAACTTAAAAAGCTCAGAGTAACAAGTTTAAAACATTTTTAATAGTCTTTTTTAATCCGCCATTTTAAATTTCTTATTTCTGACATCAGATTTGTAATCAGCAACCCTGAAAACCCCCGAGTAACAAGTTTGAAACGAATTGGACGATTTGTTTTTAATTCGGCCGCCATATTGGATCCGCCATTTTATATTTTTCAAGTCTGACATCAGATTCGTAATCAGCGACAACGAGAACCCCCGAGTAACAAGTTTCAAATGAATTGGACGATTTTTTTCAAATTCGACCGCCATATTAGATCCGCCGTTTTGAATTTTTTAATTGTGACATCAGATTCGTAATCAGCTACCTCGAAAACATTAAAAACAACAATGACTTTAGAATTTAAAATTTTTGTCTTTGAATGAGAAATTTTTTTACTTACGCATTTCCATTTATGATGGTTTATAATTGTTATAACAAAAGCATTATTATAAATTTTTTAATTTGCCACTCATTTTTTGAAACTTTACATGTGTACGAACATTTTCATATATTATAAGTTTATTTATATTGCGTATAATTATGGGCAGAGCTTTGGTCCGCTTGACGTGGAACATCCCATATATATATATATAAATAATAAACCATAAAATTTATTTTGTATTTAAAATAGTTAGAAATAATATCTTAAAATTATAACTATTTCAAAAATTATATAAAAAGCATTGATTCATATTCATATACGCGCGACTATATCTATATATATGCATATCTCTGCCTGCATGTTATGACTCGTCGCGAGCGAGCGATATATATAGATATAGTGCGTACAGGCATGGATATGTGAATATAGATATAGCGAGTATATGCATCACCGAAGGTGACCTCCCGCTACAGAAGGGCTATGCTGAGGAATCGCGTGTGGTTGTTGAACAAGAGCGAAAACTATCTACACTAGTTTTCGCCCTAATTCTTTAAAATTAATTAATTCTTTTTGCTATTATATTTAAAATACAGTTATCTATTACTTTAAAATAATAAATCTTACACATTTTAAACTTAAAGCATTTAAAATGCCATTATTCAAAAATATAAATAATGTTTAGTATATAAAATTTTTCTAATTTGAATCCCACGCAATGCTTCAGCTAATTCTTAGGAATTGTTTTTGCAGCTGCATAAAGTATAAAGTCTTATGCGATGATCTACTTCTCACTTGTATCAAATCGCATAGGCTAACCTTTGACTTGAATATCGAAAGCCTGGTAGGCTATTCCTAGAAATTAAACCTATGCCATTTGACACTACTACGCATATTACTCAGTAGCAGCGAGTGGACTTATGACTCATGTAAGCGTTAGCGAGGCGCAAGCACAGTATTCTAGCGTCGCAATATTGTGAGATGCTTGTAGACAATGTAATAGCGATACTTGTGCTATGCGATACAGGATGCAGGTGTTCATCTAAGCTCTGAGAATTGTTACAGTTCTATGAAAATCTAAGAGTCAAGCTTAGAGATGGGGTGATCTTTGAACTTATTTACTCCCACTGAGGGTAATTTTCTAGTATAAAAACCCATGCAAATCCATTGTCAATCGTCAGTTGCTCCGGAATCATTCTATAATTCATTTTCTTGAAGTAAATTCACCATCGTGAAGCTTGACCCTTCGGTTATTTTGAAAGTTCTACGACTGTAACTCTTGCATCTCAAACAGTATATGTTTACTCGTTGTTCGGTTTTTGAGCAAGTAATCATCATCGCCAGATTTGTGAGCTTGTCAATTATTGAAATTTAAAATAAATCGTCGTATTAGTGTATTCTCATTTATCGATTTTGCAAACGTGACGTGTGTGCATTTCGGAGTTTACGGACTAAAAAACTGTGAAGAAGTCCCAACTGTTCCTTTTAAGGAGTTGTAAAAACTCACAGCGTCGCTGACAAGTGCCAACTTGTTTTATATTCATTTCTGCCCTCTGAACAGAGGTAATTGTAAGTACTATACAGTGCGGTCTCGTAACTGCAACATTCTCTGAAATTTCCCACTCTTTCGGACTTGATACTGCAACATATCCCACTACCTACCATTTCAGGGACGTACATACCTACTATACGCGAGAAAATTTAAGACCCCTGAAAAACGGACTACTTTCATACTTTCACTTTGAATTTCTCTTTAAAAAAATTTTTGGGAAAAAATGACAAAAATCCTTTAAAAAATTTAATTTTGTTAATAAAATTTGCTTATATCAAAATTTTGTTTATCTTATCAGATAAATTAAATAAATATTAAAAATAATTGTTATACATTCTATAATATACATTTAAATTTAATTTAAATATTCTTTATGTTTAATTTAATTAGTATATTAAAAAGTACATTATTTTATTTGTTTTAAATATATTTTATTGTTTCTATTATACCATATTCAAACAATAATTTTTAAACATATTTTTTGTTTCAATGAACAATTTTCATTTAAAACATCAACCTCGAGAAACACTAAACTTTTTATTACAATCTGAAAAAAAATATTGATAAATAATCTTTTAAAATTATAAAATCGTTAAAATTTAAATTTAGTTTTTTAAATCAGAGAATTTCTTTTTTCTTATTATGTTAAAGCATTTTATGAATCAAGAAAAAATCATTCTTTAAAAAATACATATTTTCAAATATATGTATTATTATTATTTATTAATTACTACGCAGAAGATGAATATCAAATCCAATTTGCATATTATATATCACTAATATTTTAAAAATGACACCAAACTTTTATATTTATATGAAACATTTAATAATTACATAATTAAATTTTAATTATATTTTTATAATTATTTATATATTTATTTACTTTATATATTTTATAATTTATTTTATTTATCAATTTCATTTTAAATTTTAATTATAAAACAATTTTAGAGTTTTTTTTCATTTTTATTTATGAATACTTGATATTCATTTTCCGCTGTAGATACGGCACTGAAAGCTGCCGACGTCACGTTTCAGTTTCAAGTCCGGTGGTCGAGTGGGGTGTTGCAGTAACGAAACTGTTGCAGTTTCAAATGTTGCAGTTACGAGACCGCACTGTATTTTAAAAACACAATTTTCTTTGTAACAACATTTTTACACTAAAACACCTTTGTAATATTTTGAGTTCAATTCATTTATATTAATAAATTATACAAAGTTTAAATTAATAAAATTCTTTATTAATTTCTCATTTACCTAAATTTATCATAACTATTCATATTCAACTTAACAATTATAAGTGGAAAGGCAATTATTTAATAGTAAATTACTTAAAGACGACCCCCCATAGGATCGATAGGAACAAACGTTCTCACATAAAAATAAATGGTCAAGCCTTACCAACTTGACTTAATCAGCCTACCATTCCTCCAAAATTTAAAAATTGATTTTAATTATTAAAATTAAATTCAACCTCGCCTTTCGCTCGGGATGTAACACTACGTATTACACGTTATTACAGAGTATTACACGTTATTACAGAGTATAACACGTTATTACAGAGGTATTACAGAGTTTTTTGCGTTATTACAGAACCGTAATAACGCATTATTACACGGTATTACACGTTATTACACGAGTATTACAGGACAAGTGTACACTTGACTACTTGAGTAAAGTCCCCCTCGGGTTTTTGGCACTTCCATCTTTCAATCTCTATAACTTCGCGACTACTCAAATTGTTCTAAATTTAATCAAGAATACACTGATGCAGATAAGTCCAATAATGCCAAAGTGGTCCCTTTTCATGCGAACGTAAAAATAAAATCTTATTATGTTCTTAATTATTTTTTTAAATTCAGAATAGATAAAAATTTAGTTTATGGATACAAGTTAAAGTATTCAGGTTTATGTATATGCACAATAATTGTTGCAACTGTTTACAAATTATGTTCTTTATTAATAATAATTTTTAACAATTACTTTTTGAGGATCACTGTTATAAGTATATATAAATATAAGGAACTAAGTAGTAAAAGTTAAAAACTTCGTTTATAATGAATTTTTTCATTATTATTTCATTTTTTATACAATTAATAAAGTAATTAATTAAGTACTTGTTAATGAATAGTATTTCAATTATCATATTTTACATGTATAGCGTCGATATTTCAAACAAAGATAAGTTTTACATTTTTTAGAAGTCGACAATTAAATACTTCTCCCTTAATTCTTCATCAATCTGTAGATCCTCATTATTTCTAAGCACGACGATAAATTCAACTTTTCTTTTTTTTTCATGACTATTGTAATGAAAATAATTGTGTTCTGGAACCATTTCCTGTGCGGTAATAGAAGGTTCCAAAACATTATTTTCAGGTTCTGGATTTTGAGGATCTTCAGTTTGGACATTTGATAGATTTGAAACGTTGCTTTCAAACACGTCTTCAAAATTAATATTATTTTCTGGATTGGTGGACTCAGGAAATTCCAGGTCATTGAAAAGGTTTTGAGGTTTAATATAATCTTCAGTTTGGACATTTGAAATATTTGAAACGTTGCTTTCAATCCTCGTTTCAAACACGTCTTCAAAATGAACATTATCTTCCGGATTGGTGGACTCAGGAAATTCCAGGTCATTGGAAAGGTTTTGAGGTTCGATAGGATCTTCAATGGTAACAGGAAGGACATCATGGTGAGATTTATTAGATACAATTGGATTTTCAAGTGTATTGTTTAATTCAGTGGATGTGATTTCAGAATTAAAACCATGAATTGATTCCACATGGTTCAAAAGATCCAATTCTGAAACCAAAAACTCCCCGCATAAAGAACAATACACTTGTCGTGTTTTCTTTATTCCTTTGTACGTTACAACTGAAAACAATAAAAAAGGATTGATGGCATGTATGGAAAGGAATGGAATGAAATAGAATAGAATGGATTGAAATGAAATGGAACTTTAGTTGTAATATAAATTTAAACTTAAGTTTTTATTTTTCTTCTAGTTTTAATTTCAATTATTATATAAATGTAGTTTTAATTTTACTTTTAATTTAGATTTTCATTTTAGTTTTTATTTAAGTTTTAGTTTTAGTCTTTTCAAGTATTAGTTTAGTTTAAGTTTAAATTTTAGTATTAAATTAGGTTATATTTTTAGTTTTTATTTTAGTTTTGGTCTTTTTCAGTGATAGTATGTATTTTAGTTTTGCTTTTAGTTTCTACTTTAGTTTTTATTTCAATTCTAGTTTTAGTCTTTTTTAGTATAATTATATTTTAGTTTTAGTTTCAAATTTAATTTTAGTTTAAATTATCTTTTTAATATTAGTTTATGATTCAGATTTTAATTTATTTTTTATTTTAGTTTTAGTATTTTTTAGTATTAGTTTTAATTTTAGTTCTAATTTTATTTTTTATTTTAGTTTTAGTCCTTTTTAGTATTAGTTTTAATTTTGTTCTAATTTTAGTTTTGATTCTAGTTATTACGATAGTTTTAATTTCAATTCTAGTTTTAGTATTAGTATATTTTAGTTATACTTTCAATTTTCATTTTAGTTTAAGTTTCAATTTTAGTTTTAAATTAGGTTATATTTTTCGTTTTTATCTTACTTTCAGTTTTTTTAGTATTAGTATATGTTTTGTATTTAATTTTAGTTTTAGTGTATGTTTAAATTTTAGTTTTAATTTTTATTTTAGTTTATATTTTAGTTTTAGTCTTATTATAGTATTAGTTTAGTTAAAGTTTAAATTTTAGTTTTTATTTTAGTTTAAGTTTTAGTCTTTTTTAATATTAGTATATATTTTAGTTTTTACTTTAGTTTTAATTAATTGTTGTTTTGTTTAAGTTTTACTTAAATTTTTTTATAATTTTAGTTTTTGTTTTAGTTTTATTTAGTACTAGTAAATATTTTAGTGATAATTTCAGTTTTAGTGTATTTTCAGATTTCGGTTTTAGTTTAAGTTTTAATTTTTATTTATTTTCAGTCTTTTTATATTATCAGTATATGTTTTAGTTTTAATTTTAGTTTTTAATTTTAATTTTTTTTCGTATTAGTATATATTTTAGTTTTATTTTTAATGGAATAGAATGTAATTGAGGGTTCCGATCAAATAACTCCACCGATGCTCGGACGAACGCTTTAATGATAGTAGGGTAGCAGTGAGCCACCCAAAGGCTGTCACTACTACTTGACTGGTAATAGAGCTTTCGTCCTAGCGTCGGTCGAGTTATTTGATCGGGGCCCTCAATTATAAATACATTACCTTTTTCCATTTCTGGCAGGTTATCATCTGCTAATGGTGCATTGTCCAATAACACCTTATGTGCTTTAGCAATGTGTTGCTGCAACGACGATTTTCGTGTAAATTGCCGATCGCATATATAACACGAATTGTCGGCTCTGGGTATTTGTAAATAAGTCACTGAGTCTAAAAAAAAGACATTTTATTTTTTACTTGTATATGACGCATAATCATAAAAATTAATATATAACTAATTCTTTTAAAAAATTAAAAACAATCCTTCTAAAATAAAATAAGAAAATGTATGTACCATTTCCTATTATTTTTTTCAGTTCATATGTCGATCTTTTGAGACAGACGTCTAAGAACTCATCAATTTTCTGATTGATGAGTCCTCGATTGCCAGTTAAAATGGCTTTCTGGATGCACTCCTATCCATAAAATGTGTTTCTTTCAAACAGTTTCTCTGCAGGCGTCATATTTTTAAAAGGAGAAGCTACTGATGCCAGATCAATTACGTTTTGATGGATTTGGGAATATAATTTGGACACATTATCTAAAATATTACAACAAAAAATGAATGAAATAAGAAAGGAAGCATGGAATTAATAAAGGATTCATAAATAGATAGGAAAGCGTAAAAAGTACCAAAAAAGTGGACACTTGCTGGTTTAGTTCCCACAAACAAATGCAAGGTTTTATTAAAATTTTCAATTAAATTGTTTGTCCGGTGGTATGAGCGATATACAGACAGATCCGAAGCTTTTGTTTTTTTATCCATTGCTTTTGAAAATATAATAGAAAAGGAGTTAATACCTCCCGGTATGATTTTTCCTCCCCATTCATGAAAAAAGTTTCTGTCTCATTTAAAATAACATCAACTAAACGTAGGAATGTACACTCGATTTCCTCCGGCGGCAATAAACATAGAAATTTTAATTT
The DNA here is from genome assembly GCF_019393585.1 of Leptopilina boulardi. NCBI lineage: Eukaryota > Metazoa > Arthropoda > Insecta > Hymenoptera > Figitidae > Leptopilina > Leptopilina boulardi. Next base: position 657,624 of record NW_026137909.1, on the reverse strand, counting down.
CTGTGTGAAATTTCTTATTTTTAATGAATATTTTCCCACTTTACCCAAACCAAAACGCTCCTCATTTTTGCTACACGCCTGCAAATAAAAAAATTGATTTATTTTTATTCTATATATAAAAAAGGAATATATTCTTTTTATTATATGTATTTATAACACACACACATATATATATATAAGTCTTAGTTTTAGTCTTTTTTAGTATTAGTATATTTTAGTTTTAGTTTCAATTTTAATATTACTTTAAGTTTAAATTTTAGTTTTAATCTTAATTTATGATTTAGTTTTTATTTCAATTCTAGTTTTAGTGTTTTTAGTATTAGTATTTGTTTTAGATTTAATTTTGGTTGTACTATTTTTATCGGAATCAGTGATATGTATACCACTTATTTAAATCAGTAAAAACTCGTTGGTGAATGAATAAAAATTTACTGAGTATCGAATTATAAATGTACCACTTATTTAAATAAGTGAAAATACAATATCGAATCAGTGAAATTCCACTGATTCAGATTAAGAGAGTAGCATATAGTATAAGAATACTTACTTTCACAAAGTGAAAACGGCATCCTTGTGTGGGTATTTTCAAAATTTTTTTAATGGCGTTGCTTTCAGCAACTTCAAAGTCAGAAACAACAGTGTTAAGTTGCTTAAAATCATTTAAAAAGTTTTCTTTCAATTCTTTAAAAACTTCTTTATACTGTATTTCTGACTTTGTTGACATTAATGCTCCCATTAATGCCATTAAAACAGGAACGAGCTTTAAATAAAAAAGGGTATATTATAAATAAACACAAATTTCTGCACAACTTGCACTGCAAGCTACCTATATTTTTTTGAATTGATTAACTGTATACCTTTCCATACACTTCCACGCCAAAAGTCAATAGCTGGAAAGATCCGTATGCCGCCGGCACAGCTTGATAGGTGGCATCAACAAAAGCAAATGTTGCTCTCTTAACCGACGGAGGACAGTAAGTTGGAGCAAAGAGAATTACTGGTAATCCTAAATCGTCTTCTTTGCTCCACACTCTAAATGTAACATTTTGTTGCATTTGAATGCCTGGATGATCTGAATCCATAACGAGTTTGTATGTCAATCTACGTTGCCAGGCCTCCGAATTTAAAATATAACACAGTTGTGTGACATCATTGGGGATAGCTGGTGCCTCACCTCTGGACCACCTTTTCATGCTACTACGCTTCAAATCGTATGTAATATGAGGTGGCAAATTCGTATATTAGTGTAAATTTTAGTTTTTTTAATATTAGTATATATTTTCGTTTAAGGGGACTTTCTGGTTTCGAATTCCAAAAAAATCGATTTTTATTTTTTTGCTTCAAAATGTTCCTTAGTATCATAAAATTATTCTCCTAAAACGTTTTTTAAAAAATATTTAAAAAAACAAAAGTTGTAATAAATAATTGTTTGATAGTCCTGACTCAATAAATTATGTTATAAGAAAACTTTTAACGCGTTTTTTCTCGAAAACAAAATTTTCAAACTGGCGCACAGCTTTTCTTGAAATCTACTGAACCGATTTTGAATAACAATTCAATTCCTTAGTTAAATAACTAGAGATTAAACATTTAAAATTTCATATTTCAACCGCATTTTTTATACGAGGGTAAGTTGCCCCAAAAACACGGCGTTTTTCGCTTTTTTGAGAAAAATGTTCATAAAAAAGAAAACATTGTATAAAATCGTTTGTAGGTCTAGAATAAACTCCTATGAAGAGATTGGCGTTTGAAATTTCAATTTATATATTACAGGTTGTTCGCAATCATGTGTACCAAGAAAAGGCACCTTTTAGAAGACGCCATCTACGGCTAAGAAATTGAACTAAAATTTTTTTTTAATTTTCTCTATATAATGTGTAATAATGTCCAAAAAAATTTTTTGAAATTTATTTAATACTCTTCTTACAATAAAAGTATTAAAACGTGTCTTTTTTCAATTCTAAACCAGAAAGTTCTCTTAAATTTTAGTTTCAATTTAAATATTAGTTTTCATATCAGCATTAGTTTAGTATTAATATTTATTTTAGTTCTAATTTTAATGGGGCGCATGAAAATCTCATGAAAATCTTTAGCTAGAATTTTTATTTGTATGAATTTCGTTTGATAGAATTTCTTTTTAGGCGAATTTTCAGTTTTCGAATTAGCATTTGAGTTACTTTCTTTGCAAACGAAATTTTATTTGACATGATTTTTAGGTAACGAATTTTTAATTAACAAAACTTTTATATTAACAAATTTTTTGTTATCTAATTTTTTATCTTAAATTTAAACCAATTTTAATTTATCAAAATGCTCATTCAACTGAAGTTTAGTGACTCCAATTGTTTAATGTCAAAATTTTCAAACTATCGAATTTCCATATTTCAGAATTTTTATTTACACGAATTGTTATTTGATAGAATTCCTTAATCAGCGAATTTTCATTTGATAAAGATTATGAATGGCCGAAGAAACAAACGTCATAAGGATTTCGGCGCTAATTTTAAAATAGACCAATCACAATTTTCTTAATAATTTTTGATTGGTATTTTTTAAAAAACTGCGCCGAAATCTTTCTATCGTATCTTTGTTAGGACATCTATAATTTACGTGAAATGAAAATTATCAGCTTTAAGAATTATATCAAATAAAAATTCTGACAAATGGAAATTCGATAGTTTCGAAATTCTGACATGAAACAATTCAAATCACTAAAATTCTCTTGAATGAGAATTTTGATACATTAAAATTGGTTAAAATTTAAGATAAAAAGTTAGATAACAAATAATTCGTTAATATAAAAATTATGTTAATTAAAAATTCGGTACCTAAAAATCATGTCAAATAAAATCTCATTTACAAAGAAAGTAACTCAAATGATAATTCGAAAAATGAAAATTCGTCTAAAAAGAAATTCTGTCAAACGAAATTCATACAAATAAAAATTGTAGGAAATGATTTTTATGCGATATTCATGTGCCCTATTTTAATATTAATTATAGTTTTAATTTAAAATAGATTTAAAGTTTATCCCTGGCGGATTGGGAAAACCGAGTTGTAACCGAATTGGGTTACGATTCGGTTACGTTTCGGTTCATAGTGAAATATTATCGTTAATCGACGAAATATGTAGTAAATAACTATTAGGAATGGTTAATATACATTTAGAGTGCTTATTTATGCAATAATAAGAATAAATTAAGATATAATTAATTAATAATAAGTGTTTTAAGTGTACAGTGCATGCAGTTGTTGAGTTACCATATATCAGCGGCAGCTGTGATACGCCCGTTAAACCCTAGATGGCGTTAAGGATGACTTTGTGAATGAATTTCTAAAATTAAGCCCTTGAGTGTCAAATGTGTAAGTAAATATATAAGTTTTAAAAAAACAGATCAATTTATTAAAACAACTTTCTTGACTTGTACAAATATAAAAAAAAATTTTATTAAGAACAAAAATTTTTTTAATGAGAAAAAGTTTTTTTGTGCCAAAATTAATCTTTCTCATGAAATGAGAAACATTAATTTTGACATAAAAAAACTTTTTTTCCCCAAAAAAAGTTTTTTTTCTCAATGAAATGAGAAAGATTAATTTTGACACAAAAAAAACTTTTTCTCATTAAAAAAATTTTTGTTTGTTATAAAAAATTTTTTTTTATATTTGTACAAATCAAAAAAGTTGTTTTAATAAATTGATCTATTTTTTTAAAACTTAAATATTCACTTACACATTTGACACTCAAGGGCTTAATTTTAGAAATTCATTCACAAAGTCATCCTTAACGCCATCTAGGGTTTAACGGGCGTATCACAGCTGCCGCTGATGGTAATATACATATATGGTAACTCAACAACTGCATGCACTGTACACTTAAAACACTTATTATTAATTAATTATATCTTAATTTATTCTTATTATTGCATAAATAAGCACTCTAAATGTATATTAACCATTCGTAATAGTTATTTACTACATATTTCGTCGATTAACGATAATATTTCACAATGAACCGAAACGTAACCGAATCGTAACCCAATTCGGTTACAACTCGGTTTTCCCAATCCGCCAGGGATAGTTTAAGTTTAGTTTTCATTTTAATTTAGATTGCAATTTTAGTTTTAATTTTAGTTTTAGTTTCAGTTTAAGTTTAAATTTAAGTCTTACTTACAATGAAGAAATAATTTTTTTAACAAATTTTATCTGTAAAAAACATTAACTAATTATTGAATTAACCAGTTAATAATTTTTTCTACACTGGAGATTTGCCAAAAAAATTATTTCTCGATAAAAATAAAATTTTTGCGATGAGGAAATATTTTTTTTGACAAATTTTCTCAGTAAAAAAAATAATGTACTAATTATTTAATTAATGAGTTAATTTTTTTGCAAAGAAAATTTGTAAAAATAATTATTTTCAGCCCAAAAAAATTGTTGCGAAATTTGCCAAGAAAAATTATTTCTTAAGCCCAACAATTTTTTTGTAGGTAGAAATAATTTTTTTTGTCAAGTATTTTGTGTAAAAAAAATAATTAACTAATTAATTACATAATTAGTTAATTATTTTTTTTAAAGAGAAAATATGTCAACAAAAAATATTTCTTAAGCACAACAATTTTTTTGTAGCTAGAAATAATTTTTTTTGTCAAGTTTTCTGTTCCACAAAAATTATTGCGATCAGGAAATAATTTTTCTGTCAATTCTTCTCTTTAAAAAAAAATAATTAACTCATTATTTAATTAATTAGTTAATTAATTTTTTTTTAAGGAGAAAAATTGTCAAAAAAATTAATTTCTGTTCCACAAAAATTATTGCGATCAGGAAATAATTTTTTTGACATTTTTTCTTCCTAAAAAAAAGTTAATTAACTACACTGAGAGACCTTTTGCACCGCATCAGAACTACGTGTGTGACTGCAGCGCCACTATAGGTTTTGGTGCGCTGCATTCTAAATTTTGTATCGTGACTGCCCAAAAATGAAAATGAACCTTTCGGCCGTCAATTTTTTGGACAGCTACGCTCCAAAAATTGTACGGCTGCAGACCAAAAACGTAGTTTCATAGCTGACCGCTAGAATGCTCCGCAGCCGTCTGTCGAAAGTCTGTTACGGTGCAAAAGGTCTCTCAGTGTAATTAATTAAATACTGAGTTAATTAATTTTTTTTTAAGGAGAAGAATTGCCAGAAAAATTATTTCCTGATCGGAATTATTTTTTGTGGAACAGAAATTAATTTTTTTGACAATTTTTCTCCTTAAAAAAAATTAATTAACTGATTAATTAAATAATGAGTTAATTATTTTTCTTTAAAAGAGAAGAATTGTCAGAAAAATTATTTCGTGATCGCAATAATTTTTGTGGAACAGGAAATAATTTTTTTGACATTTTTTTTACTTAAATTTTTGCGATAAATTTTGATCGAGTTTAGGAAAAAATTTAATTTTAAAATTGTACGTATATTTCCATGTTAATACATGTAATTTTTTGAAACTTGAATTTGGTTCATCACCTCATCATTAAAAAATTAAATGCATTATAACCTTGAAATATACCTATAATTTAAAAATTAAATTTTCTCCTAAAGTCAATCGTTCTCCAACGCAAAAATTTAAGTAAGTTTAATTTTCTAAACATGAGTTGAATATTCCTCCAAGTTTCAATTTCTTTTGTTTTGTACCAAAAGAGTTATAAATATTTATGAATTAAAAAATAAAAACTGAAAGTGTCAATTATTTCAAAAATTAGGCATCAGCGAATTCAGGTAAAATATAATGCATTACACTGAATCATATACTTGCAATACAATAAATTTTTATTGTATTATATACAATAAATTTTTTATCACTAAAACAGGTTTTACAGCATAAAATATGGAAATGAAAATTACTTCTAAACTAATGTGTAATTATCTTTTTTAATGCAAGACATTTTTTATTTTATTGAACTAAAAACTGTCTTGTAAAATATATAAAACTTGACTTTTTCACATTTTTCAAAGAAATTGCTTAAATTAAATTTGTTTAAATTTTAAAAATGAATTTTCGTTTTAAATCTTTTAAAAAATTTTTCTAATTTTTTGGTTTGAAAATTGACGTTAAATCTCATGAGTAATACAGATTCTGTAGAAAATTACAGTTAAAATAAATCTAAGAACATGAAAAACATTTAATATTTTAGAAGTTGGTATGTATATAATATAAATTTTTATGAAATAGTGAAAAAAGAATATCTTATTTTTTAAATAAATTTAACAACTTTTAGAAAAAAAGAAAAATTTTTAGTACATTTTTTAACAAAAATTTTTAAATTAATAATTTTTCTCTCTCTTAAGTATTGAGATTTGTTATTTATGTAAATTTATTTTTTTTGTGAAATTAGATTTATAATCCAAAATTTTTGTGCTGAATAAGTCAGGCCCACTATGACTATTCGATTTTCAACATGAAATAGGGGAAATGAGCAAGAAAAAGGGGAAATATTCATAAAAAAGGGCATTTTTTAAAATAGAGAAAAAATGGGGGAATAGGGGAAACACTGTGAACCCTGGACTAAAAACAAATAAATATTCTTACCTGAGGATTATCTGGATCTGGATTATTCTCTTCAACTCTTCTGGCTTCCTCGGTACACTGTCGTTTGGCAGGATTAGATGATTTCTCAGAGATTGTGACTTTTACATTGATCTTATGTTTATTTAATAAATGACTACTCATTGCTGTAGTACTGTTACAGTAGCTTAGTTCTTGCTCACATAAATTACATTTAACTTTTGTTTTCTTTCCTTTTTCATCATAGAATTTCTTAAAATGAAGCCAAACTCCACTAAGAAATGCCATTACAGCAATTATATATATCGCAGCAATTCAGTCTGTCGAAATAGAAATATATTTTTGATTTAAGATTTTTTTATTATACAATTATGTAATATTTTAGAAAAACTGATATTTTTAACTTATAATCTATTTCCAACAAGTTCCAATGAAAAATACAGCGTTTATAACGTAACTGCATTGACATTATAACAAACATAACCTCAAATAAAATTAACATATTCTTTAGCAAACTATCAAGTTCAACATAAATATAATGAGTTTTGGATTAAAACGTTTGAAAATCACAATTCTTATTTAAAAATACTTACATATTTTGTACATTTAGTTAATATTCGAAAAAGAAAAAAAATCTGAAAAAAATTAACTGATTTTTTTTCATAATTTCTAAGAATATACTTACCTAAAAATTTTGGCAAACACCACTGCGGTAAAACATGGGTAAAAACTTTGTTATCATTCACTTGTCTTCTTAGTTTAACCGATTAATCGAATAGAGTATTCGACTACTGTCGATTAGTATATCTTACTAATCGATTGCTATTATTCGATTAATCGACACCTACTATTCGATTTTTGCTTATAATCGATTTCGATTTTACCATCCCTAGTTCATCTCGATTGGTTGAAAGCCGATTTTCTTTCCAATGCGCATGTTCAGCGTTAAACTCCGCGTTTGTTGCGCGTTGACAACTGATCGGTCTAAAAAGGTTAGATTTTGCGTGATCTTTATATCTTAATCTAAGTTGATCCATGGGCGAGTCAACATCTAGATTGGATGAGCCCTGGTTCAGCGTTTGATTAATTAGACTTTCTGAATCTAGTTCAATTAGACTCGAACTAGATAGAGCCCTGTTAGAAAACTGGGCCAGGCTTGGCCCTTGACTGGGCCTGTCTAGCGCCTTGATTGGGCCAGGTTTAGGGTCGTCTAAGTACTGGCAAGATAATTTGCCAGGATTTGGCCAGTCACTGGTCAACCTCTTTTTTATAGTCCCAGTCGATGGGTCTAATATCCCTGGTTTTGAAAAGGCCGAATTGCCTTCTAAAAATTAACTGGTTGGGGGTTTGATTATATGTGGTCGACTAGGAGTTAACAGGTTCGCGTCTGATTGACTTTCAGAAATATTCCTTGTAGCGTTATCTATTTTCGCGATTACACTATCAGAATATTTTGGCAATGAAAAATCAAATTTTGGTTTTTCAATCGTTGTCGTCATTATCCCCGGTTTATAGAATTGAAATAACTCTAATGGGGGTGTCACATGAAGTGTTAGCCCTAATGGGCCCGGTGTTTCCGAAACTCGCGAAAAAGTGACCGAGTTCGCAACTGACGATCCAACTGTTAAGTAAAAATGAATTGAACTAGTCTTTGATACTGTCGGAAAAAGTGTATTTTGTGAAGACGGCAATGCAGCTAAAAAGCCTACTGCATTATTCTCGGAAATCGGGACCTCGCGTCTATTTTCAACTAAATTCGAATTCGTATTTACCTCAGAACTAATTCCCGGGGGGCTTAATTGAAGTTGAATTTCATCGGAGGGTAACCACTCGACTAAATTATCTCCGGTAGAAAGGCGCATAAAACGCGATGCGCGATCTCGAAGTATTTCAAGGGTTCCGTGTTAATTAATTTTAAAAGAATCTAAATAGAATATTAATTGGTCGCGAGACCAATTGTCAAATAAATTTGACCCATGGTTAATCGGTGAAGCCATTTTTAGAAAATTTTAACAAATGATTTATGGAATTATTCTTTATCGTTCGGTAAGGATTTGAGAAAGGATGATCGTTCGCGACGCTCTGTCAGAAAGTTTGGACCACACTTTTAAAATTTAAATGTCCCAAATCAATAAAATTTTAGTCAATTTTCATTGCTGAAGTTTCACAAAATTTTACTCTTAAGTGATTTTGTATTTTTAAATGAATACAATAAGACAGCCGATAATTTAATTATTTTTACTTTACAATGAAAATAACAAAAAAAATAAAATTTTATTGATAATAAACTCGTCCGACACTGTGAAGCTTTTGAACTAATCCGGGAAAATATTTCAAGGAATTGTAAAAAAACATTATAAAAAAAATTAAGTCAGTTGAATAATTATTTCATCACAATAGAAAACATAATGATAATTAAATTCATGTCATATTATTGTACTATTATTGTTATTATTTTATTTTATCAAAATTTATTTATTTTTTTTTTCGATTAATATTTTTGTGAATTTAATTATTTTTGAAGATTTATTTATAATCATGATTTTAATTTTTTTTTCAAAAGTCATTTATTTTTCACTATGGATCGAATTCTTATTTTCCGAACTCACGCTCAAATCAAAGAATATTTTTCACAATTTATTTTCACCGAATTGTCAATTCTTGGTTCAAATATTTGAAAATTTTAATTTATTATTTTTATTTTAAGTTTGTCACAATTTTCACTTTATTATATATTTTTCAAACTTTGTTCCTCGAAAATCAAGGTGATTTTCTTGCCGAACCAGTTGTGCGCCATTTATAACGTGTATTTTTATTAATTTATGTATTTGATTGAATTTACTGAAATTTTTAATGTTAATTAATTAATTTAAATGTGGATTTGAGTAAAATACCCGTTATATTTGGTTTATTTTAATTTAATGCCCGATACGCCAGGTTATTTTGTGGAAAATAACCAAACCATTTATTTAATGAATTTAATATGCTAGCCCAGCTGTTATCAAGGAGAGCGGGTGGGTAAGGAAAATCACCAATATCATTTTTAAACCACACTTTAATTATAATATGAAACAGGTCCAGAAGGGACCTGTGAAAAAACAGAAATTTAGTTATAATTTGAAAACAGGTCCGGATGGGACCTGTGAAAACACACAAATTTTCGTAGAACAGAGTTTTTTATTATTTAACCTTTTAGGCGATCAAATCGGCCGAAAGTTCACTTTTAATGGACGAGAGACTCACCGGAGATACGCCGACGTCCTCGCAACAGTCCGCGTCTCATTTCTCTCCTTAAAATGTGTTAAATTCACTTGACACCAAAAATTAGAATATACTACTGTCGAACGCCAAAACGTGAATGATTAAAAATGGCTGTTTGTCCGCGTCAACGCGTCCGTTCGTCGCGCTTCGTCTCCATGGTGAGTCTCGCCCGAGTTACAAAAGATTCACAATTGGTAATCGATACGCGTCAGATGGTAACTTCATTAATTATCGACGGTCGAAAGAAAGTTCGATAAATCACCGATAGGGGCGCTGCACAATAACATGTGTCTGGAAGATGGCGATGACCAGTGTTTTGACAGGTCTCTGTTATTGAAAAGTGAATCTTCGTTTTCCTGGCAATGTTGAATAATTGGGACTCACATCCAATTATATATGCCAGAAAATTCTTCCCTTAATGTCTTCCTTCAAGGATGTTTAAGTTGATGATCGACCCGAGAATTGTAAAATCGGGGACTGAACCCCGAGTGTCATTTTATGTAAAGTAAAGAAAAGTAAAGTGTTAGTTTAACTCTTAGTTTATTCTGATCGGTGAACAATAATCTGACGGTTCGCCCATTAGCGAAATTATGAAATTTTATGTAAATAAAGGTAAAGTAAAAGTGATAGAATTGAAAGTGAAATTAAGTGTGATTCCCGCTCTGGCGTTAATTTGACGTTAAATTAATCATGTTTATTTATTTTGAACGCAGGCAATAAAATTCCGCGTTACAATACATATTACAAAAAATACCAATACAAATACCTTTTCAGTATTCCAAAGAAATGTACGTATAACGGACAATTTTCAAATGTACGCAAGCAGATTGAAATCAACAGTCGGTGAAGAAATCGAAGTTTGGAAGTTCACAAGTAAGTGAAAAATGAAAAATTTAACACTTTTTAAATCACTTTCCCACTTTTCGTACTTATCTACTAGAAGTCTCTATTTGATATTTTTATTAAGTTTTATTACTGTTTGGCTACTTTTTTCAGCATTGTTTTACTAAAAGCATTTTTTAATCTTAGGACTTGCTTTTTTCGAAATTCCTAAAGTTTATTTTTTATTATTATACAAACCCAAGTAGCACAGAATATTGTTTGAATGTCACGGTGATATGAAGCTAGAATATTCCTATGACATTCGTATGATACTTAAGAAATATTTTATTTTTTAAATGTTTAATTCTTTTTGATTCTAAATTTTAGAATTAATGGTTGCTTTGCAGTCCCGCATTTATACAGACCACGAGCGTATTGTAGGTGGTCAATTAGAAAAAGGATTCCAATCATCCAAAATTTATTTAAAAACGAAATTGAATGAATTGAAAACCTATTGGGCTAATTTAGCTGATGAAAAAATCACAATTTTAGAATTTTTACAATTGATGAGTTTTAATACAATTGAAAAAAGGATTTAATTCTTTAAATTTTATTGTCGAAGAGAAGAAATTGAAAATTTTAGAGAGCAAGAAGAAGAAGGAGGAGGAGGAGAAGAAGGAGAAGTATAAGAAATTGTTAAAATTGAAAATGCACTTGAAGAAGGTTAGTATTTTTCGTAAATCGTACACCCCAAGTCGAATGTAAGTATAAGTGAAAATATTTTAGAAGTTACGTAAATTAAGTGTTTTGTTTAAAATGTACTTAATTTGTGAGATTTTTTCGGAAATTATTAATGTTTATGAGCAGTACAGAATGTACGTATCTCGTATACTCCGGATTAACACTACTTAAGTTTGATGTTACGTTTAAAAGTTGCCTGTGTCAGTTTACATGTTTTTTCAGCAAACGAAATACAACATTAAAACGTTATTAAATATAGAAACATTTTATCAAAAATGGAAGTGATGTAATTGAGAGATTAATGAATATCTTATTCTTATTTGTATTTTTTTCGAAACTAAAAAAAGTAGACTTAAGTGATTTTAAAAAGTTACCTCAAACATAAGTAGTGTTGGTTTGGAGTATGCGAGATACGTATATTCTGTACTGTTCATAAAAGTTAGTTAACTAACAAAAAAAATTTCATTTATACCTACTTTCCACTTGGGGTGAATGAAATGTGTATTTTGCCAATTGGGGCGTTCCATAACATGGAGCACTAACGAAAAATACACTACCGTCGGAAAATTTCGGTACGGCTGACGTGCGAAGAGTAGAAATTTATTGCTGACTTTAAAGCAAGATATTTTAAGTTAGAAAAAAGTTATAGACTTCTCATTTAGATTGTTGGAAAGCTGATAAAATTTTGCGTCTGAATGTATATCGAGAAAATTCATTACTTTTTTTTATATTTATAACACTGAAAAGATTTCAAAAAAAATTATGCAATTTTCCTACTTTCGTACTATATGTTTATTACTCTCCCTACATACAGTAGGGTTCGAGACTCCAAAAATACATCATAACTTAACCTAATACAAACAAATCCTTAACCTAATAACTTAACCTATACGCAACTCTTAAAATTAACTTAATCCAACTATCCGCCAGTGCCAGGGCTTCCGTTTCCCGTTCCTTTCGCCCATATTGGCTTCGTCCCCATTAGCGCCCACCCCTTACAATATTCACTTTCATTCTTTTCCGTATTGTTTTCTTCCATTCACACTATCATTCACGCTAACCCCTCCCTTTTGTCCTTCCTTATCCTTTCCAACTCACTCATCCACCTTTCCCCTTGCCCATTCTCATCCAATATCCACCTCACCCTTTCATCCACTCCCTTTCCCTCATCCTTCCGTCCCACACAACCATCCAACACATGACCCCATTCTTCCCGCTCATAGCCACACACTCTACACTCCTTTCTCTCTTCATCCATCCAATATTTACATTCCCTCATTCCTTCACCCATTCTAAATCTGCATACTCTATTCCACTTTCCACATTTTCTCACCTTCTCTAAATATTCTGGTCTCCCATCCCCCCTTACCATCTTATACCATCTATTATACTTCGATCCTAATATCCTCTCCCACCTCTCCTCTCTGTCTTTTCTTATCCACCCCTTTACCTCCTCTTTCTTTCTTCCACCCCACTCTCTTCCCTCCTCCAATGCTTCTTCTCTATCCCTTTCCCATCTTGACATCTTTTTAACCCCTCTTCCCTCCCCCGTTTTAATTTTCTTCCAACATTCCCTTGCGATCGCGCTTCCCCTCCCTTGTTTAAATTTCTCTTCTATTCCCATCGCCCTCATCCTCTGCCTAGTACTTAACTTATCCCTACCCAATTCCTCCCTTAACATATAACCCGGACAATTCCAGTCTACCCCCATGGTCCATCTTAAATACCTCTCATGCATACTCTCAAGCTTTCCTCTCTCCTTCCATCCCCATATTTCCACACCATAACTCATTACCGACCACACCAACACATCAAACAGCCACACTCTTCTTTTCCAGTCATCCTTAAATCTTCTTTCACCAATTCCCCACACCTGTCCAATCACTCTTCCTGCCCTTTCCATTCTTCTCCTTACATTCAGTTCATGCCCCCCATTTTTCTGAAACCAATACCCTAAATAGCAGAACTCATCCACCTCTTCCACTCTCTTCCCATTCATCATCCATTCTTCCTCATCCTTTCCTTTTCTCTTCCTAAAAATCATCACCTTCGTTTTCTCTTTATTCACATTCAAGTCTATCTCTCTCACATACCTTTCAAACTCTTTCAATAACAATTTCATACCACTTTCATTATCAGCCAAGAGCACTACATCATCCGCATACGCTAACGTATAAATTCTTCCCTTACCCAGAATCACACCACCCTTTCCTCTTTTTGCCATTCTCTCTTCTAAATCAGCCATCAACAAATTAAATAAGATAGGACTCAGAGGGCAACCTTGTCTTAACCCTCTTCCCAACCAGAATACCTCACCTAATTCTTCCCCTATCCTTACTCTCTCCCTCGTGTCCTCGTACAATTCCTTTACCCTTTCTATTAATTCTTGGTTGATTCCTCTTTCCCTCATCACCCTCCATAACACTCCCCTGTTCACCGAAGGAAAAGCCGCCTTAAAATCAACGAACACCGTAACCAATTTTCCTTTTTCCCTTCCCAAATTCCTATTCACTAAATAATTTAGCACATAAATATTGTCCAGCGTGCCCATCCCTTTCCTGAAACCCGTTTGGTTATCCGGAATACACTTTAGCTCTTCCACCTTCTCCTCCAGCCTTCTCCTTATCACCTCCGCGTACACTTTGTACCCCACTGGCATCAGCGTCACTCCCCTATGATCTTCCACCTTTCTCCCCTCTCCTTTTTTCACTATGGGAACAATTAGTCCCGTCCTCCATTCCTCCGGATAACCATCTAAACTAGAAGTCTCTAACTTTTTTCTAACTTAAAATATCTCGTTTTAAAATCATCAGCAAGTTTTTACTCCTCGCACGTCAGCCGTACCGACAATTGTCTGTTGGTAGTGTAGGTTTTGTTTTTAATTGGTGATTTTGTTGTGTTTGGGGTGTAAAATTCAAGAATTTTTATTTTTCAAACTATTTATTGAAGAAATAAACTTTGTAATTAAAAAATTATAGGGAAAACATTGAAATTTGATAGCCTTTCGGCTGATGATGAAATGTTTAAAATAAAAATAAGCAATATTGTTAAAATTATTACAAAAGAAGACATAAATAGTGATGAACATTTATAATTTTCAAGTTATAATTGGTGTATATTGGTGACTTGAGTAATCTGTTGGCACTGCTGAGCAAACTGCGCCAATAGGGTGTTGCAGTAAAAATTTAAAAAAAAAAAAAAGAAATTCTTGAAAATTTTTTTTTGATTAGACACTTGTTTTCTCCAATCAATAGTTTGAAAGATAAAAATTCTTTATAAAAAGTGACAAAATTGTTTCATTACTAATATCTTGCAAATTATTAAAAATTTTGCCAATCATTTTGGAATACTTACTTTGCACCCCAAACACAACAAAATCACGAATTATCACAAAATTTTTTAGCGAAAATGTGAATTTTTGATTTTTTAACTTTCATTAATATTTTAAATTTACCTTAAATGTATACTTTATATATATCGATCGATTCGTCTTGACGTAAGGAAAACGATTTTATTATATATAACCTCAAATTTTTCTATTTAAAAATTTTTTTAATTAAAAAAAAATTTTTGGAAAAAAGATGATAAAATTTTTTTTTGGGGTATTTTTCAAAATCCTTTGGTCAGATTTGAGATATTAATATGATAAATGAGCCTACCAAATTTTATCTAAATCCATTAAAACCTGTTAAAGTTATCTTCTAAACAAAAAAGGGATCCACACACACACACACATACATCCGGACCATTGATCGGGATCTCATATAACATGTTTCTATAAAGAAAAAAATTTGTTTCCGCCACTTTGAAAAGTTTTATAAACGAAAGGACTACAAAGAAGCAAAAAAATATTGGAATTTACTAAGAATGAATAAATTTATCATTATAAATTTATATTATTATTTAAAGATGTGAAATAATATATAAAATATGATTTTCAAGTGCACCTGTCAAATAACCTAATTTTGCGATATTCATTCATTAATTATACAAAATAGTAAACATTAAATTAAATAAAAACTTACCAAATATGAAGTTCTTGCCATAAACTTTTATAATTTCTTTGCACTTTTCTTCTCTTTTCTTCATAAGTATAAAAAATTTTAATAAAAATAATTTTTTTTCTTTTTATGGTAAATTCTGTATTTTTTATTTGTATATTTTCTAGTGGCTAAAAAGTTGACAGTTTTCAGCACCTCATATACTTTAAATTTATATTTTACAATAAATAATTAAATTTTTAATAAAATCCTTTTCATTTCGTGTTTTTGATAACTTCAAAATCATTCCTGCAAAGGAAAATTAAAATGAAAAATATTTATTTCAAACTTACGTCAAAAGGTTGAACATCCTTAAATTTGTTATAGGAATTTACATCGTGCAAGTGCGACCCGAAAATATAAATATTGCCTAACCGGAAAATATGAACCAAGGAGCAGAAAATTTAAGAACTGGAAGTCCCATATGCTGCGTTTGTAAAGTAAATCAATCGACACACACTTTCGTCCCCTGTGGACATGTTTGTGTGTGTGATGACTGTAAAACAGATTATGAAGAAAACAATATAGAAAACCGTAGTCTTCAAGTATGCCCCTTGTGCAAGATAGAGTACATGATGATTATGAGAATATATTAAATTACACAGCCCCACAAAAAAAAAAGTGTCGTGCGCGGCAGACCAGACTAGTCATTTCCCATGTATTTTGACGCGCTGAACACGAATCCGAAGTCCGTTTTGCTCCATCACGTCAGGATTATTTTCTAACCTCCTAAATCCTGTCGGATTTTGAGAGGTAGGCTTTTTTTTAAAAAATTGATGGATTTACTTCAAAATTGGTATCTAGGGGTTTTTTGGGTCGCTGATGACGAATTTGAAGTTACGATTTTCAAAATTTAAAATGGCGGCTCCAATATGGCGGACGAATTTTGTAAAAATTGATGGATTTACTAAAAACTTGGTATCTAGGGGTTTTTTGGGTCGCTGATTACGAATCTAAAGTTAGATTTTCAAAATTTAAAATGGCGGCTCCAATATGGCGGACGATATCGACCCTTCAAAGGTGATAATTCCGCCCTTACACACGAAACTAGGAGCAATTAAACTGTTTGTCAAAGCCTTAGATAAGAAAGGAAACTATTTCAAATACCTGGAACAAAAGTTTCCAGAAATCTCTGATGCGAAACTAAAAGAAGGGGTTTTCGACGGACCACGTATTCGCAAATTGTTAAAAGATGAGCAATTTATCACCAAGATGAATAAAAAGGAGAAAGCCGCATGGCTTAGTTTCAAAGCAGTTGTCGGAAATTTTCTGGGTAATCACAAGAGTGAAAATTGGGAGCAAATAGTTAGTGAAATGATTAAAAACTTTGGTAAGTTAGGATGCTTAATGAGCATAAAGTTGCATTACTTAGACTCGCATCGGGATCAATTCCCTGAAAATTTGGGAGATTACAGTGAAGAACAAGGAAAACGATTCCATCAAGATCTGAAAGAATTTGAGCGTCGTTATCAAGGAAGATGGGATGTAAATATGATGGCCGACTACTGTTGGATGCTGAAAAGGGATATTGTACCTGAAGGCACCAATTTGAAAAGAAAACCATTACACAGATCCTTTGAGGACAAAAGAGTGCGCTACCATAAAAAGACGTGAATACCTTACTTATGTATATAAGAATTTCCATTTCTAGTTTTGAAAATCTAACTTCAGATTCGTAATCAGCGACCCAAAAAACCCCTAGATACCAATTTTGAAGTACATCCATCAATTTTTAAAAAAAATTGCCTACCTCTCAAAATCCGACAGGTTTTTGGAGGTTAGAAAAAAATCCTGACGTGATGGAGCAAAACGGACTTCGGATTCGTGTTCAGCGCGTCAA
Source organism: Leptopilina boulardi (assembly GCF_019393585.1). NCBI lineage: Eukaryota > Metazoa > Arthropoda > Insecta > Hymenoptera > Figitidae > Leptopilina > Leptopilina boulardi. The sequence continues at coordinate 640,375 of NW_026137909.1, read as the reverse complement.
AATACATGGGAAATGACTAGTCTGGTCTGCCGCGCACGACACTTTTTTTTTGTGGGGCTGTGTTATTAATGATCTGGACTTAAAAATAAAAACGAATTTTTATTTTATGATCGTTTCTATTTTAATAAATTATTATTGTTGTAATTCACTCTTGAAAAAAAGATTCTTCTTCTCGATCTTGATTATTGAATAAATTAGTTTAATTTCTCTATTTCTTACTGATATGTAATAAACCATTAACATTTATCTCGACCAACAATTAAAAACGAATTTTTATTCTTTATTTAGGGATTTATTTTTCTTATTAAAAATTTGCATTTAACTAAATATTCTTTAATATAAATTATTATTGTTGTAATTTACTCGTAAAAATTGCATAAAATAACATCCGTTTTAAATTTTATTGAAAAAAAGATTCTTCTTCTCGATCTTGATTATTGACTAAATTAGTTTAATTTTTTTTGTTTATTACTGATTTACATTAATATTAATTAATGATTAAAAAAATTACAACCATAAATTATCAGTATTAATATTTTAAGTAACTAAATTTTTGAAGAATTGTATTTAAAAGTATTATTGATAGTAAATACAGCAAAAAATTTTAGATACAGATTTTAGAAATATTTAAGTTTTGAGATTTCGAGTTAAGATTTATAAGGAATAATTGAATTTTAGGAAATTACACTTCTTTTAAAGATAAGTTTTATTATTACAATTTTTATATTATTATAAAAAAAAATTTACATTTTTATTAATAAATTTAAAAAAAAATAGTAATTTTTTTTACGCAATAACGTAATTTACAACAATTGACAAAAATAAATAATTTTATCTATAATTTTTTTGTACAAAAATTATTTCATTAAAACAATTTGAATATAAATATGTTTATATTTTTGTTAATAAATTTTTTTCAAATAAATTTGCAAGCACTTAATTTACAACAATTAATAAAAATAAATAACTTTATCTATAATTTTTTTTATAAAAATTATTTAATTAAAAAAATTTTAATATTTAACAATTGTAATACTTAAATTGTTTTTTAGATTTTTAATACAAGGATTTATTTAAAAATAAAAAATAAAGTAATATATTTATTTATTTATTTGAGTACACGGGTTTTAAAAGAACCCTTGAAGTATAAAAATATAAAAGATATAATAAGAAAATTAAGCAAATTAACGCACGAAAGCACTCTCTTGCAACAAATTGTCATTCTTTTGTACGGTGAATAGTAAAATTTTTAAATTTGTTTTGAAGGAAATCAAAGAGATTCCAAAAAAATCTATACATTCACTATATGAATTGGCTTCTCTTATAATTCTATCAAAAATAGAATGTATACCATAATTTGTACGATGGAAGTCAACGACAAATGGTAAATGATATCTTAAATATCTTGAGGGAGCCGAAAAATTGATACACTGTAATACAGCAGGACATTGAATAATGTTATTAATAATTTTAAATAAAAATAAAAAGTCGTTAAACAAAAAACGTGTCTCAATTTTTGGCAATCTCAGCTGTGCACGTAGTAGATCATAATCATGCAGATGATAATCGAAATGTAAATTTAATTGCCTAGCTGCAAAACGCAAAAAACGATTTTGTACACGCTCAAGTCTTAAAACGTAAACGCTGTAATAAGGCGACCAAATTTGTGAAGCAAACATGATGGGTGACATAACAAACGCATAGTAGAGGCACTTTAAACTACTTGGATTTTTAAAATCATGCGAATTCCGTTTAATAAAATGGAGAGCCTCAATAGCCTTGTTAACAACATTAGCTATGTGCTCATTAAAAGAGAGATTACTAGCCAGTGTTACCACAAGGTCCCGCACACTTTCCACTCTTGAAAGGTTAATGCCGTCAATGTTATAATTGTATAGAAATTTATTATCCTTCTTAGAAAAAGTTATAACAGCACATTTAGAAACATTCAAAAAAGTCTTATTAATACTACACCAATTGCAAAGATTTTTCAAGTCTTTTTGCACTTTAAGACAGTCATCTTGACATTTTACAGATAAGAAAAATTTTAAATCATCTGCAAAAAGTAGAAACGAACAATAATTGAATATTTCCTGAATATTATTTATTTGTACTAAATATAAAAGTGGACCGAGGTGCGATCTCTGAGGCACACCAGAAGAAGATTGGAATGAATTTGAATAGGCATCTCCAACACGCACAACCATCGATCTATCACATAAATAATTCTGAAGCCAATCAAGTAAATTTGAGTTTACGCCAAGTTGACGAAGCTTGCCAATAAGTAAAGAGTGATCTACCTTATCGAAGGTTTTCAAGAAATCAGTATATATTACATCAACTTGAAAACCCGATTCAATATTTAAAGTTAGATAATTAAAAAATATACTTAAATTAGTTTCCACCGATCTACCCCTGACAAAACCGTGCTGCTCATCAATCAAAACACTAGAAAGAGTGCGATACAATTCGTCAAAAACAATACTTTCTAACATTTTGGAAAAAACATTAAGAATAGTTATAGGTCTATAGTTTCTAACATTTGACTTCTCCGCATCTTCATGAATTGGCACAATTATTCCTTTTTTCCATTCATATGGAAACACCCCCTCAGTTATTGATCTTGAATATAAAATAAATAAAGGTTCGATCAAAGATGAACAGCAGGACTTTATCAGTTTAGGATTAAGACCATCGGGTCCAGCGCCCTTGTCAGTATCAAGATCCCTAATTTTCTTAAGAATACACTCTCTCGTAATGCACACAGAACCAATGTCAACAAGGTCATAAAGATTATGATTGTCATACGTAGAACGCGGCTCATATACAGATTCAAAATAGTTGGCAAAAAGGCAGGAGATATCAAAATTGTTATTAGCAGAAACATTATCAAAAAACATATAATTGGGTATTCGATTTTCATTTCGCAACGCATTTACAAATTTCCAAAAATTTTTTGGATTTTGAATAATTGAGAGTTCAGAACGCAGTATATAATTATTATAACAAGCTTTAGATAAAGATTTACATTGTGAACGCAAATTGGAAAAAATCAAATAATTATCATTTGTTGTATCAGATTTGTAATTTAAATGAGCAAGCTTTTTTTCATGCATTAATTTTTTTAGATCACCACTGAACCAAGAAGGATACGAAGAATGACATATAATCTTAGACGGAATAAAAAGTTCAAAACAATTGTATAGATAATAATAAAAAATACTGACAGCCTCATCCATCCCACTGGCTGACGACAGATAACTCCAATAAATTTCTAAAAGAAAATTGTTTATAGCTGAAACATTTGCATTTTTACAATTATGTTTTGTCATAAAATTAATACCACGGTTTATACACACATCTTTAGTTATAGATTTATAGTCAAGCGGGAGAGGCGGATGATAGCTGTCAATAGGGAGAAGCCAATCATGTGCCAAAGTTAAGTCAAAATTTATGTCATTTACGAAAACAGTATCAAGGATTGAATAATGTGTATTGAAAAAATTATTAATCTGCATTAAATTCAAATAAAGCATGGTATCAGAAATTAATTCTGTTAAATGACGTTGCGCACGAAAAGTACCAGGTTTAAAGGTACAACCAGGACCATTATCAAATTCAGTATTCCATATCGCAAAAGGCATATTTAAATCCCCCATAATAACAAAAATAGCTGATGGATACAAAACTGAAATTTCTTCTAAAATTTGACAAAAAGTAAAAATTTTTTCATACGTCGCATAAGGGATATAGAAAGTACCCAAAATCACTAAATCATGATTATTCTGGTAATAAAATGATATGGACGATCTACCCACTGAATGATTGTATTTACATGGCCGAGACAATAACAAAGAATGAGAATCGAAAAGAGAATGAGAGACACTGTCAGCTAACACTACTAAAAGCTTGTTGACGGTTTCGTTGATGTGTGAGTAATCACAGGATAGCCTTGATGGAATGATATTTTCAAATTCGTTTCGCCTTTTCGTCGACGTGCTTGCAACTGCAGTCTCACCTCGGCCATCTCCTCCAGTTGAGCTTTGGTGCGGTCGATTGAAAACCATACTGCTTTCAAATTTGCATGCTTTCCATCAACAGCTGATGATGAAGCGCACGCGCACTCTCCTCTGTGACACAGACAATCTTTATAGGACGTGGTTTCAGCTGTAATTGTGAAAGAGAACCAACTTTAAATACACGTACATCAGTCAAATAATCAGCTGATATGATGCCATCGAGTAAAGAGATTAAAAAACTCTTATGATCAATGGAATCAATCGCAGATGCAGAATCCTGTTCTGCAATGCCAAACAACACTATGTTTCTCCTTCTAGATTGTCTATTTGTAATTTCAGAAACACATTTTTTAAAAAGATCACTGTCAAAACTAGATATAGTACCTTCAATGGAAGAGACACGTTTAGAGAGATTATGAATATCACTCTCAACGTCTGCAACCCTCATAACCACACCATCCAAATTTAACTGCAATCCATCCAATTTTTTGCCTAATGAACTATCAAGTCGAGAACATGCATTGGAAATAATTCGCTCGACATCAAGGACCGTGATTTGAGAGGGCGGAGCCAAATTTGTAGGTGTTGTAGGTCGAGGCTTACAGCACTTTGAAAAAAACCATTGTCAAGCTTGCTGCCAGTACAACCAGGATGAAATATAGATTTACAGCCAGGGCAGTTAACGACATCACGCACAATGTTTGACTTGCATCCAACACAAATTCTTTGCGAATTATCCTTCACTGAACTCATCATCACATGTGGCACTTACACGAGTTACAGGGTATGATCGCAGGCGGTTTATAAAATAACCAAATTATTCTGCAATTTTAAACTTAACCGAGCTTTAAAAAATCAAAAACTAATTAACAAGCCACGATAACAAAATGAGCAAAAAAATGGAAATAAAAATTTAGACAATTCACTAAAAGAAGCAATAAAATTGAAAAAGCACGGAGAGCACGTTTTAACCAACGGACAGGGCCGTATAATTTGAATTTATATTTATATATATAATAATAATGATATTTTTTCTATTTATAAATCCTTTTTTTAATTCATCACAATGTTTCTGGAATAATAATCGTAATAATAATTTATTTAAAAAAATAATATTACAATACATTTAATAACCTTCAAATAGAAATATAATTTAAAACATTTATTCACTATATTTTATTTATTTATAATTATTATTTATTATCAATAATAATCAAATGAAATATTAGTTTTATTATTTAATATTAAAACTTTGGCGCGAGAAAGAAATAGAAACTAGTGACCTCTACATATACTTTACCGACAAGTTAAAAATATAGCAGGGATGAGAATGTATGATGCAAAAGTTAAATTATGACCAATGAGAGTTCTGCTATACTTATGTTCTGTTGAATGGAAATTCTGTCAGATAAAATTTCTGTTAAGTAACATTTCTGTTCGATAAAAATTCTGTCCAATCAAACGTCTGTCCAATGAAAAGTCTGTTAAATGAATCGTCTGACGTGTAAATATTCTGTCCAATGAGAGTTCTGTTACATAAATTTCTGTCAAATGGCATTTCTGTTATATGAAGTTTAGGGGATTTTCATGCGACTCATATATATATATAGTATATATGTATATATATCTATACATATATCATATTTATATATTTTTGGAAAGGCGTCCATGACACTTTACACTCGAGTACTTTCGTTGTACGTCTAGTTCCAACTCACTAGTATCTAGACCTCATGGGCTTGATTGAAGACTTTTAACGTCTCATTTCTAGCGAATAAAATTTTGTATTAAGTCCAAGACCACAAAGGCTTGTTTTGAATCTAATAGAACTAAATATATGTCATATTAATATCTCGTTTTTCATTAAGACCTCCACGGCTTATTTTTAGACCATTATTTGTGATTAATATTAGTTATCGGCTACTTTCTAATCAAAATAAAAAATTAGATTATGCTCGGAGAAAGACTTTTTTTCCTGTGTAAAACGACCTCGGAATAACCCGAATTACCTAGGCAAATCGGTTTTGCCTGGACTTCGGGTTTTGCTGGTAACATATAGATGGGATAAAATTCCTGTAACGAACTAAGTGAAAAAAAGGTTGATCGGATCGGGCTGTAACTTGCACATAGTTTAGCCCTAGGGGTGAATAATTTAACCACAAAGTTAATCTTTGAAGAATTGTAATTTTTAAACAGAAAGAAGATAAAAAATTTTTCCTATATATTTACGAAAGGTTTTTTTCTGCTCTTACGAATAGTGCAAAAGAATTTTGAAAAAATTCATATTTTGACCCTTTTTGTTGAGAATTAAACTTTTTTCGAATTTTTTTTAAGTTCCGTCTTTTTTATTTTTTTTATTTATTTTTTTTGGGAGCTAAAAATGTGTATTTTCATCACAAAAAATATTGTGATGGTCTTTTTTTTATTTTCGTTATATTAATTAATTAATTAATGTTAATAAAAAATGAAATATTTCACAAATAAATAAAGTTATTGCAATCCTGAAGGTACCAATTGAAAGCTGACATAATTCCGCATCCAGCGAGCCATATATAGACTATTTTGGATTATAGGATTTTTTATAAACAATTGCCCTGTTACCCAAATGTTTATTAACAATACACTAACCCAAAGTACTTCATATAGGGCTTGTTGGACGAGAATGTTGTCAACTTTTATTTAGTAACGTCCGAATTACGATACCTTTATTCGTTTATGAAATATATAAATTTATAGTTACGACGGTAAATAGGTTTCTCCTATTAAGTATTTCATTAACCTAATCATATCTGATAAGGTAGAAATTTTATTGACCAACAATCAAATTTGTATGTACGAAACTCGTACAAATATTTTCGTGCATGGTTTCTGAAAAAAGTGAATCGCCTCTCGCTGCTGGGGTATGATCCCAGAACCTTCTTATTGCCGGTAAGATGCTCTACCAATTGAGCTACAGAGAGACCCGATTCCATTCAATTCAAAAACCATGCACACGACTTTTCAACGTCAATATTAACAACTTAGAAAATATCTAGTGAGGATGGTAATTTTGTTTTGAATTTAATATTGTAGTTACGATGGTAAATAGGTTTCTCCTATTAAGTATTTCATTAACCTAATCATATCTGACAAGGTAGAAATTTGTACGAGTTTTGTACATACAAATTTGACTGTTGGTCAATAAAATTTTTACCTTGTCAGATATGATTAGGTTAATGAAATACTTAATAGGAGAAACCTATTTACCATCGTAACTACAATATTAAATTCAAAACAAAATTACCATCCTCACTATATAAATTTATATCAACATTAATTAATTTATTAACTTATATCTCGAAAATAACAAAAAAGAACATCTCAATATTTTTTAAGATAAAAATGCACATTTTTAACTTTCAAAAAAAATAAAGAAGTTTAAAAAAAGACCGAACTTAAAAAAAACTCAAAAAAATTTTTGATTGTCAGAAAAAAGGGTCAAATTTTGAATTTTTTGAAAGTTTTTTCACCAATCGCAAGAGTACATAAAAACATTTGGAAAACATATATGTTAAAATTAATTAATTAACTATTAAGGTTAATAAAAAATGATATATTTCATAAACAAATAAAGTTATCGTAATTGTGACGTTACTAAATGAAAGTTGACATAATTCCGGATACAACGATCCCTATATGAAGTACTTTGAATTAGTATATTGTTAATAATCAATTGGCTAACATGGCAATTGTTTATAAAAAATCCTCTAATCCAAAATAGTCCAAATATAGTTCGTTGGATGCGGAATTGCGTCAGCTTTCAATTGGTACCTTCAGGATTGCAATAACTTTATTTATTTGTGAAATATTTCACTTTTTATTAACATTAATTAATTAATATCACGGAAATAACAAAAAAGGACATCTTTTGCACCTTTTGAAAGAGCAGGAAAAAACCTTTCGAAAACATGCAGGACAAATTTTTTTCTTCTTTCTGTTTAAAAGTTACAAGTCTTCAAAATTTTTCAAAGAAATTCAACCCCCTTCCCCTCCGACAGTTTTTGAAAAGACCTAACAATACTTCGGGGTTAAATTAATTACCCCTAGTGCTAAACTATGTGCAAGTTATAGCCCGATCCGGTCAACTTTTTTTTACTTAGTTCGCTACATGAATTTTACTACATATATATGGGCAGGTCCACGCCATTTCAATATATCATGAACTTTGACCTCTTTGATTTGGCTCAAATTTTTTTGAGATAAGAATTTTTTAACTCAACTTTTCAAAAATTTCATGCAAAAAATTGTAAAATTAAAATTTCCTATATTATTTGTAATGAAATGGTTAAAATCTTATTTTTAAAATTGTTTTATTATCTAGTCAAGAAACCATATCGCAGTCTAGTAGTGTTCTCTTTTAACTAAGTATTAATACTTTACAATCTAGTATCAATGATGCCTTACATATTTTAAATCTACCTCCAATACCAAATCGTAAACTAAGTTCTCAAATATATTTAGAAAAGCGAACTATGACAAAAAAATATTTTTTGCAATTTATTAAAGATTCAAACCTTGGCGGTAAGGTTACTAAATATGGTAAAAAATTCTTTTTTTTGCGATTTATTAAAGATTTAAACCTTAGCGATAAGTTTGCGAACTGTGACAAAAGAAATTTTTTTCCTACATTTCAAGATTTGAATCCTGGCGGTAGGCTTGCGAACTACAGCAAAAAAAGTTAATATATAACATATAATATTTTTAAAAAATTCAGTTACTAACATATTTGTGGACCTACAGACAAATTCAAATTGTGGAGATTCATAGGAATTAAAGAAAGCTTAAAAGAGCCTAAAAATATAATACCTTATCATTATGATGAGAATGTATAAAAGTTAATTTTCAACTAAAACGTTAATATTGGACTAATCAAACTTTTATTAATTAACCTCCCCTTTTTATATGTTATAAAAAGAAACCCAAACGTAAATCGTTAGACGCCAGTCAATCTTTATTGAAATTGACAAACCAATCATAAATGTTAAACTTTATTAATTTTTAATACACAAACTTCGTCATAATTCCCCAAAAATAATCTCAAAGGAGATTCCGTCAAGACACACTCAAAAAAAGGGAAAAGACCTTCTGAGACACGACAGAAACAACAAATTTCCACTTACCCACAGCTCTCGTCACAAATCGATCAACTCAAAGATATTCGTCAGGTCAAATTAATAAATTGGTCGATATTCTCGTCACTTTTTCTTTATTCTCCAACAATTTTACAAAATAAGCTACTCTTGGTCACTCGACCAATTGCTTAACAGCAATCCAACTCTTTATAACAAAATTAAACTGTCGAACTCTTGACCACAAATCTTATTTTACAAAACTAACTCTCAAAATCTCAACAATACTCGTACACGTGCTACTCAATGCTCTCTAAAAACTCAGTCTCGACGCGAATATGTGATTTCGGCGTCCTGGCGGCTAGTCACACCTTTTTCCGATCGGCGGCGCCACCTCCTGGGCCCGACAGTCGAGCGCGTCATTTTGAACAGGGGATACTTGACGACCACTTCGTCGAAAAACCCCTCCCCTAGTCCGTGTTACCTCCAGGTAACACGTTAAACTCAAAAAAAATCAAACAAACCTGTAACAAACTTAAAAAAAATGAAAAACCCAAAAACAAACAAAAAAAATTTTTAAACTCCAATACCTATCCCATGTCAAAATTTTCATCTTTCCCTTGTCAAAATTACTCTCTCCGGTATCTGAAATTTAAAATTCATTAGTACGAAATAAGGCAATTTCGAGGGGGTAAATATTTCTTAAGGTCGGTGACATGGACTTTGGGGATTCTGCGACTATCACTAGCGAGCAATACGAATACCGTTGGGGACAGTTGTTCGACAATTTCAAAAGGTCCCTCGTATTTTGGTGCAAGTTTTGTCACAAAATTTCGGTTTCCGCTAGACAGCTTATGGGTTTTGCGTAATACCAAATCTCCTACTTTAAAAGGCAAGTCCTTGCGGTTTCGATTATAGTATCCAGATTGTCTATCATGCTCCCTGTCAATGAACTTCTTCACCAAGTCCCGCAACGCGTCTAAACGTTTCACTCTGTCAACCCACTCTTCTGGTTTTATCCGAACTACCTTGTCGTTAGCCTCAACCTCTCGTCGCAAACTTTTAATTAATCGGGGATTTCTACCATAATTCAAGTATGCGGGGGAAGATTTGGTTGTTGCTTGGGTCGCCGTGTTCATCACATGTCGAAATTCGTGAACATGGAGGTCCCAGTCATGATGGTCACTCCCAATAAACGCCGAAATCATGGTTTTTAAGGTCCGGTTACTCCTTTCTACCGGATTGTCTTGAGGGTGATATGGAGGTGTAGTAATATGCTTCACTCCATATTCCTGAAGTGCTAAAGTTAGGACGGGCTAGAACTGGAGCCGATGTTAATTTCTTCTTTAACACGTCAAAAGCTTCCTGTTGCTTATCACCCCATTCCCATTCTCGACCCTTTTGAAGTAATTTGAGGAGTGGTACTTTTATGTCACTGTCATTTTTGATGAATCTAGAGTACCACCCTACCATACCCAAAAATCTACGGACTTGTTTGACGTTTGTCGGAGCTGGGTAATTCTGCACCGGTTCCGTTTTATTCGGGTCAGGTCGTAATCCCTCGCTATGCAGAAGATATCCCAGATATCTGACTTGTGAGCACCCAAATCCACACTTGTCATGATTCACCACCAAACCCGTGTCAGCCAACCTCTTCAAAACTATTTCTAACCACTTATGGTGTTTGTCAAAATTATCAGTCACAATGATGATGTCGTCAAGATATCTGTACACGAATGGTTCACATTCCTTTCGAAAAAGGGCGTCAATCAGTCGTTGGAACGTCATTGGTGCGTTCGTCAAACCGAAAGACATACGGCGGTATTGCCAAAGTCCCGACCCAGGAATGGCAAATGCAGTGTACTTTTTACTATATTCGGCCATGGGGATCTGATGGTATGCCAACTTTAAGTCAATTTTCGATAGATAACGGGCTCTTCTAAGCTTGTCAAGAATCGAATCTATTGTCAGGAGCGGATACGCGTCTTTTACCGTTACTTTATTCACGTCCCTAAAGTCCATACATAGTCGAAAGTCATTATCGTCTCTATTTGTTTGGAGCTGTCCTCTAATTACTTCCCGACGGCTCTATTACCCCTTGTCTGTACAGTTGGACTACATGACCCTGTACCCAAGTGATCATAATTGGGGACATTCGTCGTTGTCGGTGCAGAACTGGAGTCTCATCCGTCATCCTGATGTGGTGTTCCGTCAAGTCTGTCATACCCAAGGTCTCACCCTGTGGTAGAACTAAGCGGTTAACCACCTCTTGCACGATATCTCTTTGTTTGTCCGACAACGCAGAGATACCTGCACACTCAGCGTATATCTCCTCTTCGCCCTCTATAGTGTCCTTTACGCAGAACACGTGCAAGTCACCACCGAAGACTCTCCATAACCTAGGTCCCAATTGGACATCCATATTCCAAGCCTTGCAAAAGTCAACGCCTAAAATGATGTCCTAAATCACTGAGCTAAGAACTTTAACAGCGAATTTCTGGGAATGACCATCCACAGTGATGTTCAAGTTTAAAATTCCTGCTGTTTCGGTAGTACCTCCAATAGCACTCCTGATTGACGTATTGCAAGGCTGGATTCGATCTTTAAAAGGCGCTGCCACTCTGTCACTGATTACCGAAGCATTGCTCCAGGGTCGAAAAGTGCCTCAAAAGAATCGTTACCAATGTGCATACGGAAAAAGTATCTGTTTTCAGATCGGCTACTATCCACATCCTTGTCAATAATAAGGTTTAGGTCAGCTGTGCCCGTCACAGCCTCTCCCCTCTCTTGGACCATTGGTACTGACTCACCTTCACTACCTTTTGTCCTATCAGTCATACTCTCTTTAGTGAGTAAGTACTCCTTACTCTTCACCTCTCCTTTACCCTAAGTCAAATTTTTAAATGAGTTCTCTTCATTTAACTCTACTTACTTCCCTCTTACTCTGTTTGAATTAGTACTCCCCACTCTGGTCAAAAACTTCATCCCCACTCAACTGCAAGATGCTCCTTGGTTGACTGGGAATGAATTTACCCCTTTCTTTTTCTCTTTACAATTTTCTGACCTCTCTACCCCAACTGTGAACGACCTCTCTACCCTGTCACGAGAAATGTTGTCTATTGATTTCTGGGGGGTTGGAGGGGGGTACAGACGCGTTCTGTGCCCCCCACTGGCCGTTTCCCAATGCATTACGCACGTGGATACATGTGGGACATGTCAAAAAATTTACCCCGGGAGTCTTGCAGACCAGACAAGATTCCAACTGCTGGGCACGGGTGGGACAGTGTGCTGCAAAATGCCCTGGTTGCTGACACACAAAACATGTTCTTTGTGGACATTGTGTAGCGCAATGTCCTACCATTTGGCAAGTGAAGCATATGCCAACAAATGGTTTTGGTGTCCCAGGTGTCCCTGGTTGTCCCACTGGTACCGTCCCTGTACCATCCTGTTTAGGTTGGAACCTCTTGTTCCCTTTGTTCGCTGTTACTGCAGCGTACGTCGACGGATTCGCTACCTGGACTGGTGCGGTAGGAGGGGTGGGGGTAGTTTGCTTCAAGGCTTCCACCTCCACTTCCTCAGAATTCTATTTCGTCTGGGACTTTTTAGTTTTCTTTTGCGCCTTTTTCGTCCCGCTGGTCACTTCCGCAATACTCTCTTGGTCCGTGGTACCCTTATTCTTCTCTATCGCGGCAACATTTTTCGACCCTTTAGTCGAATCTTTCTTTGCCCCCTTGAACGCTGCAGCGGGGAAACGCATCTTTTCCTTTGAGGGTAGGGGAAGATACCGGTCATCAAGGTCCTTCACTTTCTCATACTGACGCAAATTTTTCTCCAACATGGAGAGAGACTCTATTCCCGACGCATCCACCTGTCGACGATATGTTGGGGTAAGACCTTTATAAGCAATTTTAACTTGTTGCTCCGTTGACAATGGTCTTTTTAAATGTCCCATTATTAACCTTAAGCTTGTCAAATATGCAGAAATCTTCTCCCCCTTTGCTTGAGTTCTACTCCTCAGTTCGTCAACCACCTCGTCATCGTCGGTCGTAGTCAAATATTCGCGTTTGAATGCCCGTTTAAACTATTTCCATGACTTGACGTCATGTCGCAAAGTTCGGAACCAACGACTCGCGTTTTCTCGAAAAATACTTGGAATTGCTTGCAGGTGTTCTTCGTCATTGAACAATTCGCCTAATCGACAATCTTCCATCCGCTCCAGGAATTCTTCTGGGTCTTCACGCTCGGCTCCGGAAAATTTAATGTCCCAGTCGTTGAGGATTTTTGTAACTTTAGAGCGCCTCTCTGCTTCTCGAAAGTCACGTCTTGTCGGTAGTGCGTCGCTGCTCTCTGATTCCGAGTCACTAGATGTCTAGTCAGAAAGAGTCCTCCTAGCATTGGTTTTCTTTGTATTTCTACTAGATCGCGCTCTGTCTTTGTCCCTATATGGACGTTGTTCCCTGTCACCCAACACCGAGCTCTTGTCAAACCTCGATTCTTCTCCCACGTCAGTGCTCTTCTCACTACCATCAGTCGCTAGCCTCGAAATTCTTTCTTGTTTTGAAATGGGGGTGGGGGGGGGCTGATGTGAATTATTTCTCTCATCAGTTTCTCTTTGCAGAGGTGGATGAAGAACTTCACTCTGTTGATTTTGGGGTGTGTCATTAATTGGCATTTGGTGGGTTACCCCAGAATCAATTACCCCTCAAAAGTCAAATCCCGTTGATAACTCCGCAAAACGTTGGTTCAATAAAATGAGTTTTCTCATTTCGGGGCTCAGGCTGAAACGAGCGACCGATTCTCTTAAACTGAGGACACTTGGTGCCATTGTGGATGACACTATCGTTTGGGGTGCTGTCATTATCGCACAAGTAGTTGTGGAAAATGATTGGGACATCGTGGTGATTACCGAATTTGTCATGATACTTGCCGAAGTCATGACCGGGGGTGGGGGTGATAGGTTGTCAGTGGTCGGACTGTGTCTGCTGTGTGACGCGCTATTTTCCCCACTCCTGTCAATTCCCAAAACTCACAAATCACGAGGTGAACCACGTCCCGCTTCCTCATCACTGACAGAATTTTGCCCCCTTCCTCTGTTTAAGTTGATATTTTGTCTTCCCTCTTCTGTTGGGGAAGTAAACGCTTCTATCCTGAATGTCTCTTGAGATTGTCCCACGTCAAATAATTCAGAAAAAGGGACATCAAAATGATTGGCAAAATCAATTCTCAGACTAATTCTGAATAACCTCTCTCTGAGTACCTGTGCACTCCCACTAATGCAGCACTGATGTTGTAATAAGGTTGTCACAACTTGCCCTATTGGCATGCTTAGAATTGTACCCCATGTGATACACGGTTGTTCCAACAACATCAAGTTGTGCATTTTCTCTACATAATCATTTATCTCAACTAGTAAGAGTTCCATTGTGAATCACGAAAAATATCCCAAGAATCAAACGCAAAAAAAATTTATTTAATCGTCGTCAAGAAAAATTTTGAAAATTTAACAAAAAAAAATTTTGGGGTACAGTAACTCCTTGATACGGGCCTGGTCCCTTTAAATTTTGATCGCTTTGATTGAGAGTCAACAAAAAAAAAATTTTTAAACAAAATAATTCTTTTTTTTACGCAAAATGGCACGATTTATTTTTGGGGGCCCGTCTTCTCTAGATACGGTCCTGGTCAACAATAACCATAAACAATTTGGTTGACTGTCATAACGGAAAATTGTTCTCCCTTAAAAATTTCCACTCAAGTATCAAAAATTCTTTTGGTTGTGGCCCGGTACCCTTGTCATACGGTCCTGACCAAATTTTTAATTTAACAAGATAATTTTCTTGTCAAAAAAAAAAATTTTATTTTACCAACACCGTAAAAATTTCTTGCGAATTGTCAAAATTAATTTTCACGAGGTCCTAATATTTATTTATTTATTTATCAAAAAAAAGTTCCTAGGGCTAAAGAGCCCTTAAAGGTACATTTACGATGATATACTTTATAATAGTAATATCTACATTGCTTTTATAAATATAAAAAAAAAAACTTAAAGCTAAATAACAATAAAGTTGTAATAATGAGAAAACTGAAGAACATATATATAATAATAAAATAACAATAAAAATAGAACTGAATTTCAATTTAAAGAAAATATAAAAAAAATGAAGGTTATTTACATACAATCAATAATGAGGAAAGAGAAGATAAAAAAAATAATAATAATAAAATAAATGCATGAATAATTTACCAATACGTGACATCAAATACCTTGCCATTATTTTTAAATAGAAAATCAAAAAAGTATTTTTTGAATGTAAATTGCGTCGATAATTCTCTGATTGAAGTTGGAAGTTTATTCCATAATCTTGCTCCTCTTACTTAATATGTCAATGCGGCCCTGAAAAATTGTTCATAATTTTCTCAAAATTTTAATAATTTAAAAAATCTTGACAAATTACGATAAATTGCTACAATTCTAATTTTCGATTTTCCTATCTCTCTCATTCGTGATCTCGCTCGATACTCTATCTCTTTCTACTCTCACTGTACTTCTTTCTGTTCAAAATCTCCAAGTCCTGTGTTATGCGCAATAACAATGTTCTCTTAGAAACTTTTCATGATCCGCGAGAGCCTGTACACAGAGATTCGAATTTTAAACTCGTGCGAGGTTTCTAACAGCGCATGCGCGAACTATCACGTGAGGCTTGGAATTTTCCAAAAGAGCCGGCCACGTGGGGAACAAAAAGTGAAAATATATATATTAATTAACCTCCCCTTTTTATATGTTATAAAAAGAAATCCAAACGTGAATCGTTAGACGCCTGTCAATCTTTATTGGAATGGACAAACCAATCATAAATGTTAAACTTTATTAATTTTTAATACACAAACTTCGTCGAAATTCCCCAAAAATAATCTCAAAGGAGATTCCGTCAAGACCAGTCAAAAAAAAGGGAAAAGACCTTCTGAGACACAACAGAAACAACAAATTTCCTCTTACCCACAGCTCTCGTCACAAATCGATCAACGCAAAGATATTCGTCAGGTCAAATTAATAAATTGGACGATATTCTCGTCACTTTTTCTTTATTCTCCAACAATTTTACAAAATAAGCTACTCTTGGTCACTCGACCAATTGCTTAACAGCAATCCAACTCTTTATAACAAAATTAAACTGTCGAACTCTCGACCACAAATCTTATTTTACAAAACTAACTCTCAAAATCTCAACAATACTCGTACTCGTGCTACTCAATGCTCTCTAAAAACTCAGTCTCGACGCGAACATGTGATTTCGGCGTCCCGGCGGCTAGTCACACCTTCTTATGGGAACAACTGTGTTGTTACCCATAAGCGTAGCTTGGAAGCCACTAGTCGTTTCGTCCCGGTCCCCACTACTGGACTCATCAGTAAGGCTGCGTAGTGGGAAACCTGCCTTATACGACCATGGGGAAGTGAGAGTTGGATCGTGTATATATGCTACACGCCAAGCAACATCTACACTTGTGAGAGAGCACATGGGTATCGACCAATGGCAGAGACATCCATTGGCCAACCCCCACATTCTTCCGATCAGTGGCGCCACCTCCTGGGCCCGACAGTCGAGCGCGTCATTTTGAACGGGGGATGCTTGACGACCACTTCGTCACACAACTTTTAGTTTTTTCATTTTTAAGCGGTTTTGATTATTATTAGAAATACCGTCTCAGGGTTTGTGATTTGATAAGGACCATTAATTGATTAATGTAAATAAATAAAATTCAACACATAATTAATGTTATCTCAATTTGAAAGATACTAATAGCAAAATGACGAAATTATGGTACAAAGAGCGGAATATAAAAAAATTTGGATTAGAGGATTTATTGAAAACTACAGCAATGTTGGAAATGAAAAAGAATGGTTGGACTTATAGTAAAACATCTTTTTTCAAAATAATGTAATTCTACCCTGCATTTTACCCATTTTTCATAATTTTTCTAAAAGAAGGTATAACTTTTTCGTTTTAATCACTATTAAAAAATGTCCGAAAAAAGTGTTTATTTTTACTCGTATTTTTTGAAAAAATTGAAAATTTTTTTTTTAAAATGGCGAATTTTTGAAATTTTTAAAAATTCAAAATTTGGATAATTTTGTTGTTTTTTGACGAAATTATCTGGCCAACGAAATCAGGAGACATTTTGGTTTATCGTCGGATTAAATTTTGTCTACAGACATACATACAGACCGACTTTTTTTAATACCCATTTTTTTGGCATCAGAAAGCCTCTAAAGGTCGAGATTTACTGGAATTAGAGAAGGCTCAAAATCGCTTAAATGTAATACCTTCTCATTATGATGAGAATGTAAAAATTTTATTCTTTAGATAACTTTCTATTTTTCCTTGACAATGCTAAAGCAACTACTAGTTTTATATCAATATCTTATGGTTTATAACTTTTTTGACTTAGAAAGGTAAAATTTAGTATTCAATGTATTTTTAAAATGTAAATACAATAAAAATATTTGCGAGTAGAAATGAAATTCAGTTTCTTATATTCCAAAAAGAAAATTTCTATAAAATAAAATCAAATCATATAAATTTTATTGTTACTGTGGCTGATTTTTCCCTGAATTCAACAATATTTGTAAATAAATACTTTGTTCATTCGGATTTATCATAAATAATTTAAATATAGCTCTAGAATCATCTTTTCAAAACTATTTAGTGAAAATGTAAACTGATCATTTGTATAAAAAAGATAAAAATTAATTTTTAAAATTTTTTAGTTCCTAATAATCGGTGATTTTTCCCCTAACGCCGACTTTACCCCATTTTACAGCTATTATTATTAACTATAATTATTTTTTTTATTTATTAATAATAATTATTTTTTATCATTTACTACTATTTATTAATAATTATTGTTTTTTATTATTTATTAATAATTATTAGGAGAGACTAGGGCAAACCAGCCATGTGGGTAAACCGGCCAGGTGTTAGTTTCTCAGAATTGGGCAAACTTTAAAATATGTCAACTATAAATTTGAAAAGACTATATTAAGAATAACTTATTTCTTCACTTTGACATTTTTTATTGTGTTTATGCAATTTTATAAACAAAAGTTTGTTTTTTCGCTTCCGCTAGAAATTTTTACGTATCTGTTCATAAGCAATTTGTGAGAAAATCGTGTAATATTTATAAAACTGTTTTTTAGGTTTAAAAGGTGCATGCCTTAGTTAAATTTATCGGCATATTATTTAATGATTTTACTAAGCATTTTTTTATACAGGTCTTAATTGTCAAAATGGGCCTGTGGGGAAAACCGGCCTTTATCTGTTTCCCTTGCAACAGAAATCTCGCAATTTTTATTACCAAAATTCGATTGTTTATTCATTTGTTTTTTATGTATTACTAACTTCCCATAATTAAGTGTCATTTTTAAAGTGCGGCTGCTTCGATTTATTATATTATTTAATTGTAAAATTGTTTATTATTATTGTTTGTTAAGTTTATTGTTGTTAGTTATTGTATATTGTTTATAATTTTATATGTTTAATGTTTATATTTTTTTAAAATAATTTTTTGAAAACGAATATACGGCTGCGGACTATACTGACATGTTAATTTTTTATGGAAGGGCAAATAATGATTGCCAACAAGCCGCAGTTTTATTTAGCGAATTCCATTCTAATCGCAAATTTTATCCCAATCGAAAGACAATAAATAGACTGGTTGCAAGAGCGCGAGAAAACGGCAATTTAATGCCAAACCATAAAACTGCTGAATGTCCAAGAAATGTGAGAAATCCACAAAACGAGGAGCGCATTATACAATTTGCTGAAAAGAATCCTGAGAAGGGAATCAGGACAATGGCAGCCAAGTTGGATTTGTCTTATGGTACTGTGCAATGAACTATAAAAGCTGAAAAGTACCATGCGTATAGGTACCAAAAAATACAAAATTTACTTTAGCGCGATTTTGAACAACGCTTAGAGTTTTCTCAGTGGGACGTGCGTACGTGTGAGAGTGACAGAACCTTTCTGAGACGCGTTATTTTTACAGACGAATCCCATTTTAGAAGAGCCGATATGTGGAACTCAAGGCTTGATTCCAACTGGGAATAGCCATGTTTAATACATACAATAGAAATTCTATGTTCTAGGTTTTAGAATCATGTTAACAATGTGTTCGAATACAATTTTCAGGATCAAAAGAACATGTTCAAAGACTACATTGGGGATCCAAGTTAGAACGAGTTTAAGCACTTATTTAAGGATCAAATTTAGGATGAGTTTAAGCATTTCTTTGAGGATGAAATGTAGGACGAATTTGAGGATATCTTTGTGGATTAAATTTTGTACGAGTTTGAAAGTTACTTCAAGGAACATATTTAGGATGAGTTTAAGGACTTTTTTGAGGATCAAATGTTGGGACATGTATGAGGATTACTTTGAGCATCAAATTCAGGACGAGTGTGAGAACTTTATTGAAGATAAAATTTAGGACCAGTCTAAAGACTAAATTGAGGATTATATGTAGAACGTGTTTGACTACTTTGAGGATAACAGAGCTTCGCACAAGCTATAAGGGTTAAAATCTTTTGGTCAAATTTTTTTAAACTTTGTAGTTTTGTAGGTCATCATCTCCCAAACAAAAAATGTTTATAACAAAACCTCCAAAAAAGAAACCCTTCGGAGCTGTAATACGTTGTAAGCATAAAAACTAGGCGAAAAAAAATCCCTCTGGCTTAAGATTTCAGTTTGGCTCAAGGCTTGGCCAAGCCTTAAGCCAAAGCCAAGCCTTGGGTCGAAGGCAAGCCTTGAGCCAGAAAAACTTATTTTTTTCGCCTAGTTTTTATGCTTTCAGCGTAGTACAGCTCAGAAGCTACAAAACTTCAAAGTTTAAAAAAATTTGACCGAAAGATTTTTTCCCTTATAGCTTGTGTGGGATCCTTTAGGACAAGTTTGATGACTTCATTGAGGATCATATTTAGGACGAGCTTGAGGGCTTCTTTGAGGATTAAATTTAGGGCGAGTTTGAGAATTTCTTAAGGATCAAATTTAGGACGTGTTTGAGGACTACTTTGAGGATCAAATGCATGATATTTTCGAGAACCACTTTTAAATGCAAATGGAGAGTGTGTTTGCATATAAAATTCAAAAACCCAAATCCAATAGGTCTTCTCAAAAGTAACTTAATTTAAAATTCGCTTAAAACTCTTCACTGGGGTTGTTTTTGGAGTTAATAATTACGAATATAAAGTTAGTTTCATTTTAAACTCGTTACTTGGGGGGTTTTAAAGGTCGCTGAATTTGAATCTGATGTTAGTTTTTCAAAATTTAAAATGGCGGATCCATAGTGACGAACAAGAAAATTAAAAATCATTATAATTTACTAATGTTAGGTTAGTAATCAGTGCTGACCTCAAAACCCCTGAATAACGTGTTTCAAAAAAATCCGCTGAATTTAGAAAAATATGTGAACCATATTGAATCCTTCATTTTTTACTTTTGTAAACGGTCTTCTGATTTGTAATGAACAGTCTCGAAAACATATGTGACGCTACACGACAAAAAGCTCTTTAGCTCCCAAAAAATTAATTTTCAGTTTTATATGCGAATCGGTAGTATTTAAGATGTTCTTTCATATACAAAAGTCAAAAATTAAATTTTTTTTAATTAGTTTCTTTGTAATAAAGCTTTAAACATGACCATGTCAATCGCCTTCTACCACGGTCTACGGAAACCATCCTCACCACCACTACTACTAGTATACTTATCGTATCCGTGAGCTGTAGGAACGATGTAGTAGTAAGGTAGTGGGGCTGATTTTCGCTGTCGCGTTTCATCCAATCAGAACACTCGAATTTATACGCCTTTCCTGTAAAATTCTGTTTTGGAAGCTAAGGTGCTTTTTGTCGTGCCAGATAGCATGTAAGCTTGCAGCAATCTTGCGGCAAGCTTGCCGCGCAATATTGCCAACTTTACTCGGCAAGCTTCAAATGTCCCGGAATATAACAAAAAAATTTTTGGGGGAAGGAAATTTATTTTTGTACATACATTGAGCACCAGTTCCTGGGAGGTCAAAAAAATTTACTGCTCAGCCGTAAGTGCTTGTGATTACAAGTGCAAGCTTACCATGCAAGCATTTAAGATTATGCTTCTTACAGCGAAAGCATGGCCAAAGCTAGAAAAGTATGGGCGAAAACTTTAGCTTAGGTTAGAAAGCCTTCGAACTATGGGGTAAATCTATCAAAACATTTCTTATGGCCGTTTCCCGTGGTTCAGAATCATGTTCATCAAGATTTGAACCTTGGCAGTAGGATGTCGAAGGATAAAATCTTTTTTTTTGAGATTTTTTAAGATTTGAACTATGGCGGTAAGCTTGAGAACTATGTCAAAATAAATTATTTTCCTCACTATCTACATTTGTTGCTTCGGCTCACATTTGTGTGTTGATACTACTGAATAACGACCTAAGCGACAAATGTAGATAGTGTCTTTTTAAATCAGGACGGCAGTATTATCATCATTATTGTCACTGACATTAACTTCTTATTAAACAATTTTTTTATGTCATAAACGCGACTATACAAGGTTTTTGGAAGAAGTTTGTTGTCCAACTTCTTGGAAAATTGAACCCAAACTTCATCTTTTTTGCCTTTTAAACAGGACACTTTTTGTCTAAAAATAATCGTGTCCTTCAATTTTAAATATTCTGTCTTTGAAACTTGTTCCCATTCTGTAACCTCTTTAAAATCCATCAATTTAAAACACTAAAATTCTTCAAAAGATTTCAGCCACAGATTTAAATAAACCAACCACGCTGTATACATTTTAAATATTTCATCTTTAAGAATTAAAACTTCGTTTTCAAAACCATCATTTTGAAATTTGCGTAAAATGGTTCTTATATGGGCATATCTCTGGAACTTTTAACTTTTCAATAAAGGAAAAAAAAAATTCTTTTTTTCGAGCACAGTATTGAAACTCTGTCAACATAAACTTCAAGTACGAAGATTTCAAATTATATAAGTGGACAGATAAAATTTTTTGTCTTAAAAAAGTTATTAATTATTTAAAATTGCAAATTATTGTTAACCTAAAACAGAAAAGTATTCAACAGGTGGTTGATTTTGGAATGAAAAACAATGGAAAGGAAATTACTGTGAAGTTACAATTTTTTAAAAATGATAAAATTTGGTTAATACTTTCAACATTTATTTAAAATAAAATTCTCATAACGTAGTAGATATAAAAACAAATATAATAAAAAAAAGAATAAAAGAAATAATAATAATAATAATAAAAGAAATCACTATAATTTAATTACTTGTCAAAATCTGTATTATTTTCAACCGAAGCACAAACTGTAGAATCACTGACATCACTCTTACTTGATCTCAAATTATTTTTTATTTCACTTTTCATTTTGCTTGTTTTTGAGCTACTGAAAAATTAAAATGTTTATTTGATAAATATATTTAAGTTAAATTAAATGGAATTAAAAATGTAAAACTATAATTTTTAAATACCAAACATCTTTCAAAGACTTTTCTGTATTTAAATTTAATAATCGTAAATTTTCCAGTTTCATTTCTCGCTTCTCGTTTTCAATTTTTCTTTTCTCTCGCATTTTATCTCTTTTGATAATTAATTTCAAAGGATTCATTTTCGTCTGTATATAAATCTCAAAATAAACATTTAAACTTAACCTTCAGGTTTTAATTATATTGACAGTTTCTATTTAAAAAATGAAAATCGTCAACTTCACACTGATTTTCGTGGAGTATCACTCGTATTTCGGTCGTTTTCAAATTTTGTACACACGTGTTTTCTGTTATTAAAATTACAATAATTTTTTTAAGACACGAGGCACATCAATTTAATATGTCTCAAAGTAATTCTAATGACTTGAACTTTAATTTCTCATAAGTTATTTTGGTGTGCCAATTGTCTTATTAAAGAAAAATGCTAAATAAGAGGATTGCAGTCAAAAAGGTTAAAAGTGAGGGACAACTTTTAAAAGCTTATAACTTTTTTTACAATTTACAAAATGTTAATTTTCTTGCGAAAATGTGTTCATCGTTTAATTAACTTTAAAATGACGTATCTTAGAACTGGTAATTTTTTTTAATAATAAAGTTTTATCGTTTAAAGCACCACAAAGTATGGTTAGGGACAAGTAGAAATTGTTGAAAATCGTGCATTGAAAATTAAATAATTATTTATTTATTTAATAAATTAATGTGAAACCTGTTGGAAATGATTGCTCGTATCAAGTATTGATTTTTCCAACAAAAACCAGGTAAAATTTCATTGGAATTAACAAAATATACGCGAGGGACATAATAGTTAAAAGTTCCAGAGATTTTCCCATATGTAATGGCAAATAACTTTGCGAAATTCCTTCTGTCAGAGATTTCTTACACATATCCAAGATATCCATGACTTCAATTAGAGAATTTTTTTCCTTTTAAGACTCGCAATTAGTACGAAAGTAAGGATATTGCATAATTTTTTCTTGAAATCTTTTGGGAGTTATAAATGCCTAAAAAATAAAACATTTTCTTGACATACATTCAGACGAAAAATTTTATAAACCTTCTAACCATCTAAGTTACAAGTCTCTAACTTTTTTAAAACTTACAATATCTTGCTTTAAAATACGCAACCGTAAGGGCCATAGAAACGAAGCGCAACTAGTGTGCATTATTCAATGTTGAAAATATCCTAAATATTTCAATTAAATATTTTCTCAAGTTTTGCGTCAATATTTTGTCACATGCGGACATTTTAATAAATTACACTAATATTGTTGAAACATCTATTTCAATATTGCTAAACTTGCAATTTTAGGGTCAGGTAAGGTTCAGGAAATATACTGTGCTATGCGGTTTGAAAGACTTATACTAATT
The DNA here is from genome assembly GCF_019393585.1 of Leptopilina boulardi. Lineage (NCBI taxonomy): Eukaryota > Metazoa > Arthropoda > Insecta > Hymenoptera > Figitidae > Leptopilina > Leptopilina boulardi. Next base: position 616,352 of record NW_026137909.1, on the reverse strand, counting down.
TTTTTCATAAGATACGAACTGAGAGCGAACTAAATTATTTTGTTGTCGTAACCAAATGTTGGTTGGAATTTAAAAATGTTCAACCAAATAATTTTGTTGTCCTAATTAAATGTTTGGTTGAAATAGCTCAACAAATTTGTATCAGACAACCAAAATGGCCCAACTAAACGATTTTGTTCTACACGCAAAAGTCTATTATTCTTTGTCTAAGCTTGTACAAATCGGAAATTTGTAGATCAACAGGTTAACAAAAGTTTATACAGATTCTCGTCATTCAGGATTCTGGTCATTCGGGAAAATGGATTCAAAGGAATTGTCGGCTATACGCGTGCTACTCTTTTGGTAATTTATGGATCAGTGCATTCGACCAATGTATGATTTTTTTAAAATAAATATATTAGTAAAATTTGACAATATTTGGAAATTACACTATTTGAAGGTGACTTGGGCGTTGCAATTTAAATTATCAATAAACAATGAAATATCGGTTAATTCACTCGTCATACATTATTATCTATTATTTAATAAATATTAAACTTTCCTAAAATATATAATTTTAAACAACTAAAATACTATTTTTCTACAGTACAGCAGTTTGTTTTAAATATTAAATATGAAAAAAGTATACATTATAGTACCTATGCTTTTTTCTAATCTGGTGAAATTACACAGGTACACAAAAAATAAAAAGTTGTTTGGCCCAGACACAACACTAGTCTATTTCCATGTATTTTTTCCCGCTGAATCCGAATCATAAGTCAGAATTGTCAGATTGGTATTCATTTTTGAGATAAACTCAAAAAACTGCTCAGAAAAAAGAATAAAATCAAAAAGTGAAAAATTTTTTGAATGACACTGAGCTAGTGTAATTCCATGTATTTTTTGCCACTGAAACCGAATCTAAAGTCAGAATTGTTAGGTTCGCTCAAAGTTTTAAGATAATTGCAAAAAACTCAAGTAACAAAAAACTTAACATCAATTTTTTTGGAATTATCTTCAAAATTTGAGCCAATCTGGCAATTCTGACTTTGAATTCGGATTCAGCGGCAAAAAATACATGGAATTACACTATCGCAGTGACATTCATAAATTTTTTGATTTTATTTTTTTCTGAGCAGTTTTTTGAATTTATTTCAAAAGTAAAAACCAATCTGACAATTCTGACTTCGGATTCAGCGGGAAAAAATACATGGAAAGAGACGAGTGTAGTGTCTCGGTCAAACAGCTTTTTATTTTTTGTGTGCCTGTGTTATTAACGTGAAAATGAACATAGTTTTTAAACACGTGAATTTCGGGTGGTATATTGAAACAATTACACTTTAAAATACACGTAGAAGTCGATAAATATATAAATAATATCTTCTATTATTCCTAAACGGTTACATATAAGTAAGAATAAACGTCAGTTTTGAATTTTGTGACGCCAAACGGGGTCTCAGGACTTATTTATTAAGAAATTGTAAAAAAGAAAATTTTTTGCGTAAAATTCCACGTCGAAGTATTTCAAACTACTACGTATAATTTGCATAAGTACATGGAAATTCAAATAGATTTTTACGCAATACGAATTTCTATATATTGTTTTACGTGAACATTTTCACCTGGGTAATTATTTAATTTACATTTTAATTTAAGAATTATATAATAAGCAGACTTATAACACAGTATTTATAATTTAATTTTCCATCCAAGCATCGTAAGGCACTTGAGAAAAGAGATTTTCCACAAAATTACTCATTAAATGAACAAGCTTCCGTCTTATATCTGGTTTCATTTTCTTCAATAGATCTTGACTGTAGCTGTTGATAAACAAATTTAAAGCACTTTCTGCAAATAAAAGTTATTATTTAAAGCTTGATAAAAATTGATTAAGACTTGATTAAAAATTAAATTAATTGCTCAAGCATGGTATTTGTCCACCAGCCATTCTTAGTCAATAATATATTTTACTTATTCCGACTTATAATAAATCATAATTCATCCCGCAATATTTATTTAAAAATATACTATTTAATTTAAAATTTAATTAAATTTACTTATTTAGTCATCTGAATATTAAAGTTCGGCATATATTGGCACTTTAATGAAATATGTAATTTTTGAGAATATATTTTTTGACAAAATATTACACTGTCTAACAAAAAAAATTGTTTGCACTTATATGGAGACCTATTACAAGTTGTAAGTCTAGTATGACTAAAAGAGATGGTATACCGGGAATTTCCCAAACACCACCAAAATTTCGGTAAAAACAACTTTTTAGTGTATTCATGTACAGAATTACTCATAACTTCCTCCATTTTTAACTAATTTTGCTTTCGTTTGAAAGGGAAAAATCAAAATTTTTGAATAAACGCATTTAATCCTCCTAGCGTACACATCATTTAACCAAGACAGTTCAAAATCACACAATTCCGTTAATTTTCAACCAATCTTATTAAGAAATAGCTCATTTTACTTGTAATTAAACGAACTTTCAAAATATTGATTTTAAAAACATCCCCGATATCAAAAAACAACCTAAAACTTCGTTAAAGATGAAAAAATCTAAAAATTGCAAAAACTTTCAACTGCAGGCTCGTCAGTTTTTATTTTGACTAAACAAGCAATACGCCGTTAAAAAGATGTACTTTCCCCCTTTAAAGCAAAAAAAATTTGTAAATCGGTTAAAAATTTAGTACGTTATGAGTAATTCTTCACATGAATACATCAAAAAACGATTTTTTACCGTAAAATGAAATTTCGGAGGTGTTTGGGAAATTCTTGATATATCATCTCTTTTAGTACTACTAGATCTGCAACTTGTAATTTGTCTCCATAAAAGTGCAAAAAAATTTGTTTTTGGTACACAAAGTTATAGTTTGGGCACATGACAGCGAATTCTTTTACTATTTTTGACTTCTAAACATAATTTCATTTGCACTTATCAAATATTTTACAAGAAAACCTGTGAAAAACATTATCATGTGAAAGCATAACAGTCGTGAAGTTGTTTTAATTGATCAGCTGATTAATTTAGTCAGATTGTTAAAATCTACAGCGTGTGATCAATTAATTAATTGAAACAAATTCACGAAAAGAACCTACATAGGATCCTATATGTATAGGAATTTTGAGTAAGAATGAATATGATAATAACATACTTTCTGCAATTTGCATACTTACGGAGAATACTATTTCCTTCGTGTATATTATTTACTTCCATCTTTATTTCACGAACACTAAAATCCATCTTTAACTGTTGCAACTTAAGATACTGTCTATTGTGTACATTAAAAAGCTTTGCACGTATAAAAACTTTAGCTTTAACTCCTTCTATAAAAATAGAAAAATTAGAATTAATTTTAGTAATAATCTCTAACGTATCGTGTAAATATCAACAGAATTTCGTCAACATACGTGCGATATATAATTTAAAACAAAATGTCTAACTAAATTGTTCAAAAACTGAGTACAGTAACTACTTTTATGAAATTTACTCTAATTTAATTTTAATATCAAATAAAATACACTTAACATAAAAGTGTCCGGTAGTTATCTGACACTTTTCTACTTTATTTTTTAATTACACAGGTCTACAAGGTTTATTTTATGAGATATCAGAGTGTTTTCCCATGTATTTTTGTGTGTTGAACACGATCCCGGGTTCAAAAATTGCATATCACGTCAAGATTTTGAGTAAAGTGGGGGTAAATTCTCCCACTTTCAACACTTCTTTTCTCCGAATCCTGACGCGCTAAAGAATTTTATATAGGCTTAAATTAAAGCTTTAATCTACCAAAAAGTCGGTCACTTTACGTTTATTTATAAAATTAAAAGATATATTTTATATGGAAAGGTAAAAAATTCTTTGTATTAAATTTTAAATAAAATAAATAATAAATTTGTATTAAATTCTTTCTTTAAAAAATTTTGGAGCCTTTACCCCATTTTTTTTCTATTTCAAATTAATTTATTTTGCGTAGGAGTAAGATCTTTCATCCCCCAATAGTCGACCACTTAATTTTTTTTAAATTAAAAGAAATCAGTTATGTAGAAAGATAAAAAATTCTTTAATCTCAATATTACGTCACTTTTTACTTTGCATACTAGTATTTAAGTAAAATTTATATATTATAAATTAAAAGCTGATGTTGGAGTACGACTACTGTTGCGACATTTTCTTAAGTGGCCGGCTACTGTATTATTCACCCCATATCGGTCTTAAAGTGTAGGATTAAAACTTTAATTAAAGTCTATACAAAAGTATTTAGCACACCGGGATTCATAGAAAAAAATACTGAAATTTCTTAAAAACACGTTTTCGGGGTATTTATCCCCTTTTTTTTAATTTCAAATTTTTTTATTTTCGGTATATGGGTCTTAAAGTGTAGGATTTAAGCTTTAATTTAAGCCTATATAGATGTCATTAGCAAGTCGGGATTTGGAGAAAAAGAATATTAAAACTCTCAGAAACTCGATTTTTGGGGTCTTTACCCCCACTTTTTTCAAAATTTTTTTTTTATCTTATGCATATGGATCTTAAAATATATGTTATAAGCTTTAATTTAAGCCTATATAGAAGTCTTTAGCACGTCAGGATACGGAGAAAATAAATGTTGAAAACCCTCAAAAACACGGTTTATGGGGACTTTACCCCCACTTTACTCAAAATTTTGACGTGATAAGCAATTTTTCTTAAGTCTTATTTTGTAGACCTGTGTTATTTATAGTTTATTTTAAAGTTATTATTAAAAGAATCTACATATATTGAATTACATTAACTAAAAATATTGAATAATGTATAAATAACAGTTAATTTATCACTGCAAATTATACCTTATTTTTTATATTACTCATGTCCGGAGCAACCAGACTTTCTCTTATATGAAATGAGAGACATTAATAAATCCAAATAACTTTTGTTTCAATTTTAATTTGATAGAATTCTGAAAGACACAATTTTCTTTAGACAATTTTTTATTTATTCGAATTATTAGTTGACAGAAATTTAATTTAACCGATATTTACACATTACAAATTTTTTAAATAACCAAATATTTATTTAAGAAAATCTCAGACGATTTTCTAAAATAATATTTCAATAAAATGATGATTCTCTCGTTGATATTTCAGAATATTATACCCCTACTGGATAACCCACATTGGTTTCAACATGGAAACCTATATTGGATTCCATGCGGAATCCATAAAGGTTTCCATATAAAAGCACCCCGGAATTTCGAACAGGATTTGGTGTAGGAATCTACTTGGAATCCAATAAAAGATTGAAAAATTTGACATTTAAAAAAATACATTTTTTTTATATTTGGAAAACGGTAAAAGGTACACAAAATGTGATAAAATTTTGTGGTCACTCCACATATTAAAAATGTTTACTACTAGTAAATTAAAATTTCAAGTTTTAAAAAATGTTAATACTCAAAAAAATTTTTTGTTTGATTAAAAAATTCTACGTGGGATTTCATATTGGATCCTATATGTGCGTAATTTTAAATGGAATTTCACATGGGAAACTGTAAGGTATTCCATATGGTTTCTTACTACAATCATGTCCGAAATTCGTGTGTTCTTATGTGTGTGAATCTTCATGGATTTCTACATGGAACCTAATTAGGTTTATATGTGGAATCCTATGAGGGATTTTCCAGTAGGGACGGACGTTAAGGAAATATTCGGAAATTAGTTTATCACCCTAGAATATCCTCAGGACATCATAGGGATATCATAATTCCCCAAGATCAAATGATATGTCCAGAACGTCCGTTGCAATATCCTGAATATCTGGATGATATGAGGATAAATATTATTCACATAATTACTCATAAAATAATTTATTATTATTGAACTTACTGTATTCACCCCAGTAATCACCAGCACCACCAGCTTGTACAAAAACTAAAGTACCACTTGATCGGTATTTAGCAACAGCTCCAATCTTTGGAATATCTAAGACAACTTGTAATAGTACTTCACTATCACTAATGTTTGATTGAAGCTCCAAAACTCGCAATGTTGATACACCTTTTGCAGTTATGTTTCTAAATTGTGCTCTGTAGTTATTTGGAGCCTCTCCTATTGCAATGTTTATTTGATCCAAAATAATAGGTTCAACTTCTGGATATCCTAACTGTGGTAAACCTAGTACAGTGAAAATCAATAATATAATAATAAAGTAAAAATTTACTAATTATATATGAACAAGACATTAGTTCACATTGCATTAGTTGCCTAATATGAATACAGTAGAATCCTTTTAATTAAATATATTTTTATTCTACTTTTACACAACCCAAGCAGCACGGTATAACCCCTGAATATCACCGTGAAATATTCCCATGCTTTTCTGTGAAATTCAAAATGTCCGCCTCATGGGAATATTCCACGGTAAAATTCAGGGAATATTTTAGTGGCATTGAGGGGAAATTCAGGTGATATTAAGGGAATATTCCACAGTTATATTAAATTTTTTTTCAAGTGTTGAAATCATGGAAATATGTTACAAATTTTTTATTTTAATAAGGAGGAAGATTAAAAAAAATTTTGAAAAAAATGTAATAGTGTCATCAAATGTGTGTTTTTTTCGTCCAAAACGACAAAAATAGCATATTAGACGAAAGAGTGCTTCGGTCAAAAAACAAGTATAAACGCGCACTCGCTAGAATTGCAAAAATCAATACAAAGCTCAGCACAACGTGCTCTTTGAGGATGAGGAAGAAACTCTCTGAAACTATTCAAGTGTCCATAATTTTCTTTTTTCTAAATGAAAGGTGAAATCCAAAGAAATCGTTACATGTAAATTAAAATTTTTTAAAATTAGGCCAAATTAACTAAAAATTAATTCAAAAATGTTTTTTTACTTTTTTTGGATGAAAATTTTAAAATTTTCTTTTATATAATATTAAATTAAACTACATATATTTAACTATATTGTCTGTAATTTTTACAAAATCTGTTCAACAGTTTTGGAAATATAGTGTTTTCAAAAAATAATGCATTGATTTTCAAAATGGTGTAGCGGGAACAATGTTGAAAAATCCTTTGGGGGTTAAAACTATCTCACCTGAAACAATTACTTCCCCAGTTTCAGAGAAATCGAAAGACCACTTGCAAATCGCTTATTTTCTGACAAAGTCTCACCCTATAATAACATTTTTACACCGAAAAAAATGTAATTAATTATAAAAGAAAATTCTTTAGATAGAAAAATTATTTTAATCAAATAAAAATAATAAAATTTTTAAAAAATCATTTTTTGCCCATAACTTTGAAAAAATGTTAGGATACCTATGAATATTTTTCTTTAATTTTGTAGAGTTTTTTGACACTAGAACTACCGAAGATCCTGCATATCTAGAACTACCACTGGTACATTTTGTCTCATTATTCATTTGTTTTTTTTATTAACATTTAAAAGTTAGAAAAATAAAGTGATACATGATTTTTATAGGTTTTTTCACGTAGATTACAAATCCGAAGTCAGAAATCCTCCAGCATTTTAATTTTTCACTAAAAAATAGGTTTGAGTGATAAAAAACTGCGATTTTTATGTTAACTTTAGAGCAATATAGAAAATTATCCCGAAAAGTTGCAAACTTCCGGTAGGCCTTAAAATAATAAATAAACCTTCAACAATAAACTATGTATATGAAAACCCCAAAACTTTAATTGAGATTTTGCCAAAAACGATTTTTTTGATAAGCGCGTTTCATCAGCAGTTTCGTACACTAACTTCCGCTGCGCTGCTTACCATGTAGATTTGTATCAAAAACGCATGTCTTGTAAATATTAATATAGGCAATTACAATACAAAATAAGCATAATTCCACATATATTATCATTGTTTACACTTTCAATGAACTGTACAAAATGATTATTTTTTAATTTTGTAATAATAATTGTTTTTAACAATATTAATAACCATGGAAAACTCAAAAAAGATTTAAAGTCAGAAAATTTCAGCCCTCTAGCTAGTCATTAACGAAAGATTCACAAGAAAAACCGTGCGCCGCGGGACAAAATGTACCGTCGGTAGTTCTAGTGTTAAAATATAATTATTCAACAATTTCTTAATATTTATAAAATTTGTAATCAATAAAGCAAATTTTTTAAGATTAGTTTTCTAGAAAGTAAAAAATTGAGGAAAATATAAAGTAATAAAATTTTGTGTCAAATGTATAAATTTCTAATTATTGTATTTTAATTAATTTACTAGTGATATTTAATTCAATATTATTATTTTTATAGTTATTTTCGTTTTTAATAGCAGGTGTCGTTCACTGTCAGGGTGTCGGTCTCTGTACCTTTTACCCTAGCATCAATTTACACACTGGATAATTTTACAGTACCAAACTTTTGATTTAAATAGTTTCGTTTTTTCGTTTTATATAATACACCGTCCGACACGATTTTTGTCCCACAAAAAAATCCAACAATTTCGGAAACTAAAACCCAAAACAATACCTGTGTTTGGCCGTTTTTCTAGATCAAGTCGTTTGTGGTTTTTAGGGTTAAAACAACCCTTAAATGAAAAGTGACAAGATATCTTTGAAAAATTATTAATATTTTATAAAACTTGGTATTTTGGGGTTTTCGGGGTCGATGATTATTAATCTGATGTCAGATTTTGCAAAATTCAAAATGGTGGATTCAATATGGTGATTAAATTTTTAAAAAGTTATTAATTTTTTATTTTATATCCGCCATTTTTAATTTTGAAAATTTAACATCAGATTCGACATCAGCTACCCCAAAAACTCCTCCTCCATACCAAATTTTATAAAAAATTAACAACTTCTTAAAATTTTGACCGCTATATTGGGTCCGCCATTTTGAATTTTTTAAAAATCTGACATCAGATTAATAATCAGCGACCCAGAAAACCCCCAGATACCAAGTTTTATAAAAAATTAATAATTTTTAAAAGATATCTTGTCACTTTTCATTTAGGGATTGTTTTCACCCCTAAAACCACAAACAACTTGATCTAGCAAAACGGCCAGACACGGGTAATTTTTTTTTGGTCCTAGTTTCCGAAAATGTTGGATTTTTTTGTGGGGCAAAAAAAAGTTGAATTTTGTCGGACGGTGATATACTTTTCAATCAATAAAATTGTTATTGAATCAATGACAGGAAATTCAATAGCATGGAACTATTTGATTCAACAGTATTTTTTTCTCAGTGTACTGTTATTTTATCCAGAGTTTTTAACATTTTGGAAATTTAAAAATTTTGAAGAACCTGCCTTTTTTGCCTTATTTATTAAAAAATATTTATGTATCTTTAAAAGTATTATGAACAATTTGGAGAATATTTAAAAACGAAGTTATTGATGTTAAAAATCTATCTCTGCAAATACCTAAAAATATAACTTAGCACCTTCTTAAAATTATAATATATAATAAGGTTAATATTTAAATATTATTTCTAAAAAAATATGTATAAAAAAATAAAGAGATATATAAAAATCAATTTTCAACATTTTGAATGTTCATAAAATATAATTTTTTTATAGTTTTCCAAAATTCAAAATGGCAAACAAAGTACTTAAAATTTAAAAATCAATTGGATTTAATTTAAAATTGTTACTCGCGGGCTTTTGGGATCGCTAATTTCAAATTTGACATTAAACTTTAAAAATTCAAAATGGCGGACCCAAAATAACGGACGAAAAAATTAATCGGTTGTTTATAACAGTATAAATATTTATTTACTTTAAAAATAAGAAATCTTATTCAAAAAAAATTTAATAAATTTCATATTAATCTTAAAAACTTACTTTATTTAAATTTTGTAAATAGGGAAAACTATCGGGCCCTGGTTAGAATGAACATATTTAGGAATTTTGAATCTTTACAATTATCTCGATTTTTTATGATTTCATATAAAAAAATCTTAATGAAAATTCTAACAATAAGTATTTAATTTTTTTCAAACTAGTTTAAAAATTTCTCTCAAATAATATGTTTGTTTCATCTGTTTGTTACTTCCAAAAAAATTTTTATATGTAGGACATGGTAATGAGTGAATGTAGTAAAAATTCATGACACGGTTCGTACATATATGCTTTCTTCCAAACGTCAATTTTTTTAAACTAACTTCTGATTTTCATCCTTAAATCATATCTCAATTTGTTATAAACAATATATAGTACTTTACAATTATCATGTATTTTATTATTTTATAAATTTTTCGTTAAGAATTGAAACTTAAAATTTTATGAAGTTAAATGTCTTTCCTTTTCTAACTGTTTTATGTGATACATGCAATACAATGATGTCGCGTGACCAGAATCATTTAGCCTGAAGCGAAAGTCAATATGTCAGTTTTAGTTGACTAAGATTTATAAGAATCAATAATATTTTGTTTGAATGTTTAGTTATATTTTTATCACTTTGTGGATATTCAAAAACTCCAATCAAGAGTAAAAGAAACTTCTAAGATTTAAAATTAAAGTGTCATCTGAATAAATTTCGAAATCAATTCACACACAATTTATTATCAGTGAAAATTACCTATTGGTTTACTATTTTTTAAAAATATTAAATTGTATATTAAAAACATTATAATTAAATATATATTTAATTATAGATTAATTGTAAAAATATAAAATTTTATTCTTCCTTTACTTTTATGAATTTTGTAAGATAAAAACTTTTCCATATTTGATTATTGTTAATTATTATTTACTTAGTTAATTTTTTTTTAAATTATATTTATCATTCCATATGTATAAAAAAATTTATAAGCAAAACGTTGAAAATAATTGTCTTTCACATTTTGTTAATGAAATGCCAAAAAATTTTGAGGATAACTTATTTTCATTAAAATATTATTTTATTTTGAAAAGCAGTTTCAAAAAAAGTGTTAAATATTTTATATTCCTCACCTTTTCGGAATTGTCGTATAAGTTCATTAGACGATTTTAATAAACAGATATCAAAACTAGGATCTCTTTTGGAACATGGTTCGAGAAATTCTAATCCTTTATATTTTCCAATAGCTTGCACTTTTAAATTAATCACCAATATGCTTAAATATAAAATTATAAAAGTTCTTTTGAGCATTTTACTGTTTGTTTGTCCTCTAATTTGTGTCTAATTCTCACAAAAACGATCACCGTTAAACGAGTATCAAGGAAGTTCAACGCGCTGAGTAACCGGTTTCGAGAGACGGAGCTTCAATTTAAACTACCTTGACATTGCCCCAGCCAAAAAAGTGTTCCGGAGTAGAGGCAGAGAAGAGTATTATAGCATTCTTTTTAAATTACAGAAACGCCTACTAAGTATATGTAAATTGAGTAAATCATTATTTTAATTTCTTAAAGTTGTTGTATAATTTAATATAACTGAGTTTTTTGCACGGAGAAAAATAGTCAGCTATATTAGCTAAAATTTAGTTACTTTAACTAACCCCAATTACTATTATATGGATAGCAATTATTGTTAGCTAATACAGCTAATAATTAGCTTCCATAGCTAATATGTTTTGCTGTGGCAGCTAAATATTAGCTACCAGAGCTAAGAATTCGCTATCCATATATTAGCAAACTCATTTTTCTATCGCTAATCTTTCTCTATCGTTCTCAATTGAATTAATTATTAGTGCATTAAGATGACAATAACACTTTTACCGGCGGGAATAATTTGAAAAAGTTTATTTAATTTGTTTTATAATTATAAAATTATTAAAGTATGAAATCCCTGACATAAATATTTGCAAATTTAAAAAGAAACATCAATAAAAATGCAAACAAAATTAATTAAAAAGTATTATATTAAAAATTATTATACTATAAAGGCCTTGATTTGCACAACTTTTTCGACTTTTATCAACTTTTTTGGTGAATGCGACTATTTTCGATTAAATTTCATAAAATATGACTTTTTCAAAGAAAATTTTTCTAACAAAATAGAATTTTTTCAATATAAAATGTACATTTTCCAAAATTAAATTATTTAAAAAAATATTAATATAATATCAAACTATTGGTTTTAACTAATAAATAACACCGTAAAAACATTTTTAGTGTGATACCCAAGTAAATCGACGCATTTTTCTGTTTAATACAGCCGCACGAAAAAAATGGTGTTAAAAAATGTGGTGACAGTTTTGTGACCATCTTATCCGAAACTAAAAAAAAATTTAATTTTTACTTTTTCAGTCATTTTAATTTTTTTCTATATTTATATGAGGCATTCTCTAAAAAAGCCACATAAAAATTTTTTTTTCTTGGCAATGATATATGTTTTAGTATATGTAAAAACTAAAATAAAAAACATAATTTCAAATCCGTGTAATGCGGGGTTGCTATACTGCTATACTATCTGAAAATGTTCCTTATTTCATCACCTTTTTACCCCCCAAAGGGAATTTTGGGACAGCAATATTTGTATGAGTTATAAATTAAAAACCAGCTCAGCGGAACGTTATCAATCTGAGCAAATGCTTCGCTTGCCTAAAATATGTAAATAGAAGAAAAAGGATACCTAGTGGTATTTTTGGGTACTCAAATTTTATACACGACAGCATTTGCTCAGATTAATAACGTTGCGCTGAGCCGGTTTTTAATTTATAACTCATACACATATTGCTGTCCCAAAATTCCCTTTGGGGGGTAAAAAGGTGATGAAATAAGAAAAATTTTCAAGTAGTTTTGAAAAAAATTGAAGGGGGCATAAGGGGTTAAAAATTAAAAAACAAACTTTTTTAAATTTTTTCTATGAAATATTGTTTTTTCAATTGTTTGCGGCACATAGTTTAAAAGATTACGAAATTCTACAAAAAAACTCTCTGGGTATTTTAAAATTCATTCATTTTATAGTTATAGCGGTTTGAAAATTATTTTTCGAAAAAGTTTGACTCCTGTCTGTATGGCAATCCCGCATTACACGGACCTAAAATCATGTTTTTTATTTTAATTTTTACATATATCAAAAATATATTGTTACCAAAAAAAAATTTTTTTAAGTTGCTTTTTTCAAAGAATGCCTCATATACTTATTTTTATACAACATTCACACGACTGTGGTAAATTTGACTTTTTGAGTTTACAAATTTTTAAAATGTCATTAAAAACATTAAAAGAGAAATCTACCCAAGAAAAACAGGCAATTAAAATTGATTTTAATTCGTTTGTTACAATCCCCAGTAATTATGACAAACTTAGAATTTCTCGTTTCTGGAAGAAAAAGGACTAGAAATGAAGAAAATTGTCAAAAAAAATTGCAAAAAATAAGGTACTACTTCTTAAATTTTATTAATATATAAATAATATCTATTACAAAAAATGTATGATTTAAAATAAAGAATTTGTATAAATTATATCCTTATTTATATAAAAAAATAAAAATTATAATGTTTTCATTTTCGAAGTCCTTCTTTAGAGTATTCATAATAATATTTTTTTTATTTTTCAATAACTAATTGTTTTATTTTAACAAGTACAAACCTATAGCTATTCATTCAGAATTTGAAATTTTAATTTGAATTTTTTGCAATTTAGGGAAAACGTGACAAAATGTGAAATATTAATATAAAAAGAATGAGACTTCTGAAAATATATTTCATTCTTTAGTAAATGTATTTCAAATTTTAGTAAATATTTACAAAACTTCAATATGAATTATAACATATTTGATAAAATTTCTACTCTATACTAATTAAAATTTCTTATAGTGTATATAATAATATAATATAATAATCTTCTTTAAGTGTATAATAATTAATTGTTATATAATTTTATTAAATATAATTTCATTATATATAATTTTCTTTTAAAATAAAGAGCTTAAAAAAATTTTTAATTTAATTTTAATCATAAATTTAACAAAATAGTCATTTTAATTTCTTAATAGGTTTATTTTATTATTTATTATTATTATAATTATTATTATCTTTCATACGAATTTTTATATAATTAGAATTCAAATATAAGTGATTTTTCTTACTACACATTTTATACTTATAACCACAAAATTCTGAACAAAGTTTTTAGCCTTCAAATGAACAAAATATTTTTTTCAATCTATAAATCATTAAAAATTATTATGTCATTGTAAAATAAAACAGTAAATTAAACAATTATTAAATTAGTAACTTCCTTTTAGATATTTAAAACAATATTTTGTAATAAAATTCGTACTTAAAGAAGTTGCAAAAAAAATTTTTTTATTTGAAAGTTTAAAACTTTTGCCTCATATTATATATAAATTTTGTCAAATTATAATTAGGATATATGAATATTCACTTAAAAGAAAATTCTATGCAACGAAATTCAACCTAATAAAAATTCATTTAAATGGCTATTATATAAAATGAAAATTGGAGCAAATAAATATTATTAAAAAATGAATATAGATGAAATAAAAAATTTTGTGAAGTGAATTTTAGGGTATATAAAATTTGTGCAAAATAATGATTCGAATGTTTGAAAAGTTTTTAAATAAATTAATTGGGATAATAGGGATTTCACTATATTATTAAATTATTTGGTCATAATTGAGAACATTATTGTAGGGTAAAGAATACATTTCAGAATCAGGCAAAACAGTCGAGGCAAAAATATTCAAAGCAATCATTGATTGTTGTACAAGAAAATACTTTGAAAATGTTACGACAGATAAACAGAAGGAATTATATCAAAGGTTTTGGAACTGCGGTGATTACCACCTTAAAAACGTAATGTTGAGTGGAATGATGACTCAAAAAAACACTTCAAACATTTGTAATAGCGGTTATTTGTATTCTAGAATTGTTAGGTGGGAATATTTATTTCATTCTCAAAATAACAATATTGGTTTTTGCAAAAAGTTTTTTTTTAATTTTTTTACAAATAAGTAGAAAAAGATTAAAAACAATTAAAAAAAATCAAATCTAATGATACGTTAGAAGACAATAGAGGAAAGCATTCTAATCATTTTATAAAATTGACTGATGAAATCAAGCAATTAATAAAATTACATTGTGAATCACTTCCTCACTCCAAGTCACATTATAGTCGCGAAAAAACGAATTTAAATTATTTTACTCAACCTGATTTGTCTATGTCAAAAATGTATAAAATTTTTGTAAAATATTACCAATCAGTTACTGGTAATATTACTCCTCCTATAGAAGAGTCGTCTTATGAAAAATATTTTAATTATAATATAAATTTTACATTTAGTAAACCACGAACGAACGTTTGTGACATTTGTTTCGAAAATGAAAAGATTAATAGCTTACATCAAGAATATTTAAACCATCTGGACAATGTAAAACATTATTTTTCTATGAAACAGAATATGATGTCAGAAAATAATGTTTTATTTTGTAAATTCGATTATGGGCAAAATTTGCCTTTGCCCAAAATACCAGCAACAAATCAATTTTATAAAAGATTATTATGGTTTAATGTACTTAATATGCATGTTTTAAATGATAATAACAAAAGAAGCTACATGTTCACTTCAATCGAAGGACTTTTCAAAAAAGGAGGCAATACAACGTGCAATACGTTACTATATGTCTTTGAAGAAGAATTTAAATTAGCATATTATAATACAATTTATTTTCAGATTCTTGTGGGGGGCAAAATAAAAATTATATTCTTTTGGCTTTTTTATCCGCACTGGCAGTGCATTTACAAATTGAAATTGTACATTTGTATCCAGTTCGTGGGCACTCGTACTGTCAGTGCGATAGAAATTTTGGTTTACACGGAATTTAAAAAAAATTACAAACTACTGAAACACAAAAAGAATACGTTAATTTAATAAGAGTCGAGAAACCCTCCATTTATAATGATTGACTTAGAAAATATAGTAAAAGATTTTGAAAATTTTTTACAAACAAAAATAAAAGTTTCTAAATATATACTCATTAGTAAAGCAGTTAAAATACAATATTTTCCTAACGGGACAGTAAACATTTATAAAAATTATAATGACAAACCGATCCTCTTTACTAATGAGTTATTAATTACGATTGAAGAATTAAAACAATCATCGACTTTGACCATGCCAACCGGTATAACAAATGAGAAACAAGAAGACCTTAAATGTTTATTGAAATTTCTCACGCATGAGGGTCAGAATTTTTTTAGAAAATTATTTTAAAAAATTAACATTAAAACCAAAAAAGTAGACGGCAAAATACAAAAAAGAATAAAAAATTCAAAAAGAGGGGAAAAAATAATTTAAAAACCCCCAAATTAATTTTTATAACATAAAATTTTTTTTATTAACAAAAAAATTTATTATACCTTCCAATGACATATAGTCTATTTGTTAAAATTCATCGACAATATGTACACTAACTCTACCACTTATACCTGAGTGTTTATTACACTCTCTGACGACACCAAAACCTGAGGACTCGGAAGGGACCAGAGGATGCGGAAGCAGTTAGTCTGGTACAGAGCCTTTCGTCGCATAGACCCTGAACGCAGTTTCCTAAATTCTAAAATACGTTCTTAACACACGCACACAAAAATTCACTACTCAGTTAAAGTTAAAGAATAATGGTTTGTCACTTTATTAAAAACACTAGCCACAAACAACTGTATGATTAATAGAACATTAAAACAAAGTTTACTATTAATTCCGTGTTTTATTCTGTTTTTTCCAACAGGTTATGGGTCCAGAGCCTAGTGTATAAAGTGTACAATAAAACAGTCACTATAAACTCAAATAAAGACAGTGAACTTTTAAGACAAAAAAAATTATAAGTCTAAAAACAATAAGACAGAAAATTATCGTAAAATATCTGCGTGCGTGATATATGAAAAGTTTACAGTACAACTTCTCTTTAGTATGGAGTCAAAAGTTAGAGTTGTTGCTGATAAGAGAAGAACTGTGGGACGTGATTAAAGAAACAGCTCCAGTACCTGTTACTTCGACATGGACAAAAAGGGATGACAAAGCAAGAGCAACGATCGGTCTTCTTACTGAGGATAACCAACTTCTACACATTCAAGGCGCAAAAACCGCACAGGAAGCTTGGGACATGTTGAAAGAGCATCACCAAAAGGCAACAGTGTCTAATAAGATTTTTTTGTATAAAAGAATTTTTAAGCTTCAGCTTGCAGAAGGCGGGGATGTAGAAAATCACATATCAGAATTGTCGATGTTAATAAATAAACTAGCAGCTTTAGGAGATAAATTTAAGGATGAGCTTAAAACTTCACTTTTTCTAAACAGTTTACCAGACTCATATAACAGTCTAATTACAAGTTTAGAATGCAGAAGTGAGGAGACGCAAATCAGGCCAAGGAGCTGAAGCTAGTGATTCAGCAATGAAGGTTAATTTTAGGAATCAAAACAAGAAGGAATGCTATTTTTGTAAGAAACCAGGACACTTCAAAAAGGATTGTTTTCAATATAAAAAATGGAAAGCAGGAAAGAACGGACAAAGTAAAGCTAACACAGTGACCGAAAATCAAGAGATTGTAGATGAATATCTTTTCATAGCCAAGGTAGAGGATACAACATTACAAGAATCGTGCTTAAATGTTAACAAAGGAAATAAGTGTGAATTTTGGTACGTAGACTCAGGGGCAACAAGCCACATATGTAGCTCAAGAAAATTTTTTACGGAATTCAACTCCAAAGCTACAGGATTTGTACAATTTCCAGACAACAGCAAAAGAAGTGAAGTAAAAGGCATAGGTTCGGGAATATTGTTGACAACAAGACAATTAAAGTGAAAGTGCGGGACGTGCTTTATGTTCCATCGTTCGGGTCAATCTTGCTGTCAGTAAAAAAATTGAACAAAGAAGATTTCGAAGTAAATTTCAAGGACAATGACTGTAAAATAATAAAGAGTGGAAAAGTGGTTGCCTTTGCGCGTTTGGGCAACAGCAAAGAAGATTTATATTCATTGGACACAGCTGTTGAGAAAGCAAATACAGCAATAAACGCAGAACTTGCAGACAATTGCCAACATGCCTGGCACAGGCGTTTTGGGCATAGGGACCCAAGTGCAATCAAGGATCTTGCTGCATAGGGATTAGCCACAGGATTAACCATAAATGACTGTGGAAGAAAGGAAATATGTGAATGCTGCATAAGGGAAAAAGGGAAGATGGCTAGACAACCTTTTCCAAAGGAAAATGCAATTAAGACGAAAGAAATTCTCGAACTTAACCATACAGATGTTTGCGGACCAATGCAAACGTTAACCCCATCAAATAAAAGGTATGTAATGACAATTCTGGACTATTATTCACAATTCAGTTTTATATATTTTTTAAAAACTAAAGATGAATCTGCCATTTATATCAAACAATTTATTGAAATGATGCAAACTCAAAACAATAAAACTCCAAAATGCATAAGATCAGATCGAAGAAGGGAGTATATTAACACAGATTTGCAAAACTATTTAACAAACCAAGGAGTTAAAATACAGTATACTGTTCCATACACTCCTCAGTAAAATGGGGTTGCTGAGCGAAAAAACAGATCATTAATGGAAATGGCAAGATGTATGTTGCTAGATATCAATTTGGAGAAAAAGTATTGGGCAGAAGCTTTAAACACAGCAAATTTTCTACAGAATCGCCTTCCCACAAGAGCAACAGAAAAAACTCCATATAAACTGTGGTATTCAAGAAAACCCAATGTCAAAAATTTACATGTTTTCGGTTGCGATGCATACCTTCAAGTGCCAAAAGAACAAAGAAGAAAATTGGATGATAAGTCAGAAAAACTAACATTTATGGGATATTCAGAAGGGTCAAAAGGTTTTCGATTTTTACAAACAGGAACTACCCGAGTTAAAATAAGTCGAGATGTGATAGTTCTCAACAAAATAAGCACAACACAGAAAGCAGAATGTACAGAAATTAATCTACCTTCAAACATCAGTGAAATGGTCGACGTAGTAGACGATTCATGGGAAACATCAACAGAAACTAGCCAAGGAGAAGAAGGGGAAAGTAATCAAGAAAAGGAAGAAGAACCAGAAATAAGACAACCAGGAGGATTAAATAAAAATTCTGAAGAAGAGAAAAATAATCAAGAAATATCAGAAAAGCCAAAAACAAGACAGTCGAAAAGAGAAAATAAAGGTGTACCGCCAAATTGGTATACTTCTACGTCAAAACTTACCTCTATTTCTAAAGAAGATCCTAAAACAAGAAAAGAAGCATTAGCGGACACCGATAAGGAAAAATGGAAAGAAGCAATGGACGAAGAAATCAACGCTTTGACAAGGAATAATACTTGGGACATCGTACCTGCGCCAAATGATGCAAACATTGTTACCTGCAAGTGGGTTTTTAAAACAAAACAAAAGGAGAGATTGACCGATATAAAGCAAGACTCGTTGCTCGAAGTTTTTCTCAAAAGTTCGGAACTGACTACGACGAGGTCTTTGCACCTGTAGTAAGACAGACAACCCTAAAAGTATTATTGGCTATAGCAGGTAGGCAAAATCTAACAGTGAAGCATTTCGATGCAAAAACAGCTTTTCTCAATGGAGACTTGGACGAAATTATCTACATGGAACAACCAGAAGGATACGAAAAAGCAGGACAACAAAAAATGGTTTGCAAACTGAAAAAAGGGCTCTTCGGATTAAAACAATCAGCAAAGGTATGGAACGAGAAATTAAATAACATTTTGAATGCTTGCAATTTTTTACAAGGCAAAGTAGATATCCATGTTTATACACAAAAACATTGACGATGAAATCATTTAGATTGTGATACACGTAGATGATTTCTTAATTGTTTCAAAGAATATAAACAAAATAGATGAAACAGCAAATTTTTTAAAAACTAAGTTTGAGTTAATCGACTTAGGTTTTTTGAAAAGATACCTGAGTATTGAAATAAGAAAGAATACTGACGGATTTTTCTGTATGAAACAAACAAACTACATTGAGAACATAATAAAAAGATTTGGATTGGAAGATGCAAAACCATCAGGCGTACCTTTGGATACAGGATATTTAAAGACTAGACAAGACCAACCCACCATGAACAAGAGTGAAAGGTATCAACAACTCATTGGAGCGTTATTCTACGTGGCAATAAACACAAGAATTGATATAGCTGCAAGTGTGACAATTTTAAGCTAATACAATAAGGAACCATCATCATCGGACTGGATAGAATTAAAACAGGTCGTTCGCTACCTGAAAAGGACAAAATGCTACGAATTAGTGTGAATTTTTAAACGCTACAGTCAGCTGGGGATGCCGAAGGCAAACATGTGTTGCTCTTTCTTCAACTGAAGCGGAATACATGGCTTTGACAGAAATATGCCAGGAGGCACTTTGAATCTAGAGATTAGTGCAAGATTTTTTACTAACAAGGCCAACAGTGCTAATTTACGAGGACAACCAAAATTGTTTAAAAATGATTCAAGACAAGAAATTTAGTCACAGGACAAAGCACATCGACACCAAATTCCATTTCATCAAAGAATTAAAAAACAATCAAAAAATTATATTTGAGTACTGCTGCACAGAAGAGATGAAATCCGACATGCTTACAAAACTATTAAGCAGAATTCGTCTACAACACTTATCTCAAAGATGCGGTTTAGATTCAAAATAATCCATATACATATTATCGTTGAGGAAGGGTGTTGAAATTCATCGACAATATGTACACTAACTCTACCACTTATACCTGAGTGTTTAATGCACTCCCTGACGTCACCAAAACCTGAAGACTCGGAAGGGACCAGAGGATGCGGAAGCAGTTAGTCTGGTGCAGGGCCTTCGTCGCATAGACCCTGAACCTAGTTTCCTAAATTCTAAAATACTTTCTTAACACACACACACACACGCACACAAAAATTCACTACACAGTTGAAGTCAAAGAATAATGGTTTGTAACTTTATTAAAAACACTAGCCACAAACTTAATAAATAATGTGACGAAAATTTATAATAAAAACGCCCCTGAAGATACTAAGCAGTGAGGTGTCATGGCTACTACTGCAGTATAAGGAAAAATAGTTTTTCACTATTTTTTTCATTACTTCTTCATTTTTTATAGAATTAATTCCAAACTTTTGGAAAAACTTCTTTAATATGTAAGGAAAAACTTTGTTGCGAGAAGATTTATAGAATGAAAATTCCCTCGATAACTTTTTCATTCGAAGGTTGAAAAACACATTTTCAAAATTAAAACTTTATTATTATTTAATATTAAATAATTACAATTTTCTTGATTTTTTTATGATTGTCGTCTTTAATAGTATAAACTGAATAAAATGCACCAAATTTCAAAAAAAATCCATCAATATTTGGCAAAATTGCGACAAGTTATGTTTTAAAAGTCCATTAAATTATCGTAAAAAAATTTTCTACTTTTTTGCCTCTATTAATTTTAATATTCGTTTTATAAAAAAATCTGAAAGGAAAAAAAGGAGCGGATTTTCATTTCCTACAGGATAGCGTTTTTAAAAAATTTGAATTTTATTTTTTTCAATTTTTGAACAACCTGACTAGTCGCAAGGCGGCTGCCTCAAGGGTAAATCTCCTTATAGAATCGAGGTCCTTAATTATTTGAAATAAATTATTCTTAGTAAATATTTTTGTAAAGTGAATTCAAGTAATAATTAAATTATTAAAGTTAACAAATTAATAAATTTGATACTTATCTTTTAAATAAATGTTTACGTATTTAATTTGAATAAAAACCTAACCCTTTTGTTCTGAATTTTTTGATGATCCCGGTGCTGCCAATTTTGTCGCAGTTTGAAGAGTACGAATTCGTTTCATGGCTGGTAATGGGATGCGAGGCTCTAAAACTGGTTCATCTATTTTTTTGGGTTTTTCCCTTTTTCTTCCTGTTGAGATTTTTTCCAATTTTGTAACCTATCCAAAAGAAGCATTTTGTGAAGTTGGGTATGAAGTCATTTTAGCACGATCGTTTCTAGATTTTTTACATTTTTCGGAGTAGTTGTCAACCACGTCGCTGTCAATTTCGGACATCACTAATGCTTCGAGCAATTTTTGTCGTCCCTTTTCAAATGTGTCTAAGAATAAAAAAATATATAAAATTAAATTTGAACAAAATCATTGCTCTATTTTGATAAAACAATACTAAATTATTCAATTTTTATTAATAAAATATATAATTACGTAGATTTGAATATTAATTGAATATTCATTGAAAATACAAATATTTACCCGTTTTTTTAAATAATAAAGGACATCGTACTGTTTCCAAGTTAACTCTGGGTCCACTAATTTTCAAATCATCTCATTTAATTTGGAAGCTCTGTCAGACGGCGGATAGTAACATTTCCATTCCCCATTTATCAGACTGATAACCCATTTTGACGGAACTAGTACAACTCCATCTTCTAACTGTAGTATAGAAAACAGCATGTATACTGTTTAATTAACTTTCGTTTTGATAATTGAACCTATATAATTATATAACAATTACACAGGCACACAAAAAAAAAAGTTGTCTGTTTCTTGAACTAGACATATATTTCCTATAGTATTTTGACCCGCTGAAACCGAATCTGAGGTCAGAATTGCTCCATCACCCTCAGTTTTTTTTAAATCGACCAAAACCACCCTTAAATGGACAAATTCACACTTCGGAGATAAAAAATAAATCAACTTATTTTTTTAAAAAATCGAATTTTACATCTAAGAAACTTTGCTCCACTAACTCTAAAACAAAGCCAGCATTGATCCAGCACCCCTGGAATTTTTTTAATTGAAAAAACTACCCCTAATCTGCAGAATCAAATTAAGGAGATAAAACAATAAAATAACTAATTGAGAAATTTTATAACCAGATATTTTTACTCCAGCAATGCAGAAACAAAGCCAGAAATGCTCCCTTACCCACTAAATTTTTTTTTTAATCGAAAAACCACCCTTAAATAGAAAAATTCAAATTTAGGAAGTAAAAAAATATTAAATTACCGGCTTTTTTTTAAAACAGAACCTTATATGTATGTAGTTTTGCTCTAATAACTTAACAAAATAAAGCCAGCATTGATCCACCACCCACTGAATTTTTTTAAATCGAAAAAACTACCCCTAATCTGAAGAATCAAATTCAGGAGGTAAAACAATAAAATAACTGATTGACAAATTTTATAACCAGATATTTTTACTCCAGCAATGCAGAAACAAAGCTAGAAATGCTCCCTCACCTACTAAATTTTTTTTTAAATCGAAAAACCACCCTTAAATAGAAAAATTCAAGTTTAATAAGTAAAAAATATTAAATTACCGGTTTTTTTTGGAAAACAGAATCTTACATGTATGTAGTTTTGCTCTTCTAACTCTAAAACAAAGCCAGCATTGATCCAGCACCCCTTGAATTTTTTTAATTGAAAAAACTACCCCTAATCTGCAGAATCAAATTTAGGAGATAAAACAATAAAATAACTGATTGAGAAATTTTATAACCAGATATTTTTACTCCAGCAATGCAGAAACAAAGCCAGAAATGCTCCCTTACCCACTAAATTTTTTTTTTAATCGAAAAACCACCCTTAAATAGAAAAATTCAAATTTAGGAAGTAAAAAAATATTAAATTACCGGTTTTTTTTGGAAAACAGAATCTTACATGTATGTAGTTTTGCTCTTCTAACTCAAAAAAATAAAGCCAGCATTGATCCACCACCCACTGAATTTTTTTAAATCGAAAAAACTACCCCTAATCTGAAGAATCAAATTCAGGAGGTAAAACAATAAAATAACTGATTGACAAATTTTATAACCAGATATTTTTACTCGAGCAATGCAGAAACAAAGCTAGAAATGCTCCCTCACCTACTAAATTTTTTTTAAATCGAAAAACCACCCTTAAATAGAGAAATTCAAATTTAAGAAGTAAAAAATATTAAATTATCGGTTTTTTTTTCAAAACAGAACCTAACATGTATGTAGTTTTGCTCTACTAACTCAAAAAAATAAAGCCAGCATTGATCCACCACCCTCTGAATTTTTTTAAATCGAAAAAACTACCCCTAATCTGAAGAATCAAATTAAGGAGATAAAACAATAAAATAACTGATTGACAAATTTTATAACCAGATATTTTTACTCCAGCAATGCAGAAACAAAGCCAGAAATGCTCCCTCCCCTCTAAATTTTTTTTAAATCGAAATAACCACCCTTAAATAGAAAAATTCAAGTTTAATAAGTAAAAAATATTAAATTACCGGTTTTTTTTGGAAAACAGAATCTTACATGTATGTAGTTTTGCTCTTCTAACTCAAAAAAATAAAGCCAGCATTGATCCATCACCCTGTGATTTTTTTTAATCAAAAAAAGTACCTTTAACCTGAAGAATCAAACTTAGGAGGTAACACAATATAATTATATTAAATTACCTTCTAAGTTTGATTCTTTGGTGGTTTTTTCGATTTAAAAAAAATTTAGTGGGTGAGGGAGCATTTCTGGCTTTGTTTCTGCCTTGCTGGAGTAAAAATACCTGGTTATAAAATTTTTTAATTAGTTATTTTATTGTTTTACATCCTGAATTTGATTCTTCAGATTAGGGGTAGTTTTTTCGATTTAAAAAAATTCAGAGGGTGGTGGATCAATGCTGGCTTTATTTTTTTGAGTTAGTAGAGCAAAACTACATACATGTAAGGTTCTGTTTTGAAAAAAAGCCGGTAATTTAATATTTTTTTACTTCCTAAATTTGAATTTTTCTATTTAAGGGTGGTTTTTCGATTAAAAAAAAATTTAGTGGGTAAGGGAGAATTTCTGGCTTTGTTTCTGCATTGCTGGAGTAAAAATATCTGGTTATAAAATTTGTCAATCAGTTATTTTATTGTTTTATCTCCTTAATTTGATTCTGCAGATTAGGGGTAGTTTTTTCAATTAAAAAAATTCAGGGGGTGCTGGATCAATGCTGGCTTTGTTTTAGAGTTAGTGGAGCAAAGTTTCTTAGATGTAAAATTCGATTTTTTAAAAAAATAAGTTGATTTATTTTTTATCTCCGAAGTGTGAATTTGTCCATTTAAGGGTGGTTTTGGTCAATTTAAAAAAAAACTGAGGGTGATGGAGCAATTCTGACCTCAGATTCGGTTTCAGCGGGTCAAAATACTATAGGAAATATATGTCTAGTTCAAGAAACAGACAACTTTTTTTTTGTGTGCCTGTGTTATTGGACAGAATTACCGCACAGATAGATAATTTGAGAAACAAATACGAGATTGATAGGTCCTGGCTCGATTATTCTCTTCTCCATCTTTCATCAAATCAAAAAAGAAAAAAATACGTATTCTCTTATTTTTCATAAAGATTCCGAAAAAAATGTTCCATGCAAAAAAAATTTTGAATAAAAATTTTTCGTTGAATGCCCCATATGTATTTGTTCCTCTTGATCAGCCCGTCAAAATAAGAACAAAGCAAAGTTAATATGTTAAGATTTAAGAATGTTATGATTTTTTGAAGTAGGTGGGACATACATGGCCATTGAAGGGTTAAGATATTATTTTTTTCATTTTTGAAAACTAAAATTTCTTAAATCTATTTATTTATTAAACTTATTAAAATAAAAAAATATAATTATTTTAATTATAGGTATTATTATTATTATTACGCACAATCTCTCATAGTTTAATTTAATGTTAAGAGAAAGTTCCTTTTAATTCTAATAGTCAAAGAGCTGGCTACGAAAATTGGCAACAATAACCCTTGGAAGCATACATTTTTCTTTAACAGGAATTTATCTTTGAAGTGCATTATAGGGGGTTTTAAGGGTCGCTGATTACGAATCCGAAGCCAGTTTTAAAAAATTTTCAAAATTCAAAATGTCGGATCCAATATGGCGGACAATTTTTTTTAAATTGATCATATCCGCTCGAAACTGGTTACTCATGGGTTTTCGGGGTCGCTGATTACGAATCCGATGTCAGTTTTATAAAATTCAAAATGGCGGACCCAATGTGGCGGACAACTTTTTACAAATTGTTCAAATTTGCTCGAAACTGGTTACTCAGGGGTTTTCGGGGTCGCTGATTACGAATCCGATGTCAGTTTTTCAAACTTCCAAATGGCGGATCCAATATAGCTGACAATTTTGTTAAAATTGACCAAATTGATCACAGACACACACACACACAAAAGCGCCACTTTGAATAATAAAAATCCAAAGTCATATTCATAAACAGCGACATCAAAAACACCGTAGTAACAAGTTTCAAGCAAATCCAATCAATTTTTTATTTTGTCATCCGCCATTTTGAATTTTGATAATCCAACATCATATTTGTAACGAGCGACCTAAAAAACCCCCGAGTAACAAGTTTCAAGCCATTCCTATAAATTTTTCATTTTCTCATCCGTCATATTGGATCCGCCATTTTGAATTTTGAAAATCTAACGTCATATTCGTAATCAGCGCCCCCAAAAACCCACGAGTTACAAGTTTCAAGGAAATCCGATCAATTTTTCATTTTGTCATCCGCCATATTGGATCCGCCATTTTGAATTTTGAAAATCTGATGCCAGATTCCTAATCAGCGACCCCGAAAACTTTATAGACATTATTGTTAGGTTATTTCCTATTGTTGTTTAGTCACAATTACATTTATTGTAAAAAAACGCTATTTTAAAACTTAATTTGTTTATAACATTTATTTTATTTATAAAAAACACTTTTTTAATGTAGTTATATTGTAATAGATATTCTAAAATACATTTTAAATACATTTTGTTACTGAAATGTGTAAAATAGTGGCTGAAGTATTCAAAAAAGTGCAAGAAAAAAGGTGACACTCAGGAGTGTCACTATGCCGAAAAGGGATAAGGTGCAAGAAAAGTTTTTGTATAAAAGCCTTCCTTTTTGATAGATAAACACATAACCTTGCCGCCAGAATGCGCTTTGGTCACCGGAAGTGGGGGTGGGAGGTAAAAGATGCAAATTTTTGATGGAAAAAAATGATGAGGTGCAAGTTTGAAACTTGGTATGGTAGTAGATATTAATAGTAGAAATCACTTAAAATTATTGCCAGAAGTCTAAGTCAGCAATTTGACCCTGCCAGAAGTCGATAAAATCGCAATAAAATTGATAAAATTGCACTGATAAGGTGCATTTCTGGCAACGTCATATTTTGTTTTTAGTGTCTTTAAATAATAGCATGCCAGTTGCCAGAAATGAAAATTTAAATAGACTCCAATTTTGCATTCAGTGACCCTAAAAACATTAAGTAATCATGTTAAGATTTAGAGATAAAAATTTTTCTTGATTTCAAAAATTTGGGTCAAATTTTCGTGGTTTTTGAGGTTATTTCAAAAATCCTGACGTGATGGGGTTAAACGGACTTTAGATTCGGTTTTTAGCGACCCTGAAAACATAAAGTAGTCAGGGTACTTCCTCGTGGAGGAAGCAGTGAATTTCTCCAATTCAATTGATTCATTTAAAACATTCCAAGTTAAATACAGTTTTAAATTGAATAACTTTTTTGAAAAATTAACAATTAAGAAAATTTTAATTAATTTTGGGTGTAACATATATTTCATATATACGAATCGATTCGTATTAATGCAAGGAATACAATTATTTTTTGTATTAACTTGAATTTAAATAAACACAGAGAGATTAATGTGATAAATTAGCCTACCAAATTGTACCCAAATCCATTAAAATATGTTAAAGATATCGTGTTCACAAAAAAGACCCACACATACATACATCCGGACAATTGATCAGGATCTCATATAATATGTTTCTATATAGAGGAAAATTTGTTTTCACTATTTTTAAAAATTTTATAAACTAAAGCAAGGACTACAAAGCTGTTCCTTGGGGGTTTTCAGAGTCGCTGATTACGAATATGTTTTTGACCTTGTATCAAATTTTGATGGTTGCAAAGTAACATTAGCGAAACACAAGTTAAATTAATTCTATATTCATTAAAATACATGATTCGTCATTTTGAATTATTAAAAATTGTGTTTCATATTCGTAATCAACAACCCCAAAAAACCCCGAGTAACGAGTTTCAGGCAAATTGAACAGATCTTTAGAAAAGTCGTCCGCCATTTTGAATTTTGAAAAACTGACTTCAAATTCGTAATCAGTAACTCATTACACTTTCACAAAAAAAATTCATGTTCTGAGCTTTTGACCAGACCCTGACTACTTTATGTTTTCGGGGTAGCTAAAAACCGAATCTAAAGTCCGTTTAACACCATTACGTCAGGATTTTGAAATAACCTCAAAAACACGAAAATTTGACCCAAAGTTTTGAAATCAAGAAAAATTTGTATCTCTAAATCTTAACATGACTACTTAATGTTTTTAGGGTCACTGAATGCGAATTTGAAGTCTATTTATCCCTATCACATCAGGATTTTGACATAACCTCAAAAAACCAGAATTTAAAGGTTTTCTGAAGTTATTTTAAAACCCTGACGTGATGGGGTTAAATAGTCTTCAAATTTGCATTTAGCGACCTCAAAAACATAAAGTAGATATGGTAAAGTTTAGAGATATAAATTTTTCTTGATTTCAAAAATTTAGGGTCTAATTTTGTTTATTTTTTATATAAATAATTAATAAAAATCGATTAACAACTCTGTATCTTTATCTTAACTCGAAATTTTATTTTGCGCTTACCCATAGTTATGACTAATAATGTCTTCCGGTGACCAAAACGCATTCTGGCGTTTTATCTATCAGAAAGGAAAGCTTTTATACAAAAACTTTTCTTGCATCTTATTGTTGACAATTATCGTAGCCAGCTCTCCGTCTATAACCTTTAACGAATATTTAATTTAAAGCTTCACTCAAGGTTCGCGCGAAACATTTGTTAAAGTGCGGAAATTTAAATATTTACAGAAGCTTTACTTAACATTTATTCTAAATACTGCGAGCACTGAAAGTAAATCTTTAATAAATATTTATTAAATTTTCGGTACTACGTGGGTATTCTTTTTAAATTTTTGGAATAATTCTTTGATTTTATACATTTTTCATATAATGAAGGTAGGGCGGTTCACCTTGTTCTAGACTGAACATTTTATTCTGATTAAAATTATTTTTGATAGGTGCTAAAAAGTATTGATAAGTTTTAATTCAGGCATTAACGATGATTTGTTCATTGGGAATAAATAAAAAAAATAACAAGTATATTTCAATTTTAATCGTATAAACATAGTATAAATATATTTTTTAATATAAATATTTGTTGCCTAAAAGTAATGACTATAAAAAATTCAGAGAAATTTATACATTTTAATCATCTGGAAACAGTTCTTTGTACGTAAATGATTTTGTTATTTTATTTGCTACATCCGTAAATAGCTCAGCTAGTGAAGTTTCCAGTACAGGTTTCACTTCATCTAATAACAATCCACTATTTGCATTCAAGACCTCGTTACTAGCAGGACCTAAAACATATATATTGTTGAAAATATAGTCATTTTTGGTTTATTTAACTACTATTGTCAAAAAAATGAAGACCTTTCCTATAAATCATATTTAGGCTTTCAATATGATTACAATAAAAAATTAATAATAAAAATTAAAATTATATAATTCATTAGTCATTTTTTGAACAAGATTTTTGACTTTTTTAAGTAAACCTAGTGAGACCTTCATTACATATTTCAACTTATTTTTGTTATTGAAGTTTGAGTTTAAAAGAAAACTATAATTTTTGCATTGTAACAAAAAAAATTATGGCAAATCACTTAAAATAACACATATAAATTAACAAAAGCGAAGTAATCTTATGATTTTCAAGGATAATGTAATTTTATATAATTTTATTATGTCACAGAGTTAGTCTGTTTTAATGTACTTCTTTTTAAGTTATTGAAACTTCTAAATACACAGGCACTGACAAAAATGTCATAACCCAGAGGACACACCCCCACATTCCTATGTTTTTGAGGACACTCGACTTTTTTTTAAATTTGAATCTCCAACCCCCGTGATTAGGTGTAAGGGTGTGGTTACGGGAAAACGGGCTATTAAAAAAAATTTCATGGTCATATTCAGTTCAGCGACTACAAAAACATAGGGATATGGCGGTGTGTCCTCTGGTTCACCACTTATTTTGTGTGTCTGTGATATTATATAATTTTTTTGAATAAATGAAAAATTACTCACCGAGAACCGGATCTCCTCCAAACAAATTATCGAGATAAACTTTAGCAGATTTAATTCTTATCCTTAATTTCATTTTTTCAAAGCTAAGATAAACATCATTATCTTTATAAACTTTATTAGCCTTTAGAATGACATCTGAATCATAACCCGCTGTGAAAAGAATTAAATATGAAAATAATTCTTGTTTTTACTTTTATTGCAATATTTTATTAGACATTATGTTTTGAGTATTCGAATTATTGGTAAAAAGCAGTAAACTTTATTTATTAGGAAAAATTTTACAGAATAGCAAGAAAATATTCTTATAAATTTGCATAAATACTTACTAAAATTTCCATTTAGATCACCGCTACCAGTAAGTCTCAGAAGTAATAACCTAGCATTAATTTGATATTTTCCGTGAAAGCTTAGTTTGTCGAAGCTCACTTTAAATGTAAATTTTATGTTGTCTACATCTGCCTTTAAGTCTCGTATTTTAAATGTTGATGGTCCGCTGACCTAAAAGATTTAATTTAATATTAATTAAAACACTTATTTATATTGCAAAACTATATATTAGTTTCGTGTTACGTCTAACACAGATGTTCTCAAAACGGTTATTCAAGTCAAAAATCGTTTTAACGACAAACTATACTTCGTGCCCACTGTACTAAAACAGAAAAATTATTTCAGGGTACATTTATATGGATCAGATTAGCCGAAAAGGATTTACCTAATCAGAGAATTGCAGGAAATTTCTCAGTCGCCTTATTGACTGAAATCTATTCTCCTAATTTGCTCTATGTAACTGTAACCTTAATAATAAAATTAACATTATGTGTTATCCCATTAATAAGTGGATGCTAATAATCTTGTCAATTTTGTCTCATAAACAACAGTCTGGTCTGTAATTATACTTATTTTTATAAAGCTAATTATAATTTAATTATTTTTTGTCCTGACTTATGAATTCCTTAAAGTTACAATAAATTAATTTTATTAGATAACACCTCCAACAATAAAACAATGTAATATATTTGAAATTCTTACCATCAAATTTGTCAAGTTAATGTCTAAGCGAGCACCAACAGGTCCCCGCAGTAATCGTATTTGCTTTAGAAGCAATGGCTCTATTGCAGGAGCTTCTAGTTCAGGTATTCCTTTTGACAACTTATCCCTTAGGTTTTCAATAGTATTTGTTATACAGTTGTTAATATCCGGATCCGATTTCTTGCAGGCTTTTATATATGAGGCTGAAAGTAATTATACAATTTTATTTAACACGGCATGAATAAAATACAATAAGAAAATTTTTAAAAATAGCAAATTGTACTGTTAAAGTGATAATAATTTTTGACGAAAAATGTTCAGAAATAAAATATGTACAATTATTCATATAAGTGTTTCGTATTATTTTTTTGGTTTATCAATTGCTTGCGTGAAAGGAAGAAAGTGGACCTAGTTTTTATTACTAATTTATTTTAACATGCTATCTTGCCTGTGATAAATATTGTTAATGTTAATGTTAAATAATGTTAATTAATTGCTGACATCCATATATAATATTTACAATGACCAGTGGGCAAAAAACCATTTTCATTCTAAAAATGTTTTAAGTACGTTTTTAGAACGAACATAGTTTTTTGCCCACTGCATAGAATACTCTAACAGTATAGTGCAAAATTCGAAGTAAAACAAAAATTATACATATATATTCTTCGCCATATCAAAGATTTTGTTGTTCGCGGATTACCAACACACAAACGAATGATCAAAATGTTTCCTTATTTGCCTTTTCCAATAAAGACACAACAATGAATTTGGGGTTTCTGATTACGAATATGAAGTTAGTTTTCAAAAATTCAAAATGGCGGATTTAATATGGCAGAATGTTTTATAAAAATTTATTCGATTCGACTAATAATTCTTACTCGGAGGTTTTTGGGGTCGCTGATAACGAATCTGAAGTTAGTTTTCAAAAATTCAAAATGGCGGATCCAATATGGCGGAATGTTTTATAAAAATTTATCGGATTCGACTAATAATTCTTACTTGGGGGTTTTTGGGGTCTCTAATTACGAATCTGAAGTTAATTTTTAAAAATTTAAATGGCGAATCCAATATGGCGGAATATTTTTTTAAAAATTGATTGGATTCGACTAATAATTCTTACTCGGGGGGTTTTGGGATCGCTGATTACGAATCTAAAGTTTGTTTTCAAAAATCTAAAATGGCGGATCCAATATGGCGGAATATTTTTTAAAAATTGATCGGATTCGACTAATAATTCTTACTCGGGGGGTTTTGGGATCGCTGATTACAAATCTAAAGTTTGTTTTCAAAAATCTAAAATGGCGGATCCAATATGGCGGAATTTTTTTCAAAAATTATCGGATTCGACGAATTTATACTCGGGGGTTTTTGGGGTCGCTGATTACGAATCTGAAATTAGTTTTCAAAAATTCAGAGAAAATAAAAAAATTAACAGAAAAATAGACAAAAGTAAGAACTTAAGAAAAAAGGAAATGAAAAACTCTGAAAAACTGATGTTTACGCTTTGAATGCAAAAAATCCATTTACCTAGGAAAAAGCTGGAAAATTCGTAACATTTCTATCTCAAAAATTATCTGTTCTTATATACTCCGTAACGCGTCTTGTTATAGTACGGTCGCAGCTCGGCTGCCTGACTGCGGACAGACGGGGTGAGGGATCAACATGAGTGTAAGCGAGAAAAAGCAAGTTTTTCTTCTTGTTTACACTCATGTCGCCCCCTTGCCCCGTCTGCCCGCAGGCAGGTAGCCGAGCTGCGACCGTGCCATTAGTGAGCGAATAGAAATCTTGCCACCTTGCGGACAAACATTGAACTATAAACTAAGACACGCAAATTTTTGAAAATGAGAAAATCTTTGCAAAGAATAGATGGACGAATTACGTTTAATTAACATAAAATGTCATAAATTCAATTGTATACATGTTGTATCCCAGCAAACTCGAATACTTAATGGTTATATATTTGTTATATAACAACATGTAACACGTTTTATCACAAGCTTGTAGCATGTTACAAGCAGGTTACGATAAATGTCATCTCTGATCTCTGTAACAGATATGTAACAAATACATAACACTGTTACTAGTGATTTATAACAGATATGTAACGATTATATAAATCAATTACAAATTTTTTAAATCCAGTAATTACATCTTATATAACACATATGTAACAAATATAGAACTTTGTTACAAAATAATACATTTAAAATTAACATAATAAATTAAGAGAGTGTCATATTTTATCTTAATTTGATGTTGATAATATTAATAAAATAAAAAAAATTAGTAATCCTCACATTCTTGAAATTTTTTAACCGGTTGACTCCCGAGATTCGAGCTCTCGACCATCACTAGTGTACCTATACTGCAGGGCTCAACCGTACTGGGAGCTGCGCCTAGAAGCGCTCGACCAAGGGAGACTATGAAGGTTTTTTAGGACATGTTCCTTAAAACAAACACATGAAATAGATAGGTTTATTATTTTGTAAAACCATTAAACAAATTTTCAATTGTTTATTATTTATTACAATGAGTATATTAGCATATCATTTCTAAAATATTAATAATTTTTATTTGTTAATTCTTAAATGTGTTAATTAAAATAAATGTGAAAATTGTTAAATCTTTTAAGTATTGTACTTTAGAATTTATTAATTTTACTTTTTAATTTGAAAGGAAATATATCTTTGCTTTAGTAAAGTGGACAATACATATAAATTTCAATTCTCTCCAAAAAATTGATACAGTAAAACTTTTTTAATTAACTAATATTATTTATATTACTCATAATAGTGATTTATATTATTATTTAATATTTAATACTAGCAATTTATATATGGGGTAAAATTCCTGTAGCGAACTAAGTGAAAAAAGTTGATCGGATCTAGCTGTAACTTTCACATAGTTTAGCCCTAAGGGTGAGTAATTTAACCACAAAGTATTGTTAGATTTTTTCAAAAACTGTCTGAGAGGGAAAGGGTTGAATTTTTTTGAAAAATTTAAACAGTGAATTTTTGAAGACATGTAACTTTTAAACAGAAAGGAGAAAAAAAATTTGTACTTTATGTTTTTGAAAGGTTTTTTCTCGCTCTTTCGAATGTAGCAAAAAAATTTTCAAAAAATTCAAATTTTGACTCTTTTATTTGAAAATGAAACTTTTTTCAAATTTTGTTTTTTAAGTTCGGTCCTTTTTATTTTTTTTAATTATTTTTTTTTGAAAGCTAAAAATGTGTATTTTTGCCACACAAAATTTTGAGATATTCGTTTTTGTTATTGATTGTCAGAAAAAAGGGTCAAATTTTGAATTTTTTGAAGTTTTTTTTCACCAATCGCAAGAGTACAAAAAAAATTTGGAAAACATATATGTCAAAATTTTTTTTATTTATTTATAGAATGTTTACAATTTTTAATTAATTAATTAACTATTAAGGTTAATAAAAAATAATATAGTAGTTAAGATGGTAAATTGGTGTCCTCTATTAAGTATTTCATTAACCTAATCATATCTGATAAGGTAGAAATTTAATTGACCAACAGTCAAATTTTTATGTACGAAACTCGTACAAATATTTTTCGAATGTTCTCTTATTTAAAAAAATGACTTCTTGAAGGTCTTTAAAAAAGATTTTTATATGTAGAATAAAAAAAACTACTCCTATTAACGCGCGTAATACGAGAAGCTGGTAAAGAATTTTTAAAATATAACGAGAAAAAATAGAAACTTATGCCGACAACAATTAATTGTTAACATTTAATTAATCTATATTAATAAAATCAGAATCAAACTTTTGGCTGAACATTGCTCAGATTTTAAAATTTTTGACGTAGTTTGTCGTTATGAAGAACAAGGAGTCCAAAAATGTCCGTTTAAAATTTTGTGTCTGTACCCTGCTGGAAGTAAAGTTATAAAAAGATATAGAAAAAAGGGAATAGGAAGAGATTAAAAGTTATATTGTTTTGGAGATGCAGAATGGATACTTAAAAGAGATAGACTTTTCCTATCTCTTTCTATCGCTCCAATTATCTTTTTTAATGAATATACAGCGATAGAAAGATATAGAAAAAAGGGAATAGAAAGAGATAAAAAGCAATAATGTTTTGGAGCTGCAGAATGGATACTTAAAAGCGATAGAAGTTTTATATCTCTTTCTATATCTCTTTCTACATCCTTTTTTCTATCTCTTTCTATATCCTTCTATATCCTTATTTCTATATCTTTCTATCTCTTTCAATATCCTTCCATATTTTTTTTATCTTTTTCTATATCCTTTTTTCTATCTCTTTTAATATCTACTTTTATATCCTTTTTTTATCTCTTTCTATATCTCCTTTTATATCCTATTTTCTATCTCTTTCTATATCTTTTTTTATATCCTTTTCTCTATCTCTTTCTATATCTTTCTATATCCTATTTTCTATCTCTTTTAATATCTATTTTTATATCCTATTTTATCTCTTTCTATATCTCCTTTTATATCCTATTTTTTATCTCTTTCTATATCTCTTTTTATATTCCGTTTTCTTCTTTTTTCTATATTCTATTTTCTATATTTTTCTATCTCTTTTCTCATCTCTTTAAATGAATATCCAGCGATAGAAAGATACAAAAAAGGTGATATAAAGAGATAAAAAGGTATTTTGTTTTGTAGATACAGAATGGATACTTAAAAACGATAGATGATTTCAATATCATTTCATCTCCTTTTTTATGTCTTATCTTTTAAATTTAAATTTATTAAATAATAATTTATTAAAATAATTTAAAAATCTGTTGCATGTTAGGTTGTAGACAAACATACTTGATTTACTTTTTGCACTTTTTTATTATTAAATAATTTGTACATAAATCTTAATATAAAAATTATTTTTCAGAATTAAATTTCATTAAACCGCAGCACTTTTTCCTGAATAGACAAAATTTGTGGTCTTTCCCTCATTACTGCAACATTATTAATCTGCACAAAATGAAAAAAATAAATAAGAGAACTTAAAATCAATTTCATATAGTGAAAAATACTGAAATATTCTTAAAAATTGATTTGTTGAATTAAAAAAATTATCATTACTTAAAAATTTATGAAAAAACATATAAACAAAAATAATATGTTTATTATCTTTTACTATATATTAATTCACTCTATATATAATATAAATGTAAAACATTTTACCAGTAAATTGTCATCCAATTCATGAGGTGCTCCTTCATTTTTCTCACAGCTTTGTTGGTCCTCAATCTGTACAAGGTTCTCAATATGTAATGGATCGTCATTGATTACAGAGTGCTCCTCCGCAGAAGCCAGAACTTCTATAAAATATATTTATCTTTTCATTAAAATGTGTTAATTATTTAAATTTGAAAAGTTAAAGATTTCTGTTAAAAAAACTGGACTTTAAGGTTTTACTGTATATTAATACATAGTAATTACATGTATAATTAAAACTCACTAGTAAATCTTTCGCAGTGCCGTTGTCTCAACTTCGTAATATACTGGCTAATAGTAGTCGGAACATCATTTTTAAAAACTTGTATCGACACCTTATCGTATGGCGGTGTACATTGTTTAGCCCAATTTTCGAAAGATTCTGAAAAATTAAGTTCAACATGTTAAATATAAAACTAAAGAAAAATTAATTTTTTTCTTACTTTGACATACTTTAACCTAAATACTGTAACTTACCTTGTATAGCACATATTTTTTGGGGATCGAGGCGTGGACGTGCCATAGAATTAGTTTTTCTAGTTCTATTAGACACCTTTCCAGTAACGCTACTGTTTATAAGCGTTTGGAATCCGAAACATGCTTCATCTAATTTATTTATATAAATTTTTGGTGACTTTGAAGAAAGTGCCACTACATCATATTTACTTTGGTCTATCCAAATATTGTTGCCTAGATGTACCTGGAATAAAAAATAAGTAAAAAAATTTAATTTTATTGAATTGAAACATTTTTTGTTATATAGTGAAAGAGAGTTCTTCGAGTACGACGTAAATATTAAGTACCTTGTTCTTTTCTATTGCCCCAACTTTTTCAAAAGTTTGCTTTCCAGAAGCTTCGGCAGTACCAATTTCAATATCCTCAACATTTTCTGCAAATAATAAAAATAAGCATTAACTTCAGTAAAAGAAATCAAAATATTTTTTAAATTCTAAAAATAATGACTTTCAAATAATATTTTATTAAATATTTTAAAATGTGTAAAGTTTGTTAAATATGAAATACTATTAAATACATACTATCCAATTCATCTAATCTTGAAAGTAGTTTATTTTAAAGACCAACATTTCGGCGATTTAAATCATGTATTTCTGCATCTATTGTTTTTAATGTATTTTTCAAACCTTCTATTTCTTCATACTGCTTTTCCACTTTCTTTTTCAATATAGACATCTGTTCTGTTAATCTTCTAATCTCACTTGAGTGATCATCATTCTCATAACAGGACAATTTTCTCTATTTTTATTTAAAGGAAAAGTATTAATTTTTGCAATACACAATTAAAGAAAAATTTATATTTTTAAGTTCATCAAGTATAGATTCAAGTTATTGTAGAAGAATTTTTACATTTAAAATTTACCTTTTTCATTTCTCCCATAGTTGAATTTTCAGTGTTGGTTCGTTTGAAAGAAATCATTTTCGCTAGTTTCTGTAAAATATAAATAAAGAATTAATTAAATATTGTGGATTTCAAAGAATAAAAAAAATTGTGAAACATATTTGATTCTAAATGAACCTTCGTATATTTATAGAAAATAATAACTTACATTATTTTCTACCAAGTTATCATCATCGTGAAAGCCGTTATCTTCATGATCATTATCATCATTATTACCATCATCATCCTCAAAGTCATCCACGTCATCGTCAGTAGAATTAGGATTAAAATTATTATTACTTATAATTTTGGTGTAATTGTTAGTCGTAGTCCTTTGAGGACACGTTTCATATTTTTTACAGAATTGTCCCTTTTATTTGACTTTTCAGTCTCAGATTCAGACGATGATGGTGGAATGCCTATGCTAATTGGAGGATATTTTAATCTCTCCGTTTTCATTTTCTCCAAGGCTTCTTTCTTCGTATCTGGAATATGCAGCGTTTTCATAATAAATATTTGACATGTACATACTTATGAAATAAGCAGAAACATTGAAAGTTAGATATAGAATTAACTGTACAACCTTCTTGATATGTGTAATATTCTCTAATACTCTATAATACCTCTGTATTAGCCTATAATAATTGGTAATAAGTGTAATATTAGTAATACTTTTTATGCTGCGATGCTATCCTCACAGCCCGGGATATCCGCAGAATATTTTAACACCTTCACAGCCCAGTGAAAATAAAGTTTTCATGTCATAAATGTTCAAAAAAATTTTTTTAAATAAAACATCGTATTGTATGTTTTCAAGGTCGCTAAATTCGAATTTTCTGTAAAAAATTAAAAATTAAAAATAGCGGCTAAAAAATGTAAAAGTCAATTAATCTGACTAAAAATTTTCAATTTTCTTATCGACATTTTTAATTTTCTACCAAAAATTCGGATTCTGCGACCCTGAAAACCCCTGACTAGAGGAGATCAGGTGACTTCACTGCAAAAAGTATGTCTTAATATAAGACGTTTTACTAGTCATTTTTAAGAAGTTTTGGTAGTAACTTTTTATTTATTTGAAATATCTTAGTTTAAGATGTTAATAGTATCTTTGCCAAAGTGCTTAATATATTTTTGATGAAAAAAATTTTGAGGTTAACTATGGCCTCTTATGTAAGATGCTTAATGTATTTTATATTTTAGTAACTTTAAATGCTGATGTATCTTACAATTTACAAGCATCTATTTTCTAAACAGCATATGACTCCACACATATCTTAATTCAAGTTACTTATAGAAACTTATCTAAGTAACTTACATTTTAAGATGGAAAAAATATTTTAATTCTTGTTAAAACGCAAAAAGCATCTTAAATATTAATAAGATACTTTACAAAATATCTTTTTTAAGATGGAAGATACCATTTTTCCATATTACATCTTATTGTAAGATACCAAGTAAGTGACATATTTTTGCAGTGTTGGCTCACTTTTCACACTTTGCTGTATAACTCACTCATTTTTGCTTTTTTAAAAAAGTTATTATATAGAGAACTTGCTGTAACATCTCAGCTTTAATTTAAAAAAAAGAATGTTCTAATATATTTATTAGTTTTCTTTTTATACCACTTTGTTTGAAGCTTTGCTTGGCACAGGAAAGAAATTAATTAAATTATATAATTTAAATTTTAAACAATATAAAACTTAACAAAATAAGTCTTGCACTCTAATTTTACAATAAAATTATTATCAAAATGAGCAAATTTCATATAATCAACTTCATTTAATCATTTTATTAATAAAAGAAATTTTCAGATATAACCACGCCACCTAATCCCGAATGTACATTTGATATACTTGCTAATTTTTTTTATAAAAACCGTTAATATAAAAAAAATTTTTTTTTTGTTTTCTTAATAACAAATGTTAATTTAAAAATTTTTTTGGTCACTATTTTGAAACTGCCATTTTGAATTTTTTATTTTCGAACAAAGTTTTGTATTCAGCGACCCCCAAAACCCCTTTTTTCGATGCCGCTATGGCACAGTTACAGTGAAGAGTATTATTGCGATTCTGAAGCTACTAATTAAAAGCTGACGTAATTTCTTATCCAAAGAGCCTAAATATGAACTATTTTGAATTAGAGAATTTTTTATAAACTATAGCAATGTTAGGTAATTGATAATTAACAATCTAGTAATCCAAAATATTTCATATAGGTTTGAATAAAATTTTTTTTTTATTTTCATGGGCACCCTAACCTCCACTTTACCGGCCGGGACCAACTCTTAATGATTTTTTTACAAAAATTATAAAATTTTTAAATATTAACATTTAAAAAATTTTTTTGACATATTCAAATTCTTCGGAATTTTACGGTTACGAGCATATGTTCTTCCAGTTAAAAATGTTAATATTTAATATTTTTATAATTTTCGTTGAATGGGCATTTTTTGTATATTAAAAATTATTATTTATAAAAAAAATGTAATACGTACATTTTAATGATCTCGTAAATAAATGGCTAGCTAAAAAGAATTTGACAAAATTATGAAAGATAGTCGTAATTAGTGCTCAAAGAAAAATAAGTTTTAAAAAAGTCGGAGATGCAATTGCAAATTGATGTCATATTTGTCGTGACATACATCATTTATACCTATATACAAATTATAAATTAATAAATTCTTTCAAAATTATAAAACTTTTAGATATTAACATTTTTAATTAAAACAATATATGCTCGTAATCGTTAAATTCCAAGGAATGTAAATATGTTGAAAAAATATATTTTAAAATTTTTTAATATTTTGGAAAAACTCATTAAGTCATAAACAGAAAATGTGGGAGGGGTATGGTTCGGCCGGTATACCACTTCCCCTCAAGGGAGTGAAACGGTTATCACCCATGAAAACATTGCCCGAAAAACTATTCTTAAAATGTAATAAATTATTAAAGTATTTCAAACTAATTCAATATTTAGTCTGAACAAAGGTAACACTCCTATAATAAAGATGAAAAAGATCTTTTATAACAAGTTGTAGATTGTTTATTCAAGGAAAAAAGGAAAAACCCATGCCCTTAATGTCCTCAAATTTATTAGCCAACGTTTTTGACAAATTGGTTGAAAGTATAGTGCGTACAGCACGACTCCCCCAATGGACAAATATTCCTTTAAATTAAACACCAGTGTAATAAAACATTACCTGAGAAAAATGTTCACAAAAACCTCAGAATAAATAGCACAAAAATATGGAATATACTACGATAACAAACAATGAAAAATACAAATATGTATTGAGAATGCTTCAAGTATAATCAAAGTATTAAAATTAAATTAAAAATGGCCCCGCCATTTGCACGAAACATTGTTTGATATAATTTAAAAATTACACATTCAGGCCTCGGATTATACGACTTTTTTCAACTTACTTTAATAAGATGCGAATTTTTTTTACATTTTTTTACAAAATTTGTAAACAAAGTAGGGGAGACCGGGGCTGAAAGTGCCGATTTTTAGAAAATTAAATAAAATGCTAGTATAATGAGAACATAAAATGTAATTTGAGATTGAGAAGTAAAAGAAGACGTACGATGTTATGTTTTCAGAAATCTTAAAATATGTTTTAAAACATTTTCCTTTATTTTTAAACATTTTTTTTCTAATTTTACATACTGAAAGTGATTTTAGGAATTTTTCTCTTAATTATTTTTCTAAAACCAACTGTTTTTAAGTTATTAACATTATTTATTAAAAATTTAAACCTTTAAATATGAATATTAAATTTTTTTATTTCTACACATATTTCCTCATTACAAATTTTTTTTGGAAATCAATTGTTGTTAAGTTATTAACATTATTTAAAAAATAAAAAACTATAGAATAAATATAAATATATAAATATTTAGGATCATAGTTGGTATAAATAGGAACAAACCTCCATGAAGTTGGCGTCGACGCTCAGCGTCGAAAATTATTTTTACAGGATCAAAAATATCAAATTATTTTTTTAAAAATATTTTCGGTCCAAATAATACCTTAAGAAATACTTTTCAAGGTATTATGTGGCCCCAAAACGTTTTTAAAAATGATTTGATATTTTTTGACCCATGAAAAATAATTTTCCACACATGAGCGTCGACGCCAACTTCAGGGAGGTAGGGACAAGAAGTGTTGGAGCTTAATTTAAATTCTAAAATGAAGTTCAACGTCAATATTTTAACCTCAGATCATCTTCATGAGGTTCTGACTAATACCGCAAGTTTTTATCTTGACAATTGGCAGCAAGATAATTCAAGTTATCGCTCAATGCATAAAAACTTGAAAATCAAAGTGAATCTGTTTCAGTATTTTTTCTCGCATTTAAAAGAAAACAGACTTAAAAATATCATACACTGAAAAAATGTTGGTACAGCAGCTATCTCAAACGAAAAATTTCTTTATTCAGTTAGATTCACTCATATAAAAACTCATGGTAAATATTAAGTGTGAAGTTAATTGAATATTAAAATTTTTCGTTTGGGGCAACTGTTGCACCAAAATTTTTTCAGTGTACAACAATTATTTCTAATTCCTTATATGATACCCATAACAGAAATTCACTTAAATTTTTTATTTTTGTCAATTTAGTTAATAATTACAAGCTGTCCCCATTTACCCTGAGTTTTCAAATTTTTGGGGTAAATGGGGACAGCTTGTTATTATTAACCAAATTGAAAAAATCAAAAATTCAGGAGAATTTCTGTTATGGAAGTCATGAAGAATAAGAAACAATTTTTATACGATTTTTAATTCTGTTTTTTCAAATGCGAGACAAAATACTGAAATACAAAAAAAATTCAATTAGTTCAACTATTATATATCTACTACAAATTTTTTTCAAGTTTTTTTTATCCCTTAATACAGTCATATACTTAAGGAAATTTTTTTCTTAAACGTTCCTTTCGAAACTATGCTGTCCCCATTTACCCAAATTTTTTGAAATTTTCTAAATCTTGGGGTAAATGGGGACAGTTAGTTTCATGCGTTTAAAGCTTATTTAAATTTTTTTCTGCTGCGTAAAATTAATCCTGGAAATGTAAATAAAAACTTAAAAAAATAAACCCGCAAATATTACCTTTTAAAGGAAGAAACTTACGTAATTTGTGAAAAATAAGGATTTTCATTCCATTTACCCCAATTGACCCTATAGACTACATAAAAGCACTTACTTGTTACAAAGATAATGAAGGCAGAACATTTTCCTTTCGTAGCACATTTAATAAAATAAAGTTTTTTTATTATCAACGTTTACACGTTCAGGATCAAATTTGTTTGTCACATCTCTTACACTTATCACTTCTAAATCTTCGTGTCCTGCACAAGGTCGAGAATATTTGACACACGCAAACATGTTTAAATAAAACACATACACAATTTTTAACAACACGAAAAACTGGTACGAAAACTTAAAAAAGCTGTTTAAATTTTTACGAAAGTTTCCCGCGCTGTATTTCTTAATAGATATATATATATATACAAATAGATATATAGATATAACTAAGGGAGATTTTTGTCCTCTGCTGTCCTATACCTCCACACGGAGAAGTGTTGTTCCCTTTCTACTCTTTCACGGCTGCGCAGTTGCAGTATTTTACATATTTACCCGCGTAGAAAACAAACTTCTCTCTCTATTTAAAAAAAAATTATATTCTCTATTTTTGCTCTTTACGATTTCAATTTTCAAAGTTTGGAAAAAACATGGATGAAAAAAATCAACTTTTTTCTGTTTTTTCACTTCTGATAATCCAAATAACACCGTCCGACATGATTTTTCACACACGAAAAAATCAATGATTTTCAGAAACTAGGACCAAAAAAAAGATACCCGTGTCTGGCCGTTTTGCTAGATCAGGTCATTTTTTGCTTTTAGGGGTAAAAACAACCCTTAAATGAAGGGGGTTGGGAATTTTGTACAAATTAATAATTTGTTATGAAACCTGGTATCTCGGAGTTTTCCGGCTCGCTGATTACGAATTTGATGTCAGATTTTTAAAATTCAAAATGGCGGATCCAATATGGCGGTCGAAATTTATAAAAATTTACCAATTCATTTGAAAGTTGTTACTTAGGGGTTTTTAGGGTCGTTGATAACGAATATGATGTCAGATTTTGAAAATTCAAAATGGCGGATCCAATATGGCGGTCGAAATTTATAAATAATAATTATTTTTGTAAAACTTGGTATCTAGGGATTTTTGGGGTCGCTAAGTACGAATATGAAGTCAGATTTTTAAAATTCAATATGGTAGATTCAATATGGCGGTCAAAATTTATAACAGTTCATCGAATTCACTTAAAACTTGTTACATGAAGGTTTTTGGGGTCGCTGATAACGAATTCGATGTCGGGTTTTCAAAATTCAAAATGGCGGATCGAATATAGTGGTCGAAATTTATAAATGTTATTAGTTTTTTATAAAACTTCGTATCTCTGAGTTTTTGGGGTCGCTGAGTACTAATCTGATTGTAGATTTTTAAAATTCAATATTGCAGACTCAATATGTGACCGTCCACGACAAAACAAGGCTCAGCTCCCAAAAGTAAATTTCACAGGGCAAGCGATTGAAGTAGAAGCAGAAACAAGGAACACGCTTGACATGCCCGTCTTTAGAACGTTATAGTGTCAAAAGTAATTGACATAAACAATTTCTGACTTTTGCATGTGAAAGAGCAACTTAAAATCTATCGATTAGCATCAAAAACTAAAAAATGATTTTTTGGGAGCTAAGCCTTGTTTTGTCGTAGACGGTCACATATGACGGTTGAAATTTATAAAA
Organism: Leptopilina boulardi; assembly: GCF_019393585.1. Taxonomy (NCBI): domain Eukaryota; kingdom Metazoa; phylum Arthropoda; class Insecta; order Hymenoptera; family Figitidae; genus Leptopilina; species Leptopilina boulardi. The sequence goes on along the minus strand of NW_026137909.1, from coordinate 571,865 downwards.
ATTGTTAATTTTTTATGAAACTTGGTATCTAAGGGTTTTCTGCGGAAGGAACTTCCACTGCTGTTGAAATTAATAAGGTAATTTTAGTTTAATGTAATCATGTTGATACCGTCATATTGACAGTAACGGGAATGCATAAGGAGGTTAAATTTGCGCTTACTATAAGCGTACAGTTGCGCTCCCTTATGCATCCCTGGCTTTGGGCGAGCTATTGGCCACGCGCTTTTCCGTGCATTTTCCTCCATTTTCCTTTCCTTGCGCCTCCTTTTCACTCTCACTGCCTTGCGCTTTTCTTTCCATCCTCCAATCACCGCGCGTCAAACCTTTCACCATACTCGTCTCTCTCCTATTCGCTCTCTCTACTTTCTTCGTACGGCCCTTTCCTTTCTCCCACGCGCCGCCTACGCTCTCCATTGCATGAGGCCCTCGCTTTCCCCACTCCAGCGCGCTAGGCTCTCTCGTGCTCGCCTGCCACTTTCTTCAACCTCCTATTTTCCCGATACCTTGCGCGCTTTAATTTTCATTGAAAACCGCGAATAAAAAGGTTGTTCGCGGGTCAAACGTAATTTTTATTATTAATATAGTCTCGCGTTTTTATATTAAACGCGAAACCGCGCTTATATATATGTATATTATGCATGTATGTACATATATATATATAATGTATGTATGAGGAGTGTGTGCCATGGGTTATGTATCTCTTCGCGTATTCTGTAGGATAGTAAGTGTGAATGTTTTATTAATGTTATATATAATTATATGATTGATATTATTGTTAATAATAAATTAGAATATTAATTATTAAGTAGGTTAAGAGGGATGTGTGTGAATTTCCGAGAATTGGGAAGATCTCGCGTGAAAACACGCGACTTAATCCTTGACTCGCGGTATTCCGCGGATTCTCGCAGTTTCCGCGGTTTCTCGCGGTATTCCGCGGTTTTCTCGCGGTTTTCGCGGATCAAGAGTAGGGAGTGTACGGACGAAAGGTTGCCCCACTTTTGGAAATTCTCCCACTCTTCACGTTTTGGAAAAGTCACGGTCTTTAAAAGCTGATGCACTGGACCAAAACGTCAGTTCTACTTCGAGCTCACCTAGAGGTTGGTCTTCCTCCTCTGCTCTGCCTACATACCACTATTCTCGACTTAGAAAAAATTCGAAAAGTTATACTTAGAAAAATTCGTGAAATTTATACTTAGAAAAATTCGTGAATCTTGTACTTAGAAAATTTTCGCCAAGTCTGGACTCAGAAAATTTTCGGCTAGTTTGTACTTAGAAAATTTCATGACTATTCGTACTTAGAAATTTTCCGCCACTGGTGGACTTAGCCAAATTTCCACGAGTACTGTACTTAGAAATTTCTCTCCGTGTGACCACTGATTTAAATAAAGACTTTTTCTATCTATCTCCTGTTTTTGTTCATCATACTAACACCGAGTCTCATTCTTCATCATGGTAAGTAAATTTTGCAATTAACTTTTTTGTCTATAACAAAGACTTTTAACTCAGACTACATTCCTCGAGTTGGTTTTCCTCTCGCGGAGCACACAGTACCGAGCTGGTTTTTCTCTCGGCTACACTACACATACACGGTGTCGAGTTGGTTTTCCTCTCACACATCACTACTATATCGAGTTGGTTTTCCTCTCAATAGTAGTATATTGTACGACCTAGTACCGAGCTGGTTTTCCTCTCGGCTACACTACCCATACACGGTGTCGAGCTGGTTTTCCTCTCACACATCACTACTATATCGAGTTGGTTTTCCTCTCAATAGTAGTATATTATACAACATAGTACCGAGCTGGTCTTCCTCTCGGATACATTACACCCACACATTACCTAGCTGGTTTTCCTCTCGGCTACACTACACATACACGGTGTCGAGTTGGTTTTCCTCTCAATAGTAGTATATGGTGCGACATAGCACCGAGCTGGTTTCCCTCTCGGCTGCACTACACATACACGGTGTCGAGTTGGTTATCCTCTCACACATCACTACTATATCGAGTTGGTTTTCCTCTCAATAGTAGTATATTGTGCTATCATTCGTTCTTTTCTCGGTTGTAGGGTAAGAAACGGTCCAACCAGAGGGCGCAGAGAAATAACCTGGTCTGGAAGAAACGATTTTCCGGTTACTACACTGGGGAAACTACAGGGGTACAATTGGAAATCCACGACGCCGAGGTATATAAGGAGTACTGTCGCCGACGCCGTAGCCCCGTAAGTTGGGACGCTCCCCCCTCTACATTACCGCTGCCCGAATTCGGTCAACCATCGGAGGTCACCACCCGTGTTCCAGCGACACCAAGTACGAGCCCGCGTAGGGATAGAGGCATAACTCGCCCATTCCAACGTCAGCCCTGGACGCGCTTTGACTACGTGTCCTGTAATTACCCTATGCCCAGGGCCATAGTTGCGCCAACGGTGGCCCAACCAACCACGCCGTCGATCAGTGCGGACATCAAGGCGCGAACTCCTCAGAAGTGTCCGTCACCCCCTCCGGAACTCAGTGCCAGCCCAGAAGCGAACAGCGCTTTCAGCCCCGGGCCTATTAGCCCCTTCAGATCACCTCCGACTCCGGTCATTCGGCCGCCCGAAAGTCGAGTTCTGTCGCTCGACTATCTACAGGATAGTGACATCCTTAATTTGGAAACCTCGCCTCTAAGTGAGGACCCTACGTCTCCAGAGGGAACACCGGAGGCCGTGCGCCTCAGGCCAAGTTTTCCCTGTTTGGCCCCGGCCAGACGACGCAAAATCGTGTGCGATTTGCTCACGTTATTTTAAGACAATTTAATTTTAATTCTAATTGTAATTTTAGTCTTAAATAAATTATTTTGTATTTATTTTCTATTTAACTACTTCGTGTCGATTTTAATTATCCTTATCCTAGAACGTGGCTGGTTTTCCTCCTTGTTTAATCCTCCAGTAAACATTTCTAACCTATTCGGATCACATTTATTTAATGCAATCCGCGCCACTAATTCGCAAATCTTTGGAAACCGTCCCTTTGTAATTTAGCGAATTTAGATTTGGCCTCTGGCCCAGTTACTCCCCTAAAGTGACCGGTGTCAAATTGGCACCCAACGTGGGGCCCGAGATAGTTCCAATACTTTCAGGTTCTGATGGATATCAGAACGGAACTACTTGCCTGATGTCTCCGACTCCGAAACGAGCTGTCCAACACACTCCTCCAACTTCTGGTGCAGAAAAGAGGAACTTACGGGACTTGCCTTGCCGCAGAGCCAACGTATTATTTCATACGCCACCCACTATTCAGCGTGTTTCACACCGTGAGCATAACCCTGAAATCAGCGTTAGTCGACACAATTCGATTGTGAGTGGTTTGAATAATTTGACTACAACCGACCTTCCCAGCTTCATTCCTCAATTAGGGTTGCAATCGTTAACTAGTCCTTCCTCGGCAAACTTTGTCCCACCAACCGTACAACCGCAGAATCCCCTAGGGGGGGACGTTATTCCAACTATCCCACCTCCGATCTCTGCCATCACTTCCGGGAGTGAAACCTTAAACCCGGTGGCGCCCAATATTTCTATTTCAAACCTTTCCAACATGGAAACTACAAATAACCCTACGGGTTCTCCAGGAACGTCAAGGGGGGGAGAACCGAATCCAGCTAATGACCTTTTAAGTTCTCTCATTGTCACCGCCCCTCCAGCTTCCGAATCTTCGGGCAGCTCTTCTAGTGGACAGACTCCTACCCCCACTTTCCCATTGGCGATGCCTACCGATCTTTCTTTTAATGACTGGTTAAGCCTAATCCGCGCTTTCCAGTCACCTGCTCCACCATTCCCTGAATTTAACGGGTTAGATCACGAAGACCCTCAGAAGTTCCTTGACTCTTGCGAACGCTATTTTCAGGCCGCTCGCACAGACGATGACCAACGCACTCAACTCGTTGGAAAGGGGCTTAGGGGAGAGTCCCAAAAATGGTGGGCAATTTATAAAAACCTCTCGTTCACATGTGATGGTTTTAAAGAACATTTTTTAAATAAATACTCGGGACCTACAGTCATTATGCGACTCCAAGCCTCCCTGTATTCTCAACGACAAGGGGAAAAGGAACCTGTCGCTGTGTTCCTGCAACAGAAATTCCTTTTGACTAAACGGCTTAATACATCGTTTTCTGCAGTCGATCTAACCAATCTTTTGTTAGAATCACTGAAACCGACTCTTCTCCGTCTAGTCCGCCCCACGAATCCGTGCTCATTTCCAGAACTTCTGGAAGCAGCAATTAAAGACGAACAAGACGAAGCTGACTGCGCTGCTCGCAAACCAGCACCGTCCAAAGAAGAGCCACCGCTTAAGCGGGACCTGAGGCCCAACAATCTAAGCCTCAGCGCGTACCAGCGTGTCACTTCTGTCCGGAATATCACTTCCATCGCGACTGTCCCGTTTTCCAAGCTCAACGCAAACAAACACATCCGGAAAACTGGAGAGTTCCGGCGGCCGCGAGTCCCTCAGCGCCCGTCGAACCAGCCTCCCAATCTTAAGTGCGATATATTCGCTCTCGCAGGAGTTACCACGAACTCGAGTCCAAATCGGAAACCGAGAAATTGTGGCCGAAATTGACTCCTGCGCCTCCCACAACTTCGTGAGGCTAGCCATCCTTACAGCCCGCGAACGTTCCCTTCTTAAGCCCGGCCCTACTCAGGCTAAGTTAGCTGCGAACGGAGCAACCGTCAGATACATGGTGCCATTCATCTCTCCCCTCAAATCGGGGACCAAGTTTACCCAGGTACCTTCCTAGCGTGCAGCGATTTACGGGCTGACCTTGTACTGGGTAAAGCTTGGCTTAAGGACCATGATGTCCATCACGAACATCGATCTGATTGCCTCTACCTAGGAAAGGAAAACCGAAGGCAGATTTATCTGACCCCTCTACCAGTGTCTCAATCCGGACCAGGGGAACCTCTGCCTTTCGACTTGTCCTCAGTACCGGCGGAATACCAAGAGCGCTTCCAACAGGTTCTCAAATTGAACGAACCTATCTTTTATAAAGGGGGACCGCTACGGCAAACCTTAGCCACATTTCACGAGATTAGGATAGCCAATCCTCGCCCGTTTCGAGCTGCACCACGTCGTTATTCGGAACCGAAAAAGAAATTTATTGACTCCGAAACCCGAGAAATGTTAGCACAAAAGGTAATCGAGCCGGTCACGACCGACTATAATGCTGCAATTGTTGTGGTACCTAAGGCCGGAGGGGGATATCGCCTTTGTATAGATTATCGTCCGGTAAACGACCAAACTGAGGACGCACCACAATGCTTACCCAGGATTCACGAAATACTGAAACACATAGGAACATCCAAAATCTTTTCCACCTTAGACTTCAAGAGTGGCTACTGGCAAATTCCTATGTCCCCCGAATCCAAAAAATACACCGCCTTCTCCACGCCAGATGGAGGCCAATACCAGTTCCGGCCAATGCCGTTCGGCATCATTCCCGACACTTTCCAAAATCTCATGCGGAAGGTGTTAGGCTCATTTTGGGGAGAGTTCTGTATCGCCTACCTAGACGACATCATCATCTTCTCGGATACTTGGGAAAATGATTTGAGGCATGTAGCCCTAGTTGTGGAGAGAATTCTCACTTTTGGACTCACATGCACCCCAGCCAAGTGCCGTTTTGGACAAGACAGCTTGCCCTATTTAGGTCACGTAGTCACAGCTGACTGTAATGAAGCACAAACGCGTCATATCGATGCTATCCAAAACGCAGCGCCCCCTAAGAACCGGAAACAATTAGCATCTTTCCTGGGAACCTGTAACTGGTTAATGGAATACGTTCCTCGCTATGCTGATTTAACCGCCCCCCTTACTAACCTTTTGTCGCCTAAAAACACTTATAGATGGAAGCAAGAGCATCAAGCTGCATTTGAATCTGTGAAATCGGTTTTCAAACAACCTCAGGTCCTGAGTTGACCTGATCCTAACCTTGCATTCATTCTTCAAGTAGAGACTAGCGACATTGGGATGGGGGCAGTTCTCTACCAAGAAACATCCGAAGGAGAACGAAGAATAGTTTCTTATGCTAGTGCTAAATTTAGCCCAGTAGAAACTCGTTACCCTGCTGATGAACAAAGCTGTCTAACTGTAGTTTGGGCCTTCAAAAAGTATCGCCCATACTTGGAAGACCGTCCGTTCATTTTACGGACAGATAAAAAGTCCCTTACTTGGTTAAACCAAGTAAAAAATCCCAGGCCGAAGTTAACTCGTTGGCACATCCTTCTCGGGGAATTCAACTTTTCCGTTGAACAGACTCCAAAGAAAAATAACGAATTGCCGAACGCCCTGTCCATCGACCCCGATCCTCTAGAACACACTCCAGGGGACGCTGATCTAGAGAGAATGTTAGTTCCACAAGAAGGTAACCAAAATGTACCCACGATCAATGTCATCTATGGACCTACCTTACAAGAAGAGATCTCTGAATCCCAACCTTTCGATACACTCATCAGCCGTCAAATAAGGAAGTGGATATCAATTCAACGCAATGGGCCGATCAATGATCGAGAAAAGGCATTCTACGAAGGAAATAAACTCGACGACACCGGTTTTTGGAAATATTGTCCCAACGCCGGGCACTGGCAACTGCGAGTTCCAGCTGCCCTGAAACAGCGAGTAGTGTGGGAATACCATGATGTCCCCCTAGCTGGACATCCGGGAATAGAAGAAACCACGCGCAGCATCAAAGAACACTTTTCCTGGCCGGGCATGGGCAGGGAAATACGACGCTATGTCTCAAAGTGCCACCTCTGCCTCTGCTCAAAACCCGTGCATCACCGTGTTGCCGTAGGTCAGAAACCAAGAAAACCCCGCTCCGCTTGGGAAACTGTAGCCCTAGATCTCATGGGACCCTACCCCCTAACGACTCGAGGAAATCGTTTCATCCTCGTGGTAACAGATCTATTTACTCGATGGGTAGAAGCTTTCCCTATAAGAAACTCGAACGCATCAACCATCATACAGATCATTGAAGATGAGGTGTTTACTAGATTCGGTTACCCTCACCGAATATTAAGTGATAATGGTTCACAATTTCGAAGCAAACTCTGGGCCGACGCAGGTAACGATTGGGCTTGTACACTGTGGACAACTCCTGAATATCATCCACAAGCTAACCCAACCGAGCGTCGTAACCAAGAAGTCAAAAAGGGATTACGACTCCGTCTACACGATGGAAATCAACGAGTTTGGGACCAACAACTCCCCAAACTACTGTTCGGACTCCGACGGCGTAAAAACGCTGCCACTGGAGTCACACTCGCGCATTTAATTTTCGGGCGTGAGATCCGCCGACCAGGTGAATGGCAGTTACAAACCAACGCGGACCCCGAACAACCGGCCCCAATACAACAACGAGAAGCGGCCGCCTTTCAACATCAAAGTCAGTATCAAAAAAGATAAGCTGGCGTCGACACTGCCCCACCATTTAAAGTTGGAGACTTAGTATATGCTAAAAACACTCGCCTCTCTAACGCAGCAGAGCGTTACAACGCCAGATTGGCTCCAACCCGAACTGGACCGTATCCAGTTTTAGAAATCATCTCACCAGGCGTCCTCTGGATCCAAAAGGAGGACGGTCCACACAAACTCTACGCATCCGAGTTGATCTTAGCTCCAACTCAACAAGAACCATCAGTGCTCTCTATTCCGATCGAAGAAAAGTCGACAGAATCTAAAGGAATGGCGAGTAATCCGGACGGATTACTTACACATGAGGCTGGACAAGCCCAAGCCATTATCCCTTTAAACTCTGCAACACCTAGTTCCACGGTCTCCGACTGCGGGTCGCAACTATCGCCCCAGTCTCGACATAGACCCGCCTCTGCGTTGATCGACGTAAAGGCACACAGCATCACTCTAGGAAGTAGCCGCAAGTGTCCCTCGGATGAGGCGACCGAATCCATCACCAACTCCTTGGATGAGGAGAACTTTTCTGCGCCTGTGACTGGACAAGTCCAGGTGATCAACACTCAACAAATCGCCGATCAATCAGCAGATGCCGAAGAAGATCAACGTGATAACGTCAGCGGACGTTATCCCCGTCGCAAGCGAAACACGGTCCTATACCGTGATGCACGCCCGTATGCGAAGCGTAAGACGTAATATCTAACGTTAACTTAAAACAGTCTATCCTGAATAAGGAAACACAATGTAAATATCCGATAGATAAGACCTCTGAACAACATTATTAGTAAATTTTAATAGCCAAATTTAAAAAAAAATAAATAAATAAATAACCTCATAACCAATATCTTCCCAAAGGGGGGATTTGATACCGTCATATTGACAGTAACGGAAATGCATATGGAGGTAAAATTTGCGCTTACTATAAGCGTACAGTTGCGCTCCCTTATGCATCCCTGGCTTTGGGCGAGCTATTGGCCACGCGCTTTTCCGTGCATTTTCCTCCATTTTCCTTTCCTTGCGCCTCCTTTTCACTCTCACTGCCTTGCGCTTTTCTTTCCATCCTCCAATCACCGCGCGTCAAACCTTTCACCATACTCGTCTCTCTCCTATTCGCTCTCTCTACTTTCTTCGTACGGCCCTTTCCTTTCTCCCACGCGCCGCCTACGCTCTCCATTGCATGAGGCCCTCGCTTTCCCCACTCCAGCGCGCTAGGCTCTCTCGTGCTCGCCTGCCACTTTCTTCAACCTCCTATTTTCCCGATACCTTGCGCGCTTTAATTTTCATTGAAAACCGCGAATAAAAAGGTTGTTCGCGGGTCAAACGTAATTTTTATTATTAATATAGTCTCGCGTTTTTATATTAAACGCGAAACCGCGCTTATATATATGTATATTATGCATGTATGTACATATATATATAATGTATGTATGAGGAGTGTGTGCCATGGGTTATGTATCTCTTCGCGTATTCTGTAGGATAGTAAGTGTGAATGTTTTATTAATGTTATATATAATTATATGATTGATATTATTGTTAATAATAAATTAGAATATTAATTATTAAGTAGGTTAAGAGGGATGTGTGTGAATTTCCGAGAATTGGGAAGATCTCGCGTGAAAACACGCGACTTAATCCTTGACTCGCGGTATTCCGCGGATTCTCGCAGTTTCCGCGGTTTCTCGCGGTATTCCGCGGTTTTCTCGCGGTTTTCGCGGATCAAGAGTAGGGAGTGTACGGACGAAAGGTTGCCCCACTTTTGGAAATTCTCCCACTCTTCACGTTTTGGAAAAGTCACGGTCTTTAAAAGCTGATGCACTGGACCAAAACGTCAGTTCTACTTCGAGCTCACCTAGAGGTTGGTCTTCCTCCTCTGCTCTGCCTACATACCACTATTCTCGACTTAGAAAAAATTCGAAAAGTTATACTTAGAAAAATTCGTGAAATTTATACTTAGAAAAATTCGTGAATCTTGTACTTAGAAAATTTTCGCCAAGTCTGGACTCAGAAAATTTTCGGCTAGTTTGTACTTAGAAAATTTCATGACTATTCGTACTTAGAAATTTTCCGCCACTGGTGGACTTAGCCAAATTTCCACGAGTACTGTACTTAGAAATTTCTCTCCGTGTGACCACTGATTTAAATAAAGACTTTTTCTATCTATCTCCTGTTTTTGTTCATCATACTAACACCGAGTCTCATTCTTCATCATGGTAAGTAAATTTTGCAATTAACTTTTTTGTCTATAACAAAGACTTTTAACTCAGACTACATTCCTCGAGTTGGTTTTCCTCTCGCGGAGCACACAGTACCGAGCTGGTTTTTCTCTCGGCTACACTACACATACACGGTGTCGAGTTGGTTTTCCTCTCACACATCACTACTATATCGAGTTGGTTTTCCTCTCAATAGTAGTATATTGTACGACCTAGTACCGAGCTGGTTTTCCTCTCGGCTACACTACCCATACACGGTGTCGAGCTGGTTTTCCTCTCACACATCACTACTATATCGAGTTGGTTTTCCTCTCAATAGTAGTATATTATACAACATAGTACCGAGCTGGTCTTCCTCTCGGATACATTACACCCACACATTACCTAGCTGGTTTTCCTCTCGGCTACACTACACATACACGGTGTCGAGTTGGTTTTCCTCTCAATAGTAGTATATGGTGCGACATAGCACCGAGCTGGTTTCCCTCTCGGCTGCACTACACATACACGGTGTCGAGTTGGTTATCCTCTCACACATCACTACTATATCGAGTTGGTTTTCCTCTCAATAGTAGTATATTGTGCTATCATTCGTTCTTTTCTCGGTTGTAGGGTAAGAAACGGTCCAACCAGAGGGCGCAGAGAAATAACCTGGTCTGGAAGAAACCATTTTCCGGTTACTACACTGGGGAAACTACAGGGGTACAATTGGAAATCCACGACGCCGAGGTATATAAGGAGTACTGTCGCCGACGCCGTAGCCCCGTAAGTTGGGACGCTCCCCCCTCTACATTACCGCTGCCCGAATTCGGTCAACCATCGGAGGTCACCACCCGTGTTCCAGCGACACCAAGTACGAGCCCGCGTAGGGATAGAGGCATAACTCGCCCATTCCAACGTCAGCCCTGGACGCGCTTTGACTACGTGTCCTGTAATTACCCTAAGCCCAGGGCCGTAGTTGCGCCAACGGTGGCCCAACCAACCACGCCGTCGATCAGTGCGGACATCAAGGCGCGAACTCCTCAGAAGTGTCCGTCACCCCCTCCGGAACTCAGTGCCAGCCCAGAAGCGAACAGCGCTTTCAGCCCCGGGCCTATTAGCCCCATCAGATCACCTCCGACCCCGGTCATTCGGCCGCCCGAAAGTCGAGTTCTGTCGCTCGACTATCTACAGGATAGTGACATCCTTAATTTGGAAACCTCGCCTCTAAGTGAGGACCCTACGTCTCCAGAGGGAACACCAAAGGCCGTGCGCCTCAGGCCAAGTTTTCCCTGTTTGGCCCCGGCCAAACGACGCAAAATCGTGTGCGATTTGCTCACGTTATTTTAAGACAATTTAATTTTAATTCTAATTGTAATTTTAGTCTTAAATAAATTATTTTGTATTTATTTTCCATTTAACTACTTCGTGTCGATTTTAATTATCCTTATCCTAGAACGTGGCTGGTTTTCCTCCTCGTTCAATCCTCCAGTAAACATTCCTAACCTATTCGGATCACATTTATTTAATGCAATCCGCGCCACTAATTCGCAAATCTTTGGAAACCGTCCCTGCGTAATTTAGCGAATTTAGATTTGGCCTTTGGCCCAGTTACTCCCCTAAAGTGACCGGTGTCAATGTTTTCTATTATGTCAATTATGTTCAAGTCATTTTTTATGAAAGTAAAAATAATAAAAAATTCGTTTTCGAGCTAATTTTCCTTATCTCGTCGACGGTCAGATATCTACTCGTTGTATAGTAAGGATATTTTATTTAGTTATTTTTTTTAGAATCCAAACGGACGAAGGTATGGAACAAGGAGTAATGGTTCAGTTAATACAACTCAATCGTTAAAGTATAAAGTAGGAGAAAGGTCATTTGAAAAAAAAATTCGTTTCCGCAATTATTTGAATTAGTTGACAATTATAATAATAGATATTTTAAAAATGATATTCGTAAAGAATTTACATTCGTTTTTAACTATAATTCATGAAATGATTCACATTTGAGGCAAAATTCCTGAAATGTCCGAACAAAAAATTAAAAGTTCTCGAATTTAATCCATACTTTTCTAAAATGTTGTTATTGTTGGTGAAAGTCTAAAAATCAATTATTATTGAATTTAATAAAATAGTTTTTGAATTACAACGTTTTTAATTTTTGACTTGTGAAAAAAAAATTTTTTTCAATGTACAATATTTATAAGTAGAATGCATAAAAGTTAACATATATATAATGATTTTTAAAGCTTTTTTGACGGGCTACACGCTGTTAATAAATTTTTTTTTAAATAACATTTGACCTTGAAATTCAAGGTCAAAATGTTAATTTACGTTTATCTCAAAATCGGATTTTTTAAAATTATTTTTAACTATCTCAATGGAAAGCTTGACTAATTTCCTACAAAACATGTAATTTTCAGAGTGGGATGTTTTAAAGTTTTTGAGATATTAATTAATTAATTAATTAATGTTTATAACAAATCAAATATTTTACAAACGAATAAAGTTACCGTAATTTGGAAGGTAGCAATTGAAACTTAACGTAATTCCGCATCCAACGAGCCCTATATGAAGTATTTTGGATAAGTAGATTGTTAATAAACAATTAGTTAACATTGCAATTGTTTATTAACAATCTACTCATCCAAAATATTTCATATAGGGCTCGTTGGATTCGGAATTACCTTAACTTTCAATTGGTAAGTTCAGAATTACCATAACTTTATTCGTTTGTTAAATATTTGATTTGTTATAAACATTAATTAATTAATTAATTAATATCTCAAAAACTTTAAAACATCCCACTCTGAAAATTACATGTTTTGTACGAAATTAGTCAAGCTTTCCATTGAGATAGTTAAAAATAATTTTAAAAAATCCGATTTTGAGATAAACGTAAATTAACATTTTGACCTTGAATTTCAAGGTCAAATGTTATTTAAAAAAAATTTATTAACAGCGTGAAGCCCGTCAAAAAAGCTTTAAAAATCATTATATATCGGTTAACTTTTATGCATTCTACTTATAAATATTGTACATAGAAAAAAAAATTTTTTTCACAAGTCAAAAATTAAAAACGTTGTAATTCAAAAACTATTTTATTAAATTCAATAATAATTGATTTTTAGACTTTCACCAACAATAACAACATTTTAGAAAAGTATGGATTAAATTCGAGAACTTTTAATTTTTTGTTCGGACATTTCAGGAATTTTGCCTCATTTATTTGTAGCAAAATTTTGATAGTTCTCAATGTGATGATTATTTATTGTTGTTTTTCAAATTTTTAGTTAGGAACCTATAATATTGTACCTAATTTTAAGTCTCATTGAAATCAATTGTTTTTAACTTAATAATTTTAACATTTCTTATTTTAAAACAAAACATCTTCTATTATATTAAGTTAACAAATTTCAGAAAACGACACCGACCCCGTGACCTCGACACCGTCCTTGGAAAATCTATTTTCACTTATTTTCAAATAAATCAAAATACTTTGCCATGTGCATTAAGAAAATCTTACATACTTTTTTTTGTAACATGTTTTTTCAATTTTAACTCGAAAAAGGGTTAGCTTGCATTTGCATCCCAAAAAAGGGTTATTTTGCAATTTTATACAATTTTTGGATATATACCTTTAAAATTACTCTATTTTTCAAAAGTTACATATAAAAGTTTTTTTTCAATTTTTTATGGTTTTTTTAATTGTTTATTGTTATTTTTTAAATTTTTAGTTAGGATCCTATAATATTGTGTCTAATTTTAAGTGTCATTGAAATCAATTATTTTTAACTTAATAATTTTAACATTTCTTATTTTAAAACGAAACATCTTCTAATATATTAAGTTAACAAATTTCCAAAAACGACACCGACCCCGTGACCTCGACACCGTCCTTGGAAAATCTATTTTCACTTATTTTCAAATAAATCAAAATACTTTGCCATATGCATTAAGAAACCCTGGCGGAACTCGAAATCGGAATGTACGCTGAATTCGTTGAACATTCGTTATACATTGGTTAAACATTTAGTTGGAGTGAAAATTGTATAGAAACTGAGTGGAAACTGTGGAAAAGTGTAATTGAACTGAATAATAAAAGTATTTAGTGATAGATTTGTGCTGTATTTGTGATAAATTAACGTGTTATTATTAATTAAATAAAGTTTAAAGTGTAAAATGTTCGCGTAAGTGAGTTTGACAGGCTAGGGAATTTTCTAGTGACATCCAACTTGATAGTCGATAAAGAAGTTGAGCCGCCGACTCTGCACGGTAGGTGGCAGCATTCATACTTTCGCCTTTTTAAAAATTCTCTTTTTCAATTGTAAATAGAAAAATTAATTAATTAATAAGTTATATAGTTTTTATGTTGTCATTTTTTTTACAATTGAATTTTTGAAGATTGTTTAATGAGATAAATTAAACTTGTATAATCGATGCAAATTGTTGATTTTAAAATACTTTTAAATAAATCTTTTTTTTTTAATTACATTTATATTAAAAATAAATAATAATAAAATAAAGAAAGATAATAAAAGTTTTCTTCAATAAAATTATGATTAAATTAATTTAATTGAATTTAATTAAAAAACAACAATTTGCATCGATTATAAAAGTTTAATTTATCTTATTAAACAATCTTCAAAAATTCAAAGGTTATAAAAAATGACAACATAGTAACTATAGAATTTATTAATTAATTATTTTTTTCTACTTACAATTGAAAAAGAGAATTTTTAAAAAGGCGCTGTATTTCTTAATAGATATATATACAAATAGATATATAGGGGGGATTCCATATGAAGTGATCAAGGTGAATAATGTTTTTTCTCCTATCATGCCCAAACATAGGGCATTTTGTAGTACTATTAGATGGTAATTTTTGGTATAAATATTTTTCTATTTTAACCAATATTTTTTAGAAGGGAGGGGGTGGAAGTTTTAGGATACCCTTTACTTTAATAATTTCTATCTCTCACACAATTGAATAAAAAAAATTTGCCAATATCAGTTTTGATAGGTTTTTTTATGCCCTTTTGATTGGTAATATGCATTTTTGAAAAAAGAAATTTTTGACCAAAAAAAATTAAAGTCAAAAATAAATTTGACTTTTTTGGGGTGACAGACCCGATTTTTTTTTTAAACGAAAGCTGAATTTTTTTCCTATAAGGACATATAAACGAAAAAGTGGGACTAGAACGATTAACCTTTGAAAATTAGAGATTTGTAGTTACTTGTACGCTGCGAGCTATTATTGTCATCGCGCTGGGTAGCTCGCAGCGTACAAGTAACTATAAATCTCTAATTTTCAAAGGTTAATCGTTCTAGTCCCACTTTTTCGTTTATATGTCCTTATAGGAAAAAAATTCAGCTTTCGTTTAAAAAAAAAATCGGGTCTGTCACCCCAAAAAAGTCAAATTTATTTTTTACTTTCATTTTTTTTTGGTCATAAAATTTCTTTTTTCAAAAATGCATATTACCAATCAAAAGGGCATAAAAAACCTATCAAAACTGATATTGGCAAAATTTTTTTATTCAATTGTGTGAGAGATAGAAATTATTAAAGTAAAGGGTTTCCTAATCCTATCCTTGATCACTTCATATAGATTCCCCCATAGATATAACTAAGGGAGATTTGTGTCCTCTGCTGTCTTATACCTCCACACGGAGAAGTGTTGTTCCCCTTCTACTCTTTCACGGCTGCGCAGTTGCAGTATTTTACATATTTACCCGCGTAGAAAACAAACATCTCTCTCTATTTAAAAAAATTTATATTCTCTATTTTTGCTCTTACGATTTCAATTTTCAAAGTATGGAAAAAACATGGATGAAAAAAACCAACTGTTAAAGGTGAATTTTGAAGATTAGAAAATTATTTAATATCAATCAAAGATTGATATTTTCTAAAACTCTAAAAGATCTTGGTACTTTAACATACGTTGCCCTTCGAACAAATTATATTGTATAGGTAGTGGATCCCTTCCTTACCTCACAATTATTCAGTGAGTTGGTTGAGACCCCATATTAATCAGAACAATTGGTTAGGAATATTTGAAATAAAAGATCAAACAAATATTTAATTAATTGAATATAAATATATATTGTGTAACAACCCAAATAATACAATATTACAGTATTCTGTATTCTAATACAATTTACGTGTGAATGAATGTATGTGTAAGAATGTTGTGTGTGTAATATGTTAAGAGTCTCTGAACTCTTACGTATATTTACCTCTGGAATTCCTCAGAATGATATCCTTCAAAATAATCGACGTATCTCAATTTCAGTATTAAATTTATTCTTCAATTTATTATAGCTATATTATATTCTCTTTTTCTTAAACAATTATTACAAGAATCTCAAACTCAGTATAAGCTATAAACTTTATTTCTCATTTACTATTTAATTTTCAATCTCATTTTCAAAACTAAGTGATTCTCAAAAACTCATTTGTATATCCTTTAAATCAAATTCAAAATTAAATTCTCTTTTTTCAAAACTACAATTATTCACTCTTTAAAATACTCAAAATTTAATACTCTTTAAATAATCTCACTTCAAAAATCACAACTCGAATTAAAACTCAGTAATAAACTCAAAACGGAAACAACCTCGAAACAAGAGGTTTGTTTCAAAAAGTCTCTTAACTCAGAGACTCAAACTCCAACTCAAAACTCTCAAACTCCAAGCTCCACACTGAGCTCTCTCTCAATCTTCCAAACAATTACTCGGAGACTACACATGGAAGACCTCGATCTTCGTGTGTCAACTGATTTTATTAAGTTGACTTTTGGTGGGGGAAAAGAGTATTTTATTTAACAAATTTATTGTTGTCAATGTTTTTTTATTGCAACCTTGCAATATTGGGGTAGTGTTCCAGTTCAGTTTGAATGGACATACCTTGGATGCAGCAATCTTTATTGCGTCATCCTTTGCTTCTTGAATTAAATTAGTTCACTTAGTTTCTCAATTTTATCATGAATTTTAAATAGGTCTTCTTTAAAATTTAGGTTATTAATTGAAAGTTACTATTTAATATATAATTATTTGGACATCTCTAAGAGATTGTAAAGGCATTTCTTATAATGTTTATAAAGTGTTATTTGTTTGTGTTGCATAATGTGTTCTCTTTTTCAAGTATTGTATTAATGAATTATTAATAATGTTAATAATTTATTAATAAGAAGTTACGAAATTCATACGTAACATCAACTTTTTTCTGTTTTTTCACTTCTGATAATCCAAATAATATTGTTAGGTTACAAACAATTAATTTTGACATTAAAATTTTTTTTTTAAATTACTTGTTTAAAAAAAATAATATTATAAAAAAAATGAAAAAAATAATTATTTTAAAAAAAATATATTTTAAAAATTAAAAATTCTTTTTATAAAATTTTTAAAATATACTTGTGACTAATTTTGAAAAATCTTTGATTTTACAGATCATGTACAACTCTAATTCAATTGAAAAAAATGAAGAAAATAATCTTTCTGCGGAAGGAACTTCCACTGCTGTTGAAATTAATAAGGTAATTTTAATTTAATGTAATCATGTTTTCTATTATGTCAATTATGTTCAAGTCATTTTTTATGAAAGTAAAAATAATACAAAATTCGTTTTCGAGCTAATTTTCCTTATCTCGTCGACGGTCAGATATCTACTCGTTGTATAGTAAGGATATTTTATTTAGTTATTTTTTTTTTAGAATCCAAACGGACGGAGGTATGGAACAAGGAGTAATGGTTCAGTTAATACAACTGAATCGTTAAAGTATAAAGTTCGAGAAAGGTCAAAGGTCATTTGAAAAAAAAATTCGTTTCCGCAATTATTTGAATTAGTTGACAATTTTAATAATAGATATTTTAAAAATGAAATTCGCAAAGAATTTACATAAACGAATCAAGTCTAAAAGTAAATGCAGGATTAACAGATTTCCAATCAAAAATTGTTAAAATTTCTCCAAAATTACATATGAAAAACAACAATGAAATTAATTTTAGTGAATTATTTTCAACTACAATTCATGAAATGATTCAAATTTATTTGTAGCAAAATATCTTACATACTTTTTTTTGTAACATGTTTTTTTAATTTTAACCCGAAAAAGGGTTAGCTTGCATTTTCATCCCAAAAAAGAGTTATTTTGCAATTTTATGCAATTTTTGGATATATACCTTTAAAATTACTCTATTTTTCAAAAGTTACATATAAAATTTTTTTTTCAATTTTTTATGGTTTTTTTAATTGTTTATTGTTATTTTTTAAATTTTTAGTTAGGAACCTATAATATTGTGTCTAATTTTAAGTGTCATTGAAATCAATTATTTTTAACTTAATAATTTTAACATTTCTTATTTTAAAGCGAAACATCTTCTAATATATTAAGTTAACAAATTTCCAAAAACGACACCGACCCCGTGACCTCGACACCGTCCTTGGAAAATCTATTTTCACTTATTTTCAAATAAATCAAAATACTTTGCCATATGCATTAAGAAACCCTGGCGGATCTCGAAATCGGAATGTACGCTGAATTCGTTGTACATTCGTTATACATTGGTTAAACATTTAGTTGGAGTGAAAATTGTATAGAAACTGAGTGGAAACTGTGGAAAAGTGTAATTGAACTGAATAATAAAAGTATTTAGTGATAGATTTGTGCTGTATTTGTGATAAATTAACGTGTTATTATTAATTACAAAAAAGTTTAAAGTGTAAAATGTTCGCGTAAGTGAGTTTCACAGGCTAGGGAATTTTCTAGTGACATCCAACTTGATAGTCGATAAAGAAGTTGAGCCGCCGACTCTGCACGGTAGGTGGCAGCATTCATACTTTCGCCTTTTTAAAAATTCTCTTTTTCAATTGTAAATAGAAAAATTAATTAATTAATAAGTTATATAGTTTCTATGTTGTCATTTTTTTTACAATTGAATTTTTGAAGATTGTTTAATGAGATAAATTAAACTTGTATAATCGATGCAAATTGTTGTTTTTTAATTAAATTCAATTAAATTAATTTAATCATAATTTTAATTAAGAAAACTTTTTTTATCTTTCTTTATTTTATTATTATTCATTTTTAATATAAATGTAATTAAAAGAAAAGATTTATTTAAAAGTATTTTAAAATCAACAATTTGCATCGATTATACAAGTTTAATTTATCTCATTAAACAATCTTCAAAAATTCAATTGTAAAAAAAATGACAACATAAAAACTATATAACTTATTAATTAATTAATTTTTCTATTTACAATTGAAAAAGAGAATTTTTAAAAAGGCGAAAGTATGAATGCTGCCACCTACCGTGCAGAGTCGGCGGCTCAACTTCTTTATCGTCTATCAAGTTGGATGTCACTAGAAAATTCCCTAGCCTGTGAAACTCACTTACGCGAACATTTTACACTTTAAACTTTTTTGTAATTAATAATAACACGTTAATTTATCACAAATACAGCACAAATCTATCACTAAATACTTTTATTATTCAGTTCAATTACACTTTTCCACAGTTTCCACTCAGTTTCTATACAATTTTCACTCCAACTAAATGTTTAACCAATGTATAACGAATGTACAACGAATTCAGCGTACATTCCGATTTCGAGATCCGACAGGTAAACTTGTCAATATGAGCATGCCAGCCATGACAGTTCTGTGGTTGAAAGGCATAACAGCATAACTGACATTTTTATCAAATTTGAGATAACACCAGATTCTAGTACATTAAGTAATGCTTTCCAAAGATTCATAGTTGAAAAATCATTTATGTAACTATTTAAGTAGAAAATGATGAAAAACCTAATCGCATAAGTGCACTTTTGGCAATAGGCGATAGGCATAAGCGCATAACTGCATGCAGAATAAAAAAACAATTGACGTAATCTACAAAATTAAAGTAATATTTTAAAATAAAAATATTATTTATTTATTTATTATTTATTTTTATCTTGTAATAAGGAATTTCAGAAAAAATAAAATTTTTTATTAGTTTGACTAATTTTTCGATTTTCTCTTTTCATTAATTCTTTTGAATCACAGGTATCTTCATTCTTCTCAATATCTTCACAAAAAATATTAAATTTGAGAAATTACGAAATAGTAAACATAAAACCTAACCAATTTTATAACCAATTTTTAAAAAATATTCGTTTGATTTTTTTCATAGATACAATAAACATAAATAATAATTTTATTCTTTTGCCTTCATTATAATCATCTCCTTCAGATATATTTGTTTCAGACTCAGATTCGTACGTCGCTATTAAATCCATTTTGACAATTTATTATGACATGAAAAATAGAGTGAAGTTGGTTACATATTTAAATTTTAACAGCATACACACATAACTGCAAAAAAACTTTCAATTTGACTAAGAGTATATTAAATTTCATATGAATTCGTGCGTTTTATAAAATGTGATAAACGTATTTTAAAAATACATTAAATAATGAGACTAAATGCCGAATACCAAATACATCCGTTGATTTTCTGATTTGACAGAGCTAAATGAATATTAAAACTCATTTTTCTCAAAATCATGACAAATGCAGTTGTGCTGTTATGCCTTTCAACCATAGAGTTATACTTTGATACCAATTCAGGTATCAAAAAATGATCCCATATTCTGGATCATTTCTTGAAAATGATCCAAATATTTGGATTAATTTGATACCTTATATCGAATCAAAAACGTTGCATGAGTTGATCTTAATTATTGTATCAATTTGATACACATAAGAAAACTGTGTACTTGAGTATTAAATGAATATTTTAGAATAATTTTTCAAAAATTACAAGCTAAAACTGAGATATAGCTATAAAACTGGTTTTTGGGGTTAAAAAATAGAAATAACTATTATTGTAACCAATTGCTTTCAAACTTAATTTAGGGGAATTTTTAGGATCTGTGATTAAGATTTTCACGTCAAAATAATATATATCAAAATTGCAAATTCATAGTCTCTGGTTCAAAAATTTGAGAATCAAAAAGTCGAATAATAAGTAATTGTAATTATTAAATTTATGCGTCTCAAATGATTTTGTTTGTACAAATCTGTAATTATAAATTACAGATTTGTACCTACACAGAAGCAAAAATTCGTCGAATATTATTGAAGAGCCATAGAAAATGCAGTATTTTATCGTTTATAATCATAGTATTCTTTTTTGAGTGTCTGTATTTTTGTGATCGAATATTCGATTAGATTTTTGTGCTGTGTGGGTAAAATGTATGATTGGTTACCTCTACGTGGTGTATCTTGGAAACAATATCATTGAAATGTTTAAATTTAATAAAAAAATTTAATTTGGTATAATTAAGTTTAAATCGGAATTTAAGTTTGAGGAAGATATAAGTTTTTATTGACTTTAGTTAAATAACAATAAAATATTTATATAATTTGTAACCAATGTAAATGTATTCTGAGCAATTTACAGATGGTCCTAGTAAAAATACTATGTAAATATTAATACCTTTAGTACAAAAATACTATAAGTCAGATCGACAGCTAGTTATATACACGGAGAGAAAAAACGAGCCTTTACAGCATGGACCTATGTATGCTCTCTTCGTACGCGCCTCTATCGTCCATCTTCGGTACCATCTCTTGCTGTAGTAGCTCGGCTCCTTACTATTTTAGTACGGGCAAGTGAAAATATAGTATAAGGTCGTACCGAAGATGGACGGTAGAGGCGCGTACGAAGAGAGCATATATAGGTCCATGCTGTAAAGGCTCGTTTTTTCTCTCCGTGTATGAGACATTTCATATGAGAATACAGGATCATGTCTCGGATTTTTCTCAAAATTCGGTAAATTGTAGTGATAGTGGTGCTAAATAAGTGTCAGTTATATGTGTGTCAATTGTAATTTCAATAAATCGCATTCGGAATAAGTATTCACGTCTTAAAAATTATTTATTAATCAGAAAGTAGAGTTTTTACAATTAATTCACAATACAAATAATTATCCCAAAAAATATTTTAAAAGAATGACTAATTATGTAATTGTAAAATTTAAGTCAGAAATGTTTATTTATTTACAAAAATCTATAAATGTTACGATTGTTGGAAAAATCTTTTGAATGTTTATAATAAAAATACTTATTACGAAAACTATATTTTAAGTAACTGACTAACTATGCACTTATAGAATATAATTCAGAAAATGTTTATTTGTACTTACTAAAATCTAGAAATTGTTCCCAAAACCTTTAAAAGTTTATTTTATAATAAATGATTAATAAATAATAGTAAATCATATATTGGCAATAATTATTTTATTTCTTACGCGTAAAATCATTTGCTTTAACTGAAACAACTAAAAAATCTGAGCGGCACAACCGACCCCGGCGTCGGCACAACTATCCCCAGCGTGGAGTTCAACGTGCCGTGTTGCCTCGCTGCACATAATCATATTTTACAAAAAAAACTGTTCAAAATTATCAAAAAATTATAATGGATTTAAAAACTACATTAAATTTTAAAATAGATAGACTATAGATTAAAACAAAAATCACTCATTTTACTAGCACTTTATTTAGTTTTCTCAAAATCGGCACTTTCAGCCCCGGTCTCCCCTACTTAATATTCTTTTTTTGACGCAGAATTAGATGATCTTCTAAATAAAAAATGAATTGATGATTTAACTTCATTTCTTCAAATGTTATTAATTATTTAAATAATTTTTATTATTAATTATTAATTTAAAACTCGCTTATCCAAAATAGTTCAAATAGAGCTCGTTGGATGCAGATTTCGATAAACATTGGAATGGTATTTTTAAAATTATTCTAATTTTATTTGTTCGTAAAATATTTCAATTTTTATTACGTTTTATTAGTTAATTAATTATATCGAAAACAAAAAATAATGACATCTCAAAAATTTTACCATCGATTTATTATGACTTAAACAATATTCATGATTTTTTTTGCGCTTAAAAATGAGAGAGAACATGTTTAAAAATTATAAACAAATTTTATTTTTTATACAAATTGTTTAAAAATTGATATTTTTTATAAAAATAATTTTTTTCTAAAAGTTTAAGGTCTTTTGCGTAAAAACCATTCTCAACATTTCTCTCTATTTTTAGTAGGGAAAAAGTTATAATTAAAGCAATAAAATATTGCGCTAATTTGTTATTGTAAATGTCTCGAAAAATATTAAAAATTTCAAATTCAAAGTTTGTACACTAATTTAGTACCACTATCACTACAATTTACCGAATTTTGACAAAAATCCAATATTATTGAAATTCTATGTTATATAATATTCAAATATTAAAAAAATTGATGTTGGCATAAAAATTGACAAAATTACATTGCAAGGCATTATTAATGAAAAAAAATTCAAACATAAATCTTACAACAAACATTGAATGATATTTGTGACTGAAGTATTACAGAACATTTGTAGTTTTGACATAATGTTATAATTGTAGAACAGATAGTCATTAATAATTTCTAGAATAAGACAAGCATTCTGTTCTAGAAATGTCATGTAATAGTCTTTCAGCACAGTTCTAGAGCAGAAACGGAACAAAATATCTAGAACATTTGTGACATCTATGTTTTAGAACTCTTATAGAATATTTTTTTACAGAATAATTTAAGAACAAATTTCCGGATTTATTCTATAACAAAAAGAGAATATTGTTCTAGAAAGGTGACATAATATTGTTATATCACAATTCTAGAACAAAAAATAGGAAAAGAACTAGGCGCAATTGCGCCTACATCTAGGGTTTCGTGGCGCTTTAAATTTTAATGTCAACTACTGGGACATGTCAACTATAGGGACATGTCAACTATAGGGACATGTCAACTATAGGGACATGTCAACTATATGGACATGTCAACTATTGGGACATGTCAACTATTGGGACATGTCAATTACTGAGACAGGTCAACTACTGGGACATGTCAATTATAGGGGCATGTTAACTAATGGGACATGTAATGTCCATTCATGTAATGTCCATTCGGGAAAATGTCCATTCAGTAAATGGAGATTTGGGATCTGTGGGGCCCCAAAATTTGAATTTGGGATCTGTGGTGCCCCAAAATTCGAATTTGGAAGCTATGTTTGCCCAAAATTGAATTTGGGATCTGTGGTGCCCCAAAATTCGAATTTGGAAGCTATGTTTGCCCAAAATTCGAATTTGGGATCTGTGGTGTCCCAAAAGTTTAATTTGGGATCTGTGGGGCCCCAAAATTTTAATTTGGGATCTGTGCCCTAAAATTTGATTTTGGGAGCTGTGGTGCCCCAAAATATACTACGGCCAGACGGACGCCAAAGTGAAACTATAAGGCTTTCGGCCATGGGCCACGAAACCCTAAAAAGTACAAAATTTCCAGAACATTTGTGACTTAAATGTTCTATAACACTTATGGAACTTATATCTAATTGTAAGAACTGTTCTGGAACAAAAAAATAGAACAGTTATGTAACATATTAGGAAGATTGTTCTAGAACAATGTTCTTCAATTTTAATAGAACAATTATAGAACGTGTTTGGTGGTATATTACTGATTTTAATATACAATAATTAATAATGATTGTATAAACATATAATTTTATTATAATAATTATAATAATATTTAATATCATGATAATTTATGATATGACCCTGGCGGATTCGATTTGCGTAATGTCTACTTAACTAAGTGGACTTTAGGTAGACATTAGGTAAACATGTAAAAAAACGTATAGAAAAGCTATTAATCGACTTATTATGATAAAAAAAAGTTGATAAAAGGGTAAATGAATGTTTATAGAGTAAATTCGTACAAAATTTGTAATTAATAAAGCATTAAATAATTAATAATGAATGGAAATGTGCGCGAGGTACCTGATCAGTTCAGCTGTACAATTATTTTCGTGCTATTTTCATGAAAAGAATATAAATTAACGGCAAAAACAATTGATATTTATAAAAAAAGTGTAAAATTGATTTAATTTGAGTGTTTGCAATACGAATTATTAAATAATAATAAAGTTTTTATCAAATGTGAATAGTGTTGTGAAAACCTTTGAAAACTAATGAGTTACTATATTACCGATCGCATATGATAATAAAAAGTTCTCGATGAGTGTAACAAAAAAGCTGCAATCATGTCCGTAATTTTTGACGAGAAACAATTATGAAATCAATAATTATTTGTATAACTTTATTCTGCATTTTAAAATTCATTTTTTATTTTCTTTCAAAGCAAAAGCTTGGAAGAAAACATGCTCGCACTGTATTGTAAAAACTGGTGGCGCCATCTCTGGCAATCTCAGAAATTATGTACTTGGTTAAATTGGAGCTTTTTTGTTACACTCATCGAGAACTTTTTATTATCATATGCGATCGGTAATGTAGTAACTCATTAGTTTTCACAGGTTTTCACAACACTATTCACATTTGATTAAAACTTAATTATTATTTAATAATTCCTATTGCAAACACTCAAATTAAATCAATTTTACACTTTTTTATAAATATCAATTGTTTTTGCCGTTAATTTATATTCTTTTCATGAAAATAGCACGAAAATAATTGTACAGCTGAACTGATCAGGTACCTCGCGCACATTTCCATTCATTATTAATTATTTAATGCTTTATTAATTACAAATTTTGTACGAATTTACTCTATAAACATTCATTTACCCTTTTATCAACTTTTTTTTATCATAATAAGTCGATTAATAGCTTTTCTATACGTTTTTTTACATGTTTACCTAATGTCTACCTAAAGTCCACTTAGTTAAGTAGACATTACGCAAATCGAATCCGCCAGGGGATATATTATTAAATAACACATAACATTAATAAAATAACAAAATACATAAAAATAATAAAACAAATTGTAATGGAATCCGATAAATTTAAAAAAAACATTCCGCTATATTGGATCTGTCAATATAGCGGATCCATTTTGAAAAATAACTTCAGATTCGTAATCAAAGACCTTAAAAACCCCCCAGTAAGAATTAGGGGACGTAGGGGCAAAACGGGATAGTTGCCTTTATTCGCACATTAATGGACCAATAATGGTCGTATTGCACATAATGTGGAACCAATATGACAGTTTTCAGGTGGTAAAAACATTGAACGATTATACCACGTTTTTTCTTTTTACCACGTTGTTTTATGAAAAAAACTGTTTTTGGTGATTTTCTTCTAACTTATCCATCTTGTTCAGAACGTGTTTATTTTAAAAATAACAGCATTTTATATAACATTTTTTGTTTTTCATAAGTGTCACTGACTACTCTAGCAGGTAAACATTTGTTTAATTGTTTGTTGAATCATACTTTTTATTGGTTAACTTTTTAGTGTCATCTCGCATGAGGGGGCAAAATGGGATATGGAGTTTATTTTATCATATAATTAAAAGCATATTATTGTAAGTACAATAGTTACCCAGATAACAATAATGCGCGCATTTAAGATCGCACTTAGTAATTCTCCTATGGTGCATGCAAAAGCAGTATGCTGATGCGACGCATGCGCTTACAGTCGCATTCATGCTAGCAAGAAGTTCTCTTTATGCCTTCACGTATGCGATCTCCTACAATGCATTTGAAATGCGCCTTCAATGAACTCACACAGTATGCGAATTACAATAAAAATTATTTAATTTAAATAGCTTAAAACATGCGTAATATTATGTTAAGATGAAAATTCTCTCTTGAAAACATAATTAATAAAAGTTAATAAGAAAGTAATTATTACTCTCTAAATCTGAATTAGTGAAATACTACTAACAAATAGTAAAATTTGACTAATATTAGTGGAAGACTATGCATATGCATCAACATGCAACTATGAGATCACTGAGTGCGAATTAATTAGCACGTATGCGACTCCTTATGTTTGCACACATTTTCTGTCCCTCAAATCATTTTGGAAAAAAGGTTAAGATGCAACCTTCACTTTTAAAGATTGCAAGCAATAATAGGTTGATTTTTTGTAAACCCCAGCTTGCTTCTTAGGGTATCCCATTTTGCCCCCCGAAAAGGCAAAATGGAGATATGTGATTATTATTCCAATAAATAATAAAATATGGATATAATAATGTTAGTTTAATTGAACTTCAAACCTTAGCTATCCCATTTTCCCCTACGTCCCCTATTAGTCGAATCCGATAAATTTTTAAAAAATATTCCGTCATTTTTAATTTTTGAAAACTAACTTCATATTCGTAATCAGCGACCCCAAACACCTCCGAGTAAATAATTTCAACTGAATTTGAGCATTTTTTTTAAATTTCTTACACGAGATTGTTATATTATAAAAAAATTGACTTTTGGTCGACTTTTTTTATCCGCCATCTTGAATTTTAAGCAAATAAACTTCACCATCTGAAAGCTTGAACATTTTGGACGCGATATTTCAAGGTTGTAAGAACTTCTTCGGAGTCAATACCTTCGAAAGAAATTCATTTTCGAAAAAAAAATTCAAAAAACAACGGTTTTTCCAATAAAATTGCCGTAACTGTTTGGGTTTTTTTTTAAATTTTGAATACAGATTCTGAAAGAGCAATGTCCAACACATAAGAAATAGCTCTCATGGATTTTTTAAACCCCTGGTCGACGAGGAAATTACGATATAAAATTATCTCTAAAAAGTATCCGACGCCCATCCCCCGCCAAGATTTCTGTAAAATATGAACAAAACAGTACCTAAAGCGGCCGAAGGCCGCGTTATCATGTTACCTGAACTGGTGCTAATGATTCCATCCAACTTTGTCCGCAGAATATTTTAGGCCATATCCGACCACTCCCACCAAGGTTTCTTTAAAATATAAACAGAGCACTACCTTACGCGGCCGAAAGTAACGTTCATCAGGTTACGTGAAATACTGCTGTGGATACCACCCGACTTTGTCCGCACTATTTTTTCATCATTTTTAGGGTTTCGTACACGGTTCGGAACCCTATTAATATCGGTTTTTTTGAAATTGTGAACCCCCCCCCCCGCTAGGGGCCACATAAATTTATCTGGAACCTGATTGGAATTGATTATCACAGCGTTGTCAAGGAAAAACCATGAATTTTTACGAAAAATGCCTAAAAATTACTATGTACCCCTCCCCCCTAGCGGCCATAACTTTTAACATAAAGAGCTCAAATTTGGTACACTTACGTATTTTTACGTGAAAATTACAGGAAAAATATAGCGAACTTGTTTCGGATCAATTTACATAGCGTTGTCAAGGAAAAATAAAAAAATTTGGGAAAAAATGGTTTTAACTCCCTAGCGCACACAATATTCAACCCAGACTGTTCATATTTGCTGTATAAATGTATTTTTGCGTGAAAATAACAGGGTAAAAATGTAAGCAAGATTGGAGTTGATGATCAATTTTTATCAAATTTTTAAAGAAAAATGATAATTTTAGGGAAAAAATGTATTCTTCCGCCAAAAACGAAAAAATTTTATCTAAAGTGATTTAAATTTATAGACATATTTTTACGTGTTGATTACAAAAAAAATATAGCGAGGACGATTAGAGTTGATTTTTCTGGAGCTGTCAAGAAAAAACTGATTATTTTAGAAAAATTCATGAATTTTTTCCCAATAATGAAGAAAATTTTATCTAAAGGGCTTAAAATTTATTTATTTTCACGTGTTTTTATTTGTTGATTATAGAAATAATTTAACAAACATTAGAAGAAGTTGTTTTAATTAAGTTTTTTTCGAAAAAGAAATTTTTTTTGAAAAAGTGGACTTGTGCCATAAATTTTTTATTTGTTTCTCTGTTCCATTTATTTTGTTCAATTTTTTTTCTTATTCCTATTTTTTCTTTTTGCTTACCCATGGAGGAAGCTTTGTAGTCCTTTCGTTTGTAAAAATTTTCAAAGTGTCGGAAACAAATTTTTCTCTATATAGGTAGAAACAAGTTATATGAGATCCTGATCAAATGTCCGGATGTATGTATGTGTAGTTTTTGACCTCCTGAACAAAAAATGTAAATGGCAAAATTCCAAAAAATGGACAGATATTTTAAAAATTAAGGTTTAAGTTTAAAAAATAGTGTTAAAAGCGAAAAAAATTCAAAAATGAGTTTTTAAAAACTGTCATCGAATTCGTAATCAGCTACCCCGAAAACCCCCGAGTAACGAGATTCAAGGGAATTCAATGTATTTAAAAAAAATCGTCGGCCATTTTGGATCCGCCATTTTGTATTTTCAAAAATTGACATCAAATTCGTAATCAGCGACCCCGAAAACCTCCGAGTAACGAGTTTTAAGAAAGTTTATTTAGTTCTTTTGGTTTTACTCATTTTTTAATTTTTTTCACTTTTAACACTACTTTTAAAACTTAAACATCAATTTTTAAAATATCTATCCATTTTTTGGAATTTTGCCATTTACATTTTTTGTTCAGGAGGTCAAAAACTACAAAATTACAAAGTTGCGGAAAATTTAACCAGACCCAAATTCCCATGTAAATGGTGCGGAGTTCTTTGTTACCAAAAAAATTAGGAATTTTTTTTGGTTCTACATCCTACCCAGGAAAGTAGTTGCCCTATTGAAAAAAAACACGTATAATTGTACGTATAATAATACGTATTATTATACGTATAATTATACGTATAATTATACGCATAATTATACGTATAATTATACGTATAATAAGACATA
The DNA here is from genome assembly GCF_019393585.1 of Leptopilina boulardi. NCBI lineage: Eukaryota > Metazoa > Arthropoda > Insecta > Hymenoptera > Figitidae > Leptopilina > Leptopilina boulardi. The sequence continues at coordinate 542,587 of NW_026137909.1, read as the reverse complement.
CGAATTTGAAACAAGAATTATACGTATAATTATACGTATAATAATACGTATAATTAATTATACGTATAATAATACGTATAATTATACGTATTATTATACGTATAATTATAATTCTATTAAAAATAGAATAATAGAATAGAATAATAATAGAATAATTAGTAGCAAAATTGCGCTGAAAATTTTTAGAAATTTTAAAATGCAAATTAAATTTCACGAAAAAAAATATCGTCTAATGTCAATTCAAGCAGTCACCCATCCAAGTACTAACCGCGTCCAACGTTGCTTAACTTCCGTGATCTGATGAGAACTTGTTCCTTCGCCTTGGTGTTTCCGCTGTCTTGTCTTGATTAATAACTTTGTCGTATAAGTATCACTAAAAGTGAGGTGCGATACAATACTTATACGACAAAGTTATTAATCAAGACAAGACAGCGGAAACACCAAGGCGAAAGAACAAGTTCTCATCAGATCACGGAAGTTAAGCAACGTTGGACGCGGTTAGTACTTGGATGGGTGACTGCTTGAATTGACATTCGACGATATTTTTTTTCGTGAAATTTAATTTGCATTTTAAAATTTCTAAAAATTTCCAGCGCAATTTTGCTACTAATTATTCTATTCTATTATTCTATTTTTAATAGAATTATAATTATACGTATAATAATACGTATAATTATATGTATTATTATATGTATTATTATACGTATAATTATACGTATTATTATACGTATAATTATACGTATAATTATACATATAATAATACATATAATTATACGTGTCTATATTTTATAATATTTAGGTATATATTAATAAACAAAAATATATCCCTATTGAAAAAAAAAAAAAAAAAATTATACGTATTATTATACGTATTATTATACGTATAATTATACGTATAATTCTTGTTTCAAATTCGTATGTCTTATTATACGTATAATTATACGTATAATAATACGTATAATTATACGTATAATAATACATATAATAATACATATAATTATACGTATTATTATACATATTATTATACATATTATTATACGTATAATTATACGTGTTTTTTTTCAATAGGGTGGTTAGATTTTTTTCGGAGAGCCTATAAATAGTCTTTAATTATTTTGCCGAAACTATTAGAATTATTAAAATTTAAATAGATATTTTTATGATCTGCTAGGAAGGGCAACTCATTTACCCCTTACTAAGGCCTGAGAGTAGTTTGTCGCATGTTTAGTCCTTAATAAGAGCTCAAGGTGGTTAGGAGGACTTTATTCTGGGAGCCTTTAATTGGCCTTTAATAATTCTGCTGTGATAATTAGGATTTTTTGAAATTGAAATGATAAGTTAGTGTTCTGCTGGGAAGAGTTGGTAGTTTAGCCCTTAATAAGGGCTCAGGGTAATTTTTGGACTTTGTTCTGGGAGCCTTTAATTAGCCTTTAATTAATTTGCTAAGAAAATGAGAATTTTTTGGAATTTAATTGATAAGGAAGTGTTCTGCTAGGAAGAGTTGGTAGTTTAGCCCTTAATAAGGGCTCAATTTAGTTTTTTTGACTTTGTTCTGTGAGCCTTTAAATAACTTTTAATTAATTTGATTTAATAATCAGAATTTTTGAGTTTTTAAATGATTTGATAGTGTTCTGATGCAAAGGGCTGCTCGTGCAACCCTTATTAAGGGCTTAAAGTAGTTGGTTATTTTATTTTGGTGAGCCTTTAAATAATCTGTATTCAAAACAGTGAATTCATTCTTTTGCTTCCTCGTGGAGGAAGCTTTGTAATCCTTTCGTTTGTAAAAATTTTCAAAGTGTCGGAAACAAATTTTTCTCTATATAGAAAGATGTTATATGAGATCCTGATCAATTGTCCGGATGTATGTATGTGTGTGGATCCCTTTTTTGTTTAGAAGATAACTTTAACAGGTTTTAATGGATTTAGATAAAATTTGGTAGGCTCATTGATCATAACGTATTCTTTACGTAAAGACAAATCGATCAGTATATATAAAGTATAGTTTTAATTTAAATTTAAAGAATTAATGAAAGTTAAAAAATCAAAAATTCACATTTTGGCTATAAAATTTTGTGATTATTTAAATTTAAGTTTATAGATGAAATAATTGTATTCCTTACATGAAAACGAATCGATTGGTATATATAACCCTTCTAGAAAAAATCGATTGAAAACGATTGAAAATAATAGGAAAGAAATTTCTATTGTCCCCAATCGTGTTTCTTAATCGTGTTCTTACAATTGAAGACGATTGACTTTCTTATCATATTCAATAGTTTTCAATCGTTTTCAATCGTGTTCTATAGATTGTATTCCATGCACTATTGCTTGGTGGGAGTTTTTGAAAATTTTAAAAAATGCAACTAATTAAACAGTCTAGAAATATATAATTATTTCAAAGATTATTTTCCGAACTAAAAAATTAAAATATTTATCAATGTATTGGTCACCACAGAAGAAAATCATATATTTTATCAAAAATTAATTAAAAGTTATTTTTTAATTTATCTTTGAATGAAGCTGCACAAGACGAAATGTTTCTTGTTTATAATTTATCGAAAAAATGTTTAAAAAATAATTTTTGACAGATACATCAAGTATTGTTTTAAATTGAATTACTGAATTTTTTTTTAATTTCAGTCAATATTGAATTTTTTTAAATAATTGAATATTGGAAGATCTACAATAATTATAAGATTCATTAGAAATAATTAAAATTCAGGTGATTTTAAATTGAAAATTTTGAAAATATTTTAATGAATGAAAAACTTTATATACAAATGTAACGGGTTTAACATACGTTTCTAGCACGAAAAAAGTTTGTAAAGAATTTTAATTTAAAATTTTTAGAAAAAATTGATATTTCGAAGAGTTGCAATCAAAGTTTTTAATACAAATTTTTTTTTAAATTTATGATAAAATTTGCAAAAAGTATTAGTTAAAATTTTTTATAAATAAAATAATTATAGAATTTAATATAGAAGTAATTCAATTTTGGAAGACTTTGTATTGAAAGTTTTGACTTATTAATTTTAAATAATTGAAATTTTGTATTGAAAAATTTGAAAACAATTGAACTTTTTAAAGAATTTGATTACAATTTTTGAAAATATTTCATTGAAAAATTATGGTTTTTTGTTGTTGAAAAGAGTTTAGGTGAACTTTGAACAAAATTTATACTGAATAAATTTTTTGCTAAATTTTTTTGAAAAGCTGCTAGACACCTAAAGTTTAGAAAAACTAAAAATTTTGTTCTAAAAAAAATTAAAAACTGAAATTATTTTAAAATGTAAGAAATAGAATTTTTTCTTATATTTATTTTTATATGTACCTAATTATTTATTTAATTTCAGTTTATATGTATTTTTTTACGTACCCATTTATTTATTTTTATTTTTTTGAGGTTATGTATTAACAACTCAAAGATTGTCATATTTAATTTGTTCATATATAGGATAAGTAAACATATTGACATTATCCATATCATTAGAAATTTTACTTTAGATTTTAAATATTTGACACATATGCACGAACAGAACAAACTATATATTACAAAAGACTTATAAGAAAAACATCTTTCCTGTTTGATTCAACACTTTTCTTATTCTTGTAATTAACTATTTGCGCATGTGCGTATATCGTTCTCCCGATAGCACCCGATTGAAAACAATTAAAAAAGTTTAACTTATTTTACACGATTGAAAACAATTCGAATCAATTGAAAAAATATATACTCAAATTAAAAACAATTCAAAACGATTAAAAAATTTTTGTACTTAATCGTTCTGAATCGTGTTTAATTGATTTTTTCTAGAAGGGAAAAATTAAATTTGAGGTAAATTTAATAAATTAATGAAAGTTAAAAAATAGAAAATACACATTTTAGCTGAAAAATTTTATATTTATTTAAATTCAAGTTTAAATATAAAATAATTGTAATCCTTGCATTAAAACGAATCGACATAATTGTAAATAATTATAAATTATATATTATTTTTCATTAATATTTAGAAATTTCGATTAAAATATGAATTTTTGATTTTTTAACTTCCATTAATTTCTTAAATTTTACTCAAATGTATAGGTACTCTAATGTTTATATTATTATATTATTTTTTTATGTTTATTTCAATGTTAATGCTTTCTTCACGAGGAAGCAAATTATTTTGCTGATCGTAAAGAGGAAGCAAAATATTCATGTAATGAACATCTGAATTTACAACTTGTTTTATATATTTTAGATATGATGGTCCTTATAGTCCGGTTGGTGTCTGCTGAGTTTGCTCTGCTAACTTTATTGACATCATCAAAATACGTTAGTATACTAATATGTACCAAATTTCAATATAGTTATGATGTGCACTGGTTCTCTATCATTTGTTATGACTTTTATGGTTTTTTGGATTTTTCTTGAAAAATAATCACTTTTGATAAAAAAAATGTATAAGATATAAAATGTGTGGTTTTTTAAGATCTACAACTTTTATCTAAAAATTTTTTCTAAATTTTGCGTTTTTTACGAGTTAACCGCAAAAAACTATGATTTTTTTTATAGTTTTTATCATTATTTGTTCAGATGATTGAGAATTAATAAATTAAATAAATCATTAATTTTTAATTAATAAATCAATTAATTATGCAAATAATTTTGGAATAAAATTTTTGTTATTTTCATATTTTTTACATATAAAATATTTTCTTATTTAAAGCAATCAATTTGAAATGGCTTAAGAGATTCATAATGCATACATTTGTTTATATACTTATATTACATTTGTTAGAAAAATAAAATATATGATTAAACGCTGCCACATTTAGTTTCGCTATAAACATTTCTATATATTGAGAGGAAAATATATCTTCATTTTTTCTTCATTAATGAAATACTTTTTAAAACAAAAAGGTAAAAAAATTCGAAACATTCATGGAACAAAATCACTTTCGCTTTGCACGACTAAAAAGAATATGGTTTTACGTTCGTTTTCTAAACAAATCATTGTTTAATTTCACCTCTAAAATAACCGGACTTCATTTTTATTAAGAAAGAACGAGTGCGACTTTCTCTAATAAAAATAAAGAAACCAAGATGAGATCTTTTTTATAGAGAGTAAAATCCGACTACAATTTAGGATACTCTCGTTTATTACTGTCACTCATACATCAGAAATATTTATTATGTGAAATCGATTAAAAATAAAAAAGTGAAAACTATTTTTTTATTTCGTTATCTATTTCTTTTTATTAAATATATTATTTAACATATTAATCTTTATTTTATTAAAAATGTTAATGTTGATAAAATATGCTTTTAATTTCTTCATTTGTTTATATTTTTTTCAAGGAAATTTCACTATTTTTTTTAATTTATAAAAGAACTAATGGATTTCATTAGTAGACTTTTATTGCACTTCAATTTGTAAGTGAAAAAAAACTTGTACTTTATACATTGCTTCTAACCTCGGCATATTTTTATTTATTCATTTTTTAATTAAACTGCAACATTTGCAATGAAATCTTTAAGCAGGATTTATAATGAACAATGAAAATTAATAAATACAAGTAACGATGATTTTATGTATTCTTTTAAGTTGTTGCTCTGGTGATTATTGCGGATACAAAATCAAAAATGTTGAAAGTCATGACACTTTCATATGACCGTTGAAAATCCATGGTCAACAATTACATGTAAAGATGATTTTATTACTTGGTCGTTTTTAAGAAAGGTATAGGTACAGCAAAATTAACAATCACTCCCGAGTTTTTTTTACATTTACAAAATTAATCAATAAAAATAATACAAAATTTACCAATGAAAAGAAGGTTAAAATATTTAAATCACATAAAATTATGACAGTTCATTGCGAAAGTCAATATCACATCATTTACTATTTAAAACTAATCATATTCAGTGATTTTCCTGAATTTTTATTTCATCAAATTATAATATTACAGAAATTACATTTAACCGAATTTCTATATTACAGAATTTGTTACACTTAAACTATTTTTCAATTTACAGACTTTTTGTTACATGGAATTTGACAGAATTATTATTTGCTCAAATTTTCATTACAGAAAGAATATTTGAAAGCATTCTTTTCTAATCGATTTTAATTTGTTCGAATTTACATTTTACAAAATTCTTAAAACGCCGAATTTTAATTGATCCGAATAAACATCTTTCAAAAAAATTTTGGCGATAATTTTAAAATTAACTAATGAAAAATTTTCGAAAATCGTGATTTTTGGATTCCTGATGTTAAAAAAATGTAAAGATATGACAAAAAGTCAAATTTGAAAATTTTCGATATTACTCTCTAAATTTGAATCAGTGAAAAAGTCACTGGTCTCAAATCAGTCGCTAAATTCTAGCTATTTGAATCAGTAACATTTCACTGATTTTCAGTCAAAGTAATTGATTCTCCAGTGAAATGTCACTAACTGTCAGTGAAAACCACTGATTCAAATAGCTAGAATTTAGCGACTGATTTGAGACCAGTGACTTTTTCACTGATTCATATTTAGAGAGTATACATATTAAATACAATAATTTAAAATTTTGAATTTTTAAAATGTCAATAACTACTTAATTATTCTTAATAACTAAATAATAAAAAATAAATAAAAGAAATTTAAAATTAATAAACAAATAGGTAAATAAAAACTTGGTGTATTAAAAAAAGCTTCCTGTTTTTTCTTCTCAAAAATACTGGTTTAAAAAAAATTTGAAAGGTGACTGCTCAATCTCACATGAAATTTTCCATAGTCTAAAAAATGTACTCACGTAATTCTGCACAAGCCAGTCTTGTAATTGTAGCCAAGAAACTGAAATAAAACAAAAGTTTTATTTACATATAAATGAATTATTCAATCAAACCATTCAATTATTAACAAACTAATATTTATAATAAATTGTAGCTGTACGAAAAAATAAACTACATTTTGAAGTCAGTACATTTTTATAAAAATGATTTACACTCGTATTATAGTTTTTCATTAAGTAAAATAAAAATGAAGAGCAAATAAATTAGAAATAGATCTAACTGAAAAATGAATAAATTACTATGTTCTTTATAACGGGAAAAATTTAAATATGACATATTAGGAAAGATGAAGTAATTGAAGCTGAAAACCGGTATTCGCATATGGATTGAACCGCTATAAAAATACCCGTGAACTAATTAAATATTTATAAATTCTAAATCTTTTGGAAATACCAAAATTAGAAGCATAAATTTAAATTATAACAGTATAATTATTAAAATTTTAAAAAGTTAACCTCTAACGGCATTATTTGAATTGTTTTTCATAAAAAAAGTAGAAAGTTTTTTTTATAAAATTCATCTTTCCAAAAAGGTATTTTTTAATTTTTAATTATAAGATCAAAAGATAATTGATTGAACATTTAAATTCTAAAATCTTTCAATTAAAATTATAATTATAGACTCTAAAAAATGTATCTATTTATGAATTTTTTGAAAAAATGTTAGATGAAAATTTTGCTTATTCACATTATTATGTAGTGAAATTCTTTATTTAAAAAATTTTGGTTTTAAGTTTAATGAAATTTGCTTGTCGCGGATAAATACATTTCCAGTGAATTTTTTTGCAAAAAATTTTTAATTCAGATTTTGTATTAAATTACCTTCCAAATTTTATTAACATTATGAATGTTAATCTTAAACAAAATTTTAATTAATTAATTAATTAAATAAATAAATAAATAAAATTTGAAAAATTAGAAAAATAAAAAGTAAATAAAATGAAGATGAAAAGATGTTGATGATCAGAAGAATTTTGTAGTTTCATTTTAAGATTGGAAAGTTCTACATTTGCTCAGTAATTACAATTAATATTAATAAAAGGATAATCATCAATATAGTCTCCTTTTAAAATTCAATTATATTTTATTCCTGTTTCGTATTTGTATTTACTATATTCTTGTCAAAAATAAAAAGAAATTTATCTTAAAATTTAATGTTCCTAATTGTTGTTTTAAACTTTTTTTGTAAAATAGATTCTTAATGAAAAATATTATGATTGGAGCTCAAAAAAAGGATTAAAAAAAGTTGATTAAAAATCATCTTTTAACAACAATGTCATCGTCAAATGTAATTTTTAATTAATAAAAAAAAACATTATTTACAAAACCTTGTTGAAAAATTACTAATATGATTTTAAATGGTTCAATTCGGGCTGTAAAAAATATCTCTTGATATATGAATATATTTGTAAACACAAAAAAAACATTCTATTTTTCTTCAGTTAGTATCTTCGTCTATTGTCTTCGAAAATCATGCTGTCAAAAATATATTCATTTTCAATTATGAATTATACGTACGCTAGTGTTACATTGCTCAAAATTTCCACATCATTAAAATGTATTATTTTTTTAAAAGAAATTGCATACCATAAACGAATCAGCAGAACGAACATTTTTAGCACTGTTGTTCAAGTACTTGTTTCTAAGATTTAAGACATAAAAAGAAATGAATAAAGTTTGTCAAAGCTAAAATGCTCTCGATCTGTTACACCATTGCATTCGACCAGTTGTTTACCTCGCGCTACTTGTTGTTCATTGGTTTATTTCAGAGGATTGCTACATGTTAAAGCAAGTAGAATGGGAAATGCTTTCAACTTGCTACTACACTTTGCGAATCGACTTTTTCCCTATACTTATTAGAAAAAAAATTGATAGTAAAGACAGATAAAAAGTTATTACATGATTCTATTTTTAAAATTAGTGTGAAAAGTGCATCTGAAGTTTCAGAGAATGTGTAATAATAAAAGCCTATTTTCGTTTTCAAAAAAATTTCTTTAAAAAATGTAGCATTATAATAACAATAATATGCAGATATTTTTTTAAATCCTGGTTTGTTTTTATGCCATTTTTTGAATAAATGGTTAATAATTAAATTTATTACAAAATATATAAAATAAGAAAATGTTACTTCTTTTTGGTACTTCAGTTATCTTCTTTCACAGGAGAGCAATTGATCCTTAGCAGAAGAAACATCAACAGCTCATAAAAATACCCCCTGTTATTTAATACATATGTTTTTTCGAAAAAAATTCATATTGGAATATTAACTCAAAATTTCTTTTGTTAAATAAAAAAAATGGTTAAAAATATTTTCTTGAATAAAAGTTAATAATTTAAATTTTAGCTTATTTCAGTTTTTCAAAATTCAAAATGGTGGATCCTATATGGCGGATTTGACAAAAAAAACTTGTTACTCGAGGGTTTTTAGAGTCGCTAATTGCGAATCTGATTATAGTTTTTCAAAATTAAAAATGGCGTATCCAATATGGCAGATGTAAGAACATAATATAGAATAAATTGTTATTAATAATTACACAGGCACACAAAAAAAGTGGTGTGGACGAGACACTACAGTAGTATATTCCCATGTATTTTTCGCCGCTGAATCCGAATCCGAAGTCGGAATAGTCAGATTAACAGAATTAGTCAAAAATGTAAAATTGGCTCAAACATTTGAGATAAACCTTAAAAAACTGATCAAAAAAATAGTTAAAATCAAAAAAACGAAAATTTTTTTGGCCAACACACTACACTAGTGTATTTCCATGTATTTTTCCCCGCTGAATCCGAAATCGAAGTCAGAAATGTAAAATTGGCTCAAACTTTTGAGATAAACTCAAAAAACTGTTCAAAAAATTAGTTAAAATCAAAACAACGAAATTTTTTTTGGCCAACACACTAAACTAGTGAATTTCCATGTATTTTTTCCCGCTGAATCCGAATTCGAAGCCAGAAATGTAAAATTGTCTCAAACTTTTGAGATAAACTCAAAAAAATGCTGAAAAAATTAGTTAAAATCAAAACAACGAAATATTTTTTCGAAGCCAGAAATGTCAAATTGGCTCAAACTTTTAAGATAAACTCAAAAAAATGCTCAAAAAATTCGTTAAAATAAAAAAAATCGGACAAGTGCGAGTTACACTGGCACTGAAATCGAGGGTTCCGTACTCGAAGCGAACTTATTTGGTATAAAAACAAATGTTTAAAAAATATGTGTTGTATGACAACTAATATAAGTGATACGAAGAGGAACAATTTTGTAAAATTCAAGAAAATTGTTCCTCTTCGTATCACTTATATTAGTTGTCATACAACACATATTTTTTAAACATTTGTTTTTATACCAAATAAGTTCGCTTCGAGTACGGAACCCTCGATTTCAGTGCGAGTGTAACTCGCACTTGTCCGATTTTTTTTATTTTAGAGTTGTAACGACTGAAGAAATGAACTCAATCATGTTTATTAAATTATTTCTATAATCTACACATAAAAATACGTAAAAATAGAAAATTTGAAGCCCTTTAGAAAAAATTTGTTCCGTTATTGGGAGAAAATTCATGATTTTTTCTAAAATTATCAGTTTTTTCTTGACAGACCCAGAAAAATCAACTCCAATCATCCTCGCTATATTTTTTTGTAATCTACACGTAAAAATACGTCAAAATATATAAATTTGAATCACTTTAGATCAACTTTTTTGCGGAAAAATACATTTTTTTCTTAAATTTATCATTTTTCTTCAAAAATTTGATAAAAATTGATCATCAACTCCAATCGTGCTTACATTTTTTCTCTGTATTTTTCACGCAAAAATACAGTTTTACAGCAAATATGAACAATTTGAGTTGAATATTGTGTGCGCTAGGGAGAATAAATCATTTTTTTCGAAATTTTTGATTTTTTCTTGACAACGCTATGTAAATTGATTCGAATCAAGTTCGCTATATTTTTCCTGTAATTTTCACGTAAAAATACGTAAGTGTGCAAAATTTGAGCTCTTTATGTCAAAAGATGTGGCTGCTAGGGGGGGGGGTACATAGTCATTTTTAGGTATTTTTCGTAAAAATTCATGGTTTTTCCTTGACAACGCTATGATAATCAACTCCAATCATGCTCGCTATATTTTTTTTGTAATCTACAGGTAAAAATACGTTAAAATATATAAATTTAATTTCCTTTAAATAAAATTTTGTTCGTTTTTGCTGAAAAAATACATTTTTTTCCTAAAATTGTCATTTTTTCTTGAAAAACTTGATAAAAAGTTAATCATCAACTCTAATCGTGACCGCTTTTTTTCCCCTGTATTTTTCCCGTAAAAATACATTTGTATACTAAATATGAACTGTCTGTGTTGAATATTGTGTGCGCTAGGGAGAATAAATCATTTTTTTCGAAATTTTTGATTTTTCCTTGACAACGCTATGTAAATTGATCGGAATCAAGTTCGCTATATTTTTCCTGTAATTTTCACGTAAAAATACGTAAGTGTACCAAATTTGAGCTTTTTATGTCAAAAGATGTGGCCGCTAGGGGGGGGGGTACATAGTCATTTTTAGGCATTTTTCGTAAAAATTCATGGTTTTTCCTTGACAACGCTATGATAATCAATTCCAATCAAGTTTGCTATATTTTTCCTGTAATCTACACGCGAAAATACATATGTGTACTAATTTTCAGCTTTCTAGATAAATTTGTGTGGCCGCTAGGGGGGGGGGGGTACACGATTTCAAAAAAACCGATATTAATAGGGTTCCGAACCGAGTACGGAACCCTAAAAACGAACATTTTTTTGGCCAACACACTACACTAGTGAATTTCCATGTATTTTTTCCCGCTTTAATACCGAATTCGAAGACAGACATGTCAAATTGGCTCAAACTTTTTAGATGAATTCAAAAAACTGCTCAAAAAATTAGTTAAAATCAAGAAAACGAAAATTTTTTTGGCCAACACTCTACACTAGTGTATTTCCATGTATTTTTTCCTGCTGAATCCGAATTCAAAGCTACAAATGTTAAATTGGCTCAAACTTTTGAGATAAACTCAAAAAACTTTTAAAAAAATTAGTTAAAATCAAGAAAACGAAAATTTTTTTGGCCAACACACTACACTAGTGTATTTCCATGAATTTTTTCTCGCTGAATCCGAATTTGAAGCCAGAAATGTCAAATTGGCTTAAACTTTTGAGATAAACTCAAAAAACTGCTCAAAAAATTAGTTAAAATCAAAACAACGAATATTTTATTAGCCAACACACTACACTAGTGTATTTCCATGTATTTTTTCCCGCTGAATCCGAATTCGATGCCAGAAATGTCAAATCGGCTTAAACTTTTGAGATAAACCTAAAAAAACTGTTCAAAAAAATAGTTTATATCAAAAAAACGAAAATTTTTTTGGCCAACACACTACACTAGTGAATTTCCATGTATTTTTTCCCGCTGAATCCGAATTCGAAGCCAGAAATGTCAAATTGGCTCAAACTTTTGAGATAAACTTAAAAAACTGTTCAAAAAAAGGTGATTTAAAATCAAAAAGTTTTTTGAGTTTATCTCAAAATTTTGAGCCAATTTGACATTTTTGGCTTCGAATTCAGATTCAGCGGGAAAAAATACATGAAAATACACTAGTGTAGTATGTTGGCAAAAAAAATTTCGTTTTTTTGATTTTAACTAATATTTTGAGCAGTTTTTTGAGTTTACCTCAAAAGTTTGATCCAATTTGACATTTCTGGCTTCGAATTCGGTTTCAGTGGCAAAAAATACATGGGAATATACTACTGTAGTGTTTCGGCCACACCACTTTTTTTGTGTGCAGAATTATAAAAATTCCAGGTTCCCAAGCTTGCGCGGCAAGCTTCCAACAATATTGCCTCAAGTAACAAAATGCCCCACTTTAGCAAGCTTGCCATGAAAGGTGGCTGCAAGCTATCCAAAAAAAGGTTGCTGCAATTTTGCAATGATAGATTGTTGTAACCTTGCAGTGAAAGCTTAATGTAAGCTTGCAATATTAGGTTCATATGTGCTTAACACAAGCTTACAGTATGCTCGCTGTAATCTTACAAAAGTCTTGTGCTCAAAATCACAAAAGGAAAAAATTCAAATTTTTTATTTATTAATTTTTTTTTGCATTATATTATTTTATGTTTACTTAATATTATACGAAAAAATCTTGGGTGGTATGCATAAGAGAGAGAAAATTTTATTCTCTTATACGTTTCCGTGGTAGTAGATCGGTTAGCGTTCTCGACTTGCGTGCGTAAAATCAGGTTTCGAATCCCAATACCACCCAAGATTTTTTCGTCTAATATTAAGGTAACATATAGAAAAATAGAATGCAAAGGAAAAATTAATAAGTAAAAAATTTAAATTTTTTCCTTCTGTGATTTTAAGCACAAGTCCTTTGTAAGATTCCAGCAAGCATATTGTAAGCTTGTGATAACCACATATTATCCTTTCATTGCAAGCTTACATTAGTCTTTCACTGCAAGGTTGCAACAATCTTTTATTGCAAGATTGCGGCAACATTTTTTTGAATGCTTGCAGCAACCTTTCATTGGAAGATTGCGGCAACATTTTTTGACAGCTTGCAGCAACCTTTTATTGCAAGCTTGCTAATGTGGGACATTTTGTTACTTGAGGCAATCTTGCTGAAAGCTTGCCGCGCAAGCTTGGGAACCTGGCATTTTTATAATGCTGCAAGGTTGTTGCAAGTTTTTATGCTGTCTGGGCATGGATTATTTTTCTAATTACAAGTAATTTAACACTTTCTCTGTCACAAATCACAAGTCACAATCAGTTGTAGTAAATGGGGACAAAATCCTTCATACAGCACAATATCTTTCTGTATGCTTCTCTTGAGTTTAAACCTAAGATTCGTTAGCTTACACCGTAAAATTCAGGTGAGGTTTAGGTGAGCTGCAAATGTCCTACACTGAAAAATGTTTGGCGTAACAGTTAAGACACTCATAGATGAGCGGCGCCACTTTAGTTCAAGTCCTAAATGTCCGCCAATCTTGGGTGACTCATTCACACAACTGACACCTTTAGGCAAAAAGTCGCATCACGCAAAGTCGATTCGTTCGCTCAGAAAGGCGAAAGATTCACCCAAAAGTGAAAATGAACGACTTGCATTTATTTAACGTAACAGATCTATGCTGAGAGCAACAGCAACTCTGTCCACCAACGTTTTTTCAGTGTATCTACCGTAAGCTGCAGTGTAAGATTCTAGTCAGCTTACTATAACCTTACTGTAAGCATTCCGTAAAGTTTCTGTAAGCTTCGTGTAAGCTTACATTATTATTAATAAATGTTAATAAACAAATTAAACAATTATTCATGAGCAGTTATTTATTATAACTTTTACGGCTGCGCAGTAGATTTTAATCAACTATTCCCATTAGGGTTGTATATATATCCTACATCACAATATATATCATCTGGTGTCAAAAAATAGTTAAATATTAATAAATAATATTTAGAAGAAAGTCGTATAAATGCACGTTTTTTCAGGAATTAAAAAAACTGATATAGTTTATTGGATTAAAGTAAAGCATACCTTAAAGTACACAATAATTCGGTTAATAATAATAGGTTAAAAATTGGCTGACTTACATTGCACGGCGCGCGAAAAAACACATTTCGAGAAAAACGCCTATAAAGTTTTCGATACTTAAAAGTAGTGTTTTAACTATTGCCTTGAAGACGTTGTGCGTTCGAAAATAACTATTGCACTAAAACAAAGATTTACATTGTTTACGGAGCTTGCTAATGACAATTAATAAAATTATATTGACAAGAAACCGGAAGAATAGAGGGATCACGTGCTCAATAGTTAACTGCATTTGGTACCCTAGCGGATGGGTTCAACGCGATTTGAACGGAATAGCGTTGAAACACAACGTCACTAAAAATGTTATTTAAACAATAAAATATGATAAAGTATTTATTGGTATTTATAGAAAAAGTGTTCATGAGTAATTTAACACCTTATTTGTATCAATTTAATACGAAATAAGTGAAATAAAAGATAAAATATGGAGTACTGTTATATCAGGATTTTCTGTCAAATTTTTATATAATTCAATAAAAAGTGTTTTAGATATGATTGTGTACTATTTGTGTGTATTGGACAACGTTTATCGACAGCAAGTTACAGGTTAAACCGGTGAACGCTAGATGGCAGCACAGTAAACAATTAATAAGACTTTGTCAAGAAAAATATTTAACCCACTGAACTGAATTTAAAAATAAATAATAAAATTTATTTTATAAATTTACCTAAAACATTAGGTAAAATGTCCATTCGATATGTCCACTATTAAGACATGTCAACTCTTGGACATGTCAACTATAGAGACATGTCAACTATAGGGACATATCAACTACTGGGACATTTCAACTATAGGGACATGTCAACTATATGGACATGTCAACTATTGGGACATGTCAACTATTGGGACATGTCAATTACTGAGACAGGTCAACTACTGGGACATGTCAATTGTAGGGGCATGTTAACTAATGGGACATGTAATGTCCATTCGGGAAAATGTCCATTCAGTAAATGCACAGAAAATTAAAAGGCATTAAAATAAGCTGCAACGCTTATTATTTTAATCCAATTTTGCTTATTTTAATCCATTTTGGTATTAAAATAAGCAAAATTGGATTAAAATAATAAGCGTTGCAGCTTATTTTAATGCCTTTTAATTTTCTGTGTGGAGATTTGGGATCTGTGGGGCCCCAAAATTTGAATTTGGGTGCTATGGTGCCCCAAATTTTGAATTTTGTCAACTATAGAGACATGTCAACTATAGGGACATGTCAACTATATGGACATGTCAACTATTGGGACATGTCAATTGTA
Organism: Leptopilina boulardi; assembly: GCF_019393585.1. Classification (NCBI taxonomy): domain Eukaryota; kingdom Metazoa; phylum Arthropoda; class Insecta; order Hymenoptera; family Figitidae; genus Leptopilina; species Leptopilina boulardi. The sequence goes on along the minus strand of NW_026137909.1, from coordinate 526,896 downwards.
GGGGCATGTTAACTAATGGGACATGTAATGTCCATTCATGTAATGTCCATTCAGTAAATGGAGATTTGGGATCTGTGGGGCCCTAAAAATTTGAATTTGGGAGCTATGGTGCCCCAAAATTTGAATTTGGGATCTGTGGTGCCCCAAAATTCGAATTTGGAAGCTATGTTTGCCCAAAATTCGAATTTGGGATCTGTGGTGCCCCAAAATTCGAATTTGGAAGCTATGTTTGCCCAAAATTCGAATTTGGGATCTGTGGGGCCCAAAAATTCGAATTTGGGATCTGTGGTGCCCCAAAATTCGAATTTGGAAGCTATGTTTGCCCAAAATTCGAATTTGGGATCTGTGGTGCCCCAAAAGTTTAATTTGGGATCTGTTGGGTTCCAAAATTTGAATTTGGGATCTGTGGTGCCCCAAAATTTTAATTTGCGATCTGTGCCCTAAAATTTTATTTTGGGAGCTGTGGTGCCCCAAAATATTCTACGGACAGACGGACGCCAAAGTGAAACTATAAGGCTTTCGGCCATGGGCCACGAAACCCTAAAAATGCTACAGACTTATTGAATATTCATAAAAAATGTTACTAGGGGGTTTTCGGGGTCGCTAATTACAAATTTGATATCAAATTTCCATAATTCAAAATACGAAATAAAATATAACGAATAGAAAAAAATTAAAACATAATCAAATTCTCCATCAGCTTATTACTCGGGGGTTTTTGGGTTCGCTGATTACGAATATAATAACAAATTTTGAAAATTCAAAATGGCGAATCCAATATGGCGAAACAAAAAATTAAACTTAAAACAAATTCTCTTGAAGTACTTTACTCGGGGGTTTTTTGCGTCGCTGATTACGAATATAATAACAGATTTCCAAAAATCAAAATGGCGGTTCCAATATGGCCGATAAAAACAATTAAACAATAATCGAATTCTCTCAAAGCTCATTACTCGGGGGTTTTTGGGGTCGTTGATTACGAATATAATAACAGATTTCCAAAAATCAAAATGGCGGATTCAATATGGCCGATCAAAACAATTAAACAATAATCGAATTCTCTCAAAGTTCATTACTCGGGGGTTTTTGGGGTCGTTGATTACGAATATAATAATAGATTTTCAAAATTCAAAATGGTGGATCGAATATGGCGGATCAAAACAATTAAACATTAATCGAATACTCTGAAAGCTCGTTACTCGGGTAGGAGTAGGGTTAGTAGAGTTACTAGGGTAGGTTGGATAGCTGATAAAATTCTGCTTCTTAATGTAGGGGAGTGTAGTCAGGGTTGGACATAGTTTTTACTTTTCTCTATAACCTTTCCTATAGGCCGAATTTTGAGATTTCTTGCCTATGGTTCGAAAGATCTACTAAAATGTAATGTTTTTGTTAAACATTGTAAAAATATTTGACCAAACGTTTCTGAGTTACAGTCAATTAAAAAAAGAAAAAATAGTAGTCAGAGTTGAACCAGGTAATCAGGGTTGAGCCACTGTAGAAAATTAATGAAATAACAGATAAATGATTAATAATGACCTTCAAATAATAGAATGGCGCTCAAATACACTTGGAAATGTGTAAAGGAACCACGAAATTGAAATAAAAAGCCCTTATTATGTAATTTTCAGATTTTCGCTTGTATCGCGAAGCTGGTCTGAAAAGTAAACAAAAATATCAAAAATTTGTATTTTCTTTCCCATGGAAATGAAGTTTTTTACAGCTCTTTTAGTCGACGAATGAATTTCCATTGCAAGAACCCTTCATAATTGCAAAATTTTTGAGTGGCTCAACCCTGACTCACGCGTCGTTCAGCGTCACATCACAAACAAAAATAAGCCCGTTATCCAAACACCATATTACGTTCCACATTTGCATATAACATTTTATTGAACAATTTAAGTCAAGTTACTTTGTCTTTGACATATTTTTTCTGCACTTAATTGTCTTCTTTTGAAACAAGAAAAAAGTTTTTTGTTGAGCGTACAGCACTGACTCGCATAATACGTCTTTATTGTTCGCACACTTCACTACAACGTATGTGAAAAGTTCGCTGACATTGCTAACGAATACTTACATACAAAGACAGATGGATCTAGTGTGGTAAAATAAAATAAACACGATGGCTCAACCCTGACCACTGTCCAACTCTGACTACTCTCCCCTATATCAAGAAATTTTTTTTCTTTTTTTTGGTATTTATTACACCGAAAAGATTTCAAGAAAAAATTATCCAATTTTCTACTTTCGTACTAATGTTCTTTGACTTCCGGCATAATCTAGAATAATTCATGGAAAAATTGACAATTTTACAACATAATCTTTAGGGTCTTCGCTTTAATTTGCTTTTTTGAAACTTCAAAAATGGTTTGTGGTTCTAGAAATATGTTAAAAAAGGTCCGAGCATGTTTTTTTACAACCCAGCAGCGAGGAGGCGAAAAGTGATGATTGACGACTGAGTTGCAGGAAAACACGCTCAGACCTTTTTTAACATATTTCAGGAACCACAAAACATTTTTGAAGTTTCAGAAATGCAAATTTAAGCTAAGACCCTAAAGATTATGTTGTAAAATTGTCAAATTTTTCCATGCATTATTCTAGATTATGCCGGAAGTCAAAGAACATTAGTACGAAAGTAGAAAATTGCATAATTTTTTTTAAAATCTTTTCGGTGTAATAAATACCAAAAAAAAAAAAAATTTCTTGATATACATTGGGAAGCAGAATTTTATCAGCTATCCAACCATCTAAGTTATAAGTCTCCATCTTTTTTCTAACTTAAAATATCTTGCTTTAAAGTCAGCACCAAATTTCTACTCCTCGCACGTTAGCCGTACCGACAATTTCCGACGGTAGTGTAGTTTAAATTAAAGTTTTGTTGTTTATTCCATAGCCTGTCGTTCACTGTTTATTAATAACATGTATTTTAAATGTTTAGTCATCATAACGAAATAAAAATAAACAAAAAACTCAAAACAACCTTTAAGCTTTAATTTAATTTGCTAAATATAAAAAAATTAATACAAATTTCTTAATCCGCCATTTTGAATTTTTTAAATCTAATATCAGATTCGTAATCAGTGACTGAAAAAACAACCCGATTAACGAGCTTTCAGAGAATTCGATTAATGTTTAATTGTTTTGATCCGCCATATTGGATCCACCGTTTTGAATTTTGAAAATCTGTTATTATATTTGTAATCAACGACCCCAAAAACAACCCGAGTAACGAGCTTTCAGAAAATTCGATTAATGTTTAATTGTTTTGATCCGACATATTGGATCCTCCATTTTGAATTTTGAAAATCTGTTATTATACGCTATTCCGTTCAACACGCGTTGGACCCATCCACAAGGGTAGCATCTGAAGTGCTAAACTTATGATTACTATAGACATTCATACATCTAATTATAGATTAGTAATGTAGGATCATATTCAATAGATAGTAAACTAATTTTTAAATCAAAAAAAAATTTTTTTAAAGTTTGTTTTACACGAGTTTTCCCCTTTAACAGTAGTGTAAACTTAAAGGAAGTTTACATGTGGCTTACAGTAATCTTACATGGAAGCTTACATTATGGCTTCACGAAGCTTACAGTAAGTTTACGGGAAGCTTATAGTAAAGTTATAGTAAGCTTAACTATTAGCTGACTAAAATCTTACACTGCAGTTTAGGGTAGATAGGACATTTGCAGCTCACCTTAACCTCACCTGAAGTTTATGCTGTAAGCTAACGAATATTAGGTTTAATAGCTTACAGCAAGATATGGGTCTTTTTTTTCACAAATTACGTAAGTTACTTACTTTAAAAGGTAATATTTGCGGGTTTTTTTAAGAAAAAAATTTAGATAAACTTTAAACGCATGAAACTAAATATCTTCATTTACCCCAAGGGTGAAAAAACTTAAAAGAGGAGTTTCATATGAGATTGAGGGGTCATATCCCCGATTACTATCAGTTTTTGTTTTTTAATAGTGATTGTGGATCTGATTAAGTATTTTAAATATTTTTTTAAAAAAATGAGTGTTTTCCGAGATATTTGCAATAACAACACAGTAAAAACAAAATCTTCTTTTAAGCTTATAAGTTGTCTTTTTTCAAGATGTAAACGGAAGTAGATCATATTGACTGAAAATCAGTACTCAAAAAATGTTTAAAAAGAATACTCTTATCTTACTATAAGTAAGATGTCATACGAGCTGAAATTTAGCTCTAAGCTTGTTGAAGAACTGAAATTCAGTTAGGTTTTAGACTATCATTTAGTCTTATGTTAAAAGAGGGCTGAAATTAAGCTTCCTTACAGACTGTCTTTCAGCGTTAACCTGGTGTGATAATAATCCTAAATTATGACTTAAAAGCATATTAGAATTTTGATATATATATATATATATATATATATATATATATTTATATTACTTATAACAATTTTTTCTAATTTATAAATTTGCATTATTTAAATGAAAATGACGAGGAACTTTTATATTTAAAAAAATCTTGTCATTTTCATTTTCAATTCTGCAAACTAAATTTAAAAAATAACATTATACGTAATATATATATATATATATAAATATATAAAATTAGGAATTAACAGTTTAGAATAATTTAAGCTCTTCCAACAAGTTCCACACAGTTTTGTACTTTTGGTAATATTTAGCGACTTTTTTTCTAAATAGTATAGCTGAGACAAAGGTGAAAGATATGCGTGCTTTGCTGGAATATTCGATATTAAAAACCCAGTAAAAAAACCCATTCTTGTGAATTATAAATGAATAAAACCAAAATTAAAACACGAGAAAATCATTTCTCAACCACGCTTCACTGTACGCGTACGCTATGGCGTTTTCACAACAGACGTTTTGCCTGTGACGTCACAACTACCACTTTAAGACTCGGCGGACTGACACCCAGCTCAAGTAAAGACTTTTAAAAAGTCACTGTCGTCTTTTTTTTACTTAAGACCAGTGAATTAAAAATCAGTCGAATTATAAGCTTATTTATAGTAAGAGAACCACTAACTCTTATTTTAAGCTAATTTTCATTATTAAATAAAGTTTCTTGCTTAAAATAAGTTAAAAATTAAAGTAAGCTTACATTCGGTTTCAGATTTTGTTTTTACTGTGAAATTGATGCAACTTTTTTTCAAATCACTGTAACTTTATTATTATTAAAGATAGAAAAAATTTGTTTAAATATTTTTAACTCCAAACAAGTTAAATTTTTAGGAAAAAAAATTAAATTAAAAAAATTTTCATTTTATAATTTATTTATTTAATAAACAAATTTTATTTTTAATATTTAAACCTGTTATCGGCCTTCAATTGGTCTGAAAAAAAACATAAAAATTGTTTAATATATAACAAATTGACCTACCAATTTTGGCGGACACGTTATTTTTCTTTTTTGAGAAAAAAATTTTTGAAATTTTTGGTGCACGCATGACCGTTGAACAAGATGATGCAGCGCCTTATCATTTATATGAGATTTCAATAAAAAGAACATATATATTGTATCTATATTTTTATTATTCATTAATATCATCTTTTACGTAACTAAAAATTGTGTTATTTATAAAAATAAAAAAATTTTTTTGGAGGAAGGAGAAAAGAAGGCCCCATACACGCCCTCTCCTGTGAGGTACAACCACTTTTTCACTTATCTTTAATGACATAAGTGAAAAAATTAATTTTCAGCATTTGCAATATAAGAGCAGCAAACTATATTAATATTATTATTAATTTATATGATTTGATATTAGTTAATAATAATATTAATTACCTCTCCATGTAAAGAAGGAAGATAGAGGAAGGAAGATGAGTCAGGTTAAGTCACAAATCATGAATGAAAATTAAAATAAGAAATTTATTGAATAATTTTATGTTCTGAACTTTCGGATAACGGTGCTGAAGAAGTAATTTTACATAATAATTTATCTTTTCCTAGTGGTACAAAACTATGAAAACTTTTTGTACCCTTAATCATTCGAGCGTTTTGAAATCTGTCAGCTAAAAAACGTTGTTCTTCTTCGTGTTCATTATTAGTGCAAAATTCAAATGAAATATTTTTCAATCCTTCACTTGCTGCTTGGCAAAAATCATTTGCTGTGAAAATAAAATTGCTGGTAGTTCTCCTCAAAATTTCTCGAGCTACAAATCTTTTAACTGTTCCACCAATACCATCGCAAGCACTTTTTCCGTGAGATGTTGCAAAAAAGTGCTACTCAGAAAAAATGCCAAAAAAATCTTCGGAATGGTGAACCAAATTTATAAAATTGCTTTTATTTTTATATTGAGAAGCAGCACCATCAGAAAAATAAAATTTTTTTTAACCCTCGGAGCACATACTGGGTCACACAGACCCTGTCATTAATTTCAATGAAGTGTAATTTGAAAAGTCGGCAAAACAACACGAACCTAAGGCCATATAGTGGTAACTAACTAATAAGGAATAATAAGTAACATGATAATCCAAAGAAAATAATAAAATACTAGTAAATATGTTATTAAAAAAGTAGTTTTAAAAAGTTGTGTCGAAAATCACATTTTTATCGTCTTAAAAGTTACGTTCGTTAAACTACAAAATAAATACCTTTTTTAAAAAATAAAATAAGGTGGTATTTTTTCCTTTATTCTAACACACTTCGAGAATATAAATCCCAATTTTTAGCTTAAAATATTAAAAATTACAAAAGTTACATTTTTTTTTTAAATTCAATTTTTTCTTTTTAATTAGTTAACTTCACGAATTTTTTTTCAATATGCAAATAATTTAATAATATTTCTAAACTGCATATTCTTATTTTATAAGGTTCAATGAATAAAAAAATATTTTTTTTTGTGTTGATCAGTCCAATAGTTCAAAAATGGGGGAGTTTTGTAAAGTAAACAGGGTCACAGCGACCCAGACTGTGCTACTTGTTCGAAAAAAGAGGTGTGTGCTCCGAAGGTTAATGTTCTCTAAATTGTACAATTTTATCAATCTACATATCAATTTACGCAAAAAAAGGTGAACAGAAACTGCGTTATGATCGGTACTTGCGGAAATTATAACAATAGGGTAACGGCACCAGTGAAGGAACTGACGCCAGTGAAAGAACAAATTTCATGTTTTGCATTCTAATTAGTGTAATAAGCAATTTGGTATTATAAATTATATATTTTTATGTTCCTTATTTAATTTACGTCTTTAGTATCTAAGATACCTAGAGAGTTAACACGTAAATTTTATAAAAAAAAATTTTTAAAAATGTTGTGTTGCAAATTTATCTTCAACAATAAGAACTCTTCTCTGACACGTTATTTCTTTTTTCACATTTAACTAATTTAAACTGCCTTAAATCGTCGGTCTTCTTTAAACTAAATTTATCTTGTGTATTAGAAATACTTCTTTTCATTTAAAAGCTAATAAAATATTAATTTGACATAAGAAAAGCAAATTCCGTCATTGGGGTTTTTTTTTATTTACTAGTGAAAGAACAGAAATGTTTTTTCACTGGTTCCAATGCAATCCAATGAAGGAACACCTTCAACGAATAGTCTGAAGTCAAACAAAAAAATGACAAAATCAAATAGGTTAACACTGTTAGGTTACAATAATATTGTCAAAATAAATTGCAACTAGATGATTGATTGTAGGTTATAAATGCATTTTCAATTAAAAATAAGATTCTGCAAACTTAGTTAAAAAATATTCATAATTATCATTAATTTACCTTTATTTTAGTATATTACAAACATTTTATTACTTTATCTTTGTTTTAACATATTTTTTAAATATATTTTAAATATATATTTCACATTGTTCTTTCACTGGATGCAGAAAATTCTTTCATTAGACAATTTGTTCTTTCACTGGTGAAATAGGTATGTTTTACTTATTAATTAAAATTTTAATTAACATCTTATATTTATGAAAATTAAATATGACCTTCGCATTCTACACTTAATTAGCTATCGAAAAAAAATTGGTAAAAAAATTTTCAATACCTGCATTCAAAAATAATAAATGATAAAAGTATGCATTTCCTTAAATGTTCTTTCACTGGTGCCGTTACCCTACTATCGTGTTTTGGCTGATCAGATTCATCACGTTCGGAACGATAAATTACAAATGTGTGTACAGTAATTTGACGATTATTCCAAAATTGCTTCTGAACAGAATCTTGAACAATTGGCAAATAATTTTGCGAAAAGTCACCTACTACTAAAAATTCACCAGGCTGAAGTTTTATCTTTAAATTCTTGTAAAAACGACTCTGACTTTTGGCAATAAAGTGATGCTCCTGAAGTTTTTTTGCTTGCTTTCCTAATTTTTTAATGAATTCTTCTACCTCTTGAGTAACAGTTTCTATGGAACAACGATCAGTATTAGTAGTCCATTGAGGATAACAAACAGTTTGAATAGAATTTTTGGTGAAAATTTCGGATAACTCTTCCCTGATTTCAAAAAATCCTGGACACTTATTACACTTTGAAAAATAACATAAGGTACCTGAATTTTTGCATGACATATTGCTTAAAAGTTCATGATATGACGACATTGAGAATTCTGATAAAATTAATTTTAAACCTTCTTCAAACATTAACTTAAAATTTTGATGAATTTCACATACGCAAATATTATGGCTACCATTATGATCTGTTAAAATACACTCTTTAGGACGCAATTGAGTAAACTTTGTAAATCCGATTTTTAAACCCGGGAATAATTCTTTAAAACACGAATACGCTTCGCTTCAATTACATAAAATTAAGTGCTTTTGTTTACACTCACGTTTTCCAGTCTCACTACTTTTAACCGAAATATAATCTTTCTGTCCAGGCATCATTCTACTAATTTCTTCACTATAATAGAATTCCCTAATACGCGATAAATCAATCGGACTAAATTTTTGCGACACTCTTTTTTCCGGATAAGAGCCAGGACCTGATTGCTGTTGTACACGTTTAACTTTTTTGGCTAAATAAAACGACACTTTAAAAATTTTTTGAATTTTTGTTATTGACCACGAACGCGGAAGCAAAGTTAGATAATGAATTTTTTCAAAATAATTATTACATTTTAAAACTTTTTCCTTTAAATTTTTTAAAATCTGATTAGCAATATCACAATCTTCAAGCTCAACATCACTTTCAGAATCACTTTCACTAGAACTTATTATTTCATTAACTTACGAAGAGTTATCACGATTTTCACCACTTATTACTAAAGTATTACAACTAGCACTATTATTATTATCAATACAACTTACAATTTGTGAATCATCCGACCTCACTATTCGTAATCTACAATTGGAGCAAACATATTGTCCTTCTTCAATAACAGGACATTTACTACGTAAAGAAGGAGTTGACAATTGAGTATTTTTCAATACCCTTTTATGATTATTTAAACTAAAAGGATTGCAGCACACTTTTTTCGGTAAAACTATTTTCACCAAATTTTCACACAAGCGCGACAATTAAAGAAGTTTGAGTTTGCTTAGGATGCAGCTGGGCTCAAACTGAAGGTTTAAAATTTTAAACAAAGTAAAAGAGTAGGAGGTATCATCCCACTAAATAAATAAGCCAATAAGAGTAACCCTTGTACTTCGAACAATGAAAAGTCCCTCATGATTGGGTAATTAAATAGCCATTTATACGTACGTATCAATAAAGAACGAAGGGCTCAAGGCTTAATGTGCTTTTAATGAGATTAACATTTTCCATCATATTTTCTAAAATCTTAACTACCTATTTAATTGTTAAATTCTATAGTCAATTTAACAATACATATTTTAACAAATAAATAAAATACAATGTTATTTAAAATATCACTTAAGTTTTAACTTGAGGAATCACATAAAGGTTGCTGCGCCGAATGATCTTGTTCAACGGTCGTGCGTGCACCAAAAATTTCAAAAAATTTTTTCTCAAAAAAGAAAAATAACGTGTCCGCCAAAATTGGTAGGTCAATTTGTTATATATTAAACAATATTTATGTTTTTTTCAGACCAATTGAAGGCCAATAACAGGTTTAAATATTAAAAATAAAATTTGTTTATTAAATAAATAAATTATAAAATGAAAATTTTTTTAATTTAATTTTTTTTCCTAAAAATTTAACTTGTTTGGAGTAAAAAATATTTAAACAAATTTTTTCTATCTTTAATAATAATAAAGTTACAGTGATTTGAAAAAAAAGTTGCATCAATTTGTTAATGCAAATATCTCGGAAAATACTCATTTTTTTAAAAAAATATTTAAAATACTTAATCAGATCCCCAATCACTGTTAAAAAACAAAAACAGATCGTAATCGGGGATATGACCTCTCATTCTCATAGGAAACTCCTCAAAAATGTTCTTATAAATTGATTAAATTTTCTTGGTTTATGTCTTTTAATTATTTTTTTTTATTTCAGTATTTTGTCTCGCAATCGAAAAAACAGACTTTAAAATAATACAAAATTTTTTTCTTCTTCCTTATGATTTCGATAACAAAAATTCACTTAAATTTTTGATTTTTGCCAATTCAGTTAATAATAACAAACTGCCTCCAGTTACCCCAAAAATTCGAAAACTCAGGGTAAATGGGGACAGCTTACTACTATTAAGCAAATTGCCAAAAATCAAAAATTCCAGTGAATTTCTGTTATAGGAGTCATCTAATCTAATCTAATCTAAAATAAGCTTATACCGAAGTCCCCTAGTACGAGTGTTGGTACTAAGTCGCAAGACCCATTGCACATAACCCCGGTAAGCTTGAACCTAGTTCCCTCTTCAGAGTCATGTCTTATTCCAAAAGTCCAGTAACTCTTCTACCGAGAGGTCGGGAATCCTATCTGGGTCTACAAAGGCATGGCCCCAGCATTGATGTCTCGCTGCAGCGTAAGCTGGACACTAACATAAAATATGAGTAGAATATTCCTCTTCCGCGTCACACAATTTGCATCTAGGTGAAACGTTTCTACCTATTTTGTGCTGGTGGTAGTTCAGGAGGCCATGTCCCGTGAGCAGTCTGACCAATGCTCTAACTCTGATCTTGTTAAGTTCTAGAAGGGACTCGGCAAAGCCCCTGTTGAGTTTTAATCCCAACAGAGCCTTGGCCTGTCTACCTACAGTAGTCTCCGCCCACTCTCTCTCGTGACATCTCCTAGACCATCTTTCAATGGCCCCTTTCACCGCACCTGGCATAATGCCTACCGCCGGCTCCGGGCCTATCATAGTCATCTTAGACCCTCTACGGGCTAAGGTATCTGCTTCTTCATTTTCTCTGATTCCCGAGTGTCCTGGTATCCAGATTAATGAGAGCTTATTTTTCAAACCTAGCTCGTCCAATACCTTCCGACATTCCCAAACTAGTTTTGACTCTATAGTCGGATTACTCAAGGCGTTTAAAGCTGCCTGACTATCGACACAGATATTAATTCTCTTGCCAGATTTTCCTTTTTCAAGGCAAATCATTGCGCAAGTTATTACAGCACAGATTTCTGCCTGCCAAACCGTGGTGTAATTACCTAAAGATAATGTCACTTTAGTTGCATTAGACTTACAGTATACACCCAAACCAGTGCCTCTTTCCATCTTGGATCCATCCGTAAACCAAAGTTCACCTCCAAGTGGACAGCCCTTTTCCCAATCTTTTCTCAAAGGAATAATGGTCTAAAAGCGAGGTTTGAATTTCACTCTTTTGACCATTCTATCCTGTCCCATACTGATTTCTGGGATCTTCAGTATAGAGGCCGGGAATTTTATATGTTTTCCCCTAGCTCTCCATTTCCCCTGTGCTTGAAGTCTAATCATTGTGAAAGCAGCCTTCTTAACCGTTAAAATGTGTAGGGGTTCCTCCGCCAATAAGAAACCTAACGCAGAAGTTGGCGTGGTTCTCATAGCTCCAGTAACCCCTCTAAACACCATTGCTTGCAGTTGTTCAAGTTTCAATTTCAGCGTTTTCAACTGGCTTCTAATCCACCAAACAACTGATGCGTGCAGAAACCTTGGCATACGATAGAGCCACTGAACCATATCCGGTTTTAGACCCCAAGCTGATCCAATAGCCCTTCTGCAAACCCAAAATGTAGTGCACAACCTACTATATTGATACTCTAAGTGCTTTCTCCAGATCAGCTTCTTATCCAGAATCACTCCTAGATATTTAACCGAATCGGAAAAAGACACTTCTTTTCCATAAAATACAGGTTTTCTCACAATGGGAACCTTGTATTTCCTAGTAAAGATAACCATATCCGTCTTCTCTGGATTAACAGAGAGGCCAGTTCGTTCACACTATCTCTTGACGATGCCTAATGCTCTCTCTGTCAAATCCAAGAGTGTATCTAACGAGAGACCTCTTACAATTATCAGGAAGTCGTCCGCATAGCTTTGAGTATAAAATCCTTGGCCGTTGAGTTCTATTAGTAACTCGTCTGCCACCAAGCTCCACAATAGAGGAGATAAAACTCCGCCTTTGTGGGCAACCGTAGGAAATTAGGCCATTTATTTTGGCCTCTCCATACTCTGCTTCCAGCGGTTCTATTATGGAGCATACCTTTAATCCACCTAATCAGTGGATCTGGTATGCCACATCTTTTAGCCGCATTGCATATTGCTTGACTACAGGTGTTAGCGAAAGCACCCTATATATCCAGAAAAGTGCCCAACGCATAACCCCCTGAGTGTAACTCTTCCTCAATTCTGCTAATCACTGAATGAAGGGCTGTTTCTACAGAACAGCATGCTCTATACGCGTGCTGTCCCGGATGTAATGGTACTTCCATCAGACATTCCTCTCTGATAAAAGTATCTATCAGTTTCTCCAACGTCATAAGGATGAAGGAGGTTAAAGTGATCGGCCTAAAGTCTTTGGCTGCTGTATAACCAGCACGTTCAGCCTTCGGAACAAACACTACTCTTCTCATTTTCCATGCCTCAGGAGTGTAATCTAAAGCTATTTTTGCTCTCATGATTTTAACCAAAGGTAAACGAACATACCGCAGTCCTTTTTGTACGAGAACCGGATATATGCCGTCTCCCCTGGTGCCTTAAATGGCTTAAACCGGCCTAAAGCCCAATCAATCTTTTCCAGAGTCACAATGTCGGATGCAAGTTTCCAGTGTTCTCGTCCAGGACGAGATTTACGTGAATTCCGATCCCCATTGCTCTGCTCTGATTCTCTGAAGTCTGGGAAACTAGTTTATTACTACTTTTCTTTGCTTTATGCAGCAACTTTCTCATCTTACCCCTAAGACTTTCCAACTCAGCATTTCACCAAGTAGTTTTCCTGCAAGTTTCAAGTCTTTTTGGGTTACAGTTTCTCTCAAAAGCGGAAATAATTGAATACTGCAGAAAATTTGCTGCAAGTTCCAACTCCTCTTCTGTACCATAACTGGTAGGAAAACATTCCATGGAGTCCCTAAGGTCTTCACAATATGAAGATCAATTGGTACTTCTAGGATTACGACCTCACCTAAATTCACGAGTAGCTGACTCTATTCTGATCGTTATAAGTCTGTGGTCTGAAAGTGAGTCTTCATCCGACACTTTCCAATCTTGCACTTCCTTCCACAATGACGTCGAACAGATAGTAATATCCAAAACCTCCCTCCTGATTTTAGTAACAAAGGTAGGCTCGTTTCCCTGATTAAGGAAATCTAGGTCTGAATCAACTAGAAAGTCTAGAAGTTTCACACCCCTATCATTGATGTCTGTACTACCCAAAAAACATGGTGTGCGTTGGGATCACATCCCAGAATCAGAAAAAGTCCCTCCTGATGACAGTACTCCACCAGTCTTAACACCTCTTCTGGTGGTGAAGGTTCATTTTCTGATCCCGGAAAGTAACCAGAGGCAACAATCACCTCTCTGTTACTTCCATTTTTATCTCTATACATGACTTTTATAACTGCCAGATCTCGACTAGTTAACTCTAAAAGAGGAAACGCATTTACTCCCTTATAGGCGATACACGCCCTGGGTGCCAATTCCTGTGGTAAAGTCACTACCTCCCAACAGTTACTCAAACCTCTAATCTTACCCTTGTAAACCCAAGGTTCTTGAATAAAGGCAATAGCTGTATGCCTCGCTGTCAAGCTCTTGGCTAGAATTGCCGTTGCGCTTTTACAGTGATGCAAGTTAATTTGCGAACATTGAATTCCGTGGCCCGTCAAGTTTAGGACTGACCCTCGGAAACCTCCGCAATAATCGCTCCCGAAAGAGCCTCTTCAGCCTTCTTCTTGCGCTGCCACTGAGCTTTTTACCGTCAACGGATAAGCTCGCCATTAGGTCTTCAACTACAGGAACAGTGGAACAATGGGACGGTCCCGAACTGTTCTACGTCAAAGCCTCAGATCTTAATGGTTCCCTTTCAGGTTCCATTTCGTTGTGAGGCGAAATTGCCGAAGTTGAAGGTACCGTTAAAGGTGCCCTTTCTTCCTGCGGCAAAATCTCCGGGCCTGAAACCCGAATCTCCGAAGAGTGTTCGGTATTCTTGGGCGAAACACTTTTGTTTTTATTATCTGTAGTATTCATATAGATCCCACGAGTACAGGGGAACAGAAGGTCCATCCTCACAGAGCCCCTTATGCAAGGATAAGACTAAATACTACTGAGACTTCGTATGGTGTTTCAGAGTCTCCGTTTGCGATACCTTCATCACGACCCCCCAGAACGCCAGAGCGACCACAGATCGACCCAGCCCGGCACAGTCGCCACCCGAACTTTACGAGTGCTAAACATGTGCAAGACTGAAAGCCAACCCATGCTTGCGCCAACCCTCCGCAGGAGCGAGATGAGTTTGGTAACCCTGGTACCATTCATCTATCGACACGGCGAAGACATCTTGGATTAGGGGGGGCTAGAAGACTCGCGCCTTCTTACTCCAGATTCCTCGCCCCTCAAGAAAATGGAGGGGCCGTTTCTCGGTGTATCTACCTGAGCACCTAAACTCCTCCGCTTCCAGTAGTGGTCATTTCTGCAATCAACCGCCTACCACCCACAATCTTTAGGAGCTTTAGAAAGAAGTCACCATACTTTTATTGAATATTTAGGACACTATTGCGAAAAATCCGATTGGGATTGCTGGTTACAATCAGCAATATTTTCTTTTAATACATCTGTTCATGAATCAACAAAAGTAACCCCACATGAAATGATATTTGGAAAAAGAGCACGAATCCCATCAGAATTTGCTGAAAAACAAATACCATTGACTTACAATTTTTATGTGAACGAATTATTAAATAAAATATCTGAAACAGAATAAATGGTAGTAACTAAATTGTTAGCTGCCAAACAAAGATGTAAAAAATATTATGATGCTAAATTAAATGAAAAAGATTTTAAGAAAGGGGAATATGTTTATTTAACGAATGAAAATAGAACTAGTAAATTCGATGATCACTATACCGGCCCATTTAAAATAATTAAAGTTTTAGATAAATATAATTTGGAAATACAAACTTAACCGGGTGAAAGCAAAATTTTACATTTAAATCGCGTAAAATCCGCATTTCTAAGATTGTAGAAAAGAGAAGACACAAAAAAAGGAAGAGAATGAGTGAGGAGGTGGAAATAAAAAAAAATAATAAAAAAAAGCTCAAATGTTTAGACGGTCCCTTTTGAGACAGTCGATTTTTGAGACGCTCTTTTCAAGAAGGACTTTTATAAAAGTCCTTGATTGATGGTGATCCCTCGGAGGTTGAAATTTAGAAAATCCTTAACTTTCAAATTTTGAGTAAAATAAATCTTAGCAGCATGGTCTTGAGATTCCGTAGATTTTTATCTTTGAAAATTAAAGAAAAATGATTTTTTAATTATTGTTAAAATTAAATAATAGTTAAACTAAAATACAAATTAATTAATTTTGTTTTTGATACTTCAACCATTTTCCAGTGAATCCCTTGAACTCTTGATTTGTTGCAAAAAAAGGGGAAGTTAGAGGAATATATAAATGCATTTGAATTCCTACTCCTTCACATACCTAAGAAAAATAAAGAATATGTATATTTAAAAAAAAAAAAAAAAAAAAGAAGGAAGGAGACATTTTATTATTTGTATTATTCGTTTATTATAAAGGGATATTAAAAAAAAATATAATATATATATATATATATATTATTATTATAATAAAATGATTAATATAGATAAAGGAAATGAATTTAAATATTCTCTTTAAAAAAAAGGGGCAAATTTTTGAATTTAAATCAGGGGCGCGAAAATTTTAAAAAGGGGAAATAACTGCGCGATCGACCGATTTGAATCCGATTTTGACGCGTAGATCTCAATAATGGGGTGAATTTAAAAATAGAACAGATCGATAATCAGCCATTTTTCCAAAAGAGAAAACAGAGAAAGGCAAAATTGGGACCATTTGCCATTCCACCAAATCCTTATAAACTGTGGTACTGGCATAAAATGGCCCCAAATGAAGCAATTTTTGACTACCCCAGGCACTTCAATTGCTTCAATTGCGCCAATCCAATTAAAAGTCAGGACGAGGACGCAGAAAACTGCATAAGATGCAGAATCAATTTTGTAAAAAATTGAACATATTTCCAAAATCCAAGGACTTATGTGTCCTACATTCCTTTAGAAAAAAAAATTATATGTATAAGATAATTGTGAAAATTATATTTAAAAAAAAATATATATATATATATATTTTTGAATAAACAAGTTTTTATTTCCCTTTAACCATTTAAAAAAAAACACACACACAAAAAAAATATTTTTGATTAATATATATTTTTTTGAAAAAAAAAAAAAATATACATATATATTTGAATAAACGCAACAATTTTAATTTATAAATCTGGAAAATTTTGAGAAAAGAAAATAAATTACTAAATTAAAGAAATCAATACATAAAAGGGAAAAGAGAGTAAACAAGTTATAATTGATCCGTAAGTTAAGTCGTTACCCTACTGAAAATCCCTGTATATGATCTTGTACAATTTCCTGTACAGGATCAGCAACTGAACTTGTACAAGTTCTGACCAGTTCCTGTACAGGAAAATGCATACGAATTTGAAACAAGATCATGTGTGAGATCTTGTACAAGAAAGATACTTGTACAAGAAAATGTACATGATCTTGTACAATTTCATGTATAAGTACTTGTACATGATCACGTTCATGTTCTTGCACATGTATAGTTGTAAAATTTTTTTTTTAATAAAATTTGAGATTTTGATAATTTTTAACCACTAAGATTCGTAACTCATGCATGCTAAAAACTATTGCGCAGCTGTAAGGGTTAAAGTAAACTATTGCGCAGCCTTTGAAGTTTTTAATTTTTAGTAAAGAAAAACATCAATTAACATGTGCAAGAACATGGACGTGTTCATGTACAAGTACTTATACATGAAATTGTACATGATCATGTACATTTTCTTGTACAAGATCTTGTACAAGATCTCACACGTGAATTTATCCCAAATTCGTATGCATTTTCCTGTACAGGAACTGGTCAGAACTTGTACAATTTCAGTTGCTGATCCTGTACAGGAAATTGTACAAGATATTGTACAGGGATTTTCAATTGGGTAAATGAAGGTTATCTAAGTAAAAAATGAAATATAACTAATTTTAGATCATAAATTTAACAAAATACGCAATTTTAAATGCGTATTTTGTGCAGGTGTTCCACATAAAAAATTATGACAGTTACGAACGGTTGCAACGATCTTCTAAAAAATAGACCAATCAATTAGCGAGGGCGGGATTGAACAACTTGAAAATAGGAATATGATTGGGAAAATTTCTGATGGAAAGGGAAAAGGAACCAAGATTAAGAGTGGAAAACTGACTATAAAAACATAATTTTATAAGGAAGGACCGCAGATTTTTGGCGAGCAAATTAACGTTAATTTTCCAAAGAATAAACTCGTAAAGTTCAATTTAAAAACTTAATTTATAATTAATATTCGTCGAAAAGGATTATAAATTAAGAATATTTAAACTAAGTATAAATAAAGCGTATTTAAACAAGATTCAATTCAATTGAATAAAATTTTTGATTTTCTATATCAAAATCAGTGTCTTATTTATTTAATAAAATAAACCTACCTAACTCGAGCAAGTAGATCCTTTTAAGGATCTAAATGATGAAAGAAACCTACGGTTGATAATTTGAAGGAACAAAATTCAAATTTTATAAAGTTAAAATTTTTAGACAAACATTGTACATTTTGAACTTCTCTTTACTTTCATTTTGGAAGTTTCGCGGTGTGTTACACTACCCATAGAATGTTTATGCAAAGTTCGGGTATTAGAAGACTCAATTATGAGACAGTCACTGATCCACCTGTGAACTTCTTTCAGAATAGTCAAATCGAAAATTGATTGGCTTAAGATTAGGGCGAACAGAAAGCAGACAATTTAATGATGCGCATAGAAATTGTAGGAATGTGATAAAAGCTTTATGTTAAATAGATCGGACCTAACCACATTTTCCGGGAAACTCGTTCACAAACATCAATGAAATTTCAGTTGGGAATTTAAATTCAAAGTTTTAAAAAAAATTCACGTCCAATTCCAGGTTTTTTCAAGGTTTAACAAAATTCACGTCCTCCAGGTTTTCTAGGTTTCCAGGTCAGGTGGCCACCCTGGCATAGAACTTAAGCAGAAAAGACAGAAAATATTAAGTGCAACTTGGGCGAAATGAAAAATTCTAATTTCGTATTATTGACACAAATTGTACTTTTCTCGAACAAAGAACTGAAATAAAAATTTTTATGGGTATTTTTCGTTAATGTACACTGAAGCCTTCATTGAGCAAAATTCGATAGAGTGAAGTAGAGCTCTATCAGGTGCGGCTTTAATCTAAACTATTAAAGTAATTTTAATAGGTCTATATAATAAGTTAAATGTTATTGGAGTAGTGTCGTTTTTAAAGTATGATTACGAATACTAATTCGTAATCAATGACCAGAAAAACTCTTAGATACCAAGTTTCAAAAAAATAGGAATTTCTTTTTAAAATTTGTCCGACATATTGATTCGTCGTATTAAAGTTTTAAAAACTGACATCAAATTCGGATACAGCGACCCTAAAATCCCCGAGTAAAAAGTTTCAAGCGAATCTGATAAGTTTTTCAAAAAAGCGTCCGACATATTGGATCCGCCATTTTGAATTTTGCAAAACCGACTTCGGATTCGAAATCAGCGACCCTAAAAACCCCCGAGTAACGATTTTCAGGGAAATTAAATAGTTTTTTGAAAAAGTCGTCTGACATATTGGATCCGCCATTTTGAATTTTAAAAAACCGACTTTGGATTCGTAATCAGCGACTACAAAAACCCTTAAATACAGAGCATGACGAAAATCACATTTCTACAAAAAAAGTCAGGCGTTTAAGAGTTAATTGTCTTAAGAAATGACTCAATGTTATAAATTCAAATGTTCATAACTTCTTTAAAAATAATCGTAAATTAATTTTCAAAAATGGGTTTTGAAGCTGGGATAGGCACTATATAATTACGCTCTCGAAAATTAAAAAAAAAATTCGTTCTCCTAGAAAAAATTCCCAAAAGTGACCAAAATAGACATTTTTGGAACATTTGACCTGGAATAAATATTATTATTCACTTATTATTTTGAGTAATAATCTCAAAATAATAAGTCAATAATAATATAAAAGGATTTCAATAGGGATTTTTATATAGAAATTTTATATTTTTTTGTAATTTTATTATATATGTATTTTGTCCCAAAGTTGATGAAATGAACCGCCGAATTCTATAAGAACTAAAACTTTACTTAAGAATACTATTATCGATTTTCAATTAAATTATTTTAATCTTAGTGATGTCCATCTGCAAAACAAAACTAACTGATAATTGACACATGGAATTTCATATGATTTCCTATACATATAAAAATCGATATAAAATTCTAGAATCATATAAGAATTTATATTTCAAACAATGTAGCGACTCATATAGGAATCCTCTTGCATTCCTATACAGAAACATATGATTGGAAATCCCCATATAAATTTTTACTCTAAATCGTGTCTCATTTCCGTATATTGTTTAACATAAAATGCTTCATAGAAAATAAAATAAATTTTTGGAATTTGTCATATAAACAATATTTAATTGTTAAAAATAAAGGGAATTGATGGAGAATAATATATTGTAAAATTTAAACATTATACTATAAAGAAATAAATCTTATCTTATTCTATCGCTCACAGCATCCGGATATTCAAAATATTCAAAGAACATTCTAGGAATATCATATGGTCCGGAGAAAATAGGATATCTGTAGAGTATCCCACGGAAGTCCGTGGATGTTCTCAGGACATTCCATGGATATTTTCAATTTCGAATACTTCTAAGATGTCCGTATAGGATATTCTAAAATATACTTTGCTGTGAGAGATATTTCAAGACAAAAAATCTTTTTTTTGTTTTTAAATTAATCAACTGAAGGTTCAGAAAAAAAATTTATTTAAGGCTGAAACAATTTTAATTGTTATAATAATTTGAACTAAATTTTTCTGGTTTAATAATTTTATAAATTTTTTTTGATAATACCAAGTGCGAGGGGGAGGTTTAAAACTTGTTTTCACGATTGACCCGAAATTTTAGTGACACACTACTACACGACATAGAATCGCGAGAAATTTAATGACAAAATTATTAGGTGCGTTCTTTTCTCGGAAGTTAATGACAAGTAACAGCAAGTGTAGTGGTGTGTAAATACAATAACAGTCTTTATTATAACTTGACGTACAAGTCATTTTATCAAAGTATACATATTATTTATCATTTTATTAGTATACTAAATTATACGTTCGATAATTTCTTATTCAAATTTGACAAAAAAGATTATATAAATATTCTATACAATAATTAATATATATTTATAAGAAGATAAAATGAGAGTTTTACATTATACTAGAAACGAAAACTAGCACCAAATATCAAAAACAATTTTTTTCCAAAAGTTCTTATTTTTGCGAAAAATTTAAAATGTCAACTTCTAAACGAAGGTCAAAAATTTTCGAAGATTTATAATTATATGAATCATAAAATGTCTAATTCTGACATAAAAATTATAAAACATTTTTTTTGGTAAAAAAAAGTACTCCAACTATATGTTATGTCATTGTCACATATACTCATATGATTTTATAACTATATACTTGTATAGTAACTTGATAACTATAATTATAGGGGCAGTTTTGTAACACTTTCTACAAAACCGTATAATTAAATTCTAATTAGATGTATGTTGTTTTAAAACGACTGTTCAATGCAACTTACAATGTTCTCACATAAATAATAAATTTGCAAATAAAAAAATTCAAGAATAAAAGGAATTAAACAAATTATAAAATTTTTGTTCTAGTATGTAGTTAATAAATAGTGAATAGCATAACAGTTCTACGTAGTAACTTTATAATACTAGAGATCTAATAAGCATTCCAGTTTACTTGTGCAATTCTGATGTAACAGAGTTATGTAGTTTTTAATAAAGCTATTATTTTTACTCCCATCTTAAACTCAAAATTAAACTTAATTTAATATTATTTGAAGTAAGCAACAAAATATGCGCGATTCCATATGTATACATAGAATTATATAGAAACATTACATTATAACTTAAAACATACAATAATATATAGTTATTAAATCATTCAAATCACTTTAAAATTAAAAAATTTAAATTTTTTTAATTATTTCAAAATTAAAAACTCTGAATTTATTTGTTTTGTTGCAAAAGTTAAAAAAATAATAACAAATTGAAGAATTAAAAAAATTCCATTAAAATAAAAACTAAACTATCTAAAATTTACTGTAAAAATAAATAATTAATTTAAGTAATAAGAAGTTAAATTATTTTGAAAATTATGAAAGTTGCAAAAATGTAGAATAACGCATACTTTATATTTTCTGCAATAAAAAAATTATTATTCAATTTTTATTAAACATTGTGCATACAATTTGCATTCATTGAAATATAAATTCCTGTAACAATTATAAATGCTTTTATAATAAAAAATATGTGTGTCATTTTTTGTAGTTTATTAATTTCAAAAAATAGAATGTTATTTTCGTCTTTCTTATAAGGTTGAGATAGAGTAAAAGCCGGGATAGTCAGATACTTAAGAATACTATCTTATTTAACGCTTTTTTCATTGTTTTATGCTAAATCCTTAAATTGAAGGCTGCAAAGAATCCCATTATATAATATTAAAGTTTAACAAATTACATCTTCTATAATAAATTAATGTATAAGGCTGTAAGCCTTATGAATTCACTCAATACATTTTATAAAGTAATTATGATAATGAGTTATTATTTATTTACCCAAAACTATAAAAGTATCCGAAATTATTCGCGTTTAAGATATATTTAATAAATTTATTCACTAAATTTATTTAAATGCAAAAAAATATTTAACTCACAATTTCAAATATTTAAAGAATACTTCTAAATATTTAAAGTAATTTAAGAATTAAACAAAACTTTTCACTGCTTAAAAATTGTTTGACATACGAGATTACTTTTTAAAATTTCAAAACAACTTCACGCAATACAAATTTGTTTTACAATTCTTTAACATTCATAAGTAATGTTCTTAATTGTAATGTTTTTAATTTTTAATTGTAACAAGATATGTATGTGTATATTTTATTTTTATTTACTGATCTTTATTTTTATAATGATTTTTTGAGAAATTATCAAAATACATACACAATTTCGAGCTTACGTCTCTTTAAGAAAGACTTTTTCAAGAATAATGTGATTTGACTAGAAACTTTTAAAACTGAAAAACAAAGGAGTATTTTTGGAAAATTACAATGTACTGGATAAATATTTATACTGAAAAATTTATTGTTTGGTTTTATAGAATATTCGTATATACATTCAGCTAAATATAATCTAACTAAAAATGTTTGAAATAAACTTACATAATTCGATGAAAAATCATATTGTTTTAGTTCCTTCGCCGATGGTGTGTATGACGTGAGATCAAAATAAGGAGGAAGCTGAATCTGACGGTCGCACACTAGAGAGATGGTATACTGCGAAGGAACACCAAAAAGAAAATATTTTTTATTTAAAAATGCCACTATTCAAAAATCTCACACGTGACATTAAATTTACAATGAAATCGCAGAATAGCGTAACTTGGATTAAATCAAACACATAATACAATAACAAAAGACCAAAATATCTTATAAGGCTTTACTTTTAAAATTTCGTTAAAAATTAATAAAAAGGACGCCGCACACAATACATGGAATTTCGGGCTCAGTGAAAATGTCTGATATTAAAAAGTTTTTAAAATAACAAAAAATAAAAAAGATAGAAAAAATATATGAATTAAAATTCTAAGCAGAGTAAAAGTCTATATATATATAGTTCTTTGTAATTTTAGACTCTTGCAACGTAACAATTTTAAGGATTTATCTTTATTTTATTATTTACACTGTAAAAAAGGTGGACTCTTTAAAATGAGTACTCTTTTGAAAACAGTACGCTTTTGAATACCGCTCTGATCTGTTGTAATACCTTACATAAACAGGTATCAATAATAAATTGAAAATTATGATACATTTTTGTTTTTAAATGTCATGTCAAATCCTTTCTAAAAAAACATAGCATGGAATGCTCGAAACCCGAATAGTCGAAATCGAAACTCAAATGATAATTTACATTACATTTATTAACGTGGAAAAACACAATTAATCATTAAACGACATATTGCCTTCTAAAAAAAGATATATTAATACACCGTCCGACAAAATTCAACTTTTTTTTGACCCACAACAAAATCCAACATTTTTGGAAACTAGGATCCAAAAAAATACCCGTGTCTGGCCGTTTTGCTAGATCAAGTCGTTTGTGGTTTTTAGGGGTGAAAACAGCCCCTAAATAAAAAGTAACAAGATATCTTTTAAAAATTATTAATATTTTATAAAACTTGATATCTGGGGGTTTTCGGGGTCGCTGATTATTAATCTGATGTCAGATTTTCAAAATTCAAAATGGCTGTCAAAATTTTAAAAAGTTATTAAATATTTTTTAAACCTTGGTATCTAGGGGTTTCTTGGGTCGCTGATGACGAATCTGATATTAAATTTTCAAAATTCAGAATGGCAGATATAAAATAAAAAATTAATAAATTTTTAAAAATTTGATCGCTATATTGGATCCGCCATTTTGAATGTTGAAAATCTGACATCAGATTAATATTCAGTGACCCCGAAAACCCCCAGATACCAAGTTTTATAAAATATTAATCATTTTTAAAATATATCCTGTCACTTTTCATTTAGGGGTTGTTTTCACTCCTAAAAACGACAAACGACTTGATTTAGCAAAACGGCCAGATACGGGTATTTTTTTGGGTCCTAGTTTCCGAAAATGTTAAATTTTTTAATGGGTCAAACATTGTGTCGGACGGTGTTATTATTTATTATGAAATGTTGCTAATTGCACTATTAAAAAAAATATAAAATACAACATTTCTAATGTATATAAATTTTTTCAAATTTAATTGCACCGTTTTCTCAGACCCGGTCATATATGTAATATATTACATAATATTATGAATGATAAAATTAATAATTATTACCTATAATAATTATTATTATTGTTAACATATTAATTATTTTATTAATTAATTTTAAAAATTATCGATGGCTTTGCGGAATGTGATTATTTCACAAAAAAAACATAAAAATTTCCTTCACGAATTTCTCACCAAAAACAGACACAAAAATGTAATAAAAACATTTCTGAAAAATAAATATTTTTCTTATGGGTAAGAATTCCTGAAGTGGCCCCCTAATGATCTTTTTAGTAAGGAACATAAATGATACCTATATATTTTGATAGTCCATGATGTCACTAAAAACACTCCAAACGATTTTTCAAAATTTTAATTTTTGTAATTTTTATAAACAATTGAACTTTTTTGCACCGTTTTAGAAAAAATACAATTTCTCAAAATTGACTGAACCGATTTCAATTAAACTTGTTTTGTAGAAAGATTAGGAAATGTACTATTAAGAAAAAAATATAATATGAATATAAAGTGTAATTTGTTTAAACAAATTATATTTTTAATTTTTAATGTTATAAATAAACAATGTTCACAATCGATTTTGATCATTTTTTATAGCATCATAAAGAGGGACTTTTCATGATTCCATAGCAAAAATAAAAAACCTGAACTCTCTAAAAGTTTAAAAGTTCTATCATTTTTAGTCTCGCCGCGCGCGAGTTTTTTCGGTAACTGATGCTCACGGTGCGACTCGGGCTCTCGCCCGCCTTTCGACTACCTCTACCGTGGAAGAGTTCATAAATACAATATTTAATTAAAATAATAATAATAATGAAATATGTTTATGACGAAAAATGTATACTCAATGTAAAAAAATTTCGAATTTTTAATTTGTAAACAAAACACTCGCGACACTCGTCTGCTCATTCCTATGAAAGAAAATGTTTGTTTTAACAACATACCTAGTTCTTTCTGCATGCATACATTAATGTGTTAGTCCGTTGTTTTTCTTTCGATCAGTATTTTGAACTTTTCAAATTAAGTATTTTACTTTTTCGCTTATGTAGTGCTATGAAAAAATATCTTAGAATATGCTACAAAAAAATTATTGTTGCAATCCGCTAAAAAAAGACAAGCATAAGTCAGTTTCTCAGAATCTTGTGAATGTGGGTGATTCGTGGAATTATGAATTCAAAAATTTGTTAGGAAAATATGTTTGTATGCCCTGCAAAGCATATATCAATTACAGATTAAAAGAAAGTTTGCATTTTGATGGTGATAGTGTGAAATCTGCTGAGCATAAAAAAATCGATTATAGTGAAATGCAAACAGATAATGACAATTTACGTCTGGATCCATTTTTTATTTGTACTAAAGTTGATAATGACTTAAAAAAGCGCAAATTAAACACCTTTTTAGAAGATAATGGCCAACCACCTATCAAAAAGCCTTTCTAAATTATCAAAAGCTGAGAAACAAAAAATTCAGGGAACGATAGATAAACTAAGTTCTAGTTTTTTGTGCAAGCCAAACAGTTCTTCGAGTGTAAACAATTCGAATAATGAAACTTGGATAACAAATTTAAAGGAAGAATTTTACAAAAAAAAACACTAGAAATGAAAAAATATCAGTTCTGACCAGAATTCCTTTTTCGGCATTAAATGATGGAAAACGCATTTGGACCATTAAAGGAATCTGATCAGAATTTGATGTATCTCGTCGAATGGTGCGTCAAGAGATGAAATTGCGTGCAGACGAAATTACACTCAAATTTTTGGAAAAATTCCTAAAAGTTAAAATCTCACTTTCAAAATTCACTAAGCTACAACCTCGTCAATGTATAATAGCTGGGAAATGTGGGTCTCACAATGTTTGTGTGTGCATTATACATCAAAATGTAAAATTGAAAATTGAGGGAATCATAGCGATGTTACAACGTAAAAGATACGAATTCACAAAGTCATATCGTGATTTATTAAGCGATATGATATGAAAAGATTCCGAACTAAAATGCTTCTTTTTATAACGTAATAAGTGACCTGGTAAAAAAATGGTGGAAAGAAATCTTTCTGATCTTTTCAAAAGTCTTGGAATTTCTAGCATTGAATTTAATCAGTGGACTTCAACCGACAGGTAAAAATTTTCAAATTTATTTAAGAATTACGATATTCATTTATTTTTAAATAAATAATTAACTTAGAATTTTTTAAGGTGTCAATTTATAAATGAGAAGAAAAGTGCGCGTAATTTTGCAAAGATTTTAGCCAAGGATTTATCAGCTTTAGTCACGCATAATTTTGTAGCAAAAACTCAAACTTCTTATTTTTTGACAATCAAAGAAAATGTTGAGGAGGGAGTTTTTATTGTAAGTCTAAATTTTTCTGAAAATTTTACTTGCAAGATTCAGGATTCCGTTCAATTTAGTTACTGGTTTAATGTCCAAGTCACTCTTCCTTCATATGTGATTTATTATCGTCAAAATAATAAATTAAAACATTTAAATTTCGTTGCGGTATCCGAAAATTTACATCACGATCATTGTTGTTCACTTGTTCAATGAAAAAATGATTAGTTTTTTAAAAACAAAAATTGGGAGTGAAAAAATAAAAAAAATTGTGTATTTTTCTGACGGTTCTGCTGCTCAATATAAAAACAAATATAATTTTTCTAATTTACTTGCACATGAAGATGACTTCGGTATAAAAGCTGAGTGGAATTTCTTTGCGACCGGTCATGTCAGGGCAAAGGAGCTTGTAACGGTATTGGAGGTACCGTCAAAAGACATGCTTACAAAGCAAGTATGCAAGAGTTAATA
Organism: Leptopilina boulardi; assembly: GCF_019393585.1. NCBI lineage: Eukaryota > Metazoa > Arthropoda > Insecta > Hymenoptera > Figitidae > Leptopilina > Leptopilina boulardi. Next base: position 499,580 of record NW_026137909.1, on the reverse strand, counting down.
GGGAAATAATTAATTCTGCAAAAGCATTTACAAAATGAGCGAAAACTGCGTTTAAAAAAATTGATTTCGTTTACTGCACTAAAAGAGAGCATACCTGGCGTGAAAAGAGATTACAAGCGCGATATTCACATGCGAAAACAATTACACACACAAGAAAGTATCATTATTAAGTGCCATTAAGCAGCAATGAAATTATGTGCAAATTTTATTCTGAGGATGTGAACAACGTTATTGAAAAGTTTTGAACATTTAGTATTCTAAATAATAACAAACCCGCCGCTGGATCGGTAATTGAAAGAGAAGTATAAAAGTTTATTTTATAAAGTATATTGATTAATTAAAAAATTAGTTTCAATTAAAGTTAATATATACGATGTTTCAACTAAATCTCGAACATCTAATCTTCATCTAATCTTACTAGTTTAAAATTTAATGATCTCATTTAAATTTAAGAGGACATGATTATATTTACAAAAAGTTGTATTTTATAAAACAAATGTGTGAAAGCGAATTTTCTTTTGTAAAATAAGTTATGTTTTATGAAAATAAAACTCTACTTTTTATCAGGAGTTTTATATTAATTAATAAAATATCAATATTTATTACACAATTTTACATAATATTTGGATTTTTATAATTATTATTTTTTGTGCAAGGGCAAATGTGGAAATCTTCTACACCAAGGAGAGAATTGCAACTCCAAGAATCAGACCGTTCCAGAGGCGCACTCTTTTTCTTCGAAGTGTCCGGGGTTAACTTACTCCTGTGTAAGCCGACCCGCTACAAACACACTCCTATTGGAACCTTTTACTCTTACTTGCGGAACTGCCGTCTGGCTTTACACTTCGCAAATAAAACGGTTTCTTTGCCTTCGCCATTTCATAGGCTGGGGGCGGTAAAGGAGAAGAGATCAAATGTCTCCTCGCACCCCTGCACAACCCCAGCCGAGCCAAAAATATCTTCCGGTCAACCTCTTCTTCTGCCGGCTTTGTCTTTGGTAAACATGACCTTCAGAACAAAGGTCTCAACATGCCTCCAGGAGTCAACACTTTGGAGCATGACAGAGACCATGTTATCGGCGTTGAATCGAGTCTCAACCGTCGCAAACATGGCTTCTCTGTCATCGCTCCAGTGCTCGCATGAAAATAGCGTGTGTTGAGCGTCATCCACTAGGAATTTATCGCAGTACACGAATTCCGGTGCTCTTCTTATTTTAAACCGGTGGAGGAACTGGTTGAAGCAACCATGACCTGACAACACTTGTATCAGGTAGTAACCAACTTCGCCGTGCTCTCTGTCAAGCCAGGTTGCGAGGTGAGGAATCAGGCGGTACGTCTACCTTCCTTTCAGTTCCTCATCCCATCTCTCTTGCCATTTTTCAACGAATCTTATTCTTGCATCTCTTCGAATAGCCATCTTTTGGCTATTCTAAACTTCCTGTTCTTGCAAGTTTGCTAGCTCTTGGTTAAGTATATAGACTTCCCGTCTTTCCACCGTCAATAGGTCTACTGGCGGCATGATCGCAAGAACTAGGGCGGCACTCGTTGAAACTGTTCGGTAGGCGGATACCACTCTCCGTGCCGAAGTTCCTTCTACGGAGAGTAGGTCCTTAGAGATGCCGTGGTTCTTAAGGGCTGGTCGCCACCAATCGCCGTTTCTTTTCTCTTGGGCCGCCGACGTTTGGCATCATCCTTGAAACGTTTTCGATGCATTCGGCGGACTCAAGTGATTTGTTGCGACAGTCTTGGGCGAAGTTTAACCATAGATCCAACGTCACCTCCAGGTACTTAAGCTTTGTCCCAATCTGAATCTTTGGGGCTTTAAAGGCTCTCCGGTCTGTGACGAGTAAAGCCTCTGTCTTCTCCACGGACATCTGAAGACCGTTGAGATCTAGCCAGCGCTTTACTCGTCTCAGACATTCATTGACCCTTACCTCAAGGATTTCCTCGCTCCACGCAAGACACACGACAATGACGTCGTCCGCAAAGCCAACTATAAACGTATCCTCAGGTAGGTCGATTCCCAGGAGTTCGTCATCCATGACGTTCCATATAAATGGACCTACCTTGGGTCCTTGGGGAGCTCCACATGTCATCTTATGTTTAAGATGGCATGCATCGCTCTTGTATTGAACCCATCTGTCGCTAAGATAGTTGTCTATCATTCGCAACAGTGCGTCGAAAGAGACGTCCCACTTTGCGGTATTAAACGCATTTCGTATGTCTATAGCAACGAGCGCACAAAATTCTTTCCTTTTGCCCTCTTAGGCTTTCTTCGCCCTATTGACAACAGTGAGTATTGCATCAACTTTTTACCGGCCTTTTCGAAAGCCAAATAGATTCTCAGATAGGCTATTTTCGCCTGTCAGGACTTCCTGAAGTCTCTGCATAACCAGACCCTCTAGAAATTTGCCCATGGTATCCAACAGTGTTGGGTAGTAACTAGTTATTAGTAACTAAGTTACTGAAAAAGTTCCTTTACTTGTAACTTATAACGTAACTAAGTTACTTTTTTAAAAAGTAACTTGTAACGTAACTTAGTTACTATTTTAACAGTAACTTTTAATTTTAAGTTATTTCGTTACTTTCTTTGCACTTTTTTATTGCTCTAAAAACTTAATAATTTCGTATTTCAAAAAAAGCGCGCAAAGTGATAGCAAAAGAACATGGCCTCTGCGCTCGCATGCTGCGCATTGTACCGAGTGTTTACATTCTGTTTTTCATGTGCTCGTGTTCCATCGTATTCGTTTGGTTTACTGTTGCAATATAGGGGATTTACCTGCATAATTTTGACAGTGTACAAGATTTTTTAAAATAAGCTTTTAATTAATTAATTTATTTGTATTCGGAAGTTTTATATAGACTTTTATTTAACAGTTTATAAAAATATTTTTTATCAACTCCGTGTCGAAATCGTACCTTATTAATTGATATGTAAATTAATTCTTAAAATGGCAAACAAAATCCATGATTATAAAAAATAATTTTCTAATAATGATAACATTTTTAAAATTTTTATAAATAAATACTTGGATAGGTTAAACATGGATGCGTTAAAGAATTAGAAGCAGCTATAGCGAAAGAAAAAAAAGAGAAAATTCGAAGAACAATTCTCAGATTCTTTAGATAAGAAGCAAACTCTTTTGGAAAACTGGACTTCCGATTCAAAGCTAGTTACTCAAAAAATATTGGATAAAAAAATTATACTTTGTAAGTAACTGTAACGAGTTACTTTTTATAAAAGTAACTGTAACAGTAACTAGTTACTTTTTTTCATTAAGTAACTTAAATGTAACGAGTTACTTAAAAGAAAGTAACTTACCCAACACTGATAGGATCCTACGTAGGATCTCATGTAAGAATTAATCATATAGGAATTTATATGGGATGTCATGTGTGGATTTCACTGTTTTATTTGTCCATCTAAGATACCAAGTCGGAAATTATATGAGAAATTATGTAGGAAATTATATGGGAAATTCCAATATAGATGTAGATCATCATAGTTCCACTCTTACGCCGCCAGATGGTGATAATTTTTTTTCTCACAGTTGAGATCAGTCTTGAATACTATAAAAGCTGAGACTCTAACTCAGAAGGTGTATTGCAAAGCACAATTTTTTTTCTTTTCAGAAGAATTGCAGTAATATTATTTGATATTTAATTATATAATTTTTAATTTTTATAAATTGCCGTCTGCCAACTGAAAATTCCTATATGAAATCCCATATTGTTTCCTTTATATAATTCTATGTGAAATCTTAGATAAAGATATTTCAGAATCTACATGAAATCCTATACGATTTCTTATGTTCAAATCAATCATATATATGATCCCATGTGAGGATTTTTAATATGATTTTATGGCAGATTTTTTGTAATAATTTTTTATTCAAGAATCGAAAAAAGATTTGATGTATGATTTGATATAGGAAAATTTCTGGTTAATGAATTTTAGTATGTTTTTTAATGAGAAAACACGAAGGAAATTGACATAAGAAATTGAAGGAAAAAATGGGACCAGAAAAAATTGTAGGATTTCACATAGGAATTTACATAATTTATTACTTAAGAATACGTTTATAAAAATTTACATCGAATCCCACTTCAAATCATGTCTCAATTTCCTATATGATTTTTTATAAGATCCTATATAGTTTATCACATGACACATAGAATTTTATGTGGATTTTAATATATGAATTTATGTAAGATCCTATATAAGATCCTACATGAGAATTTTCAGTAGACACAGCCACACAAAAAAATGTTTTGATCTGGGGGTCTGACTATGCCTGCTTTATGTTTTTTTGGGTCAAAAAACCAATATGGCGGACAGTTTTTCGAAAAATTCATCCGATTTGTCTGAAACTCGTTACTCGGGGGTTTTTGGGGTCGCTGATCACGAATCTGATGTCAGTTTTTAAAAATTCAAAATGGCGGACACTTTTTTGAAAAATTCATCGGAATTACATGAAACTCGTTACTCGGGGGTTTTCGGAGTCGCTAATTACGATTTGAATTTTGTTTTCAAAAATTCAAGATGGCTGACACTTTTTCGAAAAATTCATCAGAATCTAGTAACGAGTTTCAGGGAAATCCGATGAATTTTTCGAAAAAGTGTCCGCCATATTGATTTTTTGAGGTTATCTCAAAATCCTGATCTGATGGGGTAAAACGGACCTCGAATTAGGATTCAGCGACCCAAAAAACATAAAGTAGGCATAGTCAGACCCCCAGATCAAAACTTTTTTTTGTGTGCTGTGATATCAATTTTCAAGAAAGAAATTTAAAACCTAAAAAATTTATTTGTTTATACAATTTGCATAGGATAAAAATTTTTCGTCACATTGCTTCTACAGAATTTTTTTAAAAAGGTTCGATTTTAATGTAATATGGCTTATTTTCATCAGAAAAAGATTCTCTACATTTTCACCGTGGGGATTTTCAAACAAGCAAGCCGTTTCGAAACATTTATTTGAAAAGTTGAGAAATACCGCTACTGTGGACTACCTAAGTGCCATCTACCACTAACATTTCAACTAAGTCATATCAAGCCGTTTTCAGGCGTAAGTTTCTTCCTTTAAAAGGTAATATTTGGGGGTTTATTTTTTTAAATTGTTATTTACATTCCCAGGATTCTATTTCGTTAAAATTTGGATTAAATTGTGTAAATTAATTAGACTGATTATTTTTAATAATATATTTTGTTATCGAGGGTTAATTTTGTCTTATTTTATTGAGTTCATTTCCATTGCAAATTTGTTTCCAATTATATTTAAAATTTATACAATTTCAATTAATTCGGAAAGAAAAGATTTTATACTTCAAGTATAAACTAATCGTTACATAATTTTTGGCGCCCGAACAGGGACATTTGTTTTGATACAAAATGCGAAGGATTCTAATGACGAGTAGAACACCAGAAAAAAAGCGAGATAATTTGTCGAGTAGTGTAAAGGAAAATAATTCTAATTTTCAAAACGATAATTCTTGTAAATCGTTAAACATGCCGAAAGGTTCTGATAATCAGGATGATCTTCGAATTAATAAAGATAACATGATAGAACAATTAAAATCGGAGGTTTTAAGATTGCGTGATTTGAACAATGTACAGAATGAACAGATAACGACGCTACGTCGGCAGGCCGCGACGGCACCTCGTGGTGGGGATAATCAGTTATTACTCACTTTAATAGAGGGTTTGCGCGAGACAGCTATTGAACATAATCACTATAAACCAAAAATCATCAAACCTCGCTAGTACATTTGATTTTGATGATTTGGGGGAAGACCTGGGAGTGTCTGAGGGTCGGGTGGGGGAGGGGGTATGCCCATGCCATCCTCTGTGTCCCAGAATGATAGTTTCTATGTTTGCGGTTCACACTCATGCTCTTTTAGACACGGGAAACCAGATAACGGCTATCTCAGAATCGTTTTGTGAATATTTATCTCAACATGGTAAATTTGATGAAGTACCAGTATCTAACGTTCTATTGTATACTGCCATTGGTAAAAAACCCACTACAATTAAAAAACAAGTCAGCTGTATGGTTTCTGTTGGTAAACATAATATTAGATCAAATTTTTTAGTTGTACTTAAATTATCTAATGCGGTTATAATTGGAAACGATTGGTTAATGCAAAATCAGGTTATTATTGATTATGCAAAACTTGAGGTTATTATACGGGAGCAAACGATTTCAAACCCGGATATTCAATTTAGCAGGAGTAATTCAACAGAATTAAAGCATAAAGATAATCATGATAATATTAAGTATATTCAAAATTTAGAATGTGAGACTGACGAAGGCCAAATAAAGAATATTTCCGAATCTGATTGGTTGTTTGAAGGAGAAAGGGATGATTTTTTGTCGTTGATTTTTTCTGAAAATATAGGGGGGTACCAGAAACAAAATTTTTTTGTTTCGAAAAACGTAAAGGATTTTTTCGGACATTGGGATGACTATCTTTTGAACGAGTGTCCTGAATCTGAAATTGTCACTGGTAATCTTATATATGAAAAGGATGTTGAATTTAGAGACGAATATGAAGAAAAGTTTTTAAATGTGGTTGATATTGTTAGTAATAGATCTTCGGAGGATTCTTTTGAAATAGATTCTTTCAGTAATCGTGTTCGATTATTAGCTTCTGAAATAACTACTTTGAGTGACTTTGAAAAAAATTTATTCGTTGAAGCGAACATATCCATATCCAACATATCCTGTGCCTATTGCATATCGCTTAAAAGTGGATAAAGCCATAAATGAAATGTTAGATAATGGTATCATACAGTTGTCAAACAGTCCATATTGTAATCCTCTTCGCGTTGTAATCAAGAGTGACGACTCAGTGCGATTATGTCTCGATGCGCGATATATTAATTCAATTTTGGAGTCTGATCACGAATCACCGCCTCTTATTTGCGAGTTGATGCAGAAATTTCATGGTGTTCAGTATATGACTACTACAGATTTTACGACCGGATACTGGCAGATCCCATTAGATGCTGAAAGTCAAAAATATACGGCCTTTCTCTATAATTTTAAGATGTATGAATTTCGCAGACTTCCTTTTGGTTTAAAAACCGCTGGGTCTATTTTTATTCGTACTCTTCGATTAGCTCTTGGCGATGAGTTTGATAATGAACTCACTACTTATATTGATGATTTTTTGTATGCCACATCTGGTACATTTTAGGATCATTTGACTAACAAGTAACACTACCCAACTGTTAATCACCGATTTTGATGAAACTTGTCACACTTCTAAAACATGGAAAAATATTGAACACGTATTTTTTTATATCGGCCCGTTTTGAGTTTTAAGGGTAGAAAACACCCTTTTTCAATTTAAGGGATGAAAAGCAGTATTTCATACGGAATTTACTAGATTTGCTTGAAACATATTACTCAGGGGTTTTCGAGGTGGCTGATTACGAATCTGAAGTCAGATTTTAAAAATTCAAAATGGCGGATCCAATATGGCGGACAATAAAATCAAAAATTAATCGGATTTGATTGAAACTCGTTAGTCGGGGGTTTTTGGGGTCACCGATTACGAATCTGATATCAGTCGGGTAGTTGATTACGAATACGGTGTCAATTTTTAAAAATTCAATATGGCGGATCCAATATGGCGGACAATAAAATTCAAATTCAATCGAATTTACTTGAAACTCATTACTCGGGGGTTTTTGGGGTCGCTGATTACGAATTTGAAGTCAGATTTAAAAAATTCAAAATGGCAGCTCCAAAATGACAGACAACTTTTTAAAAAATTCATTGCGTTCGCTTAAAACTTATAACTCGGGGGTTTTTGGTGTCGCTGATTACGAATCAGATGTTAGTTGTTTAAAATTCAAAATGATGGATCCAACATATTCAATAAAGCCATTATTATAAAGACAAGATCTAATACTGCGACCAACAAATGCAAGATATGATAATCGAACCAACAAAGGCAAGAAGCAATAATCCAACCAGTAAAGGCGAGATGTGATAATCCAACCAGTAATGGCAGGATGTGATAATCCAACCATCAAAGGTAAGAAGCAATAATCCAACCAGTAAAGGTAAGAAGCAATAATCCAACCAGTAAAGGAAAGAAACAATAATCCAACCAACAAAGGTAAGAAGCAATAATCCAACCAGTAAAGGCGAGACGTGATTATCACATCTTGCCTTTACTGGTTGGATTATCACGTCTCGCCTTTACTGGTTGGATTATTGCTTCTTGCCTTTGTTGGTTCGATTATCATATCTTGCATTTGTTGGTCGCAGTATTAGATCTTGTCTTTATAATAATCGCTTTATTGAATATGTTGGATCCATCATTTTGAATTTTAAACAACTAACATCTGATTCGTAATCAGCGACACCAAAAACCCCCGAGTTATAAGTTTTAAGCGAACGCAATGAATTTTTTAAAAAGTTGTTTGTCATTTTGGAGCTGCCATTTTGAATTTTTTAAATCTGACTTCAAATTCGTAATCAGCGACCCCAAAAACCCCCGAGTAATGAGTTTCAAGTAAATTCGATTGAATTTGAATTTTATTGTCCGCCATATTGGATCCGCCATATTGAATTTTTAAAAATTGACACCGTATTCGTAATCAGCTACCCGACTGATATCAGATTCGTAATCGGTGACCCCAAAAACCCCCGACTAACGAGTTTCAATCAAATCCGATTAATTTTTGATTTTATTGTCCGCCATATTAGATCCGCCATTTTGAATTTTTAAAATCTGACTTCAGATTCGTAATCAGCCACCTCGAAAACCCCTGAGTAATATGTTTCAAGCAAATCTAGTAAATTCCGTATGAAATACTGCTTTTCATCCCTTAAATTGAAAAAGGGTGTTTTCTACCCTTAAAACTCAAAACGGGCCGATATAAAAAAATACGTGTTCAATATTTTTCCATGTTTTAGAAGTGTGACAAGTTTCATCAAAATCGGTGATTAACAGTTGGGTAGTGTTACTTGTAAGTTATGTCGAGTGTTTGATGTTTTGCAAAAAAAACGATTCACGTTAAATTTAAAAAAAATCAAAGGTTTTTCAAAAAAATCTTAAATTTTTAGGTCACGAAATTTCAATTGATGGAGTCAGGCCTTTAAAAGATAAATTACAAATTATCCGGGATTTTTCGAAACCAGGGAATCGAAAGGAACTTCAGCAGTTTATTGGGATCTGCACGTATTATCGTCAGTTCACAATGAAGCATGCTGAGTTGCTCGAGCCGTTTCGAGATCTTCTGAAAGAGAAGAGTCCTTGGGTCTGGACTAGTTTTCATGATTTGGCATTCGGTGTGATGAAGGATGCCTATGTTAATTGTATCCAATTAAGACATTATATTCCGGGTCGAATGTATCGATTGCAAACAGATGCATCGAATTTTGGAATCAGCGGAATTCTTTATCAGATCGACGATGATGGTAACTTTGGAGTAGTGTCACTAGTCAGTAGATGTTTGAATCAAGCTGAAGTTCATTATTCGACAACCGAGAAAGAACTTTTGGCGATTATATATTCTATAGTCAAATTGAGATATTTTTTGTTGGGAACTCAGTTTTTGATAATCACTGATCATAAGGGTCTTGTATTTCTTAACACTACGCAGTATATGAATTCGCGTTTAATAAGATGGAGCATATTATTACAACAGTATGATTTTCAGGTAGAATATTGCAAGGGCAAGGATAATATTGTTGCTGATTTTTTTAGCCGTCATCCTAATAGCAAATTTGAATCAGCTGAGTCTGATTATTTTTTAATTGATGTCATCGATGATGAGGTAGTGGGCACGGAATTTTGTGTCTGTTCAGTTATAGGGTATTCTAAAAATTTACGTGAATCTTTGGGAAATCTTGCAGTTTTGCAGAGAGGGGATAAATTTTTGAAGGAACTTATCGTAAAACTTGAAATGAGTAATGAGATGAATTACTTTGTTTTAAAAGAGGATATTCTATTTCATTACGACCAATATGTTAATTCATGGCAAGTTGCAATTCCTGATTTTATGGGGAGGGATATAATGGATAGCGTTCATTCGAAATTGGGACATCCGGGTGTTTACAAAACTAGCAGGTACATTCGTAAATATTATTTCTGGAAATCAATGAATCAGCATATAAAAAAATTTGTCGTGTCTTGTGACTTATGTCAACGCGTTAAATGTCCTAATGTCAAGATGAGTGGATCGATGGGAAGAGTGGAATCGTCGGGTCCGAGAGATTTGGTCAGCGTTGATTTCTATGGCCCTCTTCCAAGGTCAATTGGCGGAGTCGAGTATATTTTTGTCGTTTTGGACGTATTTTCCAAATATGTCAAATTATACCCAATAAAGCATGAAAAAACTGAAACAATTCTTAATAAACTATTTAATCATTATTTTGTAGAAATGGGAAAGCCCAAACGCATACTTTCAGATCATGGAACTCAATTTACGTCTCCTAAGTGGGCAAATCGGTTACGCAGGGATGGTGTGGATGTAGTTTTCTCCTCAATCAGACATCCCCAGAGTACTCCAGTGGAGCGAATCATTCGCGAGTTGGGGCGATTTTTTCGTACTTTTTGTTCAGATCGGCCTACAAGGTGGTCTAAGTACTTGCCAGAAATTGAATTTTTTCTAAATATTACAACTCATATGAGCACGGGCTTTTCCCCTAGTGAGTTACATTTTGGTAAAGAACAAACCGACAAAATTCTGAGTATAATTAAATTTCCCAATGCTCCTAAAATATCAAAGGATATGAAAATTCTCTTGGCAAGAAATCGGTTAAAAAGAAATTTGGATTTGAAAGAACGCTCTCAGGGATCGCCATCGAGGGTATCGTTAAAAATGGGAGATTTGGTCCTTTTACGAGTACCGAAACTCTCGGACGCATATAAGAAAGTAACAAGAAAATTCTTCCACCTATATTATGGTCCGTATATTATATTGCGTGACTTTGGAAATAATTCTTATGAATTGGCGGATCCTGAGAACGTCGAGCGAATAATTGGAATTTATAATCGAATGAGTTTAAAAAAATATATAAAAACTGATGAGTAGCCTGATCGTCCTTCTACGAGACATGATTTATTTAAATTGAGTGAACTTTATATATATTCTTTTTTTTTGTGTGTTTGTACATTTGATTTATGAAGTGTTTCTAATTGATGAATTTTATATCCGATTTAACTTATGTGTTTCCTTATGTATTCATCGTGTAATGACAGAAAGCACATGTGAATGTCGAAAGGTTCTATCATATTGGAATCAATCATTTTTTATTATTTAACGTTTTTTTTTCTCTTCGATGCTGTGATACTTTACTAATGTTTTTTATTACATAGCAAATATGATAAATATTTTTTTTTGTTAAAAAATAATGTAAGAGAATTATACGAGTGTGCCTTGAAATATTTTAGATATTCCAAGGCAAGGGGGGTAATGAAAGGATCAAAATACATTTGAATATTCGCGCTATGTTGATATTTCTGCTTTCTATGGGTCGAGTTTTAATTCATTACAATTTCGTTAATATTCGCATTAATTTGGGGAAAAGGCGGCAATGGGCAAGTGGGGAACTGGATACTACTAGATGGTCTGGAGGGGGGCGGGCGCGAAAGGGAAATTAATAAAAGGGATTTTCGCAAGCGACTCGTCCTCACTTTTTTAAGCTGGTGGAAGTAGAAACACGGTAGCCACTTCTTTGCGTGTCCAAAGAGTGGCAACTTATTTTGTGGTTACGGAAACTGAGGACGGCGCATACGGAAATAGAGGCGTGGGATTTTTCAAAGGGGAACTCTAAAAATTATCTTCCTGCTATTGGGCCATTGACAAAGGGGATAATTTCGAGGAATATTTTGCTGCCAAACCGTTGATCGATTTGACCGAAAAAAGCTTGACGAAAATCGACGCAACAGCAGTATCCAGATCCCGAGTACGCGACTTCCGGTCTACCGCCAATTCCCTTAGTTGGAGTTTAAACCATCATTTGGATAAGTTTTTAACATTTTACATTTTATCTCTGATCCAATCATTCCCTCTTAATTTCATATCTGTGTTGTCTTTTTTTTGTATGTTATATCTCATATCAAGTATTGCTCACATTTTGGTAATTTCGTGGATATCCAATATTCACGTGTACGCAAGTGCATCATTGTAACTTTTATTTATTCAAAAGCGTTTTAATCGAAGTGTGATAGTGTGTGTGTGTCGCGACATTCTATTTCGTTAAAATTTGGATTAAATTGTGTAAATTAATTAGACTGATTTTTTTGAATAGTATATTTTGTTATCGAGGGTTAATTTTGTCTTATTTTATTGAGTTCATTTCCATTGCGAATTTGTTTCCAATTATATTTAAAATTTATACAATTTCAATTAATTCTGAAAGAAAAGATTTTATATTTCAAGTATAAACTAATCGTTACAAATTCATCGGGGATTACCAATATATACGCTTCTTCCTCTCTCATTATTTCCCTTGATTTAATCAAACCTTTTAATTTCACTTCACTTTCTAAATCACTATCTGAATTTTCATAGTTTTCTTCATAAAATTTTCTCTTTCTTAGTTCTGTCTGTTTTTCTGTCTTTTTCGTCACGTTAAGTATGTGGTCATATTTATTATTTCCCAGATTCTGAAAGGATTTATCAGCTCCAATCAGATCCAGTTTTAATTCATCAGTAGATCTATCTGACTCCTGAAGAGCACATGATCCGTCAATAATTTTATTCTCCTGACAGTTCACGCCCCCCGATAACGGTTTTGTTATTGTTATCGCTATTACCAGATTCTTCTACTGACATTTCCTTTTCTTCATAATCAGCACCTTTTATTTTAGGTGTTACTGATTCTTTCAAAGGGGTATTTATTAATTTAAATTCCATTTTTTCTAAGTTTTGTTCCAAAGTTTGTTTTTGTATTCTTTTTGTCCCCAATGATCCTGACGAGGGTAGTACAAAGTCCTCAACAGCATCAACCGAGACATTAGAATTATTATTATTATAATTTTGATTTTTAATATTATACCCCTCTGAATTACTCGTCCATGTCAATTTAGTCATAGTTTCGTCAATTTTGTCTTTATTCCTTCTATTTTCAATTAATTCATTAATTTTAATTTATATTTTTCCTTCTTTATTTGTCTAACTTTTAATTTCCTTTTCTACATAAGTCATAAATACCTTTTCTATTAAATTTTCGTTATCATAAATATTGTCAACCCTTTTTTCTTGATTATTCAATTTTTCATTAAATTACCCTTTTAAATTAAGTTCTACGTTTTTGAGTATTGGGTTGCGAGAAAGAGCGTCTGCATTGGAATTAACCCTCCCCGGTCTATGTATGATTTCACAATCATAATCTTGTAATTTTATCTTCCATCTTGCTAATCTTGAATTTATAGTAGGATCTTTTAACTGATTTAAGCAAACTAATGCCCGGTGATCAGTAACTATGATAAATCTTTTTCCAAAAATATAAGGTCGAAATTGTTTTATTGCAAAAATTATAGCTAATAGTTCCTTTTCAGTTGTGCTATAGCGTAATTCTGCTCCACCTATGGTTCTTGATGCATAAGCAATGGGCAAGTCCTTTCCAATTTCACCCTGGCTTGATGCTGCCCCTATTGCGAAATCAGAAGCATTGGTCGTTACAACAAAAGTTTTTGAAAAATCAGGATATTGTAATATTCGTTGTGAACATAATATCTTTTTTAATTGAGTAAATGCCATTTCAACTTCCGAGTTCCAGTCAAATTTAACATTTTTTTCTTAATAAATTTGTCATTGGTTTTGCAATTTTAGCAAAATTAGGAATAAATCGTCTATAATATCCAGCCAAACCAAGGAACTGCTTAATATTTTTTTGAGTTTTTGGACGTGGAAAATTTTGAACAGCATCAACCTTTTTTGGATCGGGTTTTACCCCATTTCAGATATTATATGTCCTAAATACCCAATTTCTTTTCTCAAAAAATTACATTTATCAGGCTGCAAAACTAATCCTGCGTTTTCTAATCTTCTTAATAATTTTTCAAGTTTTTCTTTATGTTCTTTAAGTAATTTTGCATAGATTACTATATCATGCATATAAACAAACAATTCTATTCCCTGTAACCCCGATAAAACTCTATCCATCATTCTTTGAAAGGTTGAAGGACTATTTTTTAATCCAAAAGGCATTCTATTAAATTCGTAATGTGCAAATGGTGTTGAAAATGCTGTTTTATGTCGATCTTTTGGAACTACCTCTACTTGATGAAATCCTTGTGCCAAATCTAATATTGTAAAGAACTTTGCACCCCCAATTTGATCCAAAATTTCACTAATGAAAGGAAATGGATATACGTCATTTATTGTTTTTTCATTTAATTTTCTATAATCTATCACCATTCGCCATTTTTCATTGTCCTGATCATCCTCCTTTTTAGGTACAATCCATACAGGAGAATTATAAGGTGCTTTAGATGGAGAGATTGATTTATTTTTAAGCAGATCCTCAGTTTGTTTTTTAATTTCTTGTTTATGTACTTCAGGGTACCTAGGATATTTGTTTCTATTCAGCAATTGTTTCTATTGTATGTTGTATTACTTTTGTAAATCCCAAACTATCACCCGGAAGATGAAATTGATGACAATATTTTCTCAACGTAGGATTTAATTCTTGTTTTTCTAAATCATTTAAATGTTCAATTTTAAGTATTTCTTTTAATTTGTCAAATCTTTCCTTTTCATTTTCTACTCTTAAATTTAAACACTTTGACTGGTCTTTAAATTTTTGATTTGTCTTTAATTCTTCGAAATCAAAAATTTTTGTTGGTGGTATTATTAATTCTATATCTTTACTTGTTGTATTTATACAAAAAGTTTTCGCTAATTCATTTTTGATAGTTCTTAATACTTCACCTAAATAAACTCCAGGCCCTGTTGGTAATAATGGTAAATATCCAGTATCTAAGTTTTTCTCGTTTATTATCGGTATTTCAACTAATTGTTTTGTTCGAGCTTTTATTTTCAGTAATTTTCCTTTATTTCGAGTAATAGTAGGAAATTCGCCTAGTTTATGAATTAATAATTTTTTTAAATCTATCGTTGAATTCTTTAAAAATGGCATTCCTAAAATACCATCCTGCTTGATTGGAAAATCATCAGGTACAAGTTGATAGGATTGCACATCTCCATCAAGATCCACCTGAATCTTCCCAATTATATATTCCTTCTTTATTTATTCCAAATATTTTCTGTTTGTTAGCATAATTTACAAAAACATTTGATTTTACACATTTAGATTTTATTAAGTTTATTTCCGCTCCTGTATCTATTTCCATTTTTACTTTATTCTTATTAAAATTTTCATTACTAATTTCGATTTCTGGTGAACTTTCAATTTTTTTATATTCATACATTAACACGATTCTTTTTTCGGGTATTACTTTACCTTTTGACTCATCACCATACCCCCATGTTGAGTCCAACTTTAGTTTTTTGTATTTTCTCGTTTTTGCTGTTGTCCTTTATTTATTAATTTTTAACGTTCATAGCATACTTCTTTTGTATGACCCCCCCTTTTACAATATGTACAATAAGTTCCCCTGCAAATTTCTGTTATATGATTATTCTTCATTCCACGTTTAGTACATACAATATTTCCTTCTTTAAATTGAGGAAAATTAGGTCTCATGTGTCCCTCTTCCCCGCATACAAAACAAACTTTATCCCTTTTTCCAATAGATTTTCTATTTTGACAATTTCTTTTCATCTGGACCGGTTTTCCACACCCATAACACACAAATTCTGGCTTTTCGTCCTTAATTTTGATTTTATTAACTTCGTCTTCTTTTATTTTTACTTGATTTATTTTTTCTTGTTTAATTAAGGGTTTTTTTGATTGATTATTTTTAAAATTTTCCCCTTTTTTGAAATGTTCTTTTTCTTCCCATTAATCTGACTTTTGGATTTTCTCTATTAGGTCTATAATTAGGTTTAGAAAATTCTACTCTATTTTCGCAATTAGAATCATTTTTCTCGATCCTAACTAAAGATTCCTCAAATTTTATTTCACTTTTATTTTCCATTAAATTTAAATTTGTGTTATCTTTTTGAATTCCCTTTTCTCCCTCAGATGTATTTGATAACGAAATTGTGTCGTCATCAACTTCCCATGACCCTACTGAAGGACCCATATTTTTAACATTTAATTCACTTATGCCACCCTGCGGAGTTTTTGTTATGTCACCCTAAGACATTTTTAATATTTATAAATAATTTGAAAATTGCAAGAAGTTTTTTTTTAAAAACAAGGATTGAATTGACTTACCCTTTAATGCTGATTAATTTTTTTTGTATCCTTAAATCTGCTTTAACAAGAATAATTGTTGTTGTATATTTTGTTATTATAAAAAAAATATTATTTATTATTTGTTTTTTATTCACTTCACTTTCTTCTTTTTGAATCCCTACCTCTTGATTTTTGCTTATAAAGACATTTCCCACTCATGTCAAGAATCCCTTTTTCCCTTTCTTCTATTCTATTGCTTACGAAGTGTTTCTGTAATATTCCAGTTTAATTTGAGTCAAAAAATCTTCATTAACCTAATATTATTTTATTTATTATTTTATTATTTAAATATTTAAATTTTCCCGCCATTTATTTAGAATATTATTAATTATTCTAATCCTATTATCGAGATTAAATTTTGCAGCAATGCTTATCAGTACTCGCATTTGCCTAGAACAATTTTCTACAGAAAAGGAAAACTGCAAAAAACCCTTTCTGATTACTTACTAATTTAATTTAATTGTTATTAATTATTCTTATTTTTAATTCCTGAGTTTGACGCATACATGTCTATGTTTAAATATACACATGTATACATTCTTAATTTTACCAATTTACATTAAATACCATTAATTATTATTAATTATCATTAGTTATTATTAATCATCATCAATTATAGAATAATAACACAGCCCCACAAAAAAAAGTGTCGTGCGCGGCAGACCAGACTAGTCATTTCCTATGTATTTTGACGCGCTGAACACGAATCCGAAGTCCGTTTTGCTCCATCACGTCAGGATTTTTTTCTAACCTCCAAAAACCTGTCGGATTTTGAGAGGTAGGCTATTTTTGTAAAAATTGATGGATTTACTTCAAACTTGGTATCTAAGGGTTTTTTGGGTCGCTGATGAGGAATTTGAAGTTAGATTTTCAAAATTCAAAATGGCGGCTCCAATATGGCGGACGAATTTTGTAAAAATTGATGGATTTACTTCAAACTTGGTATCTAAGGATTTTTTGGGTCGCTGATGAGGAATTTGAAGTTAGATTGTCAAAATTCAAAATGGCGGCTCCAATATGGCGGACGAATTTTGTAATAATTGGTGGATTTACTTCAAACTTGGTATCTAGGGGTTTTTTGGGTCGCTGATTACGAATCTGAAGTCAGATTTTCAAAACTCGAAATGAACATTCTTATATGCATAAGTAAGGTATGCATCACATAAGTAAGGTATCACGTCTTTTTATGGTAGCGCACTCTTTTGTCCTCAAAGGATCTGTGTAATGGTTATCTTTTCAAATTGGTGCCTCCAGGTACAATATCCCTTTTCAGCATCCAACAGTAGTCGGCCATCATATTTACATCCCATCTTCCTTGATAACGACGCTCAAATTCTTTAAGATCTTGATGGAATCGTTCTCCTTGTTCTTCACTGTAATCTCCTAAATTTTCAGGGAATTGATCCCGATGCGAGTCTAAGTAATGCAACTTTATGCTCATTAAGCATCCTAACTTACCAAAGTTTTTAATCATATCACTAATTATTTGCTCCCAATTTTCACTCTTGTGATTACCCAGAAAATTTCCGACAACTGCCTTGAAACTAAGCCATGCGGCTTTCTCCTTTTTATTCATCTTGGTGATAAATTGCTCATCTTTTAACAATTTGCGAATACGTGGTCCGTCGAAAACCCCTTCTTTTAGTTTCGCATCAGAGATTTCTGGAAACTTTTGTTGCAGGTATTTGAAACAGTTTCCTTTTTTATCTAAGGCTTTGACAAACTGTTTAATTGCTCCTAGTTTCGTGTGTAAGGGCGGAATTATCACCTTTGAAGGGTCGATTAGGGGATTTTCTATTATATGTTTTGAACCTGGTTCGAAAGAATTCCTTTTTGGCCATTGTTTTTTAATGTAGTGATTTGCTCGATCTCTACTGTCCCACAAACACAGGAAACATGGTGTTTTTGTAAAACCTGATTGTTGTCCAAGTAGTATGCTTAAAATCTTGAAATCTTCACAAATTTGCCCACTTTACCAGCCCAGTTCGAACAATCACCATGTGGTTATATGTACTGGAGAACAAAAAGCAAGAAGAACATTTTTGATGCCAGCACCTTTGGGTTAAATCGATTTACAACATATCATGTAGGTTTATGGAATTGAACTAAAATTATAAAACTTTTGAATATTAACATTTATTATTAATGGAGCAATATATGCTCGTAATCGTGAACTTCTGAGGAAAACGAATATATCAAAATAAATTAAACAATCCGTGATCGCTCGATTCGTCCAAACAGCCTTGGGCTGAGGGGAAATTTTTTTATTATTGTATATGTGATATAGATGATAACCGTTTAATTCTCGTAAGTGGAAGTGGTGTATCCATACTTAAAAACTTTAATTTAATTAAATTTATATAATATAATTTAAAATTTTAATTTTTTAAAAAAATGTAATAATTTATTTTTTAAATAAACACCTATACCCGAGGACGCCACTCAGGCCTACCGTAATATCTGCCTCACGCGAGAACTTAACATAGGCCCGGGTTGGAAGAGTGGGGGTATAACACTTCTCTTCAATGGAGTGAAACGGCTACTGCTGATGTAAGATAAACATAGAGCAACCTTCTACCGTTGCAACAACATTGTAGTAGTGTCGCTAAAAAAAAGCTTCTAATAGTCTCAGGTAACTTAACTTGATTATTATATAGTTTATAATATTTTTCTGCAATTTGTCGATCAATAACTTACTGCATGTGTTGAATCTTCTTATATTATATTTGTCTTTTTCATTTTTGAATTGGGCTTAAAAAATAAATTCCTATTTTTGTATAGTATTAATAATTATATATGTATTTTGAGGATAAAACATTGATTATTGAATAATTTTTTTATGCATAAAATATGGATATTACATAATATTGGTATAGAAGATGTTTCTTTTGGTTGTCTTAAATGTTTCATATAAAAAATACTTCAATTTATTTAGTCTTTTTGGTATTGGATAACATTGGAATTAAAGATATTACGATTTTGAGAATAAAGAAAGATATTGGATAACATTGGTATTGAATATAAATAATAATCATTATCGAAAATGATGTAATGTGGAAAAAGATTAAACAACGCTAATTCACGTTCATAAAAGACTATCATTATTGCATTAGTTAGCTGAATTATAGTTAATGAAATATTTTATAGGTGAAACACATGTAAGTAAATTTTTTTAAAGCAAGAAACTAAAATAAACGACCCAAGTAGCACGATATATCAACCAGATGTCACGGTGATATCACCAGAGAATGTCACCGTGACATCAGGAAAATGTCCGCCTTACGGTGATATCACACGGTGACATCGAGGTGATATCACAGTTGATATCATGTTGATATTTTACAGGGACTTAAAATTTTTAATAATTTAAAAAATAATAATAAATAAAAACAAGGAGGGGGTCCTTTATGTTTATTTCATAAACATTATGCTTCCTCATTGTGTGAAGCAAAAAATTCGCTTCCTCGTGAAGGAAGCAATGAATTTGTCCAATTCAATTGATTGATTTAAAAAATTTCGAGTTAAAAATATTTTAAATTAATTAAATTTTTTGAAAAATAAAGAAAATTTTAATTAATTTTGAGTGTAACATAAACTTTATATATACGAATCGATTCGTTTTAATGCAAGGAATACAATTATTTTATTCATCAACTTGAATTTAAAAAAAACACAAAATTTTTTAGCTAAAATATGAATTTTCGATTTTTCAATTTTTATTAATTCTCAAATTTTAAATCAAATCTATACTTTATATATACCAACCAATTCGTTTCAATGCAGGGAATAAAATTATTTTATATATAAACATGAATTTAAATAAACACATCATTTTTTAGCTAAAATGAGAATTTTTGATTTTTTAACTTTCTTTAATTCTTTAAATTTCAATCAAATCTATACTTTATATATATCAATCGATTTATCTTGACATAAAGAAGACGATTATATTATATATTAGCTTAAATTTTTCGATTTAAAAATTTTTTCAATTAAAAAAAAATTTTTGAAAAAAAGACGATAAAATTTTTTTTTGGGGTATTTTTAAAAATCCTCTCGTCATTTTTGAGAGATTAATGTGTTAAATAAGCCTACCAAATTTTATCCAAATCCATTAAAACCTGTTAAAGATATCGTGTTCACAAAAACGATCCACACACACATACACACACACACATACATACATCCGAACAATTGATCAGGATCTCATATAACATGTTTCTATATAGAGAAAAATTTGTTTTCACCATTTTTAAAAAGTTTATAAACGAAAGGACTACATAGCTTCCTCCACGAGGAAGCAAAAATAATAAAAATAATAAAAAAAATAATAAATATAGTAAAAAATAATAATTTTTAAAAAAATTTTAATCCCTGTAAAATATCAACATGATATAACGGTGATATCACCATGATATCACCGTGATATGACTGTGATATCACCTTGATGTCACCATGATATCACCTCGATGTCACCGTGTGATATCACCGTAAGGCGGACATTTTGACATTTTCCTGATGTCACGGTGACATTCCCCGGTAATATCACCGTGACATCTGGTTGATATATCGTGCTACATGGGGATTAGTTTTGAAAATTGACTTCACCAATTCTTTTTAATTTCTTTTTAATTCTTTTTTCATTATGCAAAGTACTTTGTATTTACAAATGCTTGATTTAATTGTTCTAATTGGAGAAAGGGATAAACATATTCAAATAGTTTTTAGCGGTAATAACAATTCTGGTCATTGGATTTGTGTTTATTACGATGGAGTAAGACTTTATATTTTTGATAGCCTTAATGCAGGGTGTTTGAATATTCATCAAATAGAATATTTAATTAGATTTTTCCCTTTTAAACCAACAGAATTTTTTGTAGGTGTTGATCAACAGCCGATTGGTACAGTTAAGTGTGAAGTATATAAAATAGCATTTGCAACATCTGTATTGGTTAACAGTGTAAATTAAATGATTAATTTATGAAACTAATAATAATATAATGAGCAAGCATTTGATATCATTTTTTGAAAACAATTAATTAAATCATTTTCCGGCAGTTAGAATGTCTAATATTAGGATTTTGATTTGTAGAGAATCATTGGAATTGTCTTTTCATAGATCGAGCTAAAGAACTTCAAAATGATGAACTAAACCTTTCATATTTATTAAAGACTTTTCCCAGTAAAAATTACAACAGAGTTCTGTCTACTGAAACTGAGAATGAAAAGAAAATACCCAAAGAAAAAAATTTGTCATGAAAGATAAAGAAATTATCTACAGAATTTGAAGAGAGATTTACATGTTGATGTAAATTCAGTATGCACAACAGAAAATAATAAGAAAATAATATCTAGTCTTATTGTTAAGGAAAATTTTGATCCCATGACATATCCTACAATGTTTCCTTATGGTGATCCTGGATGGACTGTTAACCTTAAGCATACTCAAGGTACTTGTAATTTTTATTCATTTACAATTTTATATGTATCGTCTTTCATAGAGAAGAAAAAAGCGTGAATTGCCACATGTGCGTTTAACTATATGTTTACGTACACAAATTTGCGATTCAGAAACTTTAAATAAAATGATATGTGCTGAAATCACAGACGAAATGAAGAATCCAGAACTTTTTAACATTGTAAAGCGATTTTAAGTTCATGGGCCTTGTGGTAAACAAAATAGGAATTCACCATGGATGGATCCTGAGATGGGTCAATTAAATGTATTGCTGACAATTCAATGATCGTTAGCATATAATCTTTATTTGAGTACAAAATTTAAAGGTCATATTGACTGTGCAATAATAGGTATTATATTATTATAACACCATAATGTTGAAATAGTAATACAGTAACGATTACAAAAATAATATTATTATATTTTTGTGAGATCAAAATTCCAATAACTGTCCGTCAAATAAAAATAAATTTTTAATTTTTTTATAAAAAATTATAGATACCACGCGCGTTTACGCGCGTTTCTTTTAACTAGTTAACTATAATAATTTCCGTATTCATTCATTCATTCATTCCGTCTGTCCACACTTGAAGTTAGTCGTATTTTGTTCCTTTTGTTTTTCTAAAATTTTGACAATTCTTGATTTCGTAATATTTTATAGTTAACGCGACGGATATTTTTATTCATCGTTATTAATTATGTCATATACTAAGTGACAGTTTAAAGTAAAACAAAATTTTGTTCATTGTGTGCAGCACCAGTATATTTCCTACTTGGTATTTACCCTGCCGGAAGGGTGGTACTGGATTAGTACTGGAAATTTGGAACTGAGGGCTCAGTACCAACTCAGTACTAATTTGGTGCATTTTGGTACTGAAATGGAACTGGGAAATTTACCTGCGAAAAGGATCGAGTTACCGTTAATACCCTCATAAAAGTGAAAAGCGACCAGCTTTTTTAATATGTTTAAACTAATACTTTATACGGTAACTGCACCAGTGGTGGATCAATTAAGCTTACTAAATTTATTATTTTGACTTCTAAGGTGTACAGATTTTTTCAGATGAAAAATATAGGGTAATCTTTACAATAGTATGAATTAACAAGTCTTCAAGGACACTATCGTGTATCCCTGTTGAAAATTCCTATGTGAGAACACATATGGGATCCCATCCAGGATCTCTTGTGAGTTCTTATGTGGGTTCCCGTACAGGTTCACACATAAGATCCTGTATGAAAAGGTTCCTGGGATGAACTTGCGTGAGATCAAGCGCACGATCTTATGTCTCTGTAAAAGCAATAACACAGGATCCCATGAGGTTTCCTGTGTAGGTTCCTATATGAACAACACGATAAATAGGAACACACATGGGATCTTATCCGAGATCTTGTATGAGTTCTTACATAGGTTCTCACATATAAGAAGATTAATAGCAGCTTAATAAGATTTTATAGAATGCTTTTATATATATATGCTATTAATCTTCTTATATGTGAGAACCTATGTAAGAACTCATACAAGATCTCGGATAAGATCCCATGTGTGTTCCTATTTATCGTGTTGTTCATATAGGAACCTACACAGGAAACCTCATGGGATCCTGTGTTATTGCTTTTACAGAGACATAAGATCGTGCGCTTGATCTCACGCAAGTTCATCCCAGGAACCTTTTCATACAGGATCTTATGTGTGAACCTGTATGGGAACCCACATAAGAACTCACAAGAGATCCTGGATGGGATCCCATATGTGTTCTCACATAGGAATTTTCAACAGGGTAGTTTTCGACCTGCTTGTAACGTTTACACCCCCTCACACCCACATTCAACAAAAAAATTACATTGCTCCAGTCGTGGATCATTTACCCCTTTACACTACACAAAAATAACTTAATGATGTAAATTTCTTTCCAAAAGTATTCTATATGGAAAGAATTGATTACTTTCTACTCTAAAAATTAAAAAAATTTAGACTAAACAATTATTTTTTAAGATTTCATGTGAAAAAGCATAAAATCAACAATTGTTGTATTGCTTTGTTTTCCTAAATATTTTCAAATGATTTCAGTACAGTATAGAAAAAAAAGTTTCAATGTGTGTGTGTGGATCCCTTTTTTGTTTAGAAGATAACTTTAACAGGTTTTAATGGATTTAGAAAAAATTTGGTAGGCTCATTTATCATGTTCATATCTCAAATCTAACCAAAGAATTTTAAAAAATACCCAAAAAAAAATTTTATCGTCTTTTTTCCAAAAATTTTTTTTTAATCGAAAAAATTTTTAAATAGAAAAATTTAAGGTGATATAAAATAAAATCGTATTCCTTACGTCAAGACAAATCGATCGGTATATTTAAAGAATAGTTTTAATTTAAATTTAAAGAATTAATGAAAGTTAAAAAATCAAAAATTCATTTTTTGGCTATAAAATTTTGTGATTATTTAAATTTAAGTTTATAGATGAAATAATTGTATTCCTTACATGAAAACGAATCGATTGGTATATATAAAATTTACATTTTGAGGTAAATTTAATAAATTAATGAAAGTTAAAAATAGAAAATACACATTTTAGCTGAAAAATTGTTTATTTATTTAAATTCAAGTTTAAATATAAAATAATTGTGTTCCTTGCATTAAAACAAATTAATATAATTGTAAATAATTATAAATTATATGTTATTTTTCATTAATATTTAGAAATTTCGGTTAAAATATGAATTTTTGATTTTTTAACTTCCATTAATTCTTTAAATTTAACTCAAATGTATAGGTACTGAAATGTTTAAATTATTATATTATTTTTGTATGTTTATTTCAATATTAATGCTTTCTCCACGAGGAAGAAAATTTTTTTGCTGATTGTAAAGAGGAAGCAAAATGTTCATGTAATGAACATCTGAATTTACAACTTGTTTATTTAATGTAAATTAACTTTACAAAATTGTTGCTTTCAGACATTGTAAATTATTTTAACAATACTTCGTGGTTAAAAAACTTACCCATAAGGCTAAACTTTTTTTTCGCTTAGTACGCTACAGGAATTTTGCCCCGTATATAAAAATAATTTACAATGTCTGATAACAACAATTTTGTAAATTTCTTAATTAACATTAGTTTCAATATTGCTAGTATTTACATTAAATAAAAATATGAGAGAAATAATTAAAAAATAAAGAAAAGAGCTGTAAAGAGACAGGGTAAAAATATCAAAAAAATATTTTGTTTATGGCTGTTTTCGGCATTTTCTGCAAATAGCTTCCAGAAGTCATCAGTGGTGCTCATTTAAATTTTTTGTGCAAGTCAACTAAAATGCATTTCACACGTTTGGAATGTTTTTTCTAATCATGCGCAAAATGAATGTTATTGTTTACACTTGTTCATGAATGGCTCGAAACTAAACGTTTTACGTTTGTTGTGCAATTGTTTCAATTAATTCGACTGTATTTTCTTATTGTTTAGTTCGCCAATTTGTGCAATTTTAATTTAAAATGAATTTTAAGAAGTGTTGAAATGAAAATGAGTGACAATCGAAACATAATTTGTGTAACCGCAGTGATTGATTCCGAGACGGGTGAATTAATTGTCAGGTCGGAAGACCAGCATTTGTTGTGTTATTTATTGATTCGTACGGACGGTAAGTACCCAGCAAACACGAATACGTAATTGTTATATATTTGTTATATAACAAGATGTAACACGTTCTGTCACAAGCTTGTAGCATGTTACAAGCATGTTACAAGCAGGTTATGATAAATGTCTGCTCTGATCTCTGTAACAGATACACAGTTTTCCTAAAAGTCTCAAATTGAGACCAAAAATTGCATCAAATCTTTGCAACGTTTTGATGCACATAAGTTATATCAAAAAGAGATCGTTTTGTGTATCATTTTTAGAAATGATACACGAAACGGTCTCATTTTTTGATGCAAAAAATTTAATCAATTTATATGAATCATGGCCGAATTGAATCGACTCAAAATTAAACGAATTTTTTTCAGATATTTTGGTAATAGTACAATTGCGGAGACCATTTCACTATTTAATTTGAAAATGAAAATAACAGAAAATCAAAGACAATGTGCAATTCGATAATTAAAAAGTGACAGCTTATAAACATAACCTAAAATGCATGAGAAAAAATTTGTCGATAAAATCAATATAGCCGAGCTTTTTAGAAGGTAGATGTCAGCACTCATCTATTTTCTTTCTTTAAATTTTTCTGAATCGTTTTTATAAAAAGCAAAACTGCCATCTACCTTCTAAAAAGCTCGGCTATATTGATTTTATCGACAAATTTTTTCTCATGCATTTTAGGTTATGTTTATAAGCTTACACTTTTTAATTATCGAATTGCACATTGACTTTGATTTTCTGTTATTTTCATTTTTAAATTAAATAGTGAAATGGTCTCCGCAATTGTACTATTACCAAAATATTTGAAAAAAATTCCTTTAATTTTGAGTCGATTCAATTCGGCCATGATTGATATAAATTGATTAAATTTTTTGCATCAAAAAATGAGACCATTTCGTGTATCATTTCTAAAAATGATACACAAAACGATCTCTTTTTGATATAACTTATGTGCATCAAAACGTTGCAATAGAAAAAGAGACAACCAAGTTTACTGTGTATGTAACAAATACATAACACTGTTACTAGTGATTTATAACAGATATGTAACGATTATATAAAATAATTACAAATTTTTTAAATCCAGTAACAACATCTTATATAACACATATGTAACAAATATAGAACTTTGTTACAAAAAAATACAGTTAAAATTAATATAATAAATTAAGAGAATGTCATATTTTGTCTTAATTTGATATTGATAATGTTAATAAAATAAAAAAAATTAGTAATCCTAACACATTCTCGAAATTTTTTAACCGGTTGTCTCCCAAGATTCGAGCTTTCGACCATCACTAATGTACTTACACTGCAGAGCTCAACCGTACTGGGAACTGCGCCTAGACGCGCTCGACCAAGGGAGACTATAAAGGTTTCTTAGGAAATGTTCCTTCCCACACAGCACATAAAATTTCCTGAATTTGTCCTGAATATTTCATTGAAAGATTCGAAATATTTCAATGAAAGGTCCATGAAATTTTGATGCAACAATGAAATGTCCGCCTATAAGAAATATTGCAGTTCCGATTGTACGAAAAATTTCAGCGAAATGTTGAGGAAATGTGAGGATGAAAAATTACTGACATATTATTTTTTAATATTTGCAAAATAAAAAAATGAAATATGTTACAAATTTTTAAGTGAAATATTTTGAAAAGATTATTCATTAAAATTCTAGAAATATCGAAATGAAATATTTCTAAATTGTTAAAAATACATATTTAGGCAATATCATCCGGATATATTTGTGAAAAATAAAAAAAATGAATTTCAGAAATAAATTGCGGTAGTGATTGTGAAAATATGTGACAAAATTAGTTGACCGATAGTAAACCTTTGTAAAAGAAAAATTTTTTCGATAATAATGCCTTAAATTATAACTTACAAGTGAATCTTAAATTTAACATATCTCAAAATGTCTTAAATCGACGTATGCCGTCTTTCCGGCGATCGGTTCATATGTACTTTTTGTCATTTGCAATTTTAGACAAATTAAATTTTACACATTTGAATACTCTGAAAAATAGAAATGTTATCAAATGACAATTCTGCGAAAAAAATTTTTTGTTCAATTATAATTTTGCAGTAAATTAAGAATTCAATTAAAAAGTTACGAATATTGAAAGTCCAGTCAAGTAAAATTTGTAACAAATTGACTTTTATAGTATATCCTTGCGTACCTGAGCGGATCTTATTTATTTTAAGTATTCTATTTTTATACTTACTGTTCATATATATTAATCATGTTTCGCTTGTTGCATCTTACGTGTAATAATTTCTTTATAGTAAATAAATTGTCACTATTTCACTAAACACACAAATTTTGTCACATATTTTCACAATCACTACCGCAATTTATTTCTGAAATTCATTTTTTTTATTTTTCACAAATATATCCGGATGATATTGCCTAAATATGTATTTTTAACAATTTAGAAATATTTCATTTCGATATTTCTAGAATTTTAATGAATAATCTTTTCAAAATATTACACTTAAAAATTTGTAACATATTTCATTTTTTTATTTTGCAAATATTAAAAAATAATATGTCAGTAATTTTTCATTCTCACATTTCCTCAACATTTCGCTGAAATTTTTCGTACAATCGGAACTGCAATATTTCTTATAGGCGGACATTTCATTGTTGCGTCAGAATTTCATGGACCTTTCATTGAAATATTTCGAATCTTTCAATGAAATATTCAGGACAAATTCAGGAAATTTTATGTGCTGTGTGGGTTGTAACAAACACATGAAATAGATAGGTTTATTATTTTGTAAGACCATCAAACAATTTTTTAGTTGTTTATTATTTATTACAATGAGTATATTAGCATATCGTTTCTAAAATATTAATAATTTTTAACAATATAAATAATTTTTATTTGTTAGTTCTTAAATATGTTAATTAAAATAAATGTAAAAATTGTTAAATCTTTTAATTATTGTATTTTAGAATTTATTACCTTTTAATTTTTAATTTGAAAGGAAATAAATCTTTGCTTTAGTCAAGAGGACAGTACATATAAATTTCAATTTTCTCCAAAAAAGTAATTAAGTAACAATGTTGAAACAGTAAAATTTTTTTAATTAACTAATATAATTTATATTACTCATAATAGTAATTTATATTATTATATATAAGAATAGTGTGATGTAAAAAAAAATTGGTAAGTCTCAACAAATTGCAAGTCTTATAGTAATTTTCTACGCAAAAAATTTAAAAATTAATTAAATATGAGTCGCCGGAAAGTAAAACCACACATAAAATTCTGACGGCCATGTTAATTCAATGGGAGTCAGAATTTTATGTGTGGTTTTACTTTCCGGCGACTCATATAAAACAAAGCAAATATTAAATTTCTAATATATATAAATTATAAAAATGTACGAAATTCAAAACATTTAAAAGTTCCCAAATTAATTCTAACCTACCAAAAATGACTAAATTTTGCAATTCGACTAATTTTAATTACGATATACATTTAAGCAAACTGTATATTAATTCTTTGTTGAAAATCAAATAATTTATGTTTCGGTCAAGTTTCAATATCCAATATTATTGAAATTCAATGTTATATAATATTCAAATATTAAAACAATTGATGTTAGCATAAAAATTGACAAAATTACTTTGTATGGCATTATTAATGGAAAAAAAATAAAATAGGAATCTTACAACAAAAAGGATCAAACATTTAATGACATTTGTGACTGAAGTGTTACAGAACATTTGTAGATTTGACATAATGTTATAATTCTATAACAGATAATAATTTATTAATTATTAATTAATAAATTAATTATAATTAATAATTTCTACACGAAAAGAAAAATCTAGCTTTCATAGCATGAAAATGATTCCTACCATTAAAGCATGAATTTTTCTTACAAAGAAAGCAAGAATTCATGCGTTCTTAGTATGTTTGAGAAACACGTCTTCGTAGTATGCATTTAATACTTTAAATGAATGAGCGCCACGCATAAATTGTATGAAACCAAAACCTACTACTATTGCACGAGTCTCATGCTTTTTCGGTATTAGAGTCCTGCAACTGGCGATCACCAAGTTTGAGTCAAGTTAAAGTGTGCGTGTCTTAATCGCCAGTTGCAGGACTCTAATACTGAAAAAGCATGAGACTCCTGCAATAGTAGTAGGTTTCAGTTTCATACGATTTGCGCGTGGCGCTTATGCATTTAAAGTATTAAATACATACTACGAAAGCATGTTTCTCAAACCTTTTAAGCATGGACACCAATCCTACTAATAACGTATGAATTCTTACTAATATTACTAGAATTTCTCTACTATAATAGCATGAAAAGATTCATGCGTTAAACGTATGCCTTATCACGTTATACAAGCGAGATTTTTCTCTCCGTGTAGAATAAGACAAGCATTCTGTTCTAGAAATGTTATGTAATATTCTTTCAGCACAGTTCTAGAGCAGAAGCGGAACAAAATTTCTAGAACATTTGTGACATCTATGTTTTAGAACTCTTATAGAACATTTGTTATAGAATAATTTAAGAACAAATTTCCGGATATATTCTATAACAAAAAGAGAATATTATTCTAGAAAGGTGACATAATATTGTTATATCAAAATTCTAGAACAAAAAAAGTACAAAATTTCTAGAACACTGTTACCATTTTGTTCTATAACTGCTACATGTTATTGATGGCATAATTGTTCTAGAACGATGTTCTTTAATTTTAATAGAACAATTATAGAACGTGTTTGCTGGGTAAAATTTTTATTTTTTATGCAATAAAAATCGAACACTTAGTTCGTAGGACTTTCATGTAACAAAATTATTGAACACTTGAAGGATATATTCAACTCTTTGACGCAATATAACTTTGCAATATATAAATAGTATAATATTGTTTTTTAACAACAAAATAACTACAATTGGTACAATTTTTACAAACAATACCTCGTTTCGTTCGTTGAAAGATTCTCTATATTTCTGGTCGTTATTATTTTTTTTGAAGATATTTTATTAAAAAGTTATTTAACAAATATTATTATTTTTTTAATATACATATATTTGTTAATTAAATATTTTTTCACAAAATTCAACGAACAGAATTGTATAGAGAATTTTTTAAACATCATAATTTGTGTCCTGACGCGGTGAAAGGGACCTTATGGTATAATAGCAAATTGTACTTTTGAATGTTCATAATAAAAAACGAATTGAACAAAATAATTTCTAGTTTTTGGAAATGAAAGAGCAACTCAAATAATTTGATTTCCAAAAATTAGAAATTATTTTGTTCAATTCATTTTTTATTATGAACATTTAAAGTACAATTTGCAATTAAACCATAAGGTTTGGCGTACATGTCACCTGCCGATGTTGATGTAGGAGATTTTGTGGTAGCGGGTCCTTCAACGTCCTCCTCGTCTATGGAAAAGGACAAAGTTGATAGAGATGATAAAGAATGTGATGATGATGGTGACAGTGACGATAACGATGACGACAATGTCGAGTATGAGGGGAATGAGGAAAATGAGGAGATTGAGGCGAATGACGATGGTGATGGTAATTATCGTCATGATGATGATAATATTGATGAGCCTGACGAGGATGATGATGATGATGATGATGATGAGGAGGAAGGGGAGGAGGATCATCAGGATAAAGAGAATATCGCTCCAAGTAAGTTTAAAAAATTCTTTGTGGTGGCATTGCGGTTAGGGAAAACTTATTGGACATTAGAAAAAATAAGTTGCAAGACAATTATAGTGCGAACTGTATAATTTTTAATGATTTCTTTTGTTAAAGTTAACCCATAAGATTAATTATAATTTAAAAAAATAATTTAATTTAATCAAAACAAATCGTTTGCTCAATAGAAAAGAACAAAAAATGCCCATACATAATAATATAATAATAAATAATTTAATTATGTAATACAATAATTATATATATATGTAATAGTGCGACAAAAAGTTTATTTTCAAAAAATAATAGAGGTACCTATTTAAATTTAAATAAAACATACAATATTATTGTTTAATTTTATTTTCACTCAAATCTATACTATAGTGTAAGTATATTTTATTGTATACTCTGCTTTTATTTACGTTATATAGATAAATCACGCATACAATGGAAAAAGAAAATGACGAGTGCTTTGATCGAAATTGTTTCAACTCTTAATGAAAAAACAAGTTTGAAAGGAGTAAAATTTTGGAATAAAGTTAAAGATTCATTAAAGGAAAAAGGGTATGATAAAGCACCAGCGGAAAAATGTAAATCAAAGTGGGGTGGATTGTTAAAGGGTTACGATCGAAATTTAAAGAAACTAAAACGATCGGGCGCAAGTCCAGTGAGATGGACGCATTTTGAGGAAATGCATACAATGATGTTTAAGAAACCGACCATCAGTCCACCAGCTATCGCCTCAAGCATCAAAGGATACGAGAAAAGAATTCGCGAGGAAACTTCTGAAAGCGCCAGCACCACAAATGAATTGGGTGACGATTCAAAGAAAAAAAAAATTAACCCGAAGAAAAACATCAGACAGACTGAATTAATGCAACAAATGTTGGATAATTCCGAAAGAAGGAGTAACGTAACTACGCAATTGACAACTGAAGTTCTTGGTACATTAAAAGATATGGTACAAGTTCTAAAAGATTTCAAAAAATAAATTTTTGGGAATAAGTTATATTTTACAAAGCGGTGATAAAAGCGATTCTTTCTGCTGTCTGTTAATCAGTATACTGTATAAAAAAGAAATTTATGTTTTGTTTCTTGTTTTTGAATAGCAGAAAATCACTGCATTTTTTTGCGCGTTTAAAAATATTGATAGGTGTTTTATTTTTATTTTCAAATATTTATCGATACTTATATATATGATTTTGCGTATATTTTAAAGTGCAAATACGTCACATGTATACCAAAGTTAAAGTTAGATAGATAGTTGATACAGTTGATTTAGATATTAATACTGTTGTTTTTGACTATATACCTATCTATATATTTCTGTGCAATAATTACAAATAATTACACTTAATGTATAAGTTTTAAGTAATCAACTTACTTTAAATTTAAATAAAATAAAAAAAAAACCATTAAATTTTAAAGAATTAAAACTGTTGCAATGTTTTTTTTTTGTTTTTTAAACATATATATTATTCAAATATACATGTACATAAAAGTTTAAAAATCATTTAAAAATTAATTTAAAAATTACAAAATAAGTTCAAGTACGGTTATTATGTCGAATTTCTGTAACATGTTAATTATTTAAAAAATAGCAGGTTATTGTGCCATAATTCGCATTGTGTTAGAAATTGTTATGGGCAGAATTCAATTTATCAATTGTTATTTATTATCGTAATTAATATTAAAGTTTTCGCGCACATTCATCGCATTGTAAAAACAGCATTTTCAAGATATTTATAAAATAAAAACAATTTTTCTCATACAAATTCAACATTTCAAAAATTTATTAAAATAATATACCTATTTGACACTTTTCATTTCAAGAATGATATTCAAGCTCGACGATTTATATCAAATAAGTAGCTCCTGCTTTTTCGTCATCATTTTTATCTCAAGCTCAAGGCCAAAGATGGTATAATTTCCATTTAAAATATTAAAAAAAAAAAAAATTCTCCAATATTTCAGAATTTTGTCCGTGAGAGGAAAATATATTCAAGAAAAATCAATTTTTGAGAAATTTTCGAATATTTAGTTAGAGAATTATTTGTTTTGTGTCTAAATTGTCTGTATTAAAATAATAACTGTATAAAAATTTAATTTAATTTCATATTTTACTGTATATTCGCAGGTACATTAAAAAATTATTTCGTTAATTTGAGGTGACATTTGTATAATTCCTTGAACACGTGCTCTTTGCAGTTTTTTCCTTTGGGCAATTTCCTCGTGTTGATTCTTAAATTCTCGATCATCAATGAACACGCGAATAATTGATATTCCAAAATTTGCCATGCCGACGACAGCAATATAGGCCACGAATGCTTCGGCCGGTTCACCACAAAGTATAATAACTGCACGCTGATTTAACGAGAACAAATTCGGCACCCAACTCGAAAGTTTTGAATTGATACGCTTAACAACAGAGCCGAATATAGACATCTTGCCGCCCTAGGCCATTTTACTGATCCGCCCTCCTTAAGGCGAGGATTTTCATGCATGAATACAAATATTTGGAAAAATTAATTTTGGCGTATGATGATTAATAATGATATATTAAAATGTTTGCATATTAAGATTTTTATTTGCATGTTGAGATAAAAAAAGAGACTTGAATAACTTCTCATTTGTTTCGCGAATTTAATGGAGAAGAAGAAAGAAATATGTAATTAATAATTTAAAAATTATTTTTATTTAATAATAATAAATAATAATGAAGTAAGACTTTTAGTCTACAGATTTACTCGACGTACTTTTTTTTCTGCAAACTCGTTTATAATTTTTTCGGTATCAATTGTTTGAAGAATGGAAGATTCAATATACATTATAGACAAGGCATTCAATCTTTCTTCGCACATGGTTGAGCGCAAATAGTCTTTAACTCTTGACATAGCAGAAAATGATCGCTCACAAGAACAATTTGAAACAGGGATTGTTAAATAAATACGAAGCGCAACATTTACATTTGCATAAACAATCGTTAATTGTTTTTCGTGCAGCATAATCGACAGTTCAATCATCGAAATATTTTGTATCTTCATCGATCTTAGATGTGCTCCAAGGTGAAGGCATTCAACTTCTAATTCGTCTCCTAAATCGTCGGGATAAAAAGAGAGTAACTTTGTACAATTCTTCCTTATTTCGCCAGAATCTTGAACATGCAATAATGTTAAGAAAGAGAACCTGTCACACAAAATTTCATAGGCTTCGCATCGTTTTTTTAATTCCGCTTCCAACCTATCAATGCTAAAGTAAAACATGTTCACTTTGATGTTGTCTCTGCCCGTAAATTCATGTTCCGTTTCTCCAGCTTCATCAAAATGTGGTTTACGTTTCTTCTTTCTCGACAAATAAAATTTATAACTAGTGTGCTTGCAAACACTTTTGGCTTTCTCTTCGTAAACAGAAAATTGGTTCCTGAATTCGGCAACGTACTGCATTAAAGAGTGATAAAGTTCAACAACCAAAGCGAGGTGACAATCTTTAGCTTGTAATGCTTTGCTGACAGCATTCAACCTTTGAAGTATATCGTTCCAAACAAGTGAAATAAAGCAATTTTCAAGATTATCAAGAGAAACATGAATTCCTTTGGCTTGTTGACGAGTTTCAGGTTTTTCAAATTTATTGTTAGCTATTTGTAACAGGGCATTTAAAATTTCACTCCAAGATTGACAAACACTTTTACATGCTTGGTGTTGATCTGACCATCTAGTTTTAGATAAATTCTTAAGAACAGTCGCGTTATCTTTCAAATTTTCGAGTAAAATCTCCCATCTGTGTGTTGACGAGGAAAAGAAATTGTAAAGCTGTTGCAAAATAGAGAAAAAATTTACCACTAACTGACAACTTTTAACAGTATTTGTCCCAACAAGATTGAGTGAATGTGGTGAACAAGGAGCGAAGACAGCTGCGGGATTTACTTCAACAATTCTTGCTTGAACACCAGAATACATACCCGACATATTGGCTGCGTTGTCGTAAGACTGTCCTCGACAATTTCCTATGCTTAAATCATCACCAGCCAAAACACCGAGAATGGTATCGAACATTTCTTCTGATTTGTGTCCACAGTTGGGAATAAACTTTACAAAATTTTCTCTTGGTAAACCATTTTCATCTACATGTCTCAAGATAAATGATAACTGATCAAAATGTGCTACATCTGAAGTTGAATCAATACTAATCGAAAAGTATTCAGAACATTATCTCCTAAAATTTTAATAAATTCTTCGCAAGTGAAAGATGAAAGGTAAGATGTATTTCCACTACCTTTGTTTCCATAAAGCTTAATATGCTCTGCCAGAAAGGGGTCAAATTGAGCAATTAACTCTAAAGCCATGATGTAATTTCCCGAATGGAATGATCCAAATTTTTCATCTGTTCCTCTAAATGGTAATCCATAAGATGCCAAAGATTTGATCGTTGCCACTACTCGTTTAAGAACGTTTCTCCAATATTCGATTTGTTTTTGTGTTTCATAAATAATTGATTTGTCAATACTCTTATTCGTTTTATTTATTTGTAAAAACCTCATCATTGCATCCTTATGTTCCGTGGAACATTCATGTTGCACTAAACGATCATGTGCGTTTTTCCAATCATTAAATCCTGTTGTAAACGAACTTTCTTTCACTTTAAATAATTTACAGGGACCACAAAAAATCGAGTTTACACTTGTTGAATATATCAACCACGGACGCACCTGAATTTCTCCATTTTTTAGTTCTCGATTAAAAAGTGATTTTGACATGTACCTTGCTCTATTATTATACTGTCTTTTTGATTTCGAAAAGTCGGCATCAATGTTTTGATTAAATCCGTGTGTTGTGAAATACTCTACCGTTGAATCATTAATTGTCCATTTCGCCGGATCATCACTGATCTCACAATTTGTCAAATCAATCTCTGTATTGTCTGGAGTTAATGATAATTTCGAAATGTCTTGAATACCCTCTGTGTCAAGACCCTCATTTAATTGAAAATCACCAGGTTCTTCCGATAAACCCTTTTCCGCGTTTTCTATTTAGGTATAAATAGAGGTTAGAATTTTTAAAAATAGCACAATATGATGAAAAAGTAAATGTACAATTATATTAAAAAACTCGAACAAAGAATAAGAAAACTTGGTAAAATTATAACTTACGTTCGGCGACATTTTCCACGGTGTTCAAATGAATCGAATTATTATTGTCTGATATATTAGCTTGAATTTTCGTAACGAAAGAATCCATTTTTTGGTATTGACCGGTATGCTTTATTAAAGCTACATTTTTTTCTTTTCTTATTTTACGGTATTCACAACCGCTTAATTTATTTTTTTTAGAAGACATAATTTAAGTAATTTAACTTTCATTTACAATATGTCAACAACAACAAGAACAATATGTAAACATAAAGTCATAACCAAAAAGTTTTACAAACTTAATAGGTGGGAGTGTTGAGCAGTATGAAGAAAAGAGAAGTTCCTGAAATTGATTATCAGATTGGCGCTACGATCGAAAGTTGTCCCCTGGTATTCAGATAAAGTCACATGTAAACTATGTTTCGTTTTTTTCTATTTTTAACTTTTTTCGACTTTACCTAACACATTTTAAAATTTTTTAAAATTTTTTATTTCAATATTTTGCCGCCCCTAAAATCCGCCCGCCCCTAGGCCATGGCCTTATTGGCCTCTATTACAAATATGGCCTGCTTAACAATTTTCCCTGGACATGCGCTTTTGTCTTTCAAAACGCGATGATAACCGCGCCACTAAGTGCCAAGTAAATGGACAATTGATAATACAATATAGATTATCGTGATTTTTTAACAGGGATAAAATGTATTTTGTTATTTTGCATCGGCACTGTCAATTTTCCATTCGTCGTATCGTATTTGTCGCCCAAAAAGTGACACAAAAAGTGAACATTTAAGTTCCACTTAACAATAAAATTTTTATGTCTCACGCGTTTTGACGATCTCGATAATGATCGCGTATCTAGTTATGTTGCTCTCTACGATATAATACATTCGCAATTATTTCACGTTTCATTTGTCCACCAAATCCAATATTTTCTAGCTCTTGATCGTTATTGTCGACATTTTCGTGAACGGCCTCAGGAACATTATTGATATCGTCTGCTGCTGCATTATTATCTACAGCTACCCCCTCATCGAATAAATCATTGAGTGATAGACAAATATTGTGGAGGCAGCAACAGGCGAGAATTATCATTGAAGCGTACTCAATATTTTGTAAATACAAATATTTGAGACGTCGAAAACGAGACAAAAGGAGAGCAAATACCCTTTCAATTGTCTGCCTTGTTCGGGCATGCACAAGATTAAAATTCCGTTGAATTCTTGTCAACCGACCACAATCCTTATACGGTGTCAACAAATTGAATAGTAAGGGATATATCTTGTCTCCAAGAATATGGGTTTCGTCTGGAAAGTAGCGTGCATTATCTCGGATAATTTCTTGTTTAATATCACTTAAGCTCCATACTCTAGCGTCATTGACGCTTCCGCAGCAACCTGCGTAAACGTCAATGAATCGCATTCTGTGATCACAGATTGCCTGTGTGTTAATGGAGTAATATCCCTTTCTATTCATATAACTATCGGCGTTTTCATGAGGTGCACTAATTTGTATCTGGCAA
Organism: Leptopilina boulardi; assembly: GCF_019393585.1. Lineage (NCBI taxonomy): Eukaryota > Metazoa > Arthropoda > Insecta > Hymenoptera > Figitidae > Leptopilina > Leptopilina boulardi. Next base: position 461,829 of record NW_026137909.1, on the reverse strand, counting down.
CCATCAATGGCTTCAATCACTCCAGGAAACTGAGCAATTTCTTGAAATTCTAGTTGATTTTCAACGATAGCTTGTCCTGTAGGCCATTTTATAAAAGTTCGTGAACGCCGACAGAGTAATGTGGCTACGTCAATCATGCACTGCCATGAAGTAGATTTGGACACACCGAATCTGTCTGCTACAGATCTATAAATAAATAAATAAATAAAAATAAAATCAAACTTTAATAAATAATTATTAAAATAATTTAAAAAAAAATTTTAATATTCTACAGTTTATTTACACAAATGCAAATATAAAAATTAATTTCCTGCATAGTGGTTCTTGACAAATATTTAATTAAGTAATTACACAGCCCCACAAAAAAAAAAGTGTCGTGCGCGGCAGACCAGACTAGTCATTTCCCATGTATTTTGACGCGCTGAACACGAATCCGAAGTCCGTTTTGCTCCATCACGTCAGGATTTTTTTCTAACCTCCAAAAACCTGTCGGATTTTGAGAGGTAGGCTATTTTTTTAAAAATTGATGGATTTACTTCAAAATTGGTATCTAGGGGTTTTTTGGGTCGCTGATGAAGAATTTGAAGTTAGATTTTCAAAATTCAAAATGGCGGCTCCAATATGGCGGACGAATTTTGTAAAAATTGATGGATTTACTTCAATATTGGTATCTAGGGGTTTTTTGGGTCGCTGATTACGAATCTAAAGTTAGATTTTCAAAATTTAAAATGGCGGCTCCAATATGGCGGACGATGTCGACCCTTCAAAGGTGATAAATCCGCCCTTACACACGAAACTAGGAGCAATTGAACAGTTTGTCAAAGCCTTAGATAAAAAAGGAAACTGTTTCAAATACCTGGAACAAAAGTTTCCAAAAATCTCTGATGCGAAACTAAAAGCAGGGGTTTTCGACGGACCACGTATTCGTAAATTGTTAAAAGATGAGCAATTTATTACCAAGATGAATAAAAAGGAGAAAGCCGCATGGCTTAGTTTCAAAGCAGTTGTCGAAAATTTTCTGGGTAATCACAAGAGTGAAAATTGGGAGCAAATAGTTAGTGATATGATTAAAAACTTTGGTAAGTTAGGATGCTTAATGAGCATAAAGTTGCATTACTTAGACTCGCATCGGGATTAATTCCCTGGAAATTTGGGAGATTACAGTGAAGAACAAGGAGAACGATTCCATCGAGATCTGACAGAATTTGAGCGTCGGTATCAAGGAAGATGGGATGTAAATATGATGGCCGACTACTGTTGGATGCTGAAAAGGGATATTGTACCTGGAGGCACCAATTTGAAAAGAAAACCATTACACAAATCCTTTGAGGACAAAAGAGTGCGCTACCATAAAAAGACGTAAATACCTTACTTATGTATATAAGAATTTCCATTTCTAGTTTTGAAAATCTAACTTCAGATTCGTAATCAGCGACCCAAAAAACCCCTAGATACCAAGTTTGAAGTAAATCCATCAATTTTTACAAAATTCGTCCGCCATATTGGAGCCGCCATTTTAAATTTTGAAAATCTAACTTCAAATTCTTCATCAGCGACCCAAAAAACCCCTAGATACCAATTTTGAAGTAAATCCATCAATTTTTAAAAAAATAGCCTACCTCTCAAAATCCGACAGGTTTTTGGAGGTTAGAAAAAATCCTGACGTGATGGAGCAAAACGGACTTCGGATTCGTGTTCAGCGCGTCAAAATACATGGGAAATGACTAGTCTGGTCTGCCGCGCACGACACTTTTTTTTGTGGGGCTGTGTTATTGGACTTCCGCATGAAAAAGTCAATAACTAGGTTATTTTCGACAAGTTATTCGGATTATGATCTTATTAAGTCATCAGAAGCACCTGTTTGATAAGAAACCAATTGGTTTAAATTTTTTTTTTTACTTTTACGGTTTTAAAAATGATGATAAACTGACAAAGTGGGAACATTTCTAAAAAATGAAATTTTTAATTTTATAAATGGAAATTTTTACGTAGTTAATATTTGAATGTGATTGTATTAACTATTCTAAAGAAGGATAAGCGAAATTAGACTTAATTAAAAATTTTTTAAATGCCTTTATTCTAAATAATATTCAAAAATGCGTCGCGATAATGTCTATATCAAACGATCACACGAGACCAAACGTAAAAAAGTACGAATAACTTGATTATTTCCGGCCTATAGATTGTTGATTTAAAAAAGGAAAAAAAAAAATTTCAGATTTTTCATCGCATTTACTAAATTGTGATTTTCTCGAAAACTATAAAACTGCGAGAAATTATAAGAAATTATTAATTAATAAATTACTAGAAATTAATTAAAAAATTATATAATAAATATTAAATAAATTAAATTATTAAATTAAACTTTTTCATGCAAACGTCCAGAAATATTTTTTTGATAATAGTCTGCATAATTTCTAAATGAATATTTAGATACAGTTTGCGTCTTTTTTACAATTTGATTATCAAAATTTGTGTACTTTTTATTAAAAAATATGAAAATTTAAATAAATATTTGAGATATAGTTTTCACACAGCTTCAATATAGTATTGTGTACATATTTCAAAAAAAGATATATAATACAATATAATAATTAAGTATATTATACCGATGAACTTCCTGATTGCCGAAAATCCAAATTGCGATGGCCAATTTCTTCATCACCGGAACGTTTGATTGTTCTGTAATTAAATCTGGTCCAATCATGAGACTCAATTCCTCGAACGTTGTTCTGCTCATTCTAAAATGAGATTTGAAATCTGCATCAAAAAATTACAAACAGCTTATATATACATACATGCATATACTTAAACAATTCGCTATTTTCTATACGAAAAAATAAACATAATATATTTATAAAAATTTGTACCTGACAGTGAAAATCTGGGAATAATTAATTCAAAATAGTTTTCTGTCTTCGGAATGTGAGTTATCATCTTCTGTCCAGCTATTAACAGAAATAAATTTTCAAATTCCTCCTCTTCCTCTTCTTTACTTAAAATCGTGTGGAGGTATGCAATAACAGCCGCCTGTATTGCCACGATTGATGCTACTACTTCCGGCGGCACACCAATAGCTAATTTATAAATAAAAAAAAAATTAGATATTATTTAAGAATTTAATCAGTTAAAAATTTGAGTAAATTAAACTCCGAGCAAATGATGAATTTATTTAATGAAAATTTTGAAATATAAAAGTTTATATAAATAAATATAATAATTTCTGTTGAATAAGACAATTATGTTAAATAAAAAATTCGTTAAAATAAACATATTAAATAAAACGCGTATAGGGTCAGCCGGGGTAAATCCGAACGGGGGGTAAATCCGAACGCTAATTATTTCAGCTTAATTAAAATTTTTAAAAATAAGTTCGATATGAGAATTTTTACCTCAGATCCTCTTCAAGAGATTCTAAGTATTATCCCATTTTTCGTTTGTTAATTAGCAACAGCATAAACAAAGATAACGAGTTTTGCAAAAAAGATTGAAAATCAAAGATGACACTCTTTCAGTATTTTGTCTCGTATTTGAAGAAAAAGAAGCTAAAAATTTATTTTATTATTTATAATTGTTTGTTATGAATACTATAACAGAAACTATTTTTGATTTTTGCCTTCTGTAAAATTTTATTAATAATATCAGACCGTTCGTATTTACCCAGGAAAATTGGAAAACCGGGGTAAATCCGAACGGTATTTTCAATAATTTTTTTTTACATCAGAGCCACACAAAATTGTTTTTATTTAATTACACTATTATTTTAACATTATAAAAGTACATAGAAAAAAGTTTTTCTTTCTATACGTATCCTCGTTAGTAATTAATAAACAGAAACTTAATCTCTGTTCTCTCGAAGGAGTGTTTCAATTTTTTTGCCAAATGGTTTGTTGAAAAAAGTTTTTCAGGATCTTAATAAAATTTGGTATTCTACGGTTTTTGGGGTCGCTAATTACCAATTTGAAGTCAGTTTTTCAAAATTCAAAATGGCGGACGAGAATTAAAAAATTCATTGGATTCGCTCGAAAATTGTTACTCGGGGGGTTTCAGGGTCGCTGATTACGAATTTGAAGTTAGCAAATTTGAACATTTTTAAAAATAAGTTTTAAGAAAGTCCGCCATTTTGAATTTAAAAAATTTGACTTTTATTTTTGTATTTACATTCAATCACTTCAAAATACTATCTGTACCAAGTTTTGCAAAAATCCGTTATGATTTGATAAAGTTATTGAAGGTTTTAATTGTGTAATGCATTTTAATTTTTAACCTGTTTGATTTTTGTACTTATATATGATGCATTATTACATAATAGGTTTATTATCTTTTTTTTTTTTTGAGTTTTTATATAAGTTTAACAATTGCAATACTTTAAATTTATTTTCCCTAAGATTTTTCTGAAATACAGTGGCGTTCGTATTTACCCCGGTATTTTAGGAAAGTTGCAAAGTATCGAGGTAAATACGAACGCTAAGTTTCCTGCGATTGTAATTTATCAAAAATTTTTGCTACCCCATAAAATTGTTCTATGGAATATACCGATGGTGGGATTTATGTATACACAAACTAAAAAATTCCATTGCGGTAAGACAAAGACACAAATTGGCTCCAATAACAATAATAATTTCTTTTTAAAAATTAAAATATGCATGCAGGCACAAATGTCCAAAAATATTGCAGCATATTTTTAGTAACTAATTTTAATTAATTAATTAATTTATTAGTTGTACATAAATTTATGATTTTAATGTTAAACAAAAATAAAACTCAAATAATAAATAAATTAACCTGCTTTTAATACTTACAAAACAAAAATAGCCAAAATATAAACAATACGTGGCTTATTGTATAAAATTGTATACAAAATGCAGCTGTACTATGTGTTTAAACAATGCTATTTGTAAAAATTAATTAAAATAAGTATTAGTCGTTTACCTTGACTAATAATGTTGCACATTTCTCTCAATATGTCATTAATTTCGTAATGAGGAACTAAAATCATTAAAATTGTTTATGAAAATTGTTTAAACAATTGAAATTTTTTTTTTCAAAACACAAAATCAAAGGCGTTATGCAGAATTATATCATCTTTAAAATAAGACGAAGAACGTCAAAATCGGTTAAAATTTGTAGACTCTATGTTAATTTGTTCACGGCCCACTGAGTAGCGTAGCGCGCGTAGAGCTTACACGGAATTTTTAAAAATTCATTTAAACTTAATTAAATCATCAGGCCCACTCCGGCTCTTTTTGCAAAATCTTCTGTTTATTTTCAGACATGAATAAATCATAAAAAAAAATTTAATCGGGCCCAAATTAAAAAAAAAATAATTAGTTTATAAAAACTTAATTTTTTTTCATTAAAAATTTAAAAAAAAATTTTTTTCTTAAATTTCTTAAAAGTTGAAGAAAAAACAAAACTTTTATTCTTTGGCGAGATTTTACCAATTTCAATATTTTCAGAGATATAAGCCATTAAAAAAAGGTCTACTTTCGCAAAGCTAAAAATTCATAACTAAAAAATTTGGCCAATTTTTCAAAAATAAAAAAATACGTATATCATGTTTTTCTACAAAGAATAAGAAAAAATATATTTACCCTAATTTTAAACTTCGACTATAAATCTCATGTGGAATCGCCCATATATATGAGGAAAAATTTCTGAAGTGATCCAACTTTAAAATTGAACATTTTCGGATCGTGCTGAAATTTGCATAAACTTTAGTACTATGGGTAAGTACTTCACCCACAAATTATTATTAAGTTTTATGCAAAACTGTAAAGGGGGAGAGAGAGAGTTCAAAATTTTCGTTAAATGTGAACAGTGGATTTTTTAAAAAATCGTAACTTCTATATAAATAAAACATTATAACTCGAAAGTTTTCTTATTTTTATTTTAAATGATCATCAGAATTTTTAAATATGTTTTTTTCACTTACTGAAAAACATGAAATTGGCACTTGACTCCTTTCGTGAAAACTCAGTTTTAGGTAAAAAAAATAATGTAAAAAAGAGGGAACGGTAATGGTGCCAAGCCAATGATTACAAAAAAAATATTGAAAGACCCTCGATTATTTCTTTTTCCAAAAAACAACTGTTCACAACCCACGCGGATGGCATTGCAAAAGAAATTTTGTATTACAAATTAAGTGCACCTTTCACAATATTTGGGGAATATTTCAAAAACTTCGTATAAGCGAACAATAGAATTTCAACAGGCTTTGCCGCGGATAATTTGTCTTTGTAGTTCAACAATTTCACATATGCGTATAGTAAGAATCATAAACTAATTAATTTTAAAATTCTAAAGATATAAGTATATTTGTAATTCTTCAATGAATTTCGTACAAATTTGAAACCAAATTTCAATAAATAGAATCAAGTGTTATTGTTATTTTACAATTGGGTATTTAATTTATAAATATATAATCAAAACCGTTTGACAAATATTAAATGATAATTAATATGTAGGTAATTTAAACTACATAATTTCTTTTATTTACAATAGCGATCTGCTTTCATTTTACTTCTTCTGTCAAGTAAAGTTTCATGAAGTATACCTTCTTCTTTTGCTTTTTTTAGTGTTGAACGATCTGACGTACATATTCGTAGTTTTTTGTCTTGAAACTTTTGAAACTTGCGTCTAAAAGAGTAAATAATTTCAATTACAATTAGAGTGTTTACATATTATAAATAAACAAAATAAAAAAATGTTTTTTGGGAAAAATATAGTGATACATGATCATTTTTATTTTTATAATTTTTTAAGTATATCTTGATTATGGCATTTTTTAAATAAATTAAATGTATATATTTATAAAATGATGCTGAAACTGACACCAAGTTAACAGAACCTATAAAACAAATTTCGTCAATAATTTTAAATTAATTAAAAAAAATGGTTCTAACAGCAAAAAACATAAGAATAACATAAGAAAGTTTTAGCATCATCTTTTAAATAATTTTAAGTGCTATTGAAATAAAAAATTTTCTTTTCCTCTTTGAGAACTAGGTATAACTCGTGAAAAAAAAGATGTTAACAAAAATATACTCACACAAATTTTTCTTCAACTTGTGCCATAGATCCTAGTTCTTCTTCACATACTTCTTTATCATTATCGTCTACTCGTTGTACAATACTTCTGATACAAACGAATTCTGCAGGTCCAGCAGTTTTACTTTGACAAACAACATCATCATCATTTGTCACAGAAATGAAATTATTAGTACTACTTAAAATAGCAAGATTTCCGTCCTAAAAATATTGAATTAAGCATTTATTTATTTAATTTGTAATTAAGATATAATTTACATTTTACAAAAAGAAGTCTTTAACCATTAATATCTTCGAAAAATTTAAAAATGCTAAAAATTCAATAATTTATACCTGAAAAATTGGCTCCCATTGTTCTAAGGTACCGACTGCATCACTGCGCCCTACCACAACTCCTTTTTTATCTACTCCTAAATATTTACCGTATCCCGATTTTAGGGCAACTTTTGTCTCATTCACTGGAATAGCTATTAAAATTTCTTCTGGACACGGACCCTCACCTTCATCATGAGGAATTCCCAATGTAAAAAGTCCATTATCAAGTGCTTTTATATATGTTTGATTTTTAAATTCAATAGCTACTGTTCCTGTTATCTCTGACACACTAGTTGTTTTGCACCAACCACCTAAAATATTTATTTATTTATAACATTTCCCGCAATACTTTTGGACCACAAACACAACAAAAAAATGGAAAATACTTATTAATCATCATAATTTAAGATAATTAAACGCGATAATTTTTAAATATTTAACACTCACGTAAGCTGCAAATATACTAATTCATATATTTCAAAAACTGATTTAGACAATATACATAAATTAATATAATATAGATATTAATAAAAACAAATTGATTTGATAAATTTTCTTAAAGTTATTGAGTTATTAAAATTTGATTAAAATCGAATTCTTTTAAATAAAAAAGAATTAAAAGGAACATTCTGTAAATAAAGTGTTGGATAAATTTATATTCTATTGAATACAAATTAGAAAAAATTAAAATTTTATTTAAAAGAAAAGTCCATCTATTGAAATTCTGTCAAATGAAAATTTTAATTAATAAATTTTATAATAATCCACATTAATATAATCTTCTTATTACAGGTTGTTCTGCATAGTTTCAATAAAAAAGTTTAAAGAATAATAAAAATTAACTATTTCCTAATAGGGTAAGTGCATCAATTACGGCGCGTTTATAACTGTTGCAAAATGATTTTAAAAATTATTTTAATCTTTTTTTGATACAATTACTAATAAAGATGCACATTTAAATAATTATTAATTTAATTATTTGAGTTCAAATTTTTTTTCTCGTCAGAGTTGAAACATATTTTAGAAATAGTTGACATGATTTTGAAGAAACTATTTAAATTATAATTTTTCAATAATTTTTAATATATTTTTTAAACAATTTAATTTTGAAAAAATGGTCAAGTGCGAGTTACACTCGCTTATCTAGGGTTCTGTTCACGATTATTTAAAGTTTAAGATTCTTAAAGTTAAGATAAAAAGAAAATTTGAGCTTTTTCAGGAATTTTGAGTTTTTATAGCGAAAAAATATTTAAGTCTATTTCAAAGGGGTTGGCTATATTTTTCGTGAAATCTCCATGTAAAATTAACTATGGGTACCAAGTTTCAGCTTCTTAGCTCGAAAACTAAAAGTTCAAGCAGGAAGGACACGCTTTTTTCCGAAATTACGAATTTTGGAATAGAACTATATTCAATTCAATTCCAATCGGATTCGCTATAATTTTCCTTTAATCTACTCACGAAAATACGTATGTATACCAAATTTGAGCTCAATTGGTTGAAAAGGCTGGGTTTTAAAGGGGGGACATGATTTTCTGGACGGACATGAGTGAAACCATAAGGGTTCCGTTTCGGTTCACTGCGTGAACGAAACCCTAAGAAGAATTAAAATATTTATAAATCCACCAATATTGTTTTCTTTTTACCGGAAATGTTTTATTTTACCACAGAGTATAACCATTTACTTATATTCTAATATCCCGTTTCAATTTCTAGATTTCAACGTTTCTGACTCCCCAGGTGCGAATTTTCCGTCAGCCCATGGTTGGGCCAACTTTGCAAAAGTTGGGACAACTTCACCTGCCAAAGGGTGGGCCAACTAGCGAAATGATAACGGTTTACCACCCATTGGCATCGATGGTCGGCCCAACAACTCGTCCCAAGGTTGGTCCAACTCTAAAAGTGTATGTTGTACCAACTATAATTCTCATTGGTTGGCCCAACAATTTGTCCCAAAGTTGGTCCGACAACTTGTCCCAGAGTGGAACCAACTTTAAATGAGTATGTACCAAAAATATAAATAATTAAAAACATGAATTAATTATACAATTAGCACACTGGTAAGTTCTGAAGAATTTTACATATGTCCTTACTTATTAATATTAAACGCAATCTCCTTATACATTTTTGAAAATATCTAACGCCCGCTGGGATCGAACCCCTAACCTAACGCATCGCAGTCTTATACGCTAACCATTACGCTACGCTTACATGGGATTATTTTTCAGAAATGTATTTGAAAGCTGACTGAAGAAAATAATAGCTTAGGCAGCATTAGAAGAATAAAGAAACAATAATGATGCGGCACGACATACATATTTTAATAAAAAATATATTTAACAAAATTGATAAACGTTATTAAAAAATGAAATATTTTAAAACTAATGAAATGAGGATTATTCTGAATTTATTAATTAAAAGCTTATCAAATTCTGCATTTAACATGCCTATTATATGAAGTACTTTGAATTAACGAATTGTTAACAAATAATTAATAAAAACAATTTGGCCAACCATAGCGTTTAAGTCTTTTAAACTACGTTTGCCGAAGTTTTGACGACGGTCGGGCCAACCTTCACCCAGAGTTTGGCCAACCGAAGCATTTAAGTCTTTTAAACCATGTTTCCCGAAGTTTTGCCGACGGTTGGCCCAACTCTGGTTTAAGTTGGGCCAACGGTTGGCTTTACTCAGCATGCCATAGTTGGCATACAAAGTTGGCCCGACCTTGGTTACTTGTAAATACCCAGGTTGGACCAACTTTGGTTACCAAACTTCGCTTGCCAAAGTTAGGCCAACCTAGGCCCAACCATCCAACTCTGGCAGCCAGCCTAAATTCGCACCTGGGTCGAGATTTTATGTCAACCAGATTTTTATAGACTTCCCTTTCAACCGCCATTTTCTCGCCTTAAATTAAAAAAATATATATATCATTTGCATCAATATATGTGAGATAATATATAAAAGTTTTAAGAGATTTCAATATATTTTCCTATAAAAAAAATTCTTGAAAATATATGCATAAATAAATTATTTTATTTGAGCACTTAATTACCTTAAAGTACACCATAAAATAAGTAAGTTACAAAATTTTTGTTAATAAATATTAGAAATTAAGCCAATGGCAATAGGTTGTTTGAGATTCCTTCCATAATAAGTGATTTGCGGAAGTCACGATATCTAATGACTGCTTCATCAAAAATAAAAAAAAAACAAATATTTTCCAGTAGTAGATGAGTATGACTCGTGATTGAACGAAGGATTTTCAAATAATTGAAATTTGATTTTTGGCAGTGTTTTTTTTATCACAAATTACGATTTTTGAGGCCATTTAGACCTCAACCTGTAAAATTGGTTGTAATCAACAGAAAAAAATACTTTGTTCAATCACTAGTTAATACTATGTAGAAAAAGTGAACCAAATTTCAGAAAAATCGGTGCATTAGTTTTTGAGAAATCATGTATCAAAAAATCGCTATCTCAAATAGTCAAAATTTGAATCATAATGATATCCTAGGGAGATCTTAGTGATATTTCTAGAATATTTTAACGATATACCAACTTTATCCCAAGAATATCCCCACGATATCACTAGGATATCCCTAGAATATTCTCAAGATAGCCCTAGAATATCCTCAGGATATCCCAGAATATCCTAAGTATATTCCCAGGATATCCCAAAAATATCCTACGTAACGGCGGTTTGGATGTTCTGAGGATATCCTCAGGATATCCTATGGACGTTTTCAGAATATCCTGCATTAGTTTAGGATATACTGAGGATATCCTCAGGATATCCTTTTGTTGTGAGGGAGTAATACTAAAAGTGTTAATTTCAAAATGTCAAAACTTTTTTTAAAAAATCGTAAAATAATTTTAAAAAATGGCTTTTTAAGCTTAAGAGTAGTACTATAGGATCCGTTTGTCGAAAATTGATAAAAAAAATTTCTATCCAAAAAAAAAATTATCAAAAATGACTATAACAGACATTTTTTTTTACTCTTTAGAATTCATTTACTAAAAATCCTGACGTGAAGGAGCATTTTGAAGGTCAGATTCGTTTTCAGCACAAAAAAATCTATAAGAATCACCTAGAACTATTTTAATTACTTACTGGAAAAATTAAATTTCGCAGGCCTGTGTAATTACAAATAATACTCACTAAATTGTTAATGTTTAAACAAATAAAAATTTTAGAAATAATTACCATGATTAATGACATCAGTGTCCTGAACTTCGGGTTTTTGTTCAATTTTTTCTAAATTTTTATGTTTTCTTTTTTTTGTTCTGAAATAAAAATTTTTCGTTAAAATTAAAAGCATGAAATAAATTATTTTTCTATTAAGAAAATTTATAAATAATGTGTAGTATGAATAAAAACGTAGAAAATGGCTGCAGCCCGTATAATATTCAATAAATAAATAAAATATGTTACTGAAATTAATAAATTAAAGGTTAAAAATTTCAGAAAATTGAAAATGTTAGTCTTCAGTTATCTTTATGTTTTATATATTAATAAACAATAGAAAAAATATTTTTACAAAATTTGAGAATTATGTAAAACAATCAACTAATTATACAATTTTACAAATTATAAATATTAACAATTAGATTAAGAAAGTCATCAAGAAAAGTGTAATAGTAAATATTTTTAATAAAATAAATATATAACTGAAATTATAAAATTAAAATTACTTCTGTTTTTCTCCTTTAAGTACAAGTTTTCCTGTACGAATTCTATTGTACTCCATTTAAATAGATTAATAAATTATACTTGGAACAACTTCTATTTTATTATTTTTTGTCAACAATTTCGATGTTTACTTTTTTGCACGGTCGTATATATACAGGTTCGGAATCTCTTCAATGCCGATAATGGTGAGACGGGATCCTGTGGTGTAAACTCGCCGACAGGTGGCTACGTGTCGAAAAGTGTAATCTCTATCTTTGTCTTTCTTTCTAGGTGAAAGAAATAGAGCTTACTTTTCGACTCGTAGCCTTATTGACATTATTATTCTAAAGGTGCTTATATACCTCAAATTTCGATCAGATGAACATTATTTCTGGACCGTGAAAATGCGTGAAAAGTCATTTTCACGGCGGGTATTTTTGAATTGTTTTAAACAAAAAATGTTTTTTTAAGAAATATAATATTAAATAATTGTTTTAATATGTAAGAACACTTTAAAATAGTGATAGAGAGATGATTTGATTAAAAAATTTAGCAAATTTTGCTTTAAAACGTTTTCTGCTACAAGAAAGTGTAAAATGACGATGTTTGTGAAATGGTTTGTACAGTGTACATGTGTACATGTTTTTTTCAGTTATTCGAAACAATTAGTTGAATTTAAATTTATTTGATAAACATTTCAACTTACCGATTTATTTTCAGCACTCATTATTTATTACAAGTTAAAAAGAACCGACATAACATAAACAAAACTCTGAGAGACACTCACAAGGAAGAAGCACTGTACAAACCATTTCACAAACATCGTCATTTTACACTTTCTTGTAGCAGAAAACGTTTTAAAGCAAAATTTGCTAAATTTTTTAATCAAATCATCTCTCTATCACTATTTTAAAGTGTTCTTACATATTAAAACAATTATTTAATATTATATTTCTTAAAAAAACATTTTTTGTTTAAAACAATTCAAAAATACCCGCCGTGAAAATGACTTTTCACGCATTTTCACGGTCCAGAAATAATGTTCATCTGATCGAAATTTGAGGTATATAAGCACCTTTAAGGACAACGCTGAATAGAAATGTAACCGGAATTGTAACCGCAACGCAACCGGAATAGTGAGTTAGAGATGGACAAACAATATGTCTATCCTTCTCTAACTCATTCTTCCGGTTGCGTTAGCGTTTGCAATTCCGGTTACAGCCTTTCTCTACGGAAGCCTGTACGGCTCACGAGCGTCTCGGACGCAAGTGGCGGTGTTTCGTACCACAAGTGGTACGAAGTCCGTCCAACTTGTGGCAAGAGTTCGTGCTACTTGTTGGACAGACTTCGTGCCACTTGTGGAAAGTGGATTTTTTGAAGGGTCATTCACAAAATCACAAATATGACAATTCCGTTGGATCCTGTTGCTATCTATTTCGTCAGTGCTTTTCATTTCAATTTCATGTGAAGAAGAAAAAATGAATTTTATAAGATATTAGTAATATTAGCATATTAGTAAATGTCATCGAACAAACTTTTTATAGTTCACACATAAATACTCCTTCCAAACGTAAATATACATATTAATAAACTACGGATTCCACAAAGAATTAAGCGGAAGTTTTTTCTTAGTTTAGAATAAAAATAAGATTTTTTGGTTATGTTGCCATTTTTTAATTTAAAATACATGAAGAGCATTTTATTTTTTAAAATTAAAAGTATATTTTTATGAATATTTAAGATTAATAAAGATGTCAATATCATTTGTTTACACTGAAATGTAATCTTTTACATATATTTTCAATTAAAAAATAACAAATTCATTTTTATTCAAAAACATTAAACGGACTTGCCCGGATGAAATTATACTTGAAATGAAAAGCACTGACGAAATAGACGGCAACAGAATACAACGGAATTGTCATATTTGTGAATGACCCTTCAAGAAATCCACTTTCCACAAGTGGCACGGAGTCTGTCCAACAAGTGGCACGAACTAACGAACTTGCCACAAGTTGGACGGACTTCGTGCCACTTGTGGTACGAAACACCGCCACTTGCGTACGAGACGCTCGTGAGCCGTACAGGCTTCCGTATAAAGGTGCTTTTATACCTCAAATTTCGATCAGATGAACATTATTTCTAGACCGTGAAAATGCGTGAAAAGTCATTTTCACGGCGGGTATTTTTGAATTGTTTTATACAAAAAATGTTTTCTTAAGAAATATAATATTAAATAATTGTTTTAATATGTAAGAACACTTTAAAATAGTGATAGAGAGATGATTTGATTTAAAAAATTAGCAAATTTTGCTTTAAAACGTTTTCTGCTACAAGAAAGTGTAAAATGACGATGTTTGTGAAATGGTTTGTACAGTGTACATGTGTATATGTTTCTTTCAGTTATTCGAAACAATTGGTTGAATTTAAATTTATTTAATAAACATTTCAACTTACCGATTTATTTTCAGCACTCATTATTTATTACAAGTTAAAAAGAACCGACATAACATAAACAAAACTCTGAGAGACACTCACAAGGAAGAAGCACTGTATAAACCATTTCACAATCATCGCCATTTTACACTTTCTTGTAGCAGAAAACGTTTTAAAGCAAAATTTGCTAAATTTTTTAATCAAATCATCTCTCTATCACTATTTTAAAGTGTTCTTACATATTAAAACAATTATTTAATATTATATTTCTTAAGAAAACATTTTTTGTATAAAACAATTCAAAAATACCCGCCGTGAAAATGACTTTTCACGCATTTTCACGGTCCAGAAATAATGTTCATCCGATCGAAATTTGAGGTATAAAAGCACCTTAAAGGCACTGCACACTTCCCGAGTATTCACTTTATCAAAAGTGCGCTAAAATTCCCAATTCGGAAACGACCCAACCATTCATTCCTCGTCCAAACCAACAGTGGTATGAAAGCACCTTTAACTGAAAAGAAGATTGTGTCACATTCTGGAGGTTCTACTTTACAAACATGATTTGGAAATAACAGGGATTCAAAGTATATTACCTGCACATCCCTGATCTCAGGTGTTTGCATTTAACAGCTGTGCTCCAGCTATTTGGGCCTGTAAAAAAGAAATCTGCAGTACATACAAATTTTGTTTAAAAAAAAGTTCTTCATGAAAAGTATTTCATCAAAACTCGTAAAAAATGGCAGATGAAAATGAGGATCAATGGTTATACGGCGACTCGGTAGATAGTAAAGAGTGCACGGATCCAGCCACTAATTCCATAACTGATGGAAATGATGCTTCTTTCGAACCACAAGAAGATTCTTTAAATCTCGATAATGAAAGAAATGTAGAAAACGGCAATGCAGTGGTATGTAAATAAAACTGTCAACTTCAGTTTATATCAACTTTTTCTTTTTTTCGTCTTATTTTTCTCTTTCTCTAAAACTTGCAATATTTTTTATTTGAATAAAAGCTATCACTTCTTTGTTACACTGGCTACGAGTGGAATCTATTGAATATTCTACTTTGCTCAATTATTTTTAATTTTAAATAATGTATTGATTATATGATTGTTGAAATCTTTAATTAATAACAATACTATTGAATGACATGACACTTTTATACTTTCAATATTTTTCGGAATTTTGAATATAACCATTTAAATTATATTAAACATCCGTCTAAACGAATAACCTAACCTCAAAAAAATTATTTCGTCTAATATTACTGTCAGAATTTTTTACGAGAATATTCAGATTATAATAAGTGTCTATTAATTTATTAACAATTGAGTTTATTTATTTAAAGACATAATTATTTCAATTGTTAGTCAGTTTAATTAATTTTCAAATTAATTATTACTCCTGAATTTGTAGTGAGTGGTTTAAGGGTCCTTGAAATATTCGAAAATTACAACGGACAAACAAAAAGATTTCTAAAAAACAATTAATGAAAATAAAAGAGATTATTTAAAACCACATGATAAACAAACAGTCCTAACACAAATATTATATAAAAATAAAATGCTTGGTCTGTCCTTCTGTCCTAACTTGAAGTTGGCCTTTTCTGATTTCACGTGTTTTGTTGAATAGTAATCTTATGACGTGTCAAATTTTGACAATTCTTTTTCTCATTTTTGCCAAAGTTGGATAATCGTGTTTCCAAATTTGGGAATAAGTTTCTTTAAAATTCCAAATTCCAAAATTCAATTCACGAAGCTGAAGTACACAACGTTTACAAACGAAATTTTTTTTAAAGTTGTATATTCATTCAAAAATTGTATACAAATACAAAAAATTTCTGATGAGAAAAAAGATGCGCCAAGAAATTTCGTACATGATAGTAATTTGAAAATGATTAATTTTTAAAAATTAATTTTTAAGGTACCAGGGGCCAACAAATACCTATTAAATATTAATTATAAAAACACAGGCCTCGAATCAACTTAAAGACACAAAAAGTCGTTTTAGTCGATTTATATTCCAAAAAAAAGTGGATTTGTTTACAAAATATTTTACAGATTTTTAAATAAAAATTTTTTTTTTAATAATAATCCTTTTCGAAGGGTTAAAGTTGAAATTTTTAGAAATAATTAAATTTCAAAAGATATTGTTAATTTTCAAACAATTATTAAATTTTACAGAAATAAAAATAATTTATCAAACAATTTTTGGAAAACATTTTTTAAATTTAATTGAATTTTCAAAGATTTAAAATTGAGATTTTTGAAATTAATTGAAACTTTAAGTGATTTTTAATTAATTAATTCAAAAAAAAAATTTTCGATGGAAAATTTTAGAAATAATTGAATTTTAGATGCTTTTAAATTCAAATTATTGAAAATTCAATTAATTTTGAATTCAAATTTTTGAGAATTAAATTTTATTTGATTTTAAATTTGGAAAATAATTGAATTGAAAATTTTGGGAAATAATTGAATTTTAATTGAAATTTTGGATAATAATTTAATTTAAGTTCATTTTTTATTGAAAATTTGGATAATTAATTTTGAATAGAAATTTTTATAAAATAATTGAATTTTATTTCATTTTAAATTAAAAATTTGGTAAATAATTAAATTTTAAATTGAAAATTTTGGATAATTATTGGATTTTTCATTGATTTTGAATTAAAATTTCGGGTAATAATTGAATTTTAGTTTATTTTGAATTGAAATTTTTAAAAAATAATTCAATTTTATTGTGATATTTTTTTAAAATTATAAACAATTGAGGGCCTCCATGCAATAAGGGGACGAACGTGATTTTCGTTGTCTCCTTGCGCAGCCGGCCGCGCGCCGTCCGTGGGGACTTCTACTGGCGCGCTCGTCCCCTTATTGCATGGAGGCCCTCAATTGTTAAATTTCATAAAAATTTTAATTGAAAAATAATTTTGATATAATTGAATTTGTGATGTATTTCATTAAAATTATTAAATATAATTAATTTAGTGAAGAATTTTAGCTAAAATATGAATTTTCGATATTTCAATTTTTATTAATTCTCAAATTTTATATGAAATCTATACTTTACATATACCAACCAATTCGTTTCAATGCAGGGAATAAAATTATTTCATATATAAACATGTATTTAAATAAACACAACATTTTTTAGCTGAAATGTGAATTTTTTACTTTTTAACTTTCATTAGGTAATTCTTTAAATTTCAATCAAATCTATACTTTATGTACAGGGTGTCCCAGTTTAATCTATCAGGCGAAATAACTTTTAATCAGTTGATTTTACAAAAAAATGATTTAGACAAAAGTTGTTGTGCTCAGAGGGGGACATCCAGTGGTAAACTTCAATTTGACCTAAATTAGGTCATTTTAAGGTCAACTCATTTTTTTAAAATGGAACCACCTACTTTTTTATTCCGGAAATCGATAAAGCAGGAAATTCCATGTCGAAATCATTGATGCACTTTCTTTCGATAGGTCGACCTATTTAGGACAAATAGGTCATTTAATTTTTATTGTATTAGAAGAAATAACTTTGAACTAATTAATTTTACAAAAACATGTTTCAGTCAAAAGTTGTTGTACTTAAAGGGGAATATTCAGTGATGACCTTAAATTTGTCCTAAATGACCTTAATTAGGCCTAATAGATTAAAATGTGACACCCTGTATATCAATCGATTCATCTTGACGTAAGGAGGACGATTATATTATATATTAACTTAAATTTTTCGATTAAAAAAAAATTTTTGGAAAAAAGACGATAAAATTTTTTTTGGGGTATTTTTAAAAATCCTCTCGTCATTTTCGAGAGATTAATGTGTTAAAAAGGCCTACCAAATTTTATCCAAATCCAATAAAAACTGTTAAAGATAACGTGTTCACAAAAACGATCCACACACACATACATACATACATCCGGAAAATTGATCAGGATCTCATATAACATGTTTTTATATAGAGGAAAATTTTTTTTCACCATTTTTAAAAATTTTATAAACGAAACGAATACAAAGCTTCCTCCACGAGGAAGCAAAATGGAAAAAGTCTTAAATTTTTATTGGTTTAAAGGAGGAGGGCCCATAAGCCCTATATTTGGGTCATTTAGGATATTGATTTAAATGATTGAAGTGTATTTTTTTACAAACAAGAAGTATATTTTTGATGATTTAAGGTGAAACGGGGGAATTTTAGTCATATTAACCCTTTGAAACGAAGAGTTTTTGGCGGACGAGTTTTGTAAAAAATTGTTGGATTCACTTGAATCTTGTTACTCGGAGGTTTTTTAGGATCGCTGATTACGAATCTGAAGTCGTATTTTCAAAATTCCCGTTTTACTTTAAATCATCAAAAATATATTTCTACTTTGTAAAAGAATACATTTCAATCATTTAAATCAATATCCAAAATTGCCTAAATATAAGGCTTATGGGCCCTCCTCCTTTTACTCTCAATACTTTTTTTTAATACTCTTTATTACTTTTTTTAAAATTGACAAAAATAATTTTTTTCAAATTTCAATAATTTAGAATAAGTTTAAACCCTAAATCATGCAAGAAAAAAAATTAAATAGAAAATGTAAACTTTTTTATGGTTTTCACCATAAAAATCAAATTTTCGGGTATTGTCACTATGATTTTCGTAATCAGCGCATCAAAATACATAAAAATACGTAGTATAAAAAAAAACAAAAATAAATTTAAAAAATTCAAAAATTTTTGAAAAATTCCGAAAATATTGTAAAAATTGTTTGTCCATTATCGGGCTAGGCTTAAAAGTTTCGTAAAAAGAAGTACTTTTTTTGAAAAAATTTTGAAAAAAATCGATCAGTACGTCAAATGAGAAAAATGACTTTTTATCATTAACCTTAGAAGAAGTAACTGAATTTTCTTACCCTCTAAAGGGTAACTGGGGTGTCCAGACACCCCCAACTTGAAACTTGTGTAAAAACGTTTCTATTTAACATAAAATTAATTATATAGTAATTTTTATTGCTTTTTTAGTAAGGAAAACAATAGTTTCACTGATTTTTTGATAAAATAAAAAAAAGTTGAAAAAAACTTGCAAAAACGAAAAAAAAACCGAAAAATTTGCAAAAATTTTCTTTTTTTTAAAAAATGCTGTAGTTTTTCGAAAATTTGACTATTTAAAAAAAATCGATTAGATTTTGAAAGGTGAATAGATACACTTTTAGAAAAAAATATTGGTTTTTGCATTATTTTAAAAAAATATAATTATTTGAACAACTGAAGTGCAAAAAAAAATTGAAGAAAATTGACCAATTGAAAAAATCACAAAAATTAATTATAAAATAGATTTTATCAATTAATATTTATTAGAATGGGTGTTATAAATATAAAATTTTACGAATTGAATATTTATATAATATATGTGAATATATTATTATCAGTAATAATCCTCAATTGAAATTTCATATGAAGTTATAAATAAAAAATGTTTATTTTTTCTAACAATATATAATTTGTTCAAAAATATTTTTTTTTTTAAATACAACTTATTTTTATGTACAACCTATAAATTTTTAGTCTATTAGATGATTTGAACTGATTAAAAAAGATTTTACATAAAATTTAAATTTACTTATTTTGTCAATTTTGTAACGTTAGGGGGTAACTGGGGTGTAAATATACCCCACATGTATTTTAATTTGATACAGAGCTGTTTGTGGTGCAGAAATTTCGCGCGCATTACCGTAGATCAACTGTCAGATGTACAAATTAAATTATCGTTATGGTCCCATCGCGAAAATATGATTGGTTAAGTCAGGAACATACTTTGAATGTTGCTTGGGGTGTCTAGACACCCCAGTTACTCCTTCTAGGGTTAAAACTGAAAAATTTTACAGTAATTTTCGATTTTTTTTTGCAAAGTACGTTTAAAAACACACATTTTGAAAAAAAAACTTTTAAAATTGATGCATTTTTAAGGAAGTTATGAGCATTGAAAAATTAAAAGTCATGAAAATTCTCCAATTTTGAAAATTTCATAACTCGAAAATGGCTTGCTAAAAAAATTTGAAAAAATTCATGGAAGCTAGTCTCAATTAGTACTAAAAGAAAAAAAAATCTCAAAAAAGTCGGAGATGCAATTGCAGATAAACTTTCACTTTGGCGTGGAATACATCATATACAATATACATATTAGTCAAATTTTTTGTGCCCTGCGTGGCATTTTTTTGGATTCGTAATCAGTGCTCTCAAAAATCTCTAGGTACAAATTTTCCTAAAAAAAGAATTTTTAATACATTTTGTCGAATTCCCTCGGCCAACGATGGGGTTAATAATATCTGTGGCAAGAACAGATACATAGTTTTAATAATTTATTTTAATTTTGAAAATCTCACTTAAAATAATGAAATTCCTAATCAGCAACCCAAAAACCCCAAAAATGAGCAATATTACTTAATTTGGTTCATTTTTCTGGTTTACACGCTAAAATTTATCACTCATTTAAATCCCCAGTAAAAAAAAGTATTGGGAGGAAGCGAAAAGAATTTTCACATGTATCAATTGAATTTACGTTTATTGATTCGAGTTGGCATTATAAATGAAAGAAGTGATTGTTCTTAAGGGGGGAAACCACATTACGACGCTGTTTTTTAAACCGTTTTTCGGGATTTTTTTCAAAAGGGATAACATTTTTTAAATGAAATGCAAAAATGACATTATGTTGCAAATATATTTATCTGTGTCTCACAATTTTTTAAAACATTCCAAACTATTAAACCTGGAGCTGTGCCGTCTGAGTTTATGATTGCTGTGCATGGTAGAGTCCACAAATTTGATCTAATAGCAAAAACTGAAGGTTATTCACATTTTATACAAATTTTATTATTAATTGAACTAACTTTTAAGTGAAAATATTGAAAAATTGACACTACTTTTAAGTTAATGTTTGATTTTTGGCATATTTTTTTGCGTCTTTGAGATTAAAAAAGAAGGTATTAAAATTTTTTTTTCTTTCAAACGTTTAGTTCACTTAATAATAAATTTAATAACGAACAGTTTGCAATTTTCTTTTTCGAAATCGGTCAATAACATTTTGAGCTATCCTGCACAGC
Organism: Leptopilina boulardi; assembly: GCF_019393585.1. Lineage (NCBI taxonomy): Eukaryota > Metazoa > Arthropoda > Insecta > Hymenoptera > Figitidae > Leptopilina > Leptopilina boulardi. Next base: position 440,278 of record NW_026137909.1, on the reverse strand, counting down.
AATTTCAAAAATCCTGTTTCGAGAAAAACGCGTTTGAAAAAATTATCGAAAATTTGAAAATAATTATAAGAAAAAACCATTTAAAGTGCTTATACTTTAATCTGATATTCCTTCACCATACATTAGTCCTTCCTCTTCTTCATAACTCAAATCATAAATTCACAAAGGGATTTTCTCAGCGACGCCGTTACCAACCTGTTTCGCTACTCGGAGCAAGCTTCATTCTTCTCTGTGCCTGTAGCACAGAAAGGACACAGAATTTCGCTGTAGAAACTTTTTCAACATACTTTTGAATACATAAGCTGACTATTTTAACCCTTTTAAGTGTAAAAATGCCGATTACGAAAAGCTAGCCTTAAAGCTAGTAAAATAGTTTGTAATAATTTAATATTTTATCTCCAAAATATAAGTTGGATATTATTTGATTTCTATAAAAAAAAGAAAAAAAATCAGAAAGAAACTATTTTATTCCCGCAACTGTAATAAAATAAGTTAATCAATACAATCTTATTTTGATAATTTGTATTTTTTCAGAATCTCTCCGAAGAATTGAGCACTTTAGAACGCGAAGAGCAATCTGACTTGAATGATTCTAACGTTGATGATGCAGGAATAAATAAAAATGGAACAAAAGACAACGTTAATCAAGACGACGGTGAACCGGCAAGTGATTCTGATTCCGATGATGATGTACATGTCGTTATTGGTGACATTAAATCAGCACCAACTTACAGTAGTTTAAATATAAAACGAAGTGGTCTTTTGACTTCTGGTAATGTACCTGAAAAAATAAACAAGCTTCCTGGGAAATTTAGTATTGATGAATTTGAAACAATTGGTGTGATAAATGGCATTCCTGCACATGAATTTAATCTCGATCAATTGGAAGATAAACCTTGGCGTCAACCCGGTGCCGATATCACTGATTATTTTAATTATGGTTTCAATGAAGAAACATGGCGTGCTTATTGTGAACGTCAAAAACGCATGAGAAGTGAATCGGGCGTTGGATTAATTTTAAATGCCGGTAGCGGTGTTGGTAATACCGGAAGTTTAGGTTCAAGAGTACCACAAGTAACAATAACCAATTACAATAGTAAATATTCGGGTATTATGGGGCCAAAAAGAGCTGGACCACCACCTGGGAGAAAAATGGCGGGAACTATCGATGTAATTGGTAGTACTGGCTTGGCATCACGACGAAATCTTGATAAATCACCACCAAAAGAAAATGTCATTCAAGTTATGACTGCCGATAGAAGGGAGTACTCGCGAAAACCTGGATTTCCTGACATGAGTGTTCCACCACCGGTAACTGTTCCGCCACCGACTTTTGATATGCCACCTCCTGGATATCAAGAGCCAGCACCATATTTCGTACCAGAAGTTGATCCATACTATCAAAGCTATGAACCAACTCAAGACAGACAATGGGGTGGTGATCCGGTAAGTAAGAAAATTTTTTTTTTTCGCCATGGGGCACAGTGTGACAAACAGTACTTTTTTGGACAAAATTATGCTGACTGATCAAAATTTAACAGAATTAATTTGCCTAACTGACGAAAAATCGCAATCGCATTTTTTTTGCCGAGTAAAGAATGTAAAAAATAGTTATTTATGATACATGTGCGAAAAGTGAGTGATTATATACGAGTATAATCAGATTTACGCACGTGTATCATACAATATTTTTTGCAACACCCACCTCTAAAGTTAAGTACCTATTATGAAGAATTCATTGAGATAAAAAGAAAGCAGGAAGTCAAATAATTATGGAAAAATTTCTACATAAATGTTTAAAAAATCAAAATTACATACTTTGCTAAATATCTTACTTTATTTAGTTACATGAAAAATTCTTTTTTTAATTTTGTGGTTTTGTATGGTCTAAAAACAATCCTTTATAGTAATGTGAGAAAAATTTCAGTGCGTAAAGTGAATTACTTTACACACCGTTTTAAAAAGAGCTTCTTTACACACACTTTTCGGTGTGTAAAATTTAACTTTAGAGGTTAGTGTTGCAAAAAATAATTTCTGTTGTGAAAATGGGAGGATTCCCAAAGAATTATGGTTTGATTTGGTTTTGGTTAATGGCCTGTTGTCTCCGAAGGTCAAATAGCCATAAAATAAATTGAATGTGGTCAAGTATCATGAATATTTGCTGTATATGCATAATGCACGAAAATTGCATAATTTTTTCTTGAAATCTTTTCGGTGTTATAAATACAAAAAAAAAGAAAAAAATTTTCTTGATATACATTCAGAAGCAGAACTTTATCAGCTTTCCAACCATCTAAGTTAGAAACCTCTAACTTTTTTCTAACTGAAAATATCTTGCTTTAAAGTCCGCACCGAATTTCCACTCCTCGCACGTTAATCGTATCGACAATTTCCGACGGTAGTGTATATGTAATCGAGCTTAAATTAAATTGTGATTCAAATAATTATATTGTGTTGATTAAAGAATTTTTTAATTTCCATAATTGATCTGGATTGAGGGTTAATGCCGCAATCCTTAAATTTGTTGCCGGATCGTTAGTATCTGACTCACACAGTGGTTTGAAATCAAAAAGTAGGGTTCAAAACAGTCTAGAGCCTACAAATCGCAACCGATTTTGGAATTTTTTTTTATATAATCTTTAATAAAATTGTAAGAGATCCCTCGAGCCCGATTTTTGATTTTCAATTTAGTGACCCAGGGGTTTTTGGCATCGCTGATCACGAATTCGATGTTTGTTTTTCAAAAAATCAAAATCGAATAGCATATCCAATAAGGTAGACAATTTTGTAAAAATTAAATTCGATTGAAAATTGTTATTTAGGTCTTTTTGTTACTGTATATAAATTATACATTAGTCTTTTTAAAAATTTTAAATGTCTTCTAAGAAAACTTTTTTAAGCGAATCCAATGAATTTTTGAAAATTCGTTCGTGATATTGGATCCGCCATTTTGGATTTTGAAAAACTGACATCGAATTCGTGGTCAGCGACCCCAAAAACCCCCGAGTAACCAAATTTAAGCGAATTTAAGCGATTTTTAAAATTTTGTCCGCCATATTGGATCCGCCATTTTGAATTTTGAAAAACTGACATCGAATTCGTGATCAACGACCCCGAAAACCCCCGAGTAATCAGTTTCATTTAAGTTAATTGAAATCATTGCCCAAATTAACAATTTGTTTATAGCAATTTACTAATCCCTATTGAAAATCCCCACATGGGAAACCACATGGGAAACCACATGGGATCCTATGTCAAAAACTATGTAAAACCCCATTCCCCATATGGGAAACCACATGGGATCCCATATAAAAACTCATGGGAAATTGGGACAGGAATTGGCATAGGAAAATATCAAAACGAGGTTCCTCCATGTCATTTCCTATGTCAAATCCCATGTCAAATATCATGTTAAATACCATGTTAAATACTAATTGAGATCCTTTATCACTTTTTTGAAAAATTTTCCCATGTCAAACCCCATGTCATTTCCCAAGTAAAAACCTTTATCATTTTTTTGAAAAATTTTCCCATGTCATTTCCCATGTGAAATCTTTTATCATTTTTTTGAAAAATTTTCCCATGTCAAATCCTCTTTCGCCTTATCGAAAATACCCACATAGGAAAGCATATGGGAATCCACATGGGACACCATATGGTAATCCACATGGGAAATGGAATACGATTTCATGTGCATTCTTCCAAATGATAAAACAAATAGATTTAAGCATAGGAAATCATATAAGATTTCATATAGATTCTGAAATGTCAACCTAAGATTTCACATGGATTTACATATAGGAAACGATATAGGATTTTATTCGGGAATTTTTTAGTTGGCTGCTTTATGCAGGCGGCAGTTTACAAAAAAAATTAATTATTTGATTAAATATCAAATAATAATACTTCAACTCATCTGAAAATAAAAAAAAGTTTACTTTACTTCTGCCTTAGACTCTCAGCTTTTATAGTATTCCAGACTGATCTCAACTGTGAGAGAAAATATTTTCACCATCTGGTGGTGAAACAATGAAACTATAATGACGATCAACATCTATATTGAAATTTCCTATGTCATTTCCCATGTGAAATCTTATCATTTTTTCGAAAAATTTTCCCATGTCATTTCCCATGTGAATTCCTTTATCATTTTTTTCAAAAAATTTTCCCATGTCATTTCCCATGTGAAATCTTTTATTATTTTTTGGAAAAATTTTCCCATATCAATTCCCACGTCAAACCTCATGTCATTTGCCATGTGAAATCCTTTATCGTATTCCATTTCCTCTGTGGATTCCCATATGCTTTCCCATGTGGGTATTTTCGATAGGGCGAAAGAGGATTTGTCATTGGAAAATTTGTCAAAAAAATTATGAAGGATTTCACATGGGAAATGACATAGGAAATTTCAATATAGATGTTGATCGTCATTATAGTTTCATTGTTTCACCACCAGATGGTGAAAATATGTTCTCTCACAGTTGAGATCAGTCTGGAATACTATAAAAGCTGAGAGTCTAAGGCAGAAGTAAAGTAAACTTTTTTTTATTTTCAGATGAGTTGAAGTATTATTATTTGATATTTAATCAAATAATTAATTTTTTTTGTAAACTGCCGCCTGCATAAAGCAGCCAACTAAAAAATTCCCGAATAAAATCCTATATCGTTTCCTATATGTAAATCCATGTGAAATCTTAGGTTGACATTTCAGAATCTATATGAAATCTTATATGATTTCCTATGCTTAAATCTATTTGTTTTATCATTTGGAAGAATGCACATGAAATCGTATTCCATTTCCCATGTGGATTACCATATGGTGTCCCATGTGGATTCCCATATGCTTTCCTATGTGGGTATTTTCGATAAGGCGAAAGAGGATTTGACATGGGAAAATTTTTCAAAAAAATGATAAAAGATTTCACATGGGAAATGACATGGGAAAATTTTTCAAAAAAATGATAAAGGTTTTTACTTGGGAAATGACATGGGGTTTGACATGGGAAAATTTTTCAAAAAAGTGATAAAGGATCTCAATTAGTATTTAACATGGTATTTAACATGATATTTGACATGGGATTTGACATAGGAAATGACATGGAGGAACCTCGTTTTGATATTTTCCTATGCCAATTCCTGTCCCAATTTCCCATGAGTTTTTATATGGGATCCCATGTGGTTTCCCATATGGGGAATGGGGTTTTACATAGTTTTTGACATAGGATCCCATGTGGTTTCCCATGTGGTTTCCCATGTGGGGATTTTCAATAGGGATGGGTCTATATCATCATTCTACAATTCAGAGATCCAGAGGAGTAAATTTAAATACCTAACAATAAAAACTTTACATATTTTTTTGAAAATTAGAGTAATATGTAAAAAGTATGTTTTTTTTTATTTGTTTATATTAATATAATTATTTATGCAAATTGAAAATCAAAAATCGGGCTCGAGGGATCTCTTACAATTTTATTAAAGATTATATAAAAAAAAATTCCAAAATCGGTTGCGATTTGTAGGCTCTAGACTGTTTTGAACCCTACTTTTTGATTTCAAACCAGTGTGCGTAAGCCTTAAAGCATTTATAGAACAGTAAATCTTTTAATTCATTTATTTATTCAGATTATTTAATCCATTTATTCATTTTTATTTATTTATTTTATTTTTTTTAATTGATTAATTAATTAAGACTCTGAGAGAATTGGCATTTATTTGGAAAATAAATTCAATGTTTCGACATTCATTCCTGTGCGATTGTCAACTTCATTTGTTTGTTATAAACCGCAAATAATTTCTGCTATCGACGAAACAAAACAAATTGTAAGAGCAAATATTGGGCAGGATTCCGACCCTCAATGATAATACCTCATATTTAAATTATGATTATTTATATATTTATCCACAAAATTAATTTCAATCACAAAATAATTTCAGTTGAACAAGAAACAAAATTTAAATAATAAACGAAATTAATATTCAGTTAATAAGGGATTGTATTCTTAGGATGTGAGAGAAAAAATTTGCATATATTTGTTGTTTCTATTCATTGTTTACCTTGCTGTCCTTCAAAGTCAAGTATGTGTTCGTTTGTATGCCAAAATTTTTAAATTTTCATCTCCTAAATAACATTTTCCACTTTTCTTTTAAATAAATCTCCAAGTTAAACCAAAATTTAATCTTATTTAAGTCAATCCTCAGAATTCTGTCTATTATTAAAAGATTTGCGTTTACACTTCTCACTTTTAGTTTCATTTTTATCAAATTATTTCACAATATTTCACGCCATTCCCAGATAACTAAATATTTAAATAATTGAGTTTTCATATAGATTTTAATTTTTAACGCAGGTGACCAATGATAGTTCCAATTAACACATTTATAAGTAATAGTTTTTGTTTAAACAAGAGTGACACATTTAAGCGTCTGTATACTTTGAATGCCCCGGTTAGAATCCCAAAGAATTATGAAAATATCAATTATGTTAAAATCTCGATATATAATCAAAGACATCTGAATATACTCAAAAAAATTTTGATTTTCAATTTTTTACGGTAAAAAAATTTGATTTTTTTGATAATTAGACACACCAGGCCTATAATTCTTGACCGATTAGCAGGAAACTTACCAATATCAATTAGGTTACAATCTGTCCCACGGTGCGCCAGAAGGAGGTTTAAATAAAAATGAATTGTCACTTAAAAATTCTTTTTGATTATGATTCTAAGATGAATAAAAAACTTTTCTCAATAGGTTTTAAAATCAGCTTACGTGCCCAATTTAAAACAAATTGAGTTTTAAATATTTAAAAATAGTGTTTTATGAGGAACCAGAATTTACTTAATGTATACTTATATGCGTATAGATCATAGATGTTTTAGATTTGGGTTCATATAAATTTATTAACAATGAAGTTATTTTCTTGTTTCGTTTTTATATTTATGCATTAAGAGTGTCGAACAGTATCTGAAATTCTTTGGCAAGAAGAGAGCTTTAATTATCGCTCTGAACGTGAAATAGTATTGATTTTAAAATACTTTTTTCTCGAAACACGAACACTTTTAACAAAATCAGCCAAAATCCTCATCTTATAAATTTCCTAAATCCAAAAGACTGTACGAATCCATAGAAAAACATGGTTGCAAAACAAAAAGTAGAAAAGTAATCTAATAACAACTGCGACTTTGTGCGCCCTGCATACTGCTGCCATCTGACGGCGGCAGGAGGTAATGAACCCCTCATTATATTACTTTTCGTTTTGCAATCGTGTTTTTGTATGGATTCGCATAATCTTTCGGATTTAGGAAATTTATATAAGATAAGGATCTCTAGCTGCTTTTGTAAAAAGTGTCCGTCTTTCGAGAAGAAAGTATTTTAAAATCAATTTTTATCATTTTCACGTTTAGTGCCGTTTTTATAGAGCGATAATTAAAGGTCTCTTCTCGCCAAAAAATTTCACAGACCATTCGACTCTCTTAAATAAATTTTGTCACTCTTAAAATCGTTCTTTTAACATTATAATTTAATTTTTTAAAATTGGACACACACACTACAGCAATATAATTATTTATATGTATTTATTAGATTAAATAAATTCTGATTCCCCATAAAACACTGTTTTTATATAAAAACTCAATTTTACTTAAATCGGGCACGTAAACTGATTTTAAAAACTATTGAGAAATGTTTGTTATTCATCTAAGAATCATAATCAAAAAGAATTTTTAAGTGCCAATTCATTTTTATTTAAACCACCTTCTGGCGCACCGTGGTCCAGCGGTCAGGGAAGTCATGGGAAAGTCAGGTAAATATTTTAGTCAGTGAAAAGTCTGGGAATGTCAGGGAACTTTTTAATAATTTGACAAAAATAAACATTTTTATGAATTTTTTGGTGCAAGACAAAATTTATAATGTTAATAAATGAAATTTTTTTTATTATCTGAAAAATACTTTAATATTTGATACTTTTCATTTTTTTTAAATTAAATATTTAATAAAGAAAAGTTGAAAAAATGATAGGAAAAAGTCAGGGAATTTCAGGAAGAAGTCAGGGAATTTTTTTGTACTTCTCGTTGGACACCCTGTAATTTTAAAAAGAATACGTGCAGAAAAATTTAAGAACGCGGGACCTGATCCGACTGTTTAAATCTGAAATTCATAATAATAATATAGATCTGATAGAGACATGATCAGATCCTCTAGATGCTTTTTAGCTGATTCATCACTGAATCATGACATTAAATGATACTTACAAAAGGTTTTGAAATCCCAAAAAAACATCTTCAATGCAAGAAGTTACGCCAATCAAAAATTATTTTAACCATCCAAACAATTCGTGAAATAAAAGTTAGCCAAGTAAATTTTAGGATTAATTAATTTTTTTAATATATGTAATTCAATTTAAAAAGTGGGAAATTATACAAATTATAATTTTAAAATATGCGTGCAGTGTAGAAAAAAAGAATAGTTTTGGTCTTAAGGCCAGGTCCAAGTGAGACAGCACCATCTACATTGAAACTAAAATTTTGGAAAATTTTCAACAGCCTTTTCTTGAAAACAAGAAGGTAAAATTCTTTTTCCTTTATGGATAATTGATTATTGGCAAGATATACACCAGCTAAAACTTTTTTTGAGTTAAAATAATAAAAAAAATTTCATGTCAATAAATTAAATATGAGCACTTTTTTTCACAAAAACTGTAACAGTACTTTCTCAGAAATTACAATCAAAAATGCAATTTCCATTTGGAAAATTAATAAACGCTAAAAAATACACGACCTAAGATTTACCAATCACGAAAATAACAAAAAAAAAGTATTTTAACATAACATATTTTACTCATTATGACAGCCGTTTGGCAGGTTATATATGTCACCAGACGTTTCGCAGTTTTGCCGAAAGGAGGAGATTGGCTCTCTTGCTAACCACCTGAAATACATAATCTACCAAAGGGCTGTCACAATCAGTAAAGCAGTATCAATATGTTAAATATTTAATAAAATTTTTTTTTTTATTTTCGTGATTGGTAAATCTTAGGTCGTGTATTTTTTAGCGTTTATTAATTTTCCAAATATAAATTGCATTTTTGATTGTGATTTCTGAGAAAGTACTGTTACAGTTTTTGAGAAAAAAGTGCTTATATTTAATTTATTGACATGAAATTTTTTTTATTATTTTAACTCAAAAAAAGTTTTAGCTGGTGTATATCTTGCCAATAATCAATTATCCATAAAGGAAAAAGCATTTTACCATCTTGTTTTCAAAAAAAGGCTGTTGAAAATTTTCCAAAATTTTAGTATCAATGTAGATGGCGCTGCCTCACTTGGACCTGGCCTTAATATGAAATGGAGTTAATAATTATCAAAAATAATTAATTGGAATCAATTTTTTGATTAAGAAAAATTTCTATCGTAGGCACAGTTATGAAAACTTGGCGTGAATTATTTTTAAGTATTTAATAATAATTTTTATTTGTTAATATTTATATCCATCATTAAGTTTTCGTTAATTCACTTGCAGTAGTATCCCAGTAAAAAAACTAATTAAAATGAATTGACTTTTGGTTGAATTCTCCTGAATCCCGCTTACTGATTTGTCACGACGAATTGAAATGAATTATTAATATCAGGAACCTGTAATTCGAATGAATTTAGACTTTTAATATGTCCAGTCAAATTAAAAAGATTTATGTTGTCGAAACTGGAATTCATATTAATTTGAATATTTGAATATCAATAGGAATAAATGTGAAAAAAAATTATAAATTTTTAAATGATATTAAAACCATACAAATAAATTTTGTTATTTTCTGTAAACTTGTAAATTATTTGACATATTACAAATTTAAGAAATTAAATAAAAAAATAAATTAAAAATAAAAAAATTAAAAGTGCAAATTTAAAAACACAATTTTATTAAAATTTTTAAAAAAATTGTTTAAAATATTATGTTATTTCTTAAGATTATTAATAATTTTCTCATAAAATATTTGTTATTAATTTTACTAAGTTACATAGTAAACTAATTGTTTATTAATTTATATTATTTGTCATTTATTCGTTAAGACGAATTGATAAGTATTAAAGTTTGATTTTTGGTGTCACAAATTAAAATCATTGTGACAAATTCAATTGAATTACAGTACGAATATTGAACACACGCATTTGGTCTGGTCAAACTGAAACGAATTGGACGTGATTTATCAAACGAATTGACTAACGTATTTTTATGAATTCGTGCAGAAGAATTAAAAAGAATTAAAGCTTAGAAAACTACTTCATATAAATCGAACGAATTGAGGGTTCGTCAGTTTAATAGAGGCTTGTCGAATTCAGGAGAATTGTAACATAGCTCCAATTCCTATTTGTCGCTAAACTGGATTCACCAAACCTCTTCGCGAATTCAATCCAATTCATGTCAATCCTTTATCGTTTACTGGGATAGGTAAAAAAAATAATTCACATCAAGTTTTCATAACTACGCCTAAGGTAGAAATTTTTCTGAAACAAAAAATTGATTTCAATTAATTATTTTAATAATTATAAACTCTATTTCATATTTAGACCAAAACTATTCCTTTTTTTCTACATTGCATGCATATTTTTAAATTATAATTTGTGTAATTTCCCATTTTAAAATTTAATTATTCATATTTAAAAAGTTAATTAAAACTTAACATAATCCTGAAATTTACTTGGCTAACTTTCATTTCACGAATTGTTTGGATGGTTAAAATAATTTTTGCTTGACGTAACTTTTTGCATCGAAAATGTTTTTGTTGGGATTGACTCTACTTTTAGATAATCAAATAAAAAGATATGATTTTTTTTTCATTTTTCGACTTAGGAGTCTCCATAATAAATCTTTTTTTTTTTGTCTTATTTCAGACTTGGCCATCAGCTAATTTGTCTATTCCATTATCAGACAATGGAGATAAAGAGTCTAATCCAAAACCTATTTCTACAATGATTCCACCAATGTCTATGTCACCCATAATGTCTATGCGTGATCAAAGGGAAGGAAGAGAAAGAGATTGGGAGAGGGATCGTGATCGTGATATGGAAAGTTTATCTCGATCTCGTGATCGAGAAAAAGATCGTGACAGAGAAAGAGATAAAGAGTCAATGGTCAGAGAAAGAGAGAAAGAATCTGTAGCAAGAGAAGATGATCGAGATAGAGAAAGAGAACGCTCACATTATCGCCATAAAGAAAGGTATTTTAAATTTCATACTTTTTTTATGCTTATAGTATAAAATATTTTTTAAAAATATTCTCATATTTTTTCTTATTAACAAAAATAATAATACGAAAAATCTATATAAACGTAATATTAAAACTAATTGAAACAAATACAACAAAAACTCAAAAATAATTTTAGTGTTGTAATGCAAGGAAGAACAATTTTTAAATGCCTATTTAGTTTCTTTATAAAAAAACATCAATATTTTATTAATACAAAAAATAAGTTATATTTGTAGACCTCGGATTTTACGACTTTTTCTAGTTCTAAAATTTTTGAAATTCTTAAAAATTTGTCTATGTTCAATTGGGGCCATTCATAAAGCATGTGATGCTTTAGGGGGTAGGGAGGGTCAGTAAAATATCACACTACATGTTAATCGTAAATAGAAAAAGCATCACAAGGGGGAGGGAGGTGTTAAAATTTCGAAAAATGTATCACATACTTTATGGATGACCCCAATTTTTAAATATTATTTAATAAAAATTCTTATTCAATTCCTCTGCAATTATTCTTATTAGGGTGATTAAATTTAAAATTTTCATTTTCACCAACTACAACTGTTGACTTGGCAATGTTGGAATTGTTGGTTGAATAATTTTTTGTTTTGATTGGCTAGCATGTATAATCCATGAAATTAATTATGGTCGAGCACATGGTAGAAAATATTTTAATAATCAGACAGGTTATTGGAAAAAAAAAAATATTTCCCCGACACACTTTTTTAGTAAGTTTTCAGTAGAGGAGTCTCAAAATACAATCAGATTGACCAACAAATCGTTGTTTTTCAAAATTTAAGATAATATTAAACTTAAATTTCATCAGTAAAGTTTTTATTCCACAAGATATTTTTTTCAACTTGAGTCAGACGCCAAAGAAAAATTCAAAAATTGTTCTGCTTATACTTTTGCCTTAAATAAAGGGGTGCAATTTAAGTAATTTGTTTTTAAATCATTTTTAAATTAATTTGCATACCTTTTTTTGTATGCAGTATATAATTTTTTAATAAAATTGAATTAATTTAATTTGTGGGATCTTTTGCTGTATGCAGTTGAATCGGTAATAATTTTTTAAATAAAATATTAATATTTTAATTCGTGTGCAGTTCTTTGTATGCAGTTTAACGGTGCGCATTTTAATTGTATTTAGTATATAATTTTTATTCAAAAATATTTTTTTTTAAATAACTCGTATGCACTTTTATTGTATGCAGTTCAATTGTGGGCAACTTCAACCGCCCCAAGTTCACTTAAGGAGGTTCAACCCTCTAAAATAACCTCAAACTAAAAAGTAGTTTTTAACAGAACTAAAAATATATTTAAAATTTATTGCATCCAAATTCGACAGATCCAATTGTGCAATTTTGGAAAAAAATTATTTTGAGTTTTGTTAAATAATAATTAATAAACATTTTGTATTTTTTTCTTAAAAGTTAGTGAACAATTCTAATTTTTATCCAATTTTTATAAACAATAGCTCATTTTGCTCTTTAAAAGATTTTCTACAATTTTGCTTGTTGAATTTTATTAAAAATATTTTGTTCAAAAGTTAATAAAGAAATGAAATTTTTATTTTTTATATTTTTTAAATAAACCATTGTTTAACAAAAACACAAAAGTAGAATTATAGAGAATCTTTCAAAGAGAAAAATGAGCTATTGTTTATAAAAATTGGATAAAAATTAGAATTGTTCACTAACTTTTAAGAAAAAAATACAAAATGTTTATTAATTATTATTTAACAACAAATTTTAACTCAAAATAATTTTTTTCCAAAATTGTACAATTGGATCTGTTCTAATTTCGTCGCGCGGACGAGAGACAAAAAAAGAACAAGTGACTACGAAAACTAATTGACTAAAAGTACATTGGTTTATAAATTAGTACTCCAGATTTTTGGACTGAACAGAGAGAATTACAATTTTAATTTTAATCACCCATTAAGAAATTATTAAAATTTTTCTTCTAATGTAAATCGACTAAAACAACTTTTTTTGCGCTTTAAAGTCGATCCAAAGCTTGTATTTACTATCTTATTATGTATTTAAATTTTTTATATTTGATAAGTTGGCATATTTTTAATACTATTTTTAATGAGATTCAAATTTCTTTTTAAATATTCAGACATCGACATCGTTCACGTTCAAGATCACGTAGACATAAATCTAGATCACGAAGTCCAAGCCGAAGAAAGAAGAAATCCAGGCGATCGGAGAGGGAGAGGTCGAAAGAAGATAGTGAATAATTCAATCAAGTATTTTAAGTATCCTCCTTTTTTGTTGAATAATAAGGTTTTTTTTTCTTTTTTTATTATTTTATAACAGTGTGAAACGAACATTGTTTATTAAATAAGTAAATGGAAGCAATAAAATGTTTCATCTTTTTTATCCTTTTTTTCTTAAAATAACACAGGCCTGCAAATTTAAACTTTTTTTTTCGGGAAAATCAATGCTACTAGGTATTTCCGAAGGGAATTTTCGCGCTCAACAAATCACGTCAAATTTTTTGAGAAAAATACTAAATACTACTGTTTCTAAAAACAGGGTTTTTGGCAATTTTTGAAAAATCGTGGGATAAAATCTTGACGTGATAAAAACTTCTCTTTTATCAGAAACTAAAGCTTGAATCGTGGTCTTTCAAATCATCCCTTAGGCGACGCATTTCCTTCATCCCAATATCAGAACAGTAAGAATTTGACTTCTAGTGGATGAAAAAAAATTATTATCAAAATAGAAAATAACTAACCTGATGCTAAAAAAAATTTCCCTACTCACTATCCTCAAAACAACCCTTAAATGAAATTTTTTTATAGAACTTAATTTCTACTAATCTTAATTTCTTTACGATCCTTTGTTAAAAAAAATAATTTATGATTTCATGAATTTGTTCTTTAATGTTGTTTTCAATTTAAATAAATGATTTTTTTTCACTTGAATTACGCAAGGAATAATTTTTGAAACTATTTTTTTTTTAGAGGAATTTAATGAATTTATTTTTAATTTAATTTTATGAGTAGATACGATTTTAATCCAAATTGATTATTAAATCTAATGATATTAAAAAAAAGATCACATGATCAGATTTGGTTAACAATTTGTCGGAACCTTCGACTTGTTCAAGAATACTGTGAAAATTTGATGAAAATATTTGAAACTTCATATTTTGGTTGGCTGAAACAAAGTTGAAGAGTTATCACAACCAAACATTTGGTTAGCCCAAAAAAATTATTTGGTTGAACATTTTTAAATTCCAACCAAAATTTGGTTACGATAACAAAATAATTTGGTTAACGCAACAAAATAGTTTGGTCTATAAAACCAAATGATCGTTTGTTGTCCTAACCAAAATTTGTTTATGATAATCAAATAATTTAATTCGCTCTTAGCTCGTACCTAAAGAAAACAATTAGTTTAAATCTCTCACAAAGATGGATAGTCCAGTGGTCAGAGCTCCCGTCTTGCAATTTAAAAACAGAGGTTCGATCCCAGGAGATGAGATTTTTCAATATCCACAAATATTTCAATTGGATAAATATAAATTACACGTTAAATTGAAAATGAATAAATAATAAAAAAAATAAAATGAAAAGAAATAATATAGAATAAAATTTTTAATTTTATAAAAAATACTGTTGGTTTGATCAACTAAACATTTTTGTTATGTCAACAAAAAACATTCAACCATATTTTTTGGTTGACTGAAACAAATAGTTTGGTTGCTTAAATTTACAGAATTTAAAATAATTTATCAAATAATTTTAGATAACATTTTTCTTGAAAGTAATTGTATTTTCAAAGATTTACAATTCAGATTTTTGAAATTAATTGAACTTTAAATGATTTTTAATTGAAATTTTTGGCGATGAAGAATTTATTAAAAAATACAGACAATAATTGAATTTTAAAAGTTTTTAATTGATAAATGTTTTCAAATAATTGAATTTTTGAAGAATAATAGGTATAAAAATTATTGAAAATCATTAAATTTTGGAAGAGTTACAGTTGAAATTTTTTAGAAATAATGATTAAATTTGAGAATGTTTTAAATTGTAATTTTTGAAAATAATTGTATTCAAGTGATTTTTAATTGAAATTTTTCCTGTGATTTCTGTTGCTGAAGAATTTGATTAAAAATTAAGGACAAAAATTGAGATTAAAAATTTTTTAATTGCAAAATGCTTCCAGATAATTGAATTTTCGAAAAATATTATAAAAGTCATTAAAAATAATTGAATTTTAAAAGATTTTAAATTGGAAGTTTTGTTAATTTCATTTAATTTTTGTTTAAATTATAAACAATTGTTGAATTTCATAAAATTTTTAATTGAAAAATAATTTAAGATTAATTAATTTGTGAAGAATTTCATTAAAATTATTAAAAATAATTAATTTAGTGAAAAATTTTAATTAAAAATTTGTTAAATAATTGAAATAAAGAAGATCTGAAGAAGATCTACATTGTATACTAAAAAGACGTATTTTGTTTAACAAATCCGATAAATATTTCAAAATTTGTCTGCCATATTGGATGGGCCATTTTGAATTTCAAAATCTAACATCGGATTCATAATCAGCGACCCCGAAAAGTTTCTATAGTTAATCCGATCAATTTGTAAATTTTAAAACTAGAAAAATAAGTTAAGTACATGACGCAAAGGGTTAAAAATTTTGTCAAAAAAATGTAAAAAAAAGTCGAAAAAGGAATTTAAATGTTTAGAAATAGTAAATCCGGAATTAACTACATGTCCGAAATTAATCCTGATTCTTGGAAACAATAGTCAAAGTTGTAATTTAGGAATTAGTCGTCAACAAATTTAAAAAAATGCGCATTCAATTATTTGATTTAATGTAGTTTAAAAAAGAAATTGTCAAGCAAAGAAATTTTTTTCTTAAGATACGTTTTTTGAATTATTCCGTATTTATTGCTGATAAATTTTTTCTGTTTTGTATTCATATTATTGCGGATTGTTTGCTGATTAATTTCATAGATATTCAGAATTATTTAGAACTGATTTAGGATTTCGTATTTTGTTCAGACTAATTTCAAACTAACACGGATCATTTTCTTACTTTTTTCATACAATTATCTGACTAATCCGGTTTAATCCCACAAAAATTAAGGGGAATAGGTCCGAAATTTTTACCAGGCGTAAAAATTCGTTTAAAAAGAAATTCTCTTTAATACTAATTTAAAGAAATAAAAAACAGTTCTATATATTAAAATTGTCAAATGAAATTCTAATTAATGATTTTTATGGAATATTTCATGAGTCTAGTTATTCCTTGCAATTTTTTTTCTCCCCTTTTTAGGAAATTAAAATGAAACAATTTTAGATTTTATATTTTTTAAATTTAAAATTGTTATACAATCATCAAAAAAGAGAAAATTGCAAAGTATAGGTAACAAATTTCAAAATTATTAAAAAAAAGAGATGAATATTTAACACTCTGTGATCGCTAATTTTTAAAATGTGAATTCAAAATTTATGAAAGGGGAATATATGAAGAAAAATATAAAAAATTAACTATTGTATAAAAGTGTTAGTTTTTCAAAAAAAAAAAAATTTTTTTTTTTTGAAAGTGCATTTTATAAATATATCGAATTACACTTGATTTTTTTCATTTGACATAATTTTCGAAAGTTACTTTTCATTGAGTCCTTATTAAATATGTACATAAAACAAAATTTCTCGAAAAGGAACAGCAATAATGAAAAAAGTAATAATATTCATGTTGAGAGTTTATCAATGTAAATATACATACTGAGAAAAAAAAACAATTGAAAAAACTTACTTTACATAACGCAGCTGAGAAATTACAAACTCAAAAAACAAAACATCAGCATTTTTTTTTTTTTCACAAAAATAAAGTTCCTCTGGAGAAAATACTTTAAAGCAGAGAGAAACAGTAGAATGTTCGAATCACATGAGACAAAGTAGTTTTTACTCATCAAAATTATAAATCATTAGAAAAAAAAATAAAATATAAAAAAAAAACATATTTGTCTTTTACTTAACAGATTCTTTTTTTTTAATTAACTTTATTAACGAAAGTTAAAATATCTCATCGCAACAAATTTTAAAAGCGTTTCTCTCCGTTAACTAAAATCACACCTTGTTTTGTATTTTATTTCTCTCGCTTTTTTTTCTTAATAATAATAATAATAATAATAATTTAAACGATATGGTCAAGAAATTTTCTAAAACTAAATAATAAAACATAATTTTTTTCTGCATTTTCAACTTTATAAATACAATTATTATCAATCGTAGTGCAATGTCTAATATTTTTTTTGTACCTCCATTTGGCGCTAAGAAAATTTATTATCCATACGGAAAAAAAAATTTTTTTCTTTTTCTTTTCCGCTCTTACATTAAAATGTAAAACTTACATTCTATATAGAAAAAAATAAATCCAAGATGTGATTTTCAGTGAACGCATTCAATCTTGGAAAGCGATTTTTTAAAATAAAAAGTAATATCGCACTAATACGCTTAACACAGTATTACAAAAATCTAAAAAACTACAAGTTTAAAGGGTGGACACGTATGAGACCTCCATTTTTTTCCTTTTACACACGAATGAGAACGAAGGAATCAAGTAAATGGATCGATAATAGTTTAATATATATGTATATGTATATATTTATACATGTACATATACATATACATTCGCTTCCGAAGAGAAGAGACTGTGCTTTAGCTTATTTTTACAATTTTCGATGCGTGCGTCTCTTCTCCTTTTTAAACTATTGACAATCACACTATTTATTCTTTTTTTTTTTTTTTGTTTATTTAGTCTTATCCACATTTCTTTTCTGAAATTTGTCTTTCGTTTCATTTTCGAATCTTATTTCCTCTCATACTTATATAAACACAAAATTTATACATTCACATCCATTTACTCAGTGACTCAATGCGTTATTTTTTTTTCAACTCGCTAAGAGCCTATTACAAGAAAAAAAAATTTCATTTCTTTCAAAACTCATATGTCAGACAGTTGAAGAAAATTTTATGAGTGCTGCTGTTTATACTAAAAAAAAAAAAATTTTATCCACGTAAATGATAAGGAAAAATTAATTTTTTTTTTTTTTAAATTCAAGACTAGGTATATATAAAGAAAAGGCGAATCACTTTCTTGTCACACACATATACACATCGTATATTGCCTATGTGTACTCTTGCAAGCTTGATATTTTATTTTTTGTTTGTTTTCACAATTAATGAATTCTTTATTCTTCGAGTGAAAATAAAAACAAACGCTCTCTCACAATTGGTAACATTAATATATAAATATTATATAAAAAAAAAAGTAATTATTATTATTATTAACTATTTTCGATTAAACAATATTAATCTAAATTTATTTAATTAAAAAAATAATACATATATTACACTAATTTAGAAAAATATATCTTAATGAAGATAAATCACAAAAAAATAACAATTTTTTATTTAAATTTTCACTCGAATTAACAAATTAAGCATAATTCTCGTGAACTGATTTCAGAAATACTTATCCAATCAGTGAAAATAAATAATTTTACATAAAACACGAATCATTTTTATTTGCGTAATAACAAAGTTTACATCGATATTTTTGTTTTAAACTTTGTTTTCAAAGCAAAAAAAGATCGGAAAAATATCTCAATAATCACAATTGCACAAAAGAATCTTACTTAATAAAACAAAAGACGGAGAAAAATAAAAATAAAAAGCTGCTCAGTAGTATATTGAAAGTGAAAGGTCTATGATTTTTTTTTTTTTTTTTTTGTTTGTTTGATACTGTAAAAAAAGAAAATGCAACCATTTTTCAGTCGTCGATTGTTACAAACCTTTTACTTTTACGCTAATATAGAACTATAAAACTATCCGTCTGATCCCCTGGAAACGAAATTATTCAGCAAAAAAATTCTTAACAACTCCTTATTTTAAAAAAGAGTCATATTTCGAGAGTAACCAATCTGGTTTATCATTGATTTTTTTTTCTAAAAAAAACGGGTAAAATCCTTGTGGGGAAGCACGATAAAATTATTTTCTTCTTGTTTCCTTTTTTTTTTTTTATATGCGTAATTGCGTCCATCACACACATTTTACCTACAATAATGTGTCTGCGTATCAAATTTTTGTAATGTTAAAATTATTATTATTTTTTTTTATGGGCACACACCGAATCAATTCTATTGCAACCGCGCGTCCTTTCGTCGACCATCATCAATTTTTTTAAAGTTTTATTAGCCATCTTCCTTGGGTGGTGTGAACCATCCTGAAAAAAAGGAAATTCATTACATTAATGATTTATTTTTGTCAAAATATTTCAGGAAAAATTCTATACTCTCATATGAGTCAAACCCCGTTAATCTTAAGTAAACATTTTCTATATTTTTGGAAAAATAGAAGCAATTGTAAAAATCTGTTACTCACAATGAATGAAAAAAACACTTTAAACCGTTTTTTTTGCAAAATAAAGTAATTATGCCCTGCATTTTACCCATTTTTCATACGTTTTTGTCCTTTTTTTAAAAAAAAGGTATAACTTTTTTGTTTTAATCGCTATTAAAAAATGTAAGAGGAGAAAAGTGTTTATTTTTAGTCGTGTTTTTTGAAAAAAAATTGAAAATTTTTTTTTTTGAAAAATGCGAATTTTTGAAACTTTTAAAAACCAAAAATTTGAATAATTTTGTTGTTTTTTGACGAAATTATCTGGCCAACGAACTCAGGCGACATTTTGGTACACTTAAAGTGTATACCAAATTTGAAGTCGATTCATTAAAATTTATTCGAGTTATTGTCGGACCAAATTTTGTCTACAGACATACATCAGAAAGCCTCTAAACGTCGAGATTTACTGGAATTAGAGAAGGCTCAAAATCGCCCAAATGTAATACCTTCTCATTATGATGAGAATGTGATAATAACTCAAATTTCGTTTCCTAGAAATTATTGGCAATTTTTTTAATAGTCAATTAATATCAACTCTTTTAAATAAACTTAATTGTGAAAAAAAGTTTTCAACAATTTTTAATTTTTAATAACAATTTTATATAATCATTAACTAACAAAAAAATTGCCAATAATTTCTAGCAAACGAAATTTGATATTTCAAAAAAAATCATGGATTTTTCCAATAAAAAAGAAGAAAATTTTATTTAAATGGCTTCAGATTTATACATTACCTATTTTTACGTGTAGATTATAGGAAAAATTTAACAAACATTGATAGAAAGTTGTTTTAATTGAGTTTATTTTTCTTAAATAAAAATTTTTGAAAAAATTTGACTTTTCCCTCAAGTTAAAGTACGGAACCCTCGGTTTCAATGCGAGAGTAACTCGCACTTTTCCGATTTTTTTGGTTCTTGTGAGCTAGAGATTTTCATTATTACTTTTATTTTTTCAAAAATCTACAAAATTTTTACTCACGTTTGACGTGGTTTAACTCATATAATTCTTTTTCCACGGTGCGCCAGAAGGAGGTTTAAATAATAATGAATTGGCACTTAAAAATTCTTTTTGATTATGGTTCTAAGATGAATAAAAAACTTTTCTCAATAGGTTTTAAAATCAGCTTACGTGCCCAATTTAAAACAAATTGAGTTTTAAATATTTAAAAATAGTGTTTTATGAGGAACCAGAATTTATTTAATGTATACTTTTATGCGTATAGATAATAGTTGTTTTAGATTTGGGTTCATATAAACTTATTAACAATGAAGTTATTTTCTTGTTTCGTTTTTATATTTATGCATTAAGAGTGTCGAACGGTATCTGAAATTCTTTGGCAAGAAGAGAGCTTTAATTATCGCTCTGAACGTGAAATAGTATTGATTTTAAAATACTTTTTTCTCGAAACACGAACACTTTTAACAAAATCAGCCAAAATCCTCATCTTATAAATTTCCTAAATCCAAAAGACTGTACGAATCCATAGAAAAACATGGTTGCAAAACAAAAAGTAGAAAAGTAATCTAATAACAGCTGCGACTTTGTGCGCCCTGCATGCTGCTGCCATCTGACGGCGGCAGGAGGTAATGAACCCCTCATTATATTACTTTTCGTTTTGCAATCGTGTTTTTGAATGGATTCGTATAATCTTTAGGATTTAGGAAATTTATATAAGATAAGGATCTCTAGCTGCTTTTGTAAAAAGTGTCCGTCTTTCGAGAAGAAAGTATTTTAAAATCAATGTTTATCATTTTCACGTTTAGTGCCGTTTTTATAGAGCGATAATTAAAGGCCTCTTCTTGCCAAAAAATTTGAGAGACCATTCGACTCTCTTAAATAATTTTTGTCACTCTTAAAATCGTTCTTTTAACATTATAATTTAATTTTTTTAAATTGTACACAAATACTACAGCAATATAATTATTTATATGTAAAATTGAAAATAAGTAATTATTTTATCATTTATTACAGTATTTATTAGATTAAATAAATTCTGATTCCCCATAAAACACTGTTTTTATATAAAAACTCAATTTTATTTAAATCGGGCACGTAAACTGATTTTAAAAACTATTGAGAAATGTTTGTTATTCATCTAAGAATCACAATCAAAAAGAATTTTTAAGTGCCAATTCATTTTTATGATGTAAACCAGAGTATTATACCCATCGACAGTTTTATTAAATAAAAGTTTTATTTAAAAATTTTTAATTAGGGTAAGTGATACAGTACGACGCAGAGCACGAATCCGTAAAGAGAAAATTTGAATGTTATTCTGTAGAAGATTATTTTTGAAGAATAATAATTTAAGGGGGATTACTCATAAGAAGTGTGCAAAATATGTAAACATTCAACATTTTTTTCTCGCTTAGTTAATTATAAAATTTAAAAAGACTATTTGCGTATTGAAAAGTATAATTTGTAGTATTAAAAACAATTCAATTTTTTTTTGTTTTTGTATTGTGTTCGGCTGTAGAGGGCGTCATACACTGTAAAAAGAAGGTACTAAAACAGTACCGATTTTAGGTATCAAAATAGAACCAAATAACAATTTAGTACCTAAAGTTGGTATTAAATTAATACCTTTCGTTTTACAGTGTACTTGGCGCTTCGATTTTGAGCCGCTCTGCGGTTGCAGACCTAGCGCACTCCCCAGTGATTTAAAACCAAAAATCAAAAAATAATCTTAAAGTTAAGGTACTAATGTAGTGGTTATACGAAAAATTACCTTAATAAATCAAAATTTAAAAAATGGCACTACTTTAAACAAAAAAGTTAAAAAAATGACCTTCCTTTCCGACATTTTATTATTTAAAAACATATTAAAATTTTTTTTGTAATTTTTAGGTATAACAACTGAAGAACATATTTTAAAAGTCTATGCAAAAAAACATTAAGTCACAATATCCATCCGTTTATTTACAATCCCTGCAACCGATTTAAAAAACAACATTTTGAGAAAAACGCAGTTAAAGTATAAGTACACTTTTTTGGCTTTAGCATTAAATCCTTCATATCTTTAAACGAAATCAATATGTTTAAGTCAACTTTGGTGCGTTTTCTTCCGGAAGTATAGGACTATTAAATTATGTAGACTACATCGTAATCAGCGACCCCGAAAACGATAAGATACTAAATTTCATAAAAATGCAGTAACATTTTTTTCATAACATATGTACATAAATTGTACCATAACTTTTAATAGGAGCTAAATTTCGTCATAACATTTTTGATGTGTACTAGAGACATTAAGAATTGTAAAAAAGCAAAAAAAAAAAAAAATCGAAAATTTTTTTTTCTCATGAGTAATCCTTTTTAAGGGTATGTGGGAACCTCCCACGTGACCTAGTATGGGAAAATGTGTTTTGGTAGTATACATCTTATTCTAAAATGAGAAAATATTTCTGTCTAAAATTTTGAGGGATGATAGTTTTGGGTTCAAGGAATCTCGCTGTTCTCCGAAAAATACATAATTTTGCGTTAAATTATTAAAAAATAAAGTTTAAAAAGTGGCATTTTTAAACGAAAATGAAAAAAAAAAAATGGCGGCGCATACACAGACGTTGCGTGAGTGTGTCTGTGCTCCAGGGAACAGCGCCAATTCGAGCGAGTGGTCACTGAATGTATTATGATAAAACACATTATTTTACTATTTATTGCTTTATTTTTATTATTTTTGCGTTATGTTATAGTAAATGTGAAGAATAGCGAGATTCCTTGTACCGAACAAAATCATTGCTCCATAATTTTAACCAGAAATCATTTTTTATTTCAGAGAAAGTTTCAAATCACAAAAAAAACGTCCTTTGCAGAATTTTTATTTAAACGAAAATTAATTAGCTAGAATTTTAATTTGTTTAAGGACGTTTATCCACGGAAATGCAGACCTCCAGAAAAAAATAATTAATTAACATTTAAATAATTAAAATAATATTATTAATTGTACTTTTTGAAAGAAGAAATATCAATTTTCAAGAAAAAAGTTTAAATTCTGTAGAAGCGATGTGACTGAAAATTTTTATCCTATGCAAATTGTATAAACAAATAAATTTTTTAAGTTTTAAATTTTTTTCTTGAAAATTGATATTTCTTTCTATAATTTATCTTTAAATTTTATTTTTAACCCTCGGAGCATATACAGGGTCTGTGTGGTCCTATTCGTGTGATCGTGCTTTTCTACATATTTAAATTGAAAATAGAGAGCAATCAATTTTTAACTAAAACAAATTTTATTTAAGGGTCGTTTTAGGGATTGTTAACTGGAACTAAATTTATTTATTTAATAATGTACACGGGAATGTATATTCCATGTAAGTCACAAAAAAAAAAATATTAGTACCCTACAGGCTAGTGTTGTCAGTTGATTGGAAAAATGGTTTATAAAATAACTGTAATTTTTGAAATTGATAAATAAAGAAAGTATGAAAAACATAATTACCATTCTTTTCATGTATTTGAACGAGGGATTTGAAGGACTGCTGTGCTCGAGCAAGACTATATTGTCCTTGTCCTCCACAGACTTTTCCGCTGCCTGTAGTACCAGGGAATTGGATTCGAGCTTTGCCCTTGACTAATGTTGCGGATATTTGCATGATCAGGGCTTCAACCGTATAAGCCGAACTCCAGCCCTGCTTTGTTAACAGCTCCATGCATATGGCGCCGCCAAGTAAGACATATCCGCCAGAAATAATGGGATGCACTACTCGTACAAATGGAGGCTCAAAAGGATACGTTTCCTTTAAATTAAAGTATTATAATATTATTATCATTCATGTGTAATACATTAATATTTTAAATGATATAATAGGAAAGAAAATTATTTCGTTAAAATTCACTACAAGATTTTTTAGAAAACAATATAGTACCGTCACCACAGTGGGGCAGAAGCCTAAAAACATGCCGAAAACCTCAAAACATTCCTCGATTTACACAAAACTTGCTAACTATACGTTTTTGGGGGCAATGATTACGAATTTGAAGTCAGTTTTTAAAAATTCAAAATGGCGGATCCAATATGGCGGTTTAATTTTTTAAAAAATCAATGGATTTAAAAAAATGAGTATTAGGGGGTTTTTTAGGTAGCTGATTACGAATTTGAATTTCACTTCTAGTGACACCATAACCCAAAAATTTGTTATTATTTTATAAAGACGCCTGATTAATCAAAATCGTGGGAGACATTTTCGAATATTTTATTTTAAAAAAGAACCAATTTCGTTAAATAACTATTATTAATGTAATAATAAATAAAATAAATAATTTTATTTCGACTAATTAGTTTTGCAATTTTTTAATTAAACTCACTGGAAGACGGAAGAGTAATTGTGATTTTTAAATAAATATTTCATATCTACGATTTATTTTTCAAAATACATTGAACGTTATATCCGAAGAATATAAACTTATTCTGCAGGCGTAGGTGTTTTAGAATTTAATTGCGCATCTTGCAAATTTTTGCAAGCTTCCATCGGTGTTACTGTAGAATGGTTGACTTTTTACAATTTTTGGCCATTTTGAATTTTAATAAATCTGACTTCAAATTTATAATCAACGACCAAAAAACTTTTTTAGTATAAATAACTGTAATATTAGTTGAATAGAATAGAATAGATAATGAATAGAAAATCCAATAGAGGGTTATGTAATTTAATTGGAGTAATTGAATAAAAATAAATTTAATTCACAAAGGGGCGAATTCGGGCAAGTTTTGTTTGTGCGATTAGTTTCAGGGATGTTTAATAATTAATTAAAAAAATAATTAAGCCAGATTTTGCCGATTCATAACTTTTAAAATTATTTTTAAAAAGTTTATACTTGATTTTTTAAACATTTTCATGTATTTCTTAGTTAAATAGTTTTTTTTTAATTATTGATATTATTAATTATAAATTATGCAAATGTATTCCAGTATTCTCCATGAGACGACTCCAATTTAGAAAATAAAAAAATAATAAAATTTGAGCTTTATATAGTATTTTTATGAGCGCGATGTATTTTTCATTCTAATTTGCTAGTTTTTACAAATGCGGGAGCTAAATTTCAACAAACTGTAGAAGGATATGATTTTTTTTGCAGATCTCTATAAAATGTGTTTTTTTTAACTCAGAAAAGGTCAGAGAATAATGCTATGAACATCAAATACTTTTAAAAATTAATTTAATTTTTGAGTTTTCGGCACGTTTTCAGGGTTCTGTCCCACTGTGCGTCAACAGGGGTAATTATGAAACATCAGAGGTAAATATGGAAAGTTCAATTTTTTTTATGTAAAATTTATACATAGTCCAGTCAAGTTAGCATTTTTAGATAAATTGATTTATATTTTATAAATAGGTGATTAAGAAATTTACCTTAAAAAGCATGTTGAGTAAAATACTGTCTTTTCCTTCTTTTTCTTTAAGAAGTACGAGATCGTTGTGCAGGGGCGAATCAGGATCCACACACATTAGTTTAATATTCCATTCATAGAGACTGTCATTAACAAGTTCTATGCTGTACATGCCTAAAAATTGATAAATTTATGTAATTATTTATTATTATTATTATTATTATTATTATTACTATTATTGTTATTATTTATATTATTCTCTAAAAAATTTTAATTAATTATTTTTAAAAAATGGTATTCCTCAGATTTAAACAAATCTTGTCTGATAAAATTAATAAATTTTTTATATTTTTTGCTAGTCATTTCCTCGAAATTTTATTGAAATAAAGTAAATTGTATCAAATAGAATATGTTTCAAGTTACATGTAACGAGTTTAATCAAACAAAAATATTAATAATTGTGGAAACTATGTTCCAACTATCTCAAAACACCTCCTACTTCTTAGACACTTACAGTAAGAAAGATTTCTCCAAAACCACTGTATCGATCGACCTGGAACTTTTAGGCTTTATTTATAGTTACAATAGCTCATTAGCGAACGACAAAATTTCAAATTGAACCACATTTTTTTTTTTTTTTTTGTCAAAAGATCAAATTTTAAATACCTTAAAAGTCGGGAATTTTTCAGAAAAACGTTGCCATTAATTTTTTTTTTTAAACCCTTAGTTCAAATAAAATTGATTGATACAGTAGTTTTGAAGAAATATTTCTTATCGCAAGCGTCTAAGAAAAAGAATCTTTAAGAATTTAATAAAATAACACTTCGTGCTAGTAAAAATTCGGAAAACTGAAGATTCGGTGAAAAGAAAATTTAAAAATTTGAATCACTTAAAATTCTGCTGAATAAGAAGTTTGCTAAATTTAAATTTATAAAAAAAATTTTATTTAAAAAAATACGGCACCCTGGAAACAATTTTAATTTTCAAATTTTTTGTTTATAAAATTTGAAAGAAAATTAATGTAATTGGATGTCAGAAGTATAATTCAACTTCAGTAATTTTTTTTTCATCAATAATTGAATTCCGTTTTAAAAAAATATGAATAATTTTTTAATTGTTATTACACTATTAAAATTATGAATTAAAACTATTAAAAAATTATGCCTGGTTTTTTGAAAACGGAATTCAAATATTTATCATAAAAAAATGACTAAAGTTTTGAAATATTCTTCTGGCATCCAATTTCATTAATTTTTTAATTAATATTAAGAAAATTCTTCAAAACAAAACATTTTGATGTGTCACAATAAATAAGAAGTTTTGCAGTAAAACACATTTTAGTTAATTTTATTTATTTGGAGAATGCAAAAATATTCCTCCCCATGAATTTCTTGAAATTTCTACGGTTTCGAAATTAATAATCTCGATTTTTTATGTTATTGAATTTTATAAAGTAGAAGTTATATTGAATTGAATTTTCATTTAATATAATTTCAATTTTTATAGATATAATATAATATACACTACAGTCGGAAATTGTGCGATCTTTGTTTTTTCGATGACTATAAAACGGTTTAAATCTTCAAAAATATTAAAACTAACATTTTTTCCTTTTTATTTTCTAAAAGCAAATAAAATTCTGAATGAAATAAGACCTCGACAAAAAGAATATGTTAATTTTTCAATTAGCTATTTATGAAAAACCCAATTTTTAATGTTTTTATTATTTTTTTCTATTTCTCTGACAAAAATTAATATTTTTTAATGTTCTTGGGCTCTTTGGAATTGTATTTTGTTATACAATTCAAATTAATGAAAACAATACAAGTCCACATTCTTCCCTAGCTTATGCAAACCGTGAAAGTTGACTCAAAAAAAGTCAAAAAATTGTGATCAATATTTAAATAACAAAAAATGAAAAATAAAATGTGTAAATCTTAAATTTACTTACATAAATTAAAGAAGTTTAAGATGATCTATTTACTTAATTTTTAAACATGATATTTTGTTGTAAACATAAATTTTAGTTTTTTGAATTTTTTTCAGCCAACTTTCACGGTTTGCATACGCTAGGGAAGAATTTGAACATAAATTGTTTTAAATATTTCTAATTTAATAACAAAATACCATTCCAATGATCCCAAGAATGTTAAAAAATATTAACTTTTGACAGAGAAGTAAAAAAAAAGTAAAAACATTAAAAACTGTGTTTTTCTTAGATAAAAAAGGAAAAATTTTAGTTTTAATATTTTTGAAGATTTAAACCTTTTTATAGTCATCGAAAAAGCAAAGGTAGCACAATTTCTGACGGTAGTGTAATATAATTTCGTTTAAAAAAATGGAACTATTTAAAAATAAATGTTTAAAAAATAATATTAAAAAAATTTGACTTAAAAAAAAACATGATTTTTATCAGCTCTGAAAACAGTGTAATACAACAAAATATAATCAAAAAACGCACTCTCAAATTTTTGAAAACACATTGTTATAAAATCGATAAAATTGTTAAATAAAAAATGGTTGAATAAAATACAATTTATTTATTTTTTTCGTGTGAAAATTTTAACTAAGAAATTATATGGGTTATTAATGCGCCCCACTTAAAATAAAGCATGCAGTAATTTTATTAAAAAATCTATAAAATTGTATAGAAATTTTTCGACTCCTGTAAAAGTGAAACATTACCAATAAAGAAATATGGGGGAGAGTGGGGCAAAGCCGCTAATGTAACATTTATTTGTAAATATTTTCGTTATTACACCATCAATTTACGTGATTTTTTTTCTAATTAATTTAAAACTAATTAACAACAAATTTCAATAATAATTACTTAATTTATTATAAGCATGATTATTTAATTTAATTATTTTCAAGAAGATGCAAAAAACGGCTTTGCCCCGTATGGCGGAGCAGCGACGTTTTTGCTTATATTTTTTAAAGGAAAAAAATTATAGCCGTTTAAACTGTACGAACTTACAATAAATGGCCGAATATCTTTAAAACATAAGTAAGTTCAAGACAAAAGTTGTTCCAAACAGAAAGATCTACATCTTGGAAACCAAAAAATTGGTTTCCAAGATGTAGATCTTTTTGTTTGGAACAACTTTTGTCTTGAACATTTTTTACGAAAATTCGTACTTTTCGAGATATTTGCAAGTTTCCATACTATATAATGGACGTGAAAACTAAGATGCGGGCGTCCCGTTAAGACAAGTTATTCTTAACATCATAGGCAACAAGTTGAAAATAAATTTTTGAAATCGAAGAGGTAGTTTTTTCAAAAAATGAATTCAAAAATTTTTTTTGACTTTTTTCCGGGCAAAGAAAATTTTTTTTTTCATTAACTATTTTTTTCTTAAAATAGCATCTTTTTGTGAGAAATTTGAAAAAAATTGATCTCATTTGGATAACAAGAAAAAAAGTTACATGGTTTTTTTAAAAAAAAATGACAAATTTTTAATTAGAGATATCTCAAAAAATTTTGAAAAATTGTTTGTGGACTTTCAGTCTGTACAAATAAAGGTACATATTCACAAGGTTTCAATAAAAATGCTCCAATCATCAAAAATTCTTGTGATCACATCCCATGGAATTGTTCCATATTAACAATAAACTGTAAACGAAAATTGTAATAGATTAGAAAGAAGGAAAATATTTTGAAAAACGCCTTTGCCCCACATAGCGGCTTTGCTCCGATCCCTCCTAATGAAACCCATAAAATTATGGAAATTTTTGCATATAACCTCAATAAATGATAGTAAAACAAAAAATAAAGTACCTTTTTTAAAGCTATCACTTCGATAGATATCGCGCAATTCTTTCATAAGTCTATCTGTAGCTTGAACGCTTCCAGAAACGGAACCCTTTAAGTAATCTTGTCTCTGATTTTGTCTCAACCTTTCTAAAGTTGCTAGGTGTTCCAGCGCCATTTCTTCTCCCTTTTTTAAAAAAAAAGAGAAAGAAGCGTTATAACTATTAATAAATATTTTTGACATGATTATAAATACGTAAATTATAAACTTAAAATATCAATGTAGAGTTATTCCACTATATTTTAACTAAAGTCGTTGCCGACTAATTTTAAAAATTATAATACTTTGGAGAAAAGTGCACCTTTTATAGAAGGAAAATTTAACTTATTATATTTTGAAACTTTTGAGGAAAAAAAATCTTAAAAAACATTTAATTTATGGTAAAAAAACAGATCATACTTTGCTTTTAGCGTTGGTTTCGCCTTCATCCATATCGAGGTGAAGGTCTTCCTCGGCTTCGCTTTCTTCGTCATCATCGAGGTCCTCTGTGTCTTCAGCCTCCATCCTCTGTGGCACTGACGCTGTTGCTCCCAAACGAAGAGGATCCAAAGCTGTTC
The DNA here is from genome assembly GCF_019393585.1 of Leptopilina boulardi. Lineage (NCBI taxonomy): Eukaryota > Metazoa > Arthropoda > Insecta > Hymenoptera > Figitidae > Leptopilina > Leptopilina boulardi. The sequence continues at coordinate 409,909 of NW_026137909.1, read as the reverse complement.
TGAGTCGTTCGACGTCTGGAGGTTCTGGTAGGGAATGTAGGCGGCACAACTCCTTCAAGAGTATTCCTACCTGGTTAATCACGTGATTGTCACGTCCAGTTGTGTTACTTAAAATCTGAACTGCATTCGTCACGCTTGTCTCCTCGGATTCGGCAAACCAAACTGGTGGAGTTGAGGGATACGTTTCCTTTAAAACAATTCAATTTATTAATTTTACAATATAGAAATAAATAAAAAAAAATAACTAATAAGAGAAATACAATACAGGCCTCGGATCGACTTTAGACACAAAAAAAGTCGATTTATATTCCGAAAAAGTCGATTTTTTTTATTTTAACAAAATTTAATTGATTAATAAATACTTTACTTTAAATAACTAACATTATTAGATATTAAATTCATTTTATTAATTCTGTAATGAGAATAATTCTATAATGAATATTATCAAGAAGATTTATTTGGAATATTTCAAAATTAAACTAATTGTAAAACAAATATTCAAAATTTTATTTAAGTAAGACAAATTTCTAAAAAAAATTCTTAAAATTATATTTTTATATTTTCTTGAAGTCTGATTTAAGCAATTTGTACAAATTAAAAATTTTGTCATAGTTTTTTAGTTTTGATGGTCAAAAAATTTTCAGGCAATACTTACTTACTAAGTTTTACAAATTTTTAAATAAAATTTTTTTTTTAAATAATAATTTTGGAAGAGTTAAAGTTGAAATTTTTAGAAATAATTGAATTTCAAAAGATTTTCTTGATTTTCAGACAATAAGTAAGCCGCCAGATCAAAGAAGTGCACATAACCGACAGCTTAATTAAATTTTACAGAACTAAAAATAAATTATTAAATAATTTTAGATAACATTTTTTATTGAATTTTCAAAGATTTACAATTTAGAATTTTGAAATTAATTGAACTTCAAGTGATTTTGAATTAAAAATTTTTGGTAATTTTATTTGCTAATTTTTTTAAAAATTATAAACAATTATTCATAAAAATTTTAATTGAAAAATAGTTTAAGATAATTGTATTTGTGAAGAATTTTTTTCAAATTATTAAAAATAATTAATTTAGTGAAGAATTTTAGTTAAAAAATTGAAATAAAGAAGATCTAAAGAAGATCTTCATTGTATACTAAAAAAAACGTATTTTGTTTAAAAATTTAAAAAAAAATGTAAAAAAAGTCGAAAAAGTCGCATTTTATTAAAATAAGTCGAAAAAACTTGTATTTTTTAAAAAAAAGTCGGTAAAAGTCGAGAAAGTCGTATAATCCGAGGCCTGAATAGATAGAACATTTTTTTATACAAACATTAATTTTTCTAAATATCCTTTGAAAAAATTTCTTATTAAATGAATGTTTATTAAACAGAATTTGTAGGTCATTAAATTACTATTTACTAGCAAAATTTTATTTTAAATAATTTCTCTTTACCCAACTGTTTAATTAACAGAATTCTGATTAAAACTCAATTTTAATTTATATCGAGAATTCTTATTTTACATAAAAAGCAGAATTTTAATGTAATCGAAATTGTAAATAATGATCAAACAAATAAATAACAGAGAAAGATTTCCAGTGAATTTTAAAATTTACTAATCAGAAATTAAAGCAAATTGTAATTCTGTAAATTCTATAAAATTACAATTCGTTAAACTAAAAATTTTTTCTTTCATATATTTTATAATAATTAAACTTTTTAATAATTTGAATAAATAATAATAACCTTTATGCCAAGAATTTTTTAAAAATTAAATAATAATTCTGTAATATAGAAATTCGGTTAAATAGAATTTTAGTAATATAATAATTTAAAGAAATAAAAATTCGGATAAAAGTAAATTCTAGAAAATGAAATTCTGTGAAATAAACATTTTTTTAAATTAATTTTAAAGCATATTTATACGTCTTGTAAATATTTATATTTTTAATAAAATTTCCAATTAAACGAAAAATTTATGGTTAATTTCCAGTTTTCTCTATTAGTAAATATCATAAATATTCATGCAGCCTCTAAATATTATGGGTTATAAAATTTTTTTTTAAATAATATATAATATAAGCAAGAATGTAAGAATAGAATTATAAAAGAAAATTTCGCGAGTGAACAACTTATGAAAGCTGGTTCATCATTCGTAATAAAAAAAGAAGTAGACCTTCAACAGAGTTTATCATTGAGGGAAAACTACAGGAGGACAAGGGCTTTCAAAATGCAATTGTCAAGCGCTTGCTCGACAATGCAATACAAACAGATGTGCCTGAAAAAAACTTCTCTCTCTGCAATATCAGGTGACATAATTGTCTCTGTTGTATACTAATAAAAAATAAATTCATTTATCGCAATTTTGTTTTTAATTTTTTTTAATGTCTTTCTCGTAGTGCTCTGATTGAAAATAACAATATCAATAATATCAATCAACAATAACACAAGCCTGCAAAAAAAAAAAATTCCGTTGTGTCAGAGATCAAGAAGTCATTTACGTAGTTTTTGATGCGCTGAATCCAAATCTGCCAACGAAAACCTCCCATCACGCAAGGATTTTGAGAAAAGTGGGGGGTAAAAGTCACAAAAATCACGTTTTTGGCAGTTTTTGCAAATTTCTACCGGGTAAATCTGACGTGCTACATACTTGTCATAGGAGTCAAATTAAAGCTTGAATCCTGTATTTATATACAAGGATATAAGGATTTATAAGGAAATCTTTAAGAAAGTCAGTTTAGGAAATCAGTGCCAAAAACTTCGAGTGCCCCTTAGTTCTCAACAAAGTGAATTAGCAAATACGTATATGTATATCTCCAAAAATGAAGTTACATAATTTAACGTTTAAAGGAAAAAAATGGAGTGTAAACAGACATAAAAAACATTCAAATGTGATTTAAACGATAAAATAATATGTATAGGGGAATAGTGTCAGGGTTGGACACTTGTCAGGGTTGAACAGTTGGCTTATTTTAAATAAGAACACTAGCGCCACCTGTGCGCATACGTGACGAATCTTCTAGTAGTGTAACCTAACTTTTTGTGGCGTTACATTTTTGGAGAATCAAAAGTAGCGTCTCCTGTGACTTCGGTGCAATCGAAGAGACAAAAAAAGTTTTGTTTGACTTGTGAATAAACCTAAAAAATGTGTAAAAAAAGCAAGAATTCGTCAAGGTAAGCTTATTGAATGTATTGTGGGGTACATAATTTAAGAAGAAAAAAAGTGAAAAATCGAATCGCGACACATGTCTGGTTATGGTTAGCAAAATTCGAAAATGATGCTTCTAGTTAGGGTTGGACACTTTATACATTTAGGGTTGGACACCCATATTAATTATGAATTTGACACAATTTATTAATAAATATACAAATAAATTTTAGTTTATTGATATTTCAGTGCAAAATTGTGCCAAAGATATTAGAAAAATAATACTTAAATTGTATAAATTTTGTTCATCATTTCAATGAGTTATTTGGAACAATAAAGCGTTATTTTTTGTAATTTGAGTTCATTCCTTTTTTAAACCCATGAAGCTTTACAATTTGTAAACAATAAGTTAAGATAAACATGAAAAAATAAATATAAAAAACATTACAAATATTATTTTACGTTTTTACCAATAATGCGTTTCGATTTTCAAAAAGTGTCCAACCCTGACTGAAAAGTCCAACCCTGACTAGATTTTTTTTTTAAATGTTTATAACTTTATTAATTTTGGACCAATCAATTTACTGTCCACAGCAAAAGTCTTCCTCTTTTGTAGATCTTTTCACCCATATACTACAATTGACTGAATTTATCTAAACAAAATATTTATAAACAAAAAACCAAAACTCTGTCTAACCCTGACACTATTCCCCTAATTTATAGGGGAAAATAATTTTAAAATAAAAAACATTTTTTTCCCCAAACAAAAAACACATAAAAGTAACCACATTCATTCATGAACTACAAGATTTACTGGAAGGACGCATAAGGGAAAGGGAATTTTCAAGAATAACTGAGAGACAAAACATTAATCGACAAAAAAACAGAACCAAATGAACATAACGAAGAGTTCTGGCAAAGAAAAATTTAAAAAAATAGTAAATAAGGAAACACTTACTTCCGAATTCTAAAAAAATACAAAAAATAAATATATATTTATCCGAAAAAAGAAATGAATGTTCAGTTGATGAAATATTTTTAAAAAGTAAAAATTCAAATACAGGCATCCCCCGCAACCTGACTATTTTTCAGAATTTTTCCCCCTTCTCAAACTCGCAACCTGACCAGCTTCCCCCACCATTAGATACCAGTGATTTCAGGGCTGTACACTTTGACTATACATAGATCATGGGGAATAATATTCTCTATAACATTATTATGAATATAACAATTTATTTCGTTGCGTTGTAATATAGTAGTTACATTGTAATTCATATATAACACTGGGTAACAAAAAAATGGTCATGTTGTGTTTATTTCAAAATTCCTGTGTTTATTGAATATTTGGGTGTCAATGAACAAGGAACTACAAAAAAATTTTTTTTTAATTTGTTCAGTTCCCTGAAAATGGGGATTAAAGTGTCAAAAAATGGTTTTTTTTGGCATTTTTTGAAGTAATATAAAAGGAAAACGTGAGGACATAGAAAACTTTAATAGGTCTCAAAAGAAAGCTTAAGCCTTCAACTTTAAGACCCAAAACTGAAATGTCATGTATCATTGAATTTATAGTTCAAATCTTTGGAAATGTATGCTTGGTATAAAGCGATTCTCCATAATCATATTTGCTTGAAACTCGTCACTTAGAAGTTTTTTGGTTTGCTGATTGCAAATTTGAGGTTAGGTTTTAAAAATTCAAAATGGTGGATCCAATATGGCTGACGAAGTTTTTAAAAACTGTTTAAATTCTCTTGAGTCTTGTTACTCGGGGGTTTTTGGGGTCACTGATTACGAATTTAAAGTCAGATTTCCGAAATTCAAAATGACACGGGTTACTTGCTACATTTCGAACTTTTCAAAAAAATTTCGATGAATTTGTCGAAAGACTTTCGAGAGCTATTTTAATTCTAGCAATATAATATGCGAAGATGATAAAATTCCACTATAATTGATCCGCCATTTTGAATTTCGGAAATCTGACTTTAAATTCGTAATCAGTGACCCCAAAAACCCCCGAGTAACAAGACTCAAGAGAATTTAAACAGTTTTTAAAAACTTCGTCAGCCATATTGGATCCACCATTTTGAATTTTTAAAACCTAACCTCAAATTTGCAATCAGCAAACCAAAAAACTTCTAAGTGACGAGTTTCAAGCAAATATGATTATGGAGAATCGCTTTATACCAAGCATACATTTCCAAAGATTTGAACTATAAATTCAATGATACATGACATTTCAGTTTTGGGTCTTAAAGTTGAAGGCTTAAGCTTTCTTTTGAGACCTATTAAAGTTTTCTATGTCCTCACGTTTTCCTTTTATATTACTTCAAAAAATGCCAAAAAAAACCATTTTTTGACACTTTAATCCCCATTTTCAGGGAACTGAACAAATTAAAAAAATTTTTTTTCGTAGTTTCTTGTTCATTGCCACCCAAATATTCAATAAACACAGGAATTTTGAAATAAACACAACATGACCATTTTTTTGTTACCCAGTGTAATTAATCATAACAATGTTAATGAATATTCATTATATCAGATTGATAAAAAATTAAAACAAAATAGCCAATTAAAACAATATCTACATTCTCAAAATGCAAATACATGAACAAATAATTGTAATGTTCAGAAAATGTACAATTACATTTTTTTTGTTATTCGAAATATTGATAAAATCATATTTCAATTCTATCGTACAGAAATATATAATATAGTGTATTGTTAATGAATATGCATTGCTCATCGATATGGGTTATCAAATTCCTTAAAATGTAGGTAAAATTTTTTTTAGGATCTAGGCACAACACACAACACTGTTTGTCAACTAAGTAAAAATTCATTTTTTCTCAGTAAGAAATATTATTTGCTTTTGCTACACAAATGAATAAAAATAATATCAAAAACTACAATTCCCCCCGAAATATACAGCACTGTTCGCGCACGAGAACTAACACTCTTATTAGTCAGGTTGCGAGAATACGAAATGGTCAAGTTGCGAATTATGCAGGTTGCGGGGATTGCCTGTATAATTATTATAATTCTATAATTTTTTGCCTAAAAAATACTTCTTATAGTTTTTATTAATCAACAAATTATAAAAAATTATAGAATTTTTTATTTTAAAAAATTATTTCTTTAATAATCGTTTATCATAAACGTTGCGTACACTATTAGAAAAAAACTGAAAATTAAACAACTTTTCAATAACTCACGTAATTAAGTTTTAATACAACTTAAGATAAATTGAAAATTCAAGAACTTGATATAAAATTTCATGAACTTATAATTAAAAATACAGATAGAGTTATTGAAAAATCGAAAAATTCAAATCTGTTATTGAAAATTCAAATTTTATACTAAAAATTCAAATCTGTTATTAAAATTTCAAATTTTTTTATTGAAAATTCAAATCTGTTATTGAAAATCCAAGTTCAGTTACTTGAAATTGTCAAGTAATGGCTGAAAGATACCCTTACAAATTATTTATCCTAGTAATAGATGATACCTGGATCCATCAACTACCTAAACTCGCTTGTGTTTAGTGAGTCTCATTAGTTTAATGTGAGTTCTTTTTGCGTAAGTATCTTCTCAGGATACTACTGTTCGGGAGTGAAGTTTATTTTTAAATCTATTATTTGAAGCCCTTAAATAAGTAGTTTAATAACAAATATTTCAAAGGTAAGTTTTTTTGTATTGTATTTTGTAAAAATGTTTGACTTGTACTAGATAATAAGAAAATTTATAATAGTTAATAATATTTAATTAGATAAACTATGTAATTTGTTTAGTACATTTTAACCAAATTATTTCTATTCTGATTTCGTTGATTTTTATTAATTCCTTCACATAAGTGTATGGATATATAAATGGGAGTCCTTTTTCAATAACTCATTTAAAGCGTCACTTGGATTCCCTTATTATATATTTAATTTTTCATTACAATTATCATAAAAAAATATAAAATTTAGGATTATAATAAATTTTTTAAAAATAGTAATGATTTATTAGGCCAGTATTTCTTTTAACACAATTAAAAAGTTTATTAAATAAACAACGTTTAGGTAACAGTCGTTACCCTTATAAAGTTAACATAAATAAGTTGCTAAAAATAATAAGATTTTTAAATTAGTAATATAGTGCAAAAACTATTTATTTTGTTTTATATTAAATGTAGAAAAAGCTGTATTTACGTTATAAAATTGTAAATAAATTATTTTCTTTTATTTTGTATTTAAATTAAGGAGGTTATGTTTTTTCATCTCTTAATTTAGTATTTTTACAATGTCAATTGTTAAAATTATTGTATAGTAAAAAAAGAAAATTAAAAGAGATAAAAAAACATAACCTCTCTAATTTAAATGTAAAATAAAAGAAAATAACATATTTACAATTTTTTAAATTGAGTACGGCTTTTTCTACACTTAATATAAAACAAAATGAATAATTTTTGCACTATATTACTAATTTTGAAATCTGTTATTATTTTTAGCAACTTATTTATGTAAACTTGATAAGGGTAACGGCTGTTACCGTAACGTTGTTTATTTAATAAACTTTTCAGTTATGTTAAAAGAAATACTGGCCTAATAAATCATTGCCATTTATAAATAATTGTTACCACATAAATAATGTCTTAACTAATAAATTTTTATTCTTTAAAATATTTTTTTAATATTATTTCTCCTCAAACTTTGTCACGAAAAATTTTGTTATTCTACCACTTAAAAGTAAGTTCTACCAAGAATAATTGTCTCAAACTCGCCTCTAAACACCTTGGGTATTCCCTCAAATTTTATGACTGAAGGTTCCTCTATTCTATTAAGGCATAATAAAATCTTCCCAAATTATCGGTGACAAATACCTGAGGACCAACATCACAACAATGTATGTAGACAATGCGCTCTTGTACCCTCAATACCTATTATATCTCTCAGCTTCCTAATATTATAACAACTTACAAAAGTGGTTTGTTTGAACAACATCAAAGTAAATACAAAGAAACTGTATAAAGAATATCAGCAAGCTACAAATTAAACCATGGTCTAAGCCCATGGCATATGTATCTATATATTTACATAAAATAAATTTCTTTTTTTGTAAACCAAATTTTATTTAACATAATTTTAAGGTGCCGTATTTTTATTTACACAAATTATTATTTAATAGAAAGGCTAAAAGAGCAAATTTTTATTTGATAGAAATTACAAATGGCCGAACAAACAAACGTCAGAAAGATTTTGGCGCCAATTTTAAAATAGACCAATCACAATTTTCTTAATAATTTCTGATTGGTCTATTTTAAAAACTGCGCCGAAATCTTTCTGACGTTTGTTTGTTCGGCCATTTGTAATTTCTATCAAATGAAAATTCGCTCTTTTAGCTTTTCTATCAAATAACAGTTCGTGTAAATAAAAATTCTGATACATGGAGATCCGATAGATTAAAAATTCTGACATTAAGTAATTCGAATTACTAAAATTCTGTTGAATGAAAATTTTGATAATATTATAAATATTACATTACATTACAAGCATAAATATGGAGATTATATTATAAACCATACTATTTTTTGATTACAGGAGAGTGCTTGTACAACGAATCAGCTAAATGCTATGTATGCATAGAAAAACAAAATATGATACAAACAATAGATGTGTTGGAAGGATTATATATTACTTTTGTTTCGTATTATTGTTTTGGATATTCCTACCCTACAAACTTATCCAAAATACTAGAATTTATTTAGAGGTAATATAAATTTTCATTATTTTTAATTCTAAGATATGCAAACAAAACTCAAATATTGTAGACATGATTTCGTAAACCACATTAAAAATAAGTTTCTTTTATTTCAGAATTATGTTCAAAATCAATCCGCAAGATGAAAACGGAGATAAGAGAGCTTTTGGTGTTAAGAGAAGGGTGTCAAACTTCGAAATATCGGTAAAAAATTAGGAGAAGAATTAAATAACTTTACAAATAAGTTTAAAGTTTAACATTCGAGGGCAAAAACAAAAAGGCAATCACTATTTGTCTTCTTTAATTTTCGAAATAGAGTAAACAGACGAACCTGCACTTACAGATAAAACTGTAGCTTCACTTAAAATATTATTTAAACTAAAATAAGAAATATTCTATTTTTTAATATAAAATTGTAGCCGTATAAAAATATAGAACAACGTTATATAATACAGCTTATTTAATTATCCAGTTTGGGTTATTACCGTATTTTGCAGAAATCATTGGACATTATTGGTTGTCGATTTTGTAAATGAATTATTTTTGTGTTTAGATTCGATAAATGTAAATATTCCACCACAAATAATAAACCGGATTTGCTGGTTTATTGAGAGTCGAGAAAAGAGTACAGTAAAATTTTCTAAACGTGTAGGCAATTGGATTTTACATAAGACAACAGATTTTCCAAAACAATTTGACTTAAAAACAAAATTCTTCCAAGACATGATATTGTGGTCTTTTACTCTTTTTACGTATGGAAAATGAAAAAAAAATTAAATGGAAAAATAATACCAAAAAAATATTCAGTGCATATCCCCAAAATGCAAAGTTCACCGAAAAATTTTCAAGATGCGCTTGAATACATGCAAACGATTCATCATACTACAACAATTTTTTTAAAACATTTAATGTTCTCTTATTATATTTGTAGTATATTTTGTTAACAGAATTAAAGTGAAAAATGTTATTTAAAAAAATATATAGATGTCAACTTTAAATTCAACGACCCCAAAAACCCCTAAGTTGCAAGATTCAGGAAAATCGAAACTTTTTTAAATTTTGTCTGTCACCATTTCTGATCCGCCTATTTAAAAAAAATAAATTTTGTAAATTTGATGTCAAATTTGAATTCAGCAACCCCAAAAACCCTAAAGTACACTTTGTTGTGAAATGCGAATAATTTTCACTCTTTTTTAGGGTTCCGTACCCGAAGGGGGAACCCTATTAATGAGACTAGTGAAGCAAGGCATGTACCCCCCCCCCCTAGCGGCCACACGAATTTATCTAGAGGGCTGAAATTTGGTATACATATGTACTTTGGCGTGTAGATTACAGGAAAAATAGCGAATCTCATAGGAATTAATTATCATAGCGTTGTCAAGGAAAAACCATGAATTTTTACGAAAAATCCCTAAAAATGACTATGTACCCCCCCCCTGGTTGCCACATCTTTTTACATAGAGAGCTCAAATTTGGTACACTAATGTATTTTTACGTGAAAATTACAGGAAAAATATAGCGAACATGATTCGGATTAATTTACATAGCGTTGTCAAGGAAAAATCAAAAATTTTGAAAAAAAGCGATTAATCCTCCTAGCGCACACAATATTTAACGAAGGCAGTTAATATTTAGTATACACGGAAAGAAAAAGTCTAAAAAATATTTTAATACTGAGTATTAAAATGTTGGATGAAAGTGGCATTCTAAAGAAAAATTTTATATTGTATCTTAAATTAACAGAGAAATAACTTATAATAAAGTCTAAAGAAAATAAAGATTAATATGATTGAAGTTTTGATTGATATTAAATAAATTATAATACTGTATTAAAATACGAAATCTATGTATAAAATATTAAATCTTCATATTCATTGAAACATTTTTAAGACAGTATAGTAATTTTTTCCATACATTAAATTTATTAAAAAAAAATATTTTGCAATTTTAGATCATTGAAGCACCATATATCTTGATATTACATCCACAATTTGTTCTTTTTTCACCACTTATATACATTATAATCGCTAACGGTTATTTTTACTTAATAATCGTCTACCTAACAGAAAATTTTCGAACGCTGGGAATTGAACGCACACCCTAAAACTGATAGATCGCAACCCTAACCAACTAACTACATAACGCACGCTGAAAGAGCTTGCATAGTAGTCAATGATATTTTTCATTTAGAATAAAACTGACGCATGCGCAATTCTACAAAGTCTTTTAAACAGTATGATAATTTTTTTAAACGTGTATAGGAAATTTATCCAGAATCATCTTTCTCATATAAGTATTAAAAAAGTTTAGGTTCTGTATAATGATAGTTTCGTAAAGTATAATATTAATTTTAGTACTCTTAAAAGTATTTCCTTCATTGTATAATAATAATTATTAGCTACAATTTTCTTAATACGTCTCAAACATTTTATCATACACATAATAAAATTGATTAAAAATCTTAAAAGAAACGTTAGGAAATCAAATAAATATTACAATTATCCACTTTCGTCCAACTTTTCAATACAAGTTTAAAATATTCTTTAGATTTTTTCTTTCCGTGTACGTGCGTATTTTTGCGTGTAGATTACAGGAAAAATATAGCGAGCACAATTGGAGTTAATGTTCATATTGTTTTTAAGAAAAACTCCTATTTTTAGAAAAAATCATGGATTTTTCGAATAAAAAAAGAAGAAAATTTTATCCTAAGGGATCCAAATTTATACTTTTTTACGTATTTTTACGTGTAGATTACAAAAAAATATAGCGAGAACGATTGGAGTTAATTATCATAGTGTTTTCAAGGAAAAACTGATAATTTTCGATAAAAATCATGATTTCTCCCCAAAAACGAAGAATATTTTATCTAAAGAGTTTCAAATTCATACACTTTTACGTATTTTTGCGTATAGATTACAAAAAAAATATAGCGAGAACTCCCATTGTGCTTGCTATATTTTTTGTAGTGTTTTGCCATTCTTTATAATTTGCCATTTTCTTTTTTTTACCATTTGCTATTTTTTTTATCTTTTGACATTTTTTATTTGTTGATATTTTTATTATTTGGTGAAATCTAAAAAAAATCATAAAATTGAAAATGTTAAATGATAAAAAAATTAAAAAATTTTTAAAAACTTATGATATTGAAAATAAATAAATGATAGAAGAAAGACCTCCACTCCACAACAAATTTTAGGATTAGGGGTACGGAACCCTCGGTTTTACTGCGAGTGTAACTCGCACTTGTCCGATTTTTTAAGGATGGAACTACATTTCTAGAGAGGTCGGTAATCCTGGAAGTACCACTTCCACAAAAAAATTTTTTATATATCCCAACATTTAGGGCTAATTTAGTACCACGTGCCAAAATTTAGGGCCCTTAAAAAACCTTTAAAAAACTACATTAGATGTTCAAAAATGATTCACTAATTTCAAAAACTATCCTTGAGTATTTTAAACTTAATTTTTCAAAAAACAAGTACTTAGAAATTTAGGGCTAACATAGCGTTCTTAAATATCACTGACTTAGATGTTCAAAAATGATCCACTAATTCCAAAAGTAATTCCACTTATGAGCCCTAAATTAGCCCTAACTTCTTAAGTATTTGTTTATTAAAAAAATTAAGTTTAAACTCTTTCGTGGCAGTTTTTGAAGTTGGTGTATCATTTTTGAATATAACCAATTTAATTATATTTTAAAGCCCTAAATTAGCCTTAAATGCGTATGTGTTTGTTTTTGAAAATATTGAGTTTTAACTAGTTGAGGGTAGTTTTTGTGGTTGACTATCTATCAGTTACTTGGCTGGGGTGGTTGGAGGTGCAGTTTTAATAAGTCAATTTAGTGCTACATATTGAAGAACCCTAATTTAGCTCTTAATTCCTATATGATTATTGTTTGATTAAATCGAGTTTAAATAATTGGGGATGTTTTTTTGTACGTAGGGGTGGTTTTTGAAAATTTTAAATAGTCCCAGTTGAGAGCCCTAAATTCCTATGGAAGAAATTTTGAAAAATATTTAGGTTCTATAGTGTGGTACTTCCACCTTGACTTCAAGCTATCAGTACCAAGGGTTATTTTAAATAGGTAAAGGGCCCTAAATTTTTGCATGTGGTAGTAAATTAGCTCTAATTGAGCCCTAAATGTTGGCATATATAAAATTTTTTTTGTGGAAGGGGTACTTCCAGGATTACCGACCTTTTAAAATCAGTGTTTATCATTTTAACGTTCAGTGCCGTTTTTGTAGGGCGATAATTAAATGCAAACGAATTTTTCTCTTAATCTTAATGTACTTTGCATTTCTTTATAAATATATAAACCTATTTTTTGTTTAGATTATATTGATTAATGTAAAGTTTGAAAAAAGTATATTGAATACTAGATGAGAATTTATAGGCCAAAATTTATCTTTAATAAATCATTATTACATTATTTATTGTAATTTTGATAAGAATCAACTCTATAAACATCCATTTAACCCTCAAAATGCAAATTTTCCTTCATATTAAGTCGATTTATCAAGTCTTTCTTGAAAAAATCAAAAGATATTCTAAAATTAACCGAAACTTAACCCAGCTGGGTTAACTTTCGGTAAATCAAAATCGCCAGGGAGTATGAACTTTTTGTGTTTATTTGATGAACACTTTGCTTCCTCATGGAGATTTTTTGTGATCAATTTATGATAACTTATTTAGTATTATAATAAATTTAAAAAAGTGTTAAGTTGTATTTTTTAGATGTTTGCAGAGATAGATTTTTAAGATCAATAACTTCGAAATATTTTATAATAAAAGGTTCAATAATAGGTCAAATGATTCGTTTTTAAATATTGCCCATGTTGTTCATAATAATTTTACAGTTACATAAAGATTTTTTAACAAATGTGACAGTCCCCGAGAGAAGGGACCTTAGCTCACCAGAGGTCAATATTGAGTTTTATATGGTAAATGATAGATTTTGAATTGCTTTTTCACATGCAAAAGTCAAAAACTGATTAGGATAATTGCTTTTGACACAATAACATTTTGAAGATGGGTATGTCAAGCGCATTTCGAGGCGGATTGTGGCACTCAAGAAATCAGCCCCACTACTTTACTTACACAACTATACTCTCGCGTACGTGAGCTTCGCGTACGTGAGACCCGAAGATACACGAAGTAGACGAAACTCACGTATACAGAAACACAACGTTGTGTTAGTGTGGTGGGGGAACTTTTCAGAAGTTCCGCCCCACTCTTCGAGTTCCGCGTTTCTGCTTCTTCTTCAAACGCTTGCCCTGTGAAATTCGTTTTGGTGAGCTAAGGTCCCTTCTCTCGGGGACTGTCACAAATAATGCAAAAAAGGCAGGTTTTTCAAAATTTTTCAATTTCAAAATGTTAATAACTCTGAATAAAATAACAGTAGAATATTCGCTAATAGGTCAAAAGATGCGTCTTGAAAAACTCCAAAAAACTTGAGATAAATATATCTATTAGTGTAAATTCATTTTTTTAAAAGTTATGGGCAAAAAACGATTTTTCAAAAATTTTAAAAAGCAAAAAACTAATAGTTAATCTTTATTAATATGACTCAAAGTACTCTCATTATTTGTTCGCCAATGAGACCTACAATTAAAAAAAAATTATCCATTTACAGTAGAATCTCGATTATCCGAGGTAATGTGGGGAAGAGGCACCGCGGATAAGCGAAAACTCGGATAAAACGGAATAAATACCTAAAATTCAAAAATTTTAATCATTTTTTTATGTATTTAATGTGCTACAAAGAAAATTAATCACAAATGTATATAAAAATTGAAATCTAATGAACGTAGATTAACTTCTGGGTATAATTATTGTTAATGCATATCGGTTCCATCCATTTTATCCGAGTTTTTCCGTATTATCCGAGCATGCACCTCGTCTTCGGTGCCTCGGATAATACGGAATCTCGGATAACCGAAGCTCAGATAATCGAGACTCTACTGTAACTATTATAGTATTCGAGATATTTATGAAAATGTAGTGTATATTCAAAACATTTTTATGTAGAAAACTTTTTTGATTGAAATCATTATTTAAAAGTAAATAACATTTTGATTTAAACCATTGAAACCCTGATAAATATGATTTAAAAAAAAAATCAAACAAATATAATTTCTTTAATTCTGATTTTTTGGATTTATATTTTTATCAAATTTTTAACTTGTTTATTTTTAAAAAGTCAATAATTCCGTAATAAAGTTTAAATAACTATTATTTTTTTTAGAATAAATTAGAATTTATATAATAATTTTAAATTAAAATTATCCAAGAAGTAGTCTTACAGCCGAGAAGTTGGCAACGCCATATTTTATTTTTTCAAAAAAACCATTTTTGTGCTAATTTGTGCTGCAAAAATTTTTTGAAAAAATTAAAATTAGAGTTCAAAATTTAAAAAGAAACAGTTTAACGCTCAAAATTTATGATTATTTTTAATTACAATCAAATCATTGTGCAAGTAGTAATGCAACACCAACAAAATCGACAAAAAATATTTAAAAAATTTTTTTTTTCAAAAAAACAAAGTTTTAATACTTAAATATAATATTTTAAATCCTAGAATAGACAAATATTAAAATTTTTGAAAATCAATTTTTGTGATGTAATTTTCACTGCTAGCATAAAAATAAGCTCAAAAAAATTTTTTGAAAAATTGTGTAAATTCAAAAGAAATTGCAATTTTATTACTCAAAAACAATATTTTTAACCCTAAAATCGACAATGTCAAAATTTTTGAAAATCAATTTTTGTTGTGTTTTTTGATTTTGTGTAAGCTTAAGGCAACAGAAAACTATTATAAAATTTACAAAAACGTTTGACAAAATAATCTTATTTTAACCAGTTCACTGTTAGAAAAAAAAATTGATAATGTGGTCCAAAAATGTTCAACAAATTCTGCCCTATTGAAAATCGCCACATAAGAACCTATATATGATTCCATATAGGATCCTTTATAAAACCGTTTTGAAATCCATAGGTCCACATAGGAATCCACATAGAATTTCATGTAAAATCATATATGAAATTCGGACACGATTTGGTGTATGATTTCATGTAGGAATTTATTATGTTGTTTCTACATTAAAATCTATGTGAATTCCTACATTATGTCCTATAATTTTTCTGGCATATTATTTTTGTCCATTTCCTTCATAATTAACTCACATCAAATCTTATAAAAAATATCATATAAAATTCTAAAAATTTCCTCATATAAAATCTTACATACAAGTTTTAATATAGGATTTTATGTGCATTCTTACATATGATTTTACATGTATTCCTTCATACATGACGGAATTTGAAGTATATTTTCCTAAATTCTCATTGAAAAATATTGCAAATTGAACGAGTGGCAGTAAATCTCTTTAGGCGCCTCGTAAAAAAATGGATCTGACTTCAGATTCGTAATCAGCGACACCAAAACTTATACATACAACATCAACGACATCAGAAAACATTCAGAAATGTCCGCAAAAGGTTAAACAAAAACTAAATTCAAAATATACGAAAACACAGAGCGCGGAGCAACCGATACTTGAATGCTCAAATGCTCATAACTTCGACAATTCTGCTCCGATCGGCTTGAAATTTTTACCTAATATTCTTGAAATATTTTACATTCATTTAAAAAAATAAAAAAAATGCAAAAAAAAATTAAATATCATACCCCCGCCCCTTAATTATGAAGAAAATTGACAAAAATAATATGCCAGAAAAATTATAGGAAATAATGTAGGAATTCATATAGATTTCAATGTAGAAACAACATCATAAATTCCTACATGAAATCATACACCAAATCGTGTCCGAATTTCATATATGATTTTACATGGAATTCTATGTGGATTCCTATGTGGACCTAGGATTTCATAACGGTTTTATAAAGGATCCTATATGGAATCATATACAGGGTGTTTCAAAAGTATGGAAACTTGCAAATATCTCGAAAAGTACGAATTTTCGTAAAAAATGATTAAGATAAAAGTTGTTCTAAACAAAAAGATGTACATGTTTGAAACCAAAAAATTGGACCCGGAGCCCAATGTTGGGCTCTACAATGAAAAAAGTTGTTTTCTTAAATGAGATCACTTATTTTCAGTATGAAATTCGTAATCTTCATGAAATTCTGCGTTCAGACATGTGGTATAAGTGCCCAAAATATTGGGTACAAAATTTTTCTACAGATAAATAAATTTTAAATAATCGCATCTTGGAGGGATTTTGAGATCACAGGATTAGAAATTGGAAGCTAATTTTCAAATTGGGCATAGAGTCCAATGTAAGATTCCGCCGCCCAATGTGAGACCCACAGTAAAAAATTTAGTTTCGTTCTATTTCGTAATCGTTATGAAATTTTGGACTTAGACTTGTGGTACAAATTCCAAAAATATTGGGAACTCACATTGGGCTACAGAATCTTACATTGGGCTTTGTGTCCAATTTGAAAATTAGCTTCGAATTTCTAATCCTGTGACCCCAAAAACCCTTAAAGATGTAACTTTTTAATTTTATTTATTTAACGAAAAATGTTGGGCCTAATCCCACACATTGGTCCCAATATTTTCGTCATTTTTACTACAAGTCTAAACCCAGAAATTCATGGAGATTACGAATTCGAGTCTGAAAATTAATGGGTTTTATTTATTTATTTACTGTTTTATTTTTTTACTGTGAGCCTCACATTGGGCTCTATGCAAAATTTGAAAATTAGCTTCCAATTTCTAATCCTGTGATCTCAAAATCCCTCCAAGATGAGATTTTTTAAAATTTATATATCTGTAGAAAAATTTGGGACCCAATATTTTGGGCACTTATACCACATGTCTGAACGCAGAATTTCATGGGGATTACGAATTTGATACTGAAAATTAGTGATCTCATTAAAGAAAACCATTTTTTTTCATTCTAGGGACCAAGATTGGGCTCCGGGCCCAAATTTTTGGTTTCAAAGATGTACATCTTTTTGTTTCGAACAACTTTTATCTTAAACATTTTTTACGAAAATTCGTACTTTTCGAGATATTTGCAGCACAATTTAGCACAAAAATTGATTTTTTGAAAAAATAAAATGGCGTTGACAACCTCTTGGACATTAATTAATTTTAAAACTTAAAATATACAAAATTGAATGTAAAAAATATATTAAATCTTTTAAAAAATGTTTAAAAATTTTAATATTAAACACTTTTTGATTTAAATCATGATTCAAGTGAAATTAAATTCAAAATTTTTTTTTTAATAATTTCTTAGTAAGAATAATTTAATAATAATATTTTTTTTATTTAAAATTTGAAACTTAAAAAATTTATAAGTTCTTTGACCAAAATATTATTGAACAAATTTTATTTTATTTTTGTACGAAGCTGAAGTACGCAACGTTTATGATAAACGATTTTTAAAGAAATAATTTTTTAAAGTAAAAATTTTTATAATTTTTTGCCTAAAAAATATTTTTTCATAATTTGTTGATTAATGAAAACTAAAAGAAATATTTTTTAGGCAAAAAATTATAGCATTTTTCATTTTAAAAAATTATTTCTTTGAAAATCGTTTATCATAAACGTTGTGTACTTCAGCTTCGTTTTTTTGTTATATTATTAATCAAATATAGGATTTTTAAAAAAATTATTACGCGATTTCGCAACCTTAAATTTTTCACATTTTTCAAAACATTTTTTCAAAATTATTTTGTAAAATAAATTTAAAATTGAAATAGAAATATTTGAAAAAATATTTGAATCAAAAATTTCATTTTAAAAAAAAAGTCGGAATAAGTCGAAAAAGTTGTAAAATCCGTGGCCTGAAAATACGGAAGTAGATTTTCGAAACACCGATGAGAATTAATTTTTTACTATATATAAGCAAAAAAAAAAAAATTCAAACGAACTGTCACCTTATCTAAATCACTTTGTTTTCCGTGTATCGTGTTAATTGAACGTGTCATTAAAAATAAATTTTAAACATCGTATTTAATTGGTATTATGAAATGATTGAAAGGAAATGTAAACTTACTTTCTCATTTTTTCAATTACGATCAAATTATCGTTCGTTTAAAAAAAAATTTATTAATTTAGTTTCATTAAAAAAATTGTCAAATTTTTAAATTACTTTCTTCTTAAATTAAATCGCGTTTTTGAACCTACCACAATATAATAATTGTTGACATATATGAATATTAAGGACAAATACTAAATCTAAAAGAAAATATCAATTTTCACTTGTCACACGCAGAAATCTAAACAATGAAAATCAAAACTTCCGAAATGTCTTTGTCTCTCTTTAATATTAATCCACAACTTTTTTTTCACGACACTGAACAAATCTATTTGAAAACAATCATTATTGTTAACAATGAACTAATAATTAAAAAAAAAACTAATTCGTAAAAAAAATTACAATATTCTTAATAAAAAAGACAATTCCAAATGAAAAGAGAATTTAAAAATAAATTTTAACGACAATTTTGCAAAGTGAAAGATCATTTGACTTTAAAGAGAAAAACGTTTTCTTCGATAGGGAGAATTAATATTCAATCATATATTTGCCATAAAACAGGGAGAAAAACGAAGAATCGTCAAAACATTAAAAAATTTCGCACAAGATTGTTAACTATAAAGACAGTATCAGAAAAACATATAAACGATGGGAGTAACAAAAGAATTGGTAATAAATAAATATAAATAATAAATAAACATCATTTGTCATTTGAGATTTGACGACTGTGACTTGTCGCAGGAGAAAATCCCACGAAACAAAGTGTAAAAAAGAAAGTGTAAAAAACTTACTGTGATATTGGCGTGAATTTCGTACTTCTTTCCATTTTTTCCCACGAACCTGCAACTGAGTTCGTCCACACTCGCGGACATTATTTGAAACCTCTCATGGCTCTTGGGGAAGACAGACTCGAGGGTTTTGATCTCCTGTTTGAGGGTGTTCAGGCAAGCCATTTGGGCTTCGCAAGGGGTTTAAAGGAAGATCGCTGATCCGACTTTTTTGAAGAGGTGCCTGTCTAATTCGAGAAAAATTAGGAAGGCCGCGTTATAAACCGTGTTAAATCACGATCAACCGATCACCGATAATTTTCCGATAAAATGGCGACTACAACAGAGTAATTGACCGCTCGCCTAAACTCGTTCCCAGTCGGATTTCTCCGTCAGCTGGCTGTATTTGCTCATATCGCCATTTTATAAGACGAATATATACTTATATATGTATGGGCCAACGCACATTGAAATCGTAACACGTAAACTTTAACGTGAGATAGAAAAAGAAAGACGATGTTTCTGTCTTTTTCTCTCTCTCTCGTTCTTACGTGATACGATTTACGACAAGGCCGTTTCCGAATTGGTATTTTTAGCGCACTTTTGGTAAAATGTATACTTTTGACTGTACATGCCTACACTTTTCTGTCCTTGTCTTACGTACGTGTTGTCATGGGTACACATGATTTAGAAAAGGATAAAAAAGTGCAGGCATATCTGGCCAGAAGTGTATACTCGGGAAGTATGTACTGTCCTTGTTTTTCCGTGTGAAAAAAAGGACACTGCATACTTCCCAAGTATACACTTTAAGGCCTTTCTCCAATATGTTCCTAAATGTTTGCGTTGCGTGATTGACGCGTTGGTTCGCAAGCGCAGTGACGTCATCAAAGCATTGATACCAATCGCGAATAAAAAGTTTGGTTTATGTTCCTCTTATCCCTGTTTTCCAAGTTTACAATTTTTAATGCAAATTTTTCTCTTCGGCTTTTAATAATTTTAATTATTTAATATTTATAATTAAAAAATTCAGTTTCTTAAAATCATAATCCAAACTTTTTGTTCGCGATTGATATCAATGCTTTGATGACGTCACTGCGCTTGCCAACCAACGCGTCAGTCACGCAACGTAAACATTAAGGCGGTTCCAGAATAGGTACAAAAGCCAACTACAAGTGCAAGTCCAAATGTAAATCCCATAAGTGCGAAAGAGATAGGTAGCCTATCTATCTCTCTTGCACTCATAGGATTTGCATTTGGACTTGTACTTGCACTTGACTTTTGCACCTATTCTGGAACCACTTTTATGGAGGTTCTACAATAGGTGCCAAAGCCAAGTACAAGTGCGAGTCCAAATGCAAATCCCATGAGTGCAAGAGAGATAGATAGACTACCTATCTCCTTCGCACTCATGAGATTGCCACTTGGACTTGGCTTTTGCACCTATTCTGGAACCACCTTTAAGGAACATATTGGAGAAAGGCCTTTATCAAAAATGCGCCGTTCGCATGAATTAGAAAAGGATAGAGACATTATGCTTGGATCAGGGTTGTCATACGGAAGCGCCTACGCGACACCTGCCTGATCTGCCTCTGCCGAGAGAAGGAGGTAGCGATTTTCATGAAATTCTGCAGAGTGTACACACATTGACTTTCAATGTTTACGTTTACGTCTCTCATCCGTTTCAATTAAAAATTTTAAAATAAAGCATATTTAATGAGTTTTTTAAGGTAAGTTGAACAAATATTCATACTTTTTAAAAACAAAATATGATAATAATAATTATTATTATTACTCTTTTATAAAAGAATTGCGCTTTCTGCAGGGAGGGAGAGCATACTTCCCGAGTATACACTTTATCAAAAGTGCGTTAAAAATCTCATTTTGGAAACGGCCCAAGAAGACTAGAATAAGGAGGTCTAACTTAGGTAGTGGGGGTACGTAAAGAATTGGTTTTCGAGGTAGGCCGAAAGGCAGAGTGTGCGGTAGACTTCTGCGCACACCAACACATATACATTTTTGTTGCCTCGTCAAGAATTACTGAAACTCGTATGTATTGGTATGCGCAGAAGTCTACCGCACACTCTGCCTTTCTCGAAAATCCGCCTACTACAACTACCAATTTCATACGTATACTTAGCATACCCCCACTACTTGAGTTAGACCTCCTTATTCTAGTCTTCTTGAAACGGCCTACCTTCTACTCTCTGCAGAGGCAGAACAGGCAGGTGGCGCGTAGGCTATTCCGAATTCTGGTGGTCCAGGGTTAGAAGCAATGCTGATTCTGCAAAACTTCGATAAATCGAAAGAATTTAGTAGATTGGTTGGTTTTTATTGTCCCCACTAGCCAAACTCTCCATTCGACATTTTTCGTAATTCTTGTTAACTATCTCGCCCACTGCCTGCTCTAGTGAAAATTTAGTAACTTTTAATTTTAACACTACATTTACTAAATTTTTACTAGAGCAGGGTGCGGTAATTAACGAGAATTATTTCCAGGTATGTTTAAAAAAAATCATATCCAAAATAAAAAAACTTAATTTGTTTATAAAAAATTGTTATTTTTTTTAATAAAAAATGAAAAAAAAAATTTTTTCGTTAGCATTACTGAAAAGTATAAGAAAAACTGAAACTTTTCTTCTCTTTGAGAAAATCCATGTTTTTCGAGTTCTCACTCTCTAAATCTGAATCAGTCATATTTCACTGATTATAGCAGTAGAAAATAATCTACTAATTGCCATAGCGAGAATTGAGCAACTGATAATTAATAGAAATTTACTGATTCAATTAGTAAAATATCAATTACTGATTGAATCAGTAATATAAACATATGGCAGCGGCCGCAAAATCTACTGATTTAACAGTTAATTTTAAAGGTTATGTTATATACAAATTACTGATTTACATAAGTTATTTTCTATTGCTTATATATTCAATAATTATATTAGTAAATTTCAAAAAATAACTGAAACTTCAGTGAAAATGAAAAGTACTGATTGAATTAGTAAAATTTCTAGATTCAGAATTAGAGAGCAGATATTAAAAATAGGTCTACATTTACAAAACTGAAATTTTGAAAATTCATAACTTGAAAATTTGTCAAAAAAATACGTATCACTCTTTTTCACTATAGAACAAGAAAAAAATATATTTGGCCGATTTTAAAGGGTGGACGGAAATCTCCCGTGAAATCGCCCAAATATGGAATGTGAGATCAAGATTATAGTATTAAATTATAAACTCTCGCCGGGTTAAAAATGATTCTTGTTCTCACATATTTGTATGTTATTAATAATAAAATCGGTAAAAAGAAATTAAAAGCATATGTGACGCTCCACGAGAAAAGGGACCTAACGCGACAAAAAATTAATTTCCAGTTTTATATGCGAATCGATAGTATTTGAGTTGCTCTTTCATATAGAAATGTCAAAAATAAAATTTTTCTAATTACTTTTTTTTGTAATAAAGCTTTAAACATGACGACCTCAATCGCGTTCCAGCACGGACTACGGAAACTATCCCCACCACCACTACTACTAGTATACTTGTTGTATCCGTGAGACGTAGGAACGATGTAGTAGTAAGGTAGTGGGGCTGATATTCGCTGGCGCGTCTCAGCCAATGAGAACGTTTGACTTTAAACGCCTCTCCTGTATAATTCTGTTTTGTCGCGTTAGGTCCCTTTTCACGTGAAGCATCACATATTTACATACTGTTTTTAATCATCCTCCTTACTTAAATAATAATTTATAACATATTTCCATGATTTCAACGTATTTAAAGAAAAATTCAATATAACCGTGAAATATTCCCTCAATATATCACTATTGAATATGTCGCGATCCTCAATGTCACTGCAATATTCTATGAGGCGAACATTTTGATTTTCCTAGAAGATTATCAGAATTACATTTAACTTGACATAGTATTGCATGGTAAATTTGGTAATAATACATTGCAATATTCAGGCAAGTTTCGTGTAATATTGAATAGCTTCGCCTCACAACTACCTTGCATGGCAATTCTAAGGCAATATTGAAGAAATACTACACGGCAAGTCTGAGCCAATATTGCCAGGTAACATTATATTGTAACATTAAGTTAATATTGAGATAATATTACAATGACTTTTAGTTTAACGACAAATGGACTCATAGTAGAAATAGAACCCTGAATATAATGCACATGAGTCCAGAGTTTAACCAACGAGCCAAACTTGAGTTCTTTTTTTCCTAAAACAAAAAGTCGTTATAATATTTATTTTGATTAATAAAGATAGACCCGTATTTTAATTTGTATATTTCTAATTGTCAGTATATTATGGTCTCGTTGCGAAAATATGATTGGTTAAGTCAGGAACATACGTTGATTGTTGCTTCTAGGGCCTTTAGGAACATATGTTTTAATACTTCTAATTTCTGCATTTAAATATAATCAATATTTTAACCTTCAAAACCTTTTTCTCCCCTGAGTTAAAAACAAATGTCTATCTCTGTCTAACTTAAGGTACCGTCTCATGACAGCGTGAAACGCCGGCGTAAAAGCAGGATGCATGAGAAAGAAAGAGATAGTGAGATATGTTCATTTCTTTCGTTTCCATCCTTTCCGCTTTACGTCGGCGTTTCACGCTGTCATGGGACGGCGTTTTTATCGATCGTTTACGAATTGGGATTTTTAGCGTATTTGTGATTAAAAATCCCAATTCGGAATCGGCCATGGAAATAGAGAGTCAACGATCACCTATCTCTCTCAACACGCAATTTGCAACGTCTGTCTTTTTCTATCTGCTGTTTCATTGCCACAGCTGTTTCTCCCATGAAAATACTCCTTTACGCGTGACTACGACAATCCTGTCTATATTGTAGAAGAACCTTTAAAACTACATCTGTTCCATCTACCATTGAATAGAATAGAGAGAAGAATATTTCCTCTCTCTCTTACTCTTTCCGTTCGTTTCTTTTTTCTGCTTTTCCCCCTATTCCAGAAACCCCGACTTGTTGTGTGACAGTTACGAGTGATTGAAACCAGTATGTTTTGTATAATGTGCAATTCTGGTTTATGTTATAAATGTTAATAAATTAATTTTTTTTTATAAATTTACTATTTAATTAAAAAAAAAGAGAAAAAAAATGTGTTTTATTTCTTGTGCCATATTTAGTGCGTGTGTGCATTGAAAATACTCCATGGCAGTATTAGCAGCAGCAGACGATGGCAATGAGTGTAAGGCGCGAGCGCGCCACTTTATCATAATCCAACACAGCTGAATTCAGTTCACTTTCGGCCACACACATAACCGGCCTCATGTGTTTTTCTTTGTTTATTGCTATTTTTTAATCGCGAAATAAACGTTTATTTCAAATTAACACTTGTAAATTATCTCATTTCTCCCGCATTGTGACTATTTTGTTTTTTTTTTTGTTTTTTTATTGTGTGTGGTTATTTGCTTTATAGTGCATACTACTTTGTAGTATAGGAACATTAGGAAAAATGGATAACAATGTTAGTCATTATTTAGATGCTCGGTAGAATGTTAAATTGAAGAATAAGAAGAAAAAAAGAAGGCAGGCTGCAATAAAGTATAGTCGGTGTGTGTTTGTGTGAGTGCGTGCGCGTCTGTTATGTGGCTGAGGGCTTGAGTGTATTGTGTGTGCGCGCCTATATGAGAGGGATATAGAGGAGAAAAAAAAGAGAGGTCTTTTTCCAATCGAAAAGGGTTTTTTTTTTCTTTCGCTTAATGTTTCACTTGCTGTGGAATATTTGTTTCATCGAGCTTGTGTTTTCTTCGTAGGAACGAGGGGTTTTTTTTTTTTTTTCTTTCAAACACTATATAGAAAAAGAGAAGAGGATCTCCTCTCTTTTGCCGGGAAAAAGAAAGAGGAATGCCGCTGTGACACACGCTCAAGATAAACGGAGAGACCCAAAGCAGTTTGGGGGGGCCTAAAATACTGCACATACAAGCCAAGTAAGTGCATCTGCAGTTAGGTGTATATAATCTAGAAAAGCCTAACATTTTTTTTCCCTCTCCTTTCCTTTTCTATAATCGTTCAGTTTTTGTAATATTACAATATTACCGATCAAATTTTTTAGTTTTTATTTATTTTTCTAGAAAAAAAAAATCTATTTAAATAGTGCCTGGAAATTTAATGCTGGCATTAATAAACCCGAAACCCTTTACAATCTGCAGGAATCCTTGGCGGGATGACTGACGTGCGCTCACAATACAAACTCCCCTCCCCTCTATCTCTCTCTTTTTCTCTCTTACACTCTCTTCCTGAAATATGAGGGTCATCAATGATTTTAATTTTTAAATATTTCTCAATTTAAAGTCCAGCTTTTTCTAGTAAAATTAAAATACTCCGAAAAAAATGGTAGTTGAAAAAAATTTTCTACACGAAAGGAATATTAATTTGAGTAGAATAAATTGGCATTATTTTCAGCTTTAGGGTTCTTTGAGTGATTCTTATGATACATAAAAGCTGTGGGGTTGGTTTTATTCTTAACGTTCTTAACATTTTAAAGAGGTTAGGTAGTAACGAATAAAGGACATTTAAATAATTTTCCCAGTAGAAAATTATGAACAAGCGCTAATTTAAAAGGACATATTTATTATAATTATTATTATAATTATTATTATTTGATTAGAACGTAGAAAAGAATTAATCTTTTTTTTTTAATTCGAAGGCAAAGTTAACATAACCTTATAGAGATTAGACATGAAATGTTCATACTTATAAAATTATGGTTGCTATAAAAAAATACGATTAAATTCGAATAATTTTGATAGTGATTTTTCACGATTATTTGGGGGAATTTATTTTTTTATGAAGCGAAATTTTTTTAGCCTGTTTTAGAAAAAAGAATTAATTTTTTTTTCGGAATTCTTGTGTATTTTTCTGATTCGCCAAAGCATATTGAACAGAATTGAGCATGTCAACATACTGTATAGTTTCTGTGAATGTTTCTGTATATTTTAGAAAAAATAAGATTTCATGTTCATAAAAAATCTTGTAAGTATATTTTTATAGAAAAAAAGTGAGATTTCTTTTTTATTTTTGATGCTTCTTTTTTGAGAATTGCATTGTTAAAAAAAAATAATCATTTTATATCGAAAGTAATCTGACAGTGCGGTTTATAGATTCAGCAAGTTTGGTATATACAACATAACCTGTTTTTAGTCTGCTTTAATCAACTCCATTACACCAACTTTAGAATGTGTCATTTTTCACTGGTTTTTTTTTTAAGAATTAAAATTTTTATATTAATTTCACTATAAATGTGAAACAGGAATTTTATGCTTGAACATAAAAATATTTTTCGTTAATTTTGTTTAGTTTAGTGTTTAAATTCGCATGGTAGAAAGTATTTTTTTTGAACTAGTTGCAATTAACGAAAGCATTAGAAAGTATAATATATATTTCTTTGGAAAACAATAGTTTTTAAAGCAGCATAATTCCAATCTGAGCATTATGTATAAAAAATATATTTATAATATATATGAGGCATTCTCTGGAAAAAAAAGAGGCACCCCCAAAAAAAAGTTCTGCGATTTGCTTGATACTTTGGTAAATTTTCGTTCGATATGAAAGTAACAAAAACCTTAAAATATAAATTCATTTAAAATAAAATTATAAAAAGTAGAGGGGGTTGAATAGTTTTTAGATAACTATGTCATTTTCAAAGCCGTATAAATTCTACTAAACTTTATGGATTTAAATTTGTCTTGATGGTTTTTTGAAGTAGTTTTTAATGCAAAAAATTTTTTTTTCAAAAAACCTTTTTTTAATCCTACTTTTTTTTTTAAATTAACCTTATTTTTCATTTTTAACCCCTTAGTCCCCATTAAAATTTTTTTTTTTTGTTATTTTTATTTGAAAGCTGAGATTTTTTCCAACAAAACTTTATAAATATAAAAATTGAACAACATTGGGTTTGACAGAGAAAATAAAAACAAAAACATTTATTTACCCTTTTTTTCTTTTTTTTCGCAAACAAATTGTTCTCTTATTTTTATATCTATACAGTTTTTTTTGGAAATAATTTTAGCTTTTAAATAAAAATATCAAAAAATTTTTTTTAACAAAGGCAAAAAATGGGTAAAAATGAAAAATAACAGCTATTTTGATAAACTTGGATTAAAAAATTATTTTTTGGAAAAAATTTTTTGGCTTTGAAAACTACATGAAAAGTCCTTTACAAAAACCTTGTTGACAAATTAAAATCCGTAATGTTTTGTAGAAGTTATACGGATTTAGAAATTACAGTATTACCGTAAAAGTCAAAACTTATCTTATTAAATAAAATAAAATTTCAACCTCCTCTACTTTATATGTATAGGATAAAATTCCTGCATAGCGTACTAAGAGCGTACTAAATAAGTGGACTAAATTTTGCGTCTGCGCAGAATGTTTGTGTACATCTGCGACCATGGTTCCGATAGTGACAGGTTAGAAAAGTTCGCTGGGATTAGCGGCCACGTAATAGCCTTTTCTAACCTAACTTTTCTAACCTCTCGCTATCGCAACCATGGTCGCAGATGTACATAACCCCACTGAAAATTCCCACATAGGTTCCCATATGGGAAACCACATGGGTCCCTATATAGGAAACCATATGCTTTCCTATACAAAATCGTATACGTAATTGGAACAGGAATTTGAATAGGAAATTAAGTCGGAATTATCATATGAATCCACATCCATACAGGAATGTACATTCCTATGTATATTCCTATTTCAATTCCTATAATATGAATTTTTTTTCAACTCTAAGATATATATCTTTCAATAGTAGAGGCTCCTAATAGACTACAGAGATGAAAAAAATTTATTGCGCAGCCGAAAAATTTGAAGAAAACTACTGCGCATGATATTAAGATATAATGTACATTCATATGATAATTCCTACTTAATTTCCTATTCAAATTCCAATTACGTATACGATTTTGTATAGGAAACCATATGGCTTCCTATATAGGAGCCTATGTGGGTTCCTATATAGGTGCCTATGTGGGGATTTTCAGTAGGAAAACATTCTGCGCAGACGCAAAATTTAGCCAGTTTAGTACGCCAGAGGATTAAATTTAACCCTCCTGATTGGCTCTTGGTGTAGCCAATCTCTAAGTGAAAAAAAATTGATCGGATCGGGCTGTAACTTGCACATAGTTTAGCCCTAGTATTGGGTATTTTGACCACGAATTATTGTTAGGTTTTATCACAAACTGTAAAAGGGGGAAGTCAGTTTTTTAAAATTCAAAATGGCGGATCCAATATGGCGGATTAAAATTTTAAAAATCAATGGGTTTTTGAAAAAATGAGTATTAGGGGATTTTTTAGGTCGCTGATTACAAATTTGAATTTCACTTCTGGTGACACCATTACCAAAAAATTTGTCATTATTTTATAAAGACGCCTGATTTGTCAAAATCGTGGAAGACATTTTCGAATATTTTATTTTAAAAAAGTAACCAATTTCGTTAAATAATTATTATTAATGTAATAATAAATAAAATAAGTAATTTTATTTCGACTAATTAGTTTTGCAATTTTTTAATTAAACTCACTGGAAGACGGAAGAGTAATTATGATTTTTAAATAAATGTTTCATATCTACTATTTATTTTTCAAAATACATTGAGCGTTATATCCGAAGAATATAAACTTATTGCGCAGGCGTAGTTGTTTTAGAATTTAATTGCTTATCTTGCAAATTTTTGCAACATTCCATCGGCGTTACTGTTGAATGGTAATTAGTAACGCAAAAAACCGCCTTACTCCAAGATTTTTTAAAAATTGACTTTTTACAATGTTTAGCTGTCTTATTAGATCCGCCATCTTGAATTTTCATAAATCTGACTTCAGATTTATAATTAACGACCAAAAAACTTTTTTAGTATAAATAACTGTAATATTAGTTGAATAGAATAGAATAGAAAATCCAATAGAGAGATATGTAATTTAATTGGAGTAATTGAATAAAAATACATCTAAATCAAAAAGGGGCAAATTCGGGCAAGTTTTGTTTGTGGGATTTGTTTCAGGGATGTTTAATAATTAATTTTAAAAAAAAATTTGGCCGGATTCATAACTTTTTAAATTATTTTATAAAATGTTTTTTACTTGATTTTTTTTATACATTTTCATGTATTTCTTAGTTAAATAGTTTTTTTAATTATTGATATTATTAATTATAAATTATGCAAATGTGTTTTAGTACTTTCCATGAGACGACTCCAATTTAGAAAATTAAGAAATAATAAAATTTCAGCTTTATATAGTATTTTTATGAGCGCGATGTATTTTTCATTCTAATTTGCGGTTTTTGGCACATAAGAAATGTTTATATTGGAAAATGTTTAAGTTCTAAAATATAGTGTCAAACTTTGACAAAAATTTGTACATTTGGAATTTAAATGTTCAAACTCGTTTTTTTCGAAACGATGTTTTTGAAACTGGATTTAATGCTCAAATAGGATAATAGTCAAGTAAATGATTTATTTAGATAAAAATAATTTTTTTTCACTGTACCGCTTAGTACCGCGATCACCCATTTTTTGATGAATGAAAAACTTTTTAAAGGGACAGTTCGATAATAAGTCAAAACAAGTTTTTTAAAACTTATATTTCTTGAAAACTAAGACAGTTAATCATAGAATTTTTTTTTATTTTAAAGGTAGTAATTTATATTTCCTAAAAAAAAATTGGTTGCAGTTGTTGCTGTTACATCCCAGCCTTATATTTGGTAATAAAAACAGGTCGTAATAAAAGCATTGCAGGCCTGTTATCTTAAAAACTCCTTAACCGGTTTTGCTCAAAAAGGTCTAAAATTTTTCTGGACCTTTAAGATACATTAAGTAAAATTGATTCGAGAATTTTTCGAGTAATGAAAATGCTGTTTTTATTACTATCTGTGTTTATCACCCTAATATAAAGCTTCATGTAACAGTATTAACAACTGGAACCACCCCAATTTTGTTTTAGAATAATATATAAATTACTATCTTTAAAATAAAATAAAAATTGTATAATTAACTAACAAAGTTTGTTTGTTTTTTTAAAAATCTTTTTTTTTAAACTTATTACTGTACCTACTATTTCATTAAAATATAAAATGTTCCAGGAATTTATTTTTGTTATGTTACTCCAATTCTTTTAGGATTAAAAAAATATTGCATTTTATTGAAAATTTGAAATCAATAGCCAATCAATTAAACACTAGATAAGCAATTCTGCAACGATTACATAGCTTGTGGAAAAATAATTAGCTGATAATACTTTTCACTATTTCAAATATCTATTTAACATCTTATAACTTATCGCTACAATTTTCTTTTGTTTTCTTTAAATGTCAAAAATTACATATTTTCTTATTTATTTACGCAAAACGGTAGGACATTTTAAAAATGATTAATAGTGAGTAATTAAATCGCAAGAGTTTTAGAAATCAACTTTACAGCTTAAGAATGGATATGGTTACGAATAAAATGAACCATTAACACTACAATTTAAACAATTTACCCCTTTTTTAGTGTAGAACTTTTTTTTCTTACGCGGAATAGAGATTAATCGGCAGTTTTAATAAAAAAAATTTTTTAGAAATTGCATAACTTGTAAATTAGATTAAAAATACGATTTGCATTTTTTAAATTGAATATTACAAACAAAAATTAAGGGTGATGCAGAATTTTACGAAATATATTCTTCCAAATAACTATAGTCTAAAAGATAAATTAAACTTATAAATTAAACTTTATTAAAAAATTATGTAATTTACAGAAAATAAACAAATTTTAATTGAACACTCAGTTTCATATCACCTGGGTCACAAAATAAAGTCACTTTACACTATTATTACTATTCAATTTAAGAAATTAATATCTTTAGATATTTATTTATTTATTTTTACAGGTTCTCCAGCATTGAAAATATGCCACGAGTTCGAAGGCATGTGGCCCTGGAAGATCCTTCTAGACCTGTCACACCTGACATGATACAAACAAAATTAGGTAGGTATAAATTATGCTCAAATGGTTTTTTTTAATTTACACCCTATTTATTAACTTTCTCATATCATATAATCCTTCCTTTATAATATAGAGATGAAAATTTGATCCAGTGAAGAAAATGAATAACAAATTTGTTGTTTAAGTTATTGCAACGTTTTAATGGTTCACTTTATTATCCTCTTCAAAGGAAGTCACAAAAATTTTATTGTTGTATAACTATATCCAGAAAAAAAACGAATTCAGGTGAATTGAATAGAATTAACTTCAGGAAATTCGCATTAATTCTGCTTTCTGATCCGTTAAGATGTATTGAAAAGAATTGACCATGTCAACACTGCCGTACAAATTAATTAAGGAGGAATATACCGCAAATTGAAGTCAAGCGAGCTTTTACAAAAAAATATTTATAAAACAATTTTATAAAATCAGCAAACTAATTTTGAAGTATATTTACGTTACTACGAGTCACAAATGCAAAGAATTTAGGAGAAATATAGTAAAATTAATGAGATATTGGCAAAAGAAAATTGTTATATCGGGTGACTCACAAAAATTCATTTAAACTAAAATCATTATAATTTATAATTATTGAACGATTTTATGTGTATTAGCTATCTGTGAAACACACTGTCACTAAGAATAACTAAAAGTCAAATCTCTATAAAAATACATAAAGAATTATAGATTCTATCCAAAATTTGAGAAAAATTTTGAAGAAACGTGGCAATGATGCATTTGATTGAATATTAAAAATAACCTTTTTTGAATCGCGTAGTATAATTAGCAGTCTTTTATCTATGTTTTACTATCACGAATGACATCAGATAAATAAACATGGCGTCAGAAATTAATTTATTTAAAGCTTTTATGCAACAGTTTTTAAATTTCGCGCCAAATTACGTTTAATTAAAAAAAATACAATGTTGCCATGTTTCAGGGAACTGCTGAAATATTTATTTCGAGATTTATTTAGTTCACTTTAATAGGTTACGCCACCCTGAATGCCTGAAAATTGGACGGTATTTCAAAAATAAATTTTGACAAAACTATTAAAAATACAACTTTTTAATAATTATAGTTTAAAAATGCATATATTTAAGTTAAAACTCGAGTTAAAAAAAATTTTTTAATTTAAAAATATTGAGAAATGGCGGAGATATGGCGTTTTTTCGTAACTACATTTTTCGGAACTGTGTACATGTTTTCTCAGAAACTACTCAACCGATTCTCTTGAAAATTTGTACACAACTTCTCAATAACATTCTCTATGGCATCATGTAGGATTTTTTTTTGATATGATTTGTTTAAAAAATTTTATACCTTTATAAAAAAAAACTTTTTTTTAAGTGCTCCCATTTGCTCAAAAAATTTTTTTTCAAAAACGGCTACATGATGCAATAGAGATTGTTATTGAGAAGTTCTGTACAAATTTTCAAGAGAATCGGTTGAGTAGTTTCTGCAATAACATGTACACCGCTCCGAAAAATGTATTTTCGAAAAAACGCCATACCTCCGCCATTTTTGAATATTTTTTAATTTAAAAAAAATTTTTTTTAAATTAAATACATGTATTTTTAAACCATAATTATTAAAAAGTTATATTTTTAATAGTTTTGTCAAGATTTATTTTTGAAATACCGACCAATTTTCAGGCGTTTAGGGTGGTGTAACCCCTTAAAAATATTTTTCATATATTAATCGACGGTGAAGTCTCAGGGTACGGTCACACTATCTCATGCATGCAGAAACATTTGGCAGGTCACACTTCAACGAAATCTAGTAAATGTAATCGAAATCTAGTAATTTTCCAAAAATTTCGGTTGTAACTAGAAAGTTACTAAACATTCAATAGATTTCGTTAAAGTCTTACCGGCCAAATGTTTCTGCATGCATAAAATAGTGTTACCATACCTTCGTTTAAAATTTTTTTACATTATTTTGGAGGTTTAATTTATCAAAAAATCACAATTCTAGGACTATATCTTTACTGAAAGTGTTTAAAAAAACTAAATTTATAGGTTTGGAGAGATTTACTTCATAAGACACAATGTTAATTTGATTTCAAATATTTTCAAAACTAAACGGTGAAAATTGTTTAAACTTTCAAAATTACGTAAAATTAATTTAACTTTAACATATTGCAAATGTATCAAGAAATCTTTACTTTTTGTTATGGCTCATTCCTCCTTAAAAAGATACGTAGGCACCACCGTCGCTTAGATCGTAATTACTATAGTATAAAAATGAGAAAATTAACCTAAGTGATAATGGCGCTTTCCTATATTTTTAGTTTGTACGACAAAACAGTGAGTTCGTTTGAATTCGTTATAATGAGTAAAATATTACAAAAATAATTGAATCCTGGAGGATAAAATTTTAAACAAAGAGCTTTAATAAGAAAATAACCTAAAATAACTTCAATCTGGTTAGTTATGACAGTTACAGTGAATACACGACAGTGCTGACAATTTTTTTTCGAATTAACATTTGACAGAATTTATTTTTAAACAAATTTTTACTTAACAGAATTCTTGTGTATTGAATTTTTATTGTATATAATTATTAAAATGACGAATTTTTTGTCCGAAATTGCAAATGGATGAACAAACAATCGACCTAAAGATTTCGGCGCAATTTTTAAAATCCACCAATCACGATTTTGTTGATAACTTTTGATTGGTGAATTTTAAACATCGCGCTGAAATCTTTCTGTCGATTGTTTGTTCGGCCATTTTTAATTTCGAACAAATAAAAATTCGGAGCCTAAAAATTCTGTTAATTAAAAATTCTTTAAAAAAGAAATTCTGATAAATGTTAATTCGCAAAATTAAAATTCTAACTAAAAATTTTTATGCCCGTCCTAAAGTGAAAAATTAGTTAGTCAAATATTTGACGAAGATGCTTCAGTCATTTGTCACCTAGATCTCGTCAAAAAAATACAATATAGAATTTATTTTTGTTTTATTGAACCAACCACTATTCGAGAACACAAAAGTAAAACATTAGCTGAAAATATTATTAATTATAGAAAAACTACAATTTTTTACAAATTGTAATTTTTTTCGTTTTTCTGAAAAATTGTTGTCTTTTAGCATTTTTTTCCATAATAAAATATTTATAATGAAACTTTTCAAGTATGAAAATAAATACTTTAGGAGACGCAAAACATGTTTTTTAACAAATAAAACAAAATTATTTAATGGTGAACCACCCATATTGCAAAAAGTAAAGCTATAAAAAATGATAAAATAAAAATCGTTGACAAAATGGAATACTGTCGATTTTTAGTATTTCAAAATCAATTAGGGTAAATGTACCAGTGAATGAACACTTGGCGAAAAAGTATTATAACTAAGGCTAAAAATTATTATTTAATATAAAAATTGTAAATTAATCATTTAAAATGTTTCTTTTATTAAATTATATAGAAATTATGAAAGGTTAATTTAAAATAATTTGTCAATAATATAGATTTTAAATAGATGCCCGTTTTTGCTGGTCTAGAAGATAAATTCTAGTTACACTGTAGAAAGCACATCTAAATTTCAAATATGTATTTTAAATACAATTTTTTAATAAGATGTGCAAAATATGTTACCAATAAATTTTGTAGACTTCAAAGTTTTATTATGAAAATTTTTTACAAAAAAATATTCATATCATTAAAATTTTAAAGCTGTTCACTCACTGAAACATTTTTATATCAATGTTCCAGTAAATAGACAGTGTTTTTTCATTGGTGTCGCCAGTTTTTATCCGCTAGGCGGCGCTAATATCGAAAACAGCTGACAGAGTAATTCTAATGTTTGCAATATTTATGTCAACATTATTTTCAGATTATATTTAATATTTTGATATGCATGACTTATTTCAAGATTTTAGCAATTAACTTTATTAATTCTTTCTTTCCGAATTTTTAGTTTATTTATAATAAATAAACTGTTTGAAAAAAATAAGTGTTCATTTACTGGTTTAAGGTTCATTCACTCCTATTTAAGAAGGCGTTCTTAAATCTAGAATATCGTTTTTTCAGTGTACCCTACTGTAGAAGCAATATTCGATTTTCAATTAAAATCGATTTCGATTTGCACATCACTAGTTTTTTTCTTCAGAAAAATATGCAGATTGAAATTATGAAAAATTTGATCAGTTAAAGGTACAAATAATTATTTCCACTCAATTCAAATGTTTTTTATAATTTCAATCCGAGGGGGAATTTACTAGTAAAAATTGTGTACACTTGACTACAACTACACTTATTATCTTAGTATCACATATATTACAAGTATTACTTCTATTACAAGCATTACATACTATTACCAAAATATTACTGTATTACAAAGTATTACACATATATTACTGAGTATTACCCTTTATTACAAAAAATATTACACGTTAAATAGCACTTTCTTATAAGTAGAACTTTCAACAAAATTACTTAAAATTATTATTTAAGAGCAAAACTAAAATAAGAAATAGAGAAATAAATAATTAAATATTTTTAAATATTACTTATAAAAGAAAATAATAAATTTTTCTTTTTTAAATCGTAAATAACAATATTATTTCAAATATTTTGAAATTTCTTTCAAAGAACACTATAAATGTAACTGATTAGTTTCTAACTTTGGACGAGGAACTGAACAAATATAATTTTCAATATTATAATAACCATGAGCATCCATGTTTATAACTTTTAATATTTGGTTTTTTGCTATAGTAAACCATGAACATAAACAACCTAAGCCTCGTGAATTTTGTTTTGGTGTAATTACAGGAGCAGATGTTTTACTGTATTCTCTTTTTTTTTAATTATACCTGTAAGGTAGCTAAAAGCTAAAATTCGGCCAATTACAAGAGAACCATCTTCTGATTTGAACGCACACCAATCTCCAATCGAAACAAAATCTTCTCGTTGTGGAGAAGAAAGTCCTTTGTTCCACAAAGGTGTTAAATGGGACACATGTGTCGCTTGAACTCGCTGAAGTCTATCCGAACTAATTTTCAAATTTCCAGAGCTTCTTAGCCATAATAAAATCTGCTTTTTAATAATAGCAGGATTGCCTCTACCACCCGCTACTCTAACAAATGGACTACTATCATTAATATTTACATCGTTGAAAGTTTTGACACCCAAAGCACCAGATGAAACAATGAATAGGTCCTCGATGACGTCATTTAATTCCTCCTCTTGATCCAGCTCATTATCAATTTCCTGGATATAATCAGTATCACCATTTAGCTCTTGATTATCATCAGCACCATTGAGATCATTTTCATCGAGATTTTCATTACTATCTTCATCCAAGTAAACATCATCCATTGTATTCATATCTACTTCGGTTGGAGATATTACACGCAAATCAGGTTCTGGAACAGAAGATCTATTTTTTTTAATTAAATCATAATTGTATGCTCTTTTAATAGCACGATCGAGAGCAACTTGTACTGAATTTTCAATTTCGTAATTTTCCGGTAGGGTAGTAGGAATGTAAGGTGTAACATCAGAAACCTTAAAAGCTTTATGATGCCTAGGAAAAGAAAATTCATTCCCCAATTTTAAGAACGTTGATGATAACAAATCGATTCGCCTAAAATGGTTCTGCAGATCTAAGATTGAAAACGAAACTACACCACAATGAGATGTTGTTGTTGATCTTAATTTTCTGAAAGTTTGTTCACAAGGTTGACTGGACATCAACCAAGGCAAAAACAAACTAGGCTCTTTTTCTTCTCGAAATTTAATTATTGCTTGAATTAAGCAATGAGCATTTATTTCAAGGCAAGTATACGTATTTGATGTGATGAAGTTGTTACTCAAAGTGTAGTCATCTTGTTCTAAAATCTACGCTCTCCACAATCTTAAGAAAAAAATCCATTCCCAGATCATTTCAATTCGTTCCAAAGGTTTCAGTTCAGGCAAAATGTAAGCATCCATGACTTCACGTATCATTTCTAAATAAGTTGCCGTACCTTCACTATTCTGAATTTTTGATCGAAGTGACGTTGGAACTTTTTTGTCACACATTTTTTGAACTGCTCGAAAGTTCATTTTGTCGCTTGGATTAATGTCCGTTAAACAAAGCTCGTGTTGGTCTTTACTTGTGGTTTGTATTAACTCAATAAGGTGACCACTGGAAACTACACATTTTTTGCCAAGAGGTAAAATTACTGATGGTTTGAGAAGTCTACTTTTGAGTTTCGTGCCAATATGAATGTGGTCCTGAATATGTAAATATTTTACTAAGTGATCAGCTTGATACCACTTCCACGATTTTGTATGTAACGGTGTAATAACGCGAAAATTCATTGCTTTTAAAAGTCGAGTGTCCCCATCCGAAGAGATGCCTACTATCTCAATATCCTCTTCTTTCAATTTTTTTTTCATCCACTTCCACCTTTTTAGAACTTGTGATGCAGTAAACTTATTATTAGTTCCGAACATAGCCAAACAGAATACTGATGCGTTATCACAGAGTGGTTGAGCTATTATACAGTACACGTCATTGCTAGTATCACATTCGTCAAAATAATTGCACATTTTTTCAGCTGAACTAGTAAGATATGAACCTACTATAGGAATCCCATCCGAATCTAAGGGAAGAGTAAAACCAACAACTTGATTTGTAGCCGAATGATATTGAATGCGCCCGTTAACTCGTGTGTTGTCTTCAGAGATGTGCACTCTAAGTGGATAATGTCTTTCCTGAAGAAATAGTTTCTATTCCTTAATACGAAATTCACCTTCAATTAAAACCTTATTGCTATAAATTTGTTTCCTAACATTCGAAATTGAAGGCAAACATAAATTTGCTGAAAGAATTTCATAAATAGATAATCCACCAATTGAATAAATAATAAAAGCAAGTTCCTTTATAACAGTACAGTAACGTCTTCCATTTGGATTTTTATCGGCATTAATCTTGGCAGAATCAAGCAATAATTGTAGCATATTACTAACATTCGTAGGCTGTTTGGATTTTGAATTAGATCTCATGACCGTTACGAGCTTATTTTTAAGATCTTCGTTTTGCATTAGAACTATTTCCATTTCGTTTAAAATTTTTCCATATTCATCGATTTTATGACAACTTTGAGAAGCAAACATTAATTTTCTTTGATTTCGTGCGGAGCGTGATTTATTATCTTGATTTGTTTTAGTTCTGTGGAGAAGAGTTACCACTCCTGTATCTTCTCCAAGTTCCGAAAATTTGAGTTTTCACCAGTAGAAGTAATGTCAGATGTTTCTTGAGTGTTGTTTAAATTTTCATTTTCTAAGTGTGAAGCTACTTTATTTGACTGTGACTTAGACTGTACTTCATCCTCATCAGAAGAAAAATCACTGGTTGAATCATGAGTCTGAATCCTTTTTCGTTTTAAACTAGGTTTCATGTTATTTCCCTGATCATTTCTCTCGTCGTTTCCTTCTATAGTTGCCTCGTTGATCTTGTTTAAATTTTT
Organism: Leptopilina boulardi; assembly: GCF_019393585.1. Classification (NCBI taxonomy): domain Eukaryota; kingdom Metazoa; phylum Arthropoda; class Insecta; order Hymenoptera; family Figitidae; genus Leptopilina; species Leptopilina boulardi. The sequence continues at coordinate 370,800 of NW_026137909.1, read as the reverse complement.
TTCCTGCAATTTATCAAACACTTTATCAATAGTCAAATTCTTTTTTTTACTAGCTTCTTGTTTTTGAGAATGCAAATTAATATGCTTATAAAAGTTTGATGTGATCCATCTATTTCCATTTCTTGTAATTTTAATCACTTTTCCACACTTAGGAAATGGACATTCCAATGTAGCAACATAAGAACCAAGACAATCTTCTGCTACTTTAGCTGAAATTTGAGGCAAATCTTGTCTAGAATAATTTTCTTCGATAAATTTGTTCACATTTTTATCCAATGTAAGTTTTAAATCTATTACAGTGCTGGTATTTTCTTTCTGACTATTTTTTTCGTGAGATTTAACCAACTATGATGTTGAGCCAGAAGAATCATCAGAAACAACATTTTTAGTTTTTTTTATTTTTTAAAGCAATTTTCTTCGCTACGTTTACTATTTCTGACAGGGCTCGTTCAAGACCTCCAACAAACATGAATTTTTCAGGATGATCTTTAAAAATACCGTAATATTTTCCACGATCTTCTTCTTTAATTATTACATGCAAAGTGGTTTGCATGAAATTTTCAATTTTTTTTTGATCATCTTTAGTAAATCGTTCCAAATTGAACAAATTGTCATAATTCGTAACCGACAGAATTAATTTTAAATATTCAGGAATAAAAATTGATTCTTCCTCGAAAATGCTCCATAGATTATCCATTGCCTGTAAATAAATAGAATTTATGTAATTAATTTGTATTAATATCATCATCAATATTTACAAAACTAACCTCTTTATTTAATATCGATTTAAAATCTATAAACGGACCAAACGTCACAATTTACCGTCTTCTATTTAAGTTATACAACTTATAAAATCAATAATTTAGTATTATTAATTATAATTACATGTAATAATAAAATATACCTAGATAAAACTTTTATTTTCGTTGTCACTGGAAAACTAAGCTAGAAACTGTCGTCTGCTATCGTGTTCTGTAAACATTCGATACCGCCACCTATGGCAAAGTTGCTATACTTCAGCATCAACTCCCGCGCTACATTTGAATAAGTGTTTAAAATTTTTACTTATATTAACATTTTCTGGTTTGGATTTCTTTAAATTTTTAAAGGTATTACACCATAAAACCACAATATTACAAGTATTACACAGTATTACATGGTATTACACAGTAATACTTATCATTACAAGACATTACAAAATATTACAGATATTACCGAGTATTACCAGGCAAGTGTACACTTGACTACCAGAGTAAATTCTCCCTCGTTTCAATCCTACTTTTATGTAGAAGAAAAATAATGGTTAATTTAACCTAAATAAATAATTAAATTTTTAATAAAATTCTTTTGATTTCGTGATCTTGATAACTTCAAAATCATTCTTGTAAAGTATTATAATTTTTAAAAATTAGTCAGCAACGACTTTAGTTGAAATATAATTGTTTGACCCTTTTGTAAAATGAAAATTCTTTTAAATGACTATTTTGCTAATAAAAATTCGAAAAAATAATATTTCTCTCAAATTCAAATTCGATGAAATAAAAAGTCTGTAAAATAAAGATTCGAGTAACAATTCTGTAATATATAAATTCGGTTAAATAGAGTTTCTGTTTAATAATAATTCAAAGAAATAAAAATTCGGCTAAAAGTAAATTGTAAGTAATGAAATTCTGTTAAATGAAAATTCTAACATATTAATTTTAGAGCTTATTTATGCATCTCTTATATTTTATTTGAAAGTAAAATTCAGATTTATTGTAATATTATGTTTGTTTGTACATATTTTATATCTGTTTTCAGTAAAATCTGAATTTATTGATGATGAATCATTGGGTGAAGTTCAGTCACAAAAGTTGGCAGAAGAAACGCCAAGTCCACATCTACAGGATCATCAATATGGACAAACACCTTGTTATCAAATGACAAGAAGGCCTGCACAGCCACCACCTCGGACGGAGGTACATTTATATTGTTTTCAAATTTTATTGCTAAATTCTCCTAATGCTTAAAGGATTCTAAATGTTTTAAATGTTCAAGTGTGTAAAATCATTGATTATAAAACTTTATTTTTATTCCCCTTCAACCGACAGTCCGAATTTTTCTCTAAATTCTAAAAAAATATATTTAAATATAATACAAGATTTGATACATTTTCATAATAAATTTCTTTCAGTGTGATTTACGCATTAGTATTATACATTTTTTGCACCTAAATTTGAGGCAATTTTTGCAATATTACTGCAAGTTTATGTGTAATGGTAATTTTAAAATTCAGAGTTTAAAAAAATTCAATGAAAAAAAAAATGTATAAAAACTATGAGATTGTAGCACTTTAAACCTCTTCTTGGGACACATGAATATTCACCCACATTGAACTTATTAGAATTTTTGAGGTGTCGAATTAAAAATTATCAATTTCATATTTAACAAAATTTTATAAAATAAACTTTATAAACAAATTTTCATTTAACGCGATTTTCGTTTGAGAGAATTTATATTTATCAGAATTTCCACAAAAAAGAATTTTAGTTTAACAATTCAGTAAAATGAAAATACGTTAATATTCACCTGAAAATAAGCTGGTCAAAAATTTATCGCTAATTAATTTTTAAGGCTATCTATCAGTCAAAATTTATCAGAAAGCTGAATTATTGGAACCTTAATTATTTATTACATTGTTTGCAGATGTCAGTACAAGCAGTTAAACGAAGACTTAATTTAGAAATGGGAACCACAACTCCCAATCATTCTGCATTTAAAACTCCTCGGGGTAAACGCAGGCGAACTGGTTCTAATTCATTAGGTGGACACACGCCAACTAAAAGTAAGCTGAATTTTATTTTACATTACTACATTCTGTACATTTTTTAACGCTCTATTTTATTAATTATTGAATTGTAATCAGTTATTTTTCATCATTATGATTTTTGGAGAATCCTGTTTATTTCTAGTTTATACCTGGTATATAGCCTGTTAAAATATTATTTTTCTTGTACAATACATTTTCTATCCTCCTAGGAAGTATGGATATTTTTGCTCCACGACTTATTGCTTAACAAGACTTATACTGTCACCCTATGAAGTTTGGATTTTTTTGCTCATCAATTTATTGTTTAACAAGACATGTATTGTCACCGCATGAATATATTTTTTTTTTTGATTTAGAAACTTTTTTGAAATTTAATATTTAGTTTAATCTTCCACAATTATTTAATAAATTAGATTTTTGATTTTTGGAAGATATAAGGTAAAAGAAAAAACAATCTTTCACCTTTTTAAAAATTTAAGACAACGTTTCGGTGGTCTTGTTCGCCACCATCATTAGGTCACTTTAATAAAAAATTATATTCAAATAAATACAACACAAATTTAAATTCAAAATTATATAATTAAACAATAAATTTTTTAACCTAATTAAAATCAATAAATAAGCATGACATCAATAAATAAAATGAAATAAATAAACAAAATACAACAAAAATATAAAATATTTAAATTTACAAATCACAAACATATTAATAGAAGTGATTAGTCAAACTGACTGACTCGATGACAATTTTCGCATTATATACAGACGATAGGGTCAATGACCAGCAATCGAAATATTATGAATTATAACCATTATATCAATTTATTGAGCAAAGGAAAATAGGTGTTACTTAGAAATTGTACAATAATATTAAAAGTCTTATGGCACAGTCAAATTTTAAATATCTGATTATTTATTTAGGTTTTGAAGAGAGTAATATTTTGAGAATTTATTTATTTATTGAAATTTAATCCAACAGTCCGAAGATTAATTACAGGATTATTAATACAAAATATAGAGTATAACAAGTACAATGATAAAGATAATGACTAAATATTTTATCGCAGTGAAATTAGTTCCTTTCAGTAAAATCATGTTCCAATTTTGAAAAAGTAAACACAGAATGGAAATTGGTATCAAATTCAGAATCATTGGAAACACTATTAAATGCATCACACATAGTATTTAAAATAGTATTCTGTAGGGATTTACATCCAGTATAAGTAGGTTGAATGTTTCTATGATATCGCTTCGGAACATAAAAAAAATATTTAGAATTCTCTAATAGGGGAAGGTGGGAGAATTGGAGCCCCTTAAGGAAAATGACTAAAAAACCGACTTATTCTTATGATAAAATATGGTTTCGGTCATATTTTACTCCTTTTGTTATTTATCTTTAACTATAATTAATTAGAAACTAAGAAAAAGAAAGGAAATTTGCAAAAAAAAATTTTCTAAAAAAATGCATTTTCTCTCATTACCCCACCGCGTGGGGTATTTGGAGCTCTTACTTAAAATTCCAATTAATAAAATTAATTAATAAAATACTAAACACACAAACGAAGAGAAATAGATGGTACGGGGTACTATGTAGATAGTACCAGGTACCATATATATTAAATTTTTAATTTAATAAATAATTAGAAAAATAATATTTAAAATTATTATTAAATTTAGCTTTACGTTTTTTCGGTGTTACTACCGCGCCACGCGCAGTTTGTTAAAACTTACATTTTTCTAAACTGTTCAATAAGTCAATTTGACATTTTTCAAAAAACTTCCTTATACATTAATAAAGTGTAGTCAGGGTTGCACATAGTTTTAACTTTTCTCTATAACCTCCCCTGTAAGCCGAATTTTGAGATTTCTTGTATATGGTTCGAAATATCTACTAAAATGCAATGTTTTTGCTGAACATTGTAAAAATATTTGACCAAAAGTTTCCGAGTTATAGTCAATTAAAAAAAAAAAGTAGTCAAGGTTGAACCAGGTAGTCAGGGTTGAGCCACTGTAGAAAATCAATGAAATATGCAGGTAAATGATTAATAATGACCTTCAAATGATAGAATGTCATTCAAATACACTTGGAAATGTGTAATGGAACCACGAAATTCAAATAAAAAGCCCTTATTGTGTAATTTTCATATTTTCGCTTGTATCGCGAAGCTGGTCTGAAAAGTGAAAAAAAAATTATCAAAAATTTGTATGTATTTCCTTTCTTTCCAATGGAAATGAAGTTTTGACACCTCTTCAAGTCGACAAATAAATTTCCATTGCAAGAACCCTTCATAATTGCAAAATTTTTGGGTGGCTCAACCCTGTCTCACGCGTCGTTTAGCGTCACATCACACACAAAAATAAACGCGTGATTCAAACACCATATTACGTTCCACATTTTCATATAACATCTTAATAAACAATTTTAGTCAAGTTACTTTATCTTCGACATATTTTTTCTGCACCTAATTGTCTTCTTTTGAAACAAGAAAAAAGTTTTTTGTTGATCGTATAGCAGTGACTCGCATAATACGTCTTTATTGCTCGCACAAGCTTCACTGCAACGTATGTGAAAAGTTCCCTGACATTGATAACAAATACTTACATACAAAGACAGATGGCTCTAGTGTGATAAAACAAAATAAACGCAATGGCTCAACCCTGACCATTGTCCAACCCTGATTACTCTCCCCTACTTAAAAACTCTAAATTAGTTTTTGTTCCAATTTTTTTAGTAATTGTCTTCATAATAAAAAATATTTTCCATAAAAATTTAACTTGAGCCCGATATTGGTAAAAGACAAAAAAAATTTATTTTTCTTAACAAATACACAATAGCAATAAAAAAATTTTCTATCAAAAATTGTTTCTCTTTAAAACATGTGAAAAAGTGTCTCTTGACATTTAAATTATTAAAATTTTAATAATATATATATCTGTTTTTAGGTAAAACTATAGAGAGGACGCGATACGACACATCACTAAGTTTACTTACCAAAAAATTTATAAATCTAGTTGAGAGTAGTCCCGATGGGGTGGTTGATTTAAATATTGCTTCCGAAAAATTGGAAGTTCAAAAGCGTCGTATTTATGACATCACAAACGTATTAGAGGGTATAGGAATTTTAGAGAAAAAAAGTAAAAACAATATTCAATGGAAGTAAGTGAAAATATTGAATTTTTATTTTCAATTCTTTCATAATTATAGATATTATGTAAAAAGAAAACTTGTTTCTTCAGAGGTGGGCAGCTTCCTGGTGAAAAAAACGATGTAATAGATTTGAGGAAGGAAATTGATGATCTAGAAGCTAAAGAAAATGCTCTGGATCGATTAATACATGGAGCTGAGAAAACCCTTAGAGAACTAGGTGTCGAGAAGCAATTTGCTTATGTGACGTATCACGACTTGAGATCCGTTTCTGCGTATAAGGATCAAGCAATTATGGCTGTCAAAGCACCACCGGAAGCAACTCTTCATGTTCCAAAACCAATTCCTAATTATGGACCACCCAAGGTATGTCATTCAATTTTTATTTCTAAATTGAAAATAAAAAGCAAATTTAAAAAAAAGGCGCCTAAAATTATGCTTTAAATTGAAATGTGACAAAAATTTGAACAAAAATTATTTTCATTTCGTGAAATTAATACCATCAAAATTATTTCTGAAAAGTAAATTATAATTTTAAAAAATTAATCGATGACGAAGCAATCAGAAAAAATACATAAGAAAATAAAGAATGTGAAATGTAAATTTTCCTGTTCCATATTTTAATTGATAAAATGTAAAAAGTTTACAATACAGATCTTCAGATCTTATTTACTTCAATTATTTAACAAATTTTTCATTAAAATTCTTCTTGAAATTAATTATTTTCAATAATTTAAATGATATTCTTCACAAATTATCTTAAACTATTTTTCAATTAAAAATTTTAGGAAAATCAATAATTGTTTAAAATTTTTAAAAATAGCAAATGTAATAATAATAATTTCAACTATAACTCTTCCGAAATTTAATTATTTGAAAACTTATTCAATTAAAAACTTTTAAAGTTCAATTTTTGTCTTTAATTTCTAATAATCTCTTTAGCAACAGAAATCACCGAAAATTTCAATTAATAATTACTTGAAGTTCAATTATTTTCAAAAATTTGAATTGTAAATAATTGAAAATTCAATTAATTTAAAAAAAAAGTTTCAAAAAATTTAAAAAATGGAACTTTTAAGATATTTTTAAAAACTTTGTCCTACTCAATTAAAATTTTGTCTTAAATTCTGAAATATTCCAAATAAATTTTCTTGATAATATTCTTATAGAATTATTTTTATTAAGGGGGCGCATGATTATTACATAAAAATAATTATTTAGAATTTTTAATTTATAAAAGTTTTTTAGATTCAATTATTTTTTTTTACAAATTTTCATTTTTTGAAAAAAAAAATAATTTTTACTTAACAAAATTGTTAGGTACCGAATTTTTATTTGACAGAATTTTAATTTCTCAGAATTTCATTTTACCCAATTTTCAATTTAAAAGAATTTTAATTTAGCATAATTCTCATTCAACAGAATTTTAAATGATAGGATTTTTCAAATGTCAAAATATTTTATTCGACGAATCTTTATGGAAAAAAACACATATAAAATTTTACTTTAATATCATTAAAATTAACACATATTTAATTCGTTAAAGAAATAAAAAAATAAAAAAGGGTTAAACTAATTTTTTTAAAAATATTCTAGAAAAATGTTAAAAGTTGTAAAAAAATTTTTCTTGACATTCTTTGAAAGGTTCCTAATTAAAATATTTTTTCAGCTTCAAATACACATGCGATCTACGCAAGGTGAAATTGAAGTGTTTTTGTGTCCCGACGAACCTGTACCGAAACCACCTGTGGCTCTTGCATCTACAAATCAAGCGACAACATCGTCATCATCAACGTCTAAAACAAGGACCTCGTCACAATTTCCTGTATCAAATTTGTCACATTATTCGACAGGTTTATTAGCCAATAACGGAGATATTAAGATTGAACCATCACTACTCTCACCAAGCAACATTAAACATGAAAGCAATTTAACACCTCCTTCCTCGTCTGCTGGCATGAGAGACGCTCTTCTTGGTGAATTGAATGAATTCAATCTTGTGCCACGAAAAGTATATAATCTCCAATCTGAGGACCAGAATCAACCTTTAGGTAACAATATGATTATTTATTTATATAATTTTTCAAACATTATAAATTTTATTTTATATTGAAAGTTTGTTTTAAAATATTTACTTTTTCAAGATATTAATTAATATACCGTCAACTAGGGCTATTATTGTTCAAAAATTGAAATTTTTTTGTTTTATACTTAATCAAAATTCTAAATTTTATAGAACAATATTTTGTTTGTTTTGTTTAAATGGCCTCTTGTATTAACAAATAGCCAGTACTAAAAGTCACATCCAGGGAAAAAATAATAATTAACTTCCAAATAGAATCCAATTCCAAGGATTTTCTTCTTCTTCTTCTTAAATGACTTAAGGCTTAGCCAACTGTCAGAACAATAAACTTAAAACATAATTCCACAAAGCATTATAAACAGCAGAGGTCACAGCACGATAACAGTGAGACACTTCAAACTCAGATACAACCAGTAAAATTCATGAAAAGTCACACGGAACAGAATAAAATAATAAAATGGGTCCTCAGGGTGACACAAAAAATTTGGATATTTCACAAAAAGGTTACGATGGGCGAGGGTAGAAGTCACACTCACTTATAGAACAAAACTCAGAAAAATCAGGATTAGAACAAACTTCGAAGAACACCTCGGAGAGCACGTGGTAGAACGAACGGTTTAAAAAAAGGTTAAAAAGTTGCTTTTAAAAGCAGAACAAATCATATATATTCACAGCACAGAACTTGGCTAAAAATGAACCAAAACTTGTTTGAACAAATCAAAGGTAGAACTAAATCAATGTTAAATGCATGGAGTGCCGGAACAAATTCCGTCCGGTCACTACCGCTGCCAAGTTTGAATTTTGCTTCCTCTTTACGATCAGCAAAAAAATTTGCTTCCTCGTGGAGAAAGCAAAATTTTATTGACAAAATATGAATTTTTGATTTTTTAACTTTCACTAATTCTTTAAATTTACCTCAAATGTATACTTTATATATATATCGATTGATTCGTCTTGACGTAAGGAATACGATTTTATTATATATAACCTTAAATTTTTCTATTTAAAAATTTTTTCGATTAAAAAAAAATTTTTTGAAAAAAGACGATAAAATTTTTTTTTTTGGGTATTTTTCAAAATTCTTTGGTCAGATTTGAGATATTAATATGATGAATGAGCCTACCAAATTTTATCTAAATCCATTAAAACCTGTTAAAGTTATCTTCTAAACAAAAAAGGGATCCACACACACACACACACACATACATACATCCGGACAATTGATCAGGATCTCATATAACATTTTTCTATAAAGAAAAAAATTTGTTTCCACCACTTTGAAAAGTTTTATAAACGAAAGGACTACAAAGCTTCCTCCACGAGGAAGCAAAATTATATAAATTCACACAAAATAAAATAAATAAACAAAAAAATAGATTAAAGCTTCGAGATAATAAATATTAAGAATATTAATTTACAAATAGAAAAAAATTTTCGAATTTCCAAAACAGAGTTCAAATTTGGATTAAAAATAAAACTATCCACCTTGAAGCTGTCAGGATTAAAATCTGAAATTTTAGAAGATAAATAAAAAAAATGCAGTTCTTGCATTTGATAATAGTGGGCAAAAACTCAATAGATGACGAAGACTTTTAAATTCTTCGCCACATTCACAATCCAAAGGAAGAGTCCAGTTCATTCTAGAGAAATGTTCACTGTTACAAATATGTCCAGATCTCAATCTGGTAATCAAATTAATATGTCTACGCGAAGCATCAATGCCACTAAACTAAGGTCTGACAGATTTAACATTAACCTTGCTAAAATAAGGATTAAGTGATACCCTGGTTCCAAAAAAAGGCAACAATCTAATAGACTAAGGGGCTATCCATAAATAACGTTGCACTATTTTTCACCATTTTCGACTCCCCCCCTAGGGATGGCCCCTAAGACCTCAGATTAGATTTTAACAAGATAAAAAAAATCTCTAATAGGAGCACTAACAAAATTTCCAATTGACAGCTTAAAAGCTTATAGTTTCTGAGAAAAAAATTATTTAGTTTTTGTAGCACGTGAAGTCATTGTAAACTATATACTTATATTATCACATTTCATATGAGCATACGCGGGGTCATGTCTCGGATTTTTCTCAAAATTCGGTAAATTGTAGTGATAGTGGTGCTAAATAAGTGTACATATTTTGAATTTGAAATTTTTAATATTTTTCGAGATATTTACAATAACAAATTAGAGCAATATTTTTTTGCTTTACTTATAACTTTTTCCCTACTAAATAATTAAGAGAGAAATGTTGAGAATGTTTTTTACGCAAAAGACCCCAAACTTTTAGAAAAAAATTATTTTTAAAAAAAATATTAATTTTTAAACAATTTGTTTATACACTGGAATGCCGGTTATTAGGACACTGGATTGTTTAGAAAGGTTAGGCGCTAAAACGGGTTGAGGAGAAAAAGGAAGTATATCTGCACGCAGTAGCGCATCTATTAAAGAGTCCGTTCCCCGCCTTGATTTAATGTATTATTTTGCAATTATTTATTGGTGTTATATGAATATGATAAAAATTAATAAGCTGTGTGATAATTTTGCTAAGTAAAATTTGTTTTAATTCTGAAAAACAATTAATATTTCTCAATTAATATTTTCTTTTCTCACGTCTAATGCGCCTAACCTCAAAATTGTTATTTAAATGTCAAACTTTGGTTATGTATTTCAATCGAAGGAAAAAAAAAACTTCTTACGGCCCTGTAAGTTTATGCTTTTTCGTCAAGGTGACCTTTACAGATTATTCGGACAAACACCCGAGCTGTCCTAATAACCGGCGTTCCAGTGTAAGTTTTAAACATGTTCTCCCTCATTTTGAAGCACAAAAAAAATCATGAATATTGTTTAAGTCATAATAAATCGATGGTTAAATTTTTGAAATAGCATTATTTTTTGTTTTCGAAATATTAATTACCTAATTAACTAACAAAAGTTAATAAAAAATTAAATATTTTACGAACAAATAAAATTAGAATAATTTTAAAAATACCATTTTAATGCTTATCGAAATCCGCACCCAACGAGCCCTATATGAACTATTTTGGATTAAAGGGTGTTAAATTAATAATTAATAACATTTGAAGAAATGAAAATAAATCGTCAATTTTTTTTTATTTGGAAAATCATCTAATTCTGCGTCAAAAAAGAATATTAAGTATTACTAAGAATCGAAAATTAATAATAAAATGGTATTTAGAGAAAGACTGAAAAATATCATGCCTAGTAGGTAGGCAACCACTGCCGAGTTATACCGTGGGGTGCTGAAACTAATATCTCGAAAACAAAAAATAATGTTATTTCAAAAATTTAACCATCGATTTATTATGACTTAAACAATATTCATGATTTTTTTCGTGCTTCAAAATGAGGGAGAACATGTTTAAAAGTTATAAACAAATTATTTAAAAATTAATATTTTTTTCTAAAAGTTTGGGGTTTTTTGCGTAAAAAACATTCTCAACATTTCTCTCTTAATTATTTAGTAGGGAAAAAGTTATAAGTAAAGCAAAAAAAGATTGCTCTAATTTGTTATTGTAAATATCTCGAAAAATATTCAAAATTTGTACACTTATTTAGCACCACTATCACTACAATTTACCGAATTTTGAGAAAAATCCGAGACATGACCCCGTATTCTCATATGAAATGTCATAATATAAGTATATAGTTTCAATGACTTCACGCGCTAAAAAAACTAAATATTTTTTTTCTCAGAAACTATAAGACATACCTACCATCTTTTTCAAGGTACAAATACAACGTTAACAATTTTAAAAATAATAGGATCCTGAAGCTTCTTAAAAGTCTTAGAATTAGGATCATTACAAATTCCTGTATTTAAAGATTTAGAAACATTAGAAAAGGCTCTAACCTTGCCCCAAATTTCCTTAGCTCCCATCGTGGGTTTAATGGAATCACAGGAAGCAACAAAAGCAGATTTTTTCTTCTGACGAAGAAACCATTTCACTTAATTGTCAACCAATTCAAATTTTTCCAATAATTCTTTACTCTGAAAAGCTAATAATCCCTTTCTAGCCGTTCTCCTTCTTTCAAGGGCAACATCACAATCTGAATCCCACCATAGTGGTTTAACTTTCCCTTTTCCAGATAAGTTTGAAGGAATATACTCACAATAATATCAGAGAACTTAGACCAATCAACATTCTTGAGATTAAATTTATTAGTAGATGATTTATTGTACTTAAGTTCAATATCAGAACTGGCAATAACAAGAAAATGATCTGAAGTGAAAGAATCGGTTGTAACCTCAAATGATGAAACTTGAGCAAGAGAGGAAGAAACAAAAATCAAATCCAAATGTCTTTTAACACCATCCAATTTTATATATGTTAGAACAGAATCATTCGATGGTAATAAATCAAAATCTTCAACTGTATTAGATAAATCAGAATCTCGATAATTATTATAACTGGCACCCCAAGACCAAGCATGTGCTTTAAAATCTCCATATAATATAATCTTCTTATTCAAATCACAACTCTGAACAAGATCAGCCCATATCGAAGAAGACAAACGTTTACCCGGAGGAGCGTACACAGATAAAAATTGTAAAGTACCAAATTTAGAATCAACAGAAACACCCACAACATCAATCTTTGACAATACATTTCCATTAATAATAACTAAAGGAGCAATCAATAAAGAATTTCTAACTAGTAATAAAGAGCCACCACCAATATGATGATCACTACGATCCTTCCTATATGTAAAATAACCAGAAATCTGTCAAACAGGACACTTTCAAAAGAGCCAAGTCTCTGGAATGCATAAAATATCTAAATCATCTAAACGAAGGATCGATTCAACTTTCCAATAACACTACGAGCATTCCAAAATAAAAACTCAAAGCAAATTTGCCTAACAAACAACAATAAAACTAATATAAAATTAACAAAAATTTATCAAATTAAAAATCAAAAATAATTAATAATTCAAGCATCCAGGGAACAATTAGTGAAAACAAATATAAAAACAAAAAACTGAAAATAAAACGTAACAAAAAGAACACTAATTGAAAAATATCAATAAGATAGACTGCGGCGCATTGTATCTATTAAATCTTGCTTAGAACGACTCAAATCTACCAACTCATCAATAGCATCCAGTTTTTCAGATAATACATAATCACCAATAAAATCAGCAATCTCAGACAAAGATAGATTATCATTAATTGATGGAACCACATCATCATCGTGTCTGATCATATCTCCAACTGGAGTAGACGCTAAAGGTTTATTCAACAATTTAGTTACATCATTTTCCAAGTTAATAGTTTCACTCACAGGAGATGACATTAAAGGCAAATCATTAAGCGAATCAATAAGTGAGTTATCATTCCTAGGCAAAACATCACACAGCAAATCTGGATTTTCAGAACAAAGTATAGCTTTGGTATCATCTCTAGAACAGCCAGCAATGGTTCTAAATTTTAGAATACCAAATTCAGATTTATAAATAGGACATTCACTTGATGAAGACATATGTGTTCCATTACAATTCTTACATTTCGCTCTACCATTTCTGTTACAACAATTATTGGTATAATGCTTGCCCGCACAAAATTCACAAGAAGGAAATGTAGAACGACATTGAACAGCTGTGTGACAATCTCTGGCACTTAAAACATCTCCTCGGTCTAGGGTTAGCTGTTGTCAAAATAATAACATAACCATTCATGGAGATACTGCTTGGAGAACAATATTTTAAACTATTTAATCGTGTTGTTAACATCAAAGACAGGATTCATTTTAAATTAGATAAGCTAAATATGGACGGAGCTGAAAATCAATTTTTCTCCGAAATGTTTTTCAAAGATTTTTAGACAAAACGTATTTTTTTCTTTAGCTGAAACCATTTTTTTTACGAAATTATAACGAATATAATTTTTCGAGTTGAAATCGTGACTCGTATGATTAAACCCCAAATTTCATTTAACATATAAATATTAATTTACATAAAATCATTTGACAAAATTCAATTCACATAATTCTCTTTCAACATAATATTTATATGGAATAAATTTGATTTGATATAAATCTCATTCAGCATAAAACTTATTTGATATAAACTTCTGTTAAATATGAAAATATTTAACAATCGACCATCCTGGTAATTGCTCGACCACGAGTTAAGATAACTATAAAATCAAACAGAAAAAATTAACTTCATCAGAAGAATAATTTTGATTTTCATGGTTGTCATCTAATAATGGTTCTTTCCAAATTTTTAATTGATTTGCATGAGCTGTACTAGCATATCGATGATTTTGTTTATCTTTTTGAATTGCTGCTACGCCATAAGTATAACTAGGTAACACTCGAGTGATCACTAAAGGTCCTCTGAATTTACTTTGGAGTTTAGTAGATTCTCTTGTTTGCTCTTGTGCTCTAACTGATTCTTGTAAAATTAGATGAGTATCTATTTTCATTTTCAATTGTAAGTTTTCTAATCTAATTAGGTGACGAGTTAAGATTTCTTTGAACTTCCTTCATTCTGAGATCCCATTCTTTACCGTCTGAATGTTTGATGCTAGCTTGTATAGCAGGAATTAATGAATTATTGGTTCGTTCAACTAATCCATTAGCCTACTATCCGCGAAAAAATTCAAGGCCCCTGAAAAATGATAGACTTTCACTTTGAATAATCCTTTTAAAAAAATTGCTAGGAAAGAACGGAAACAATATTTGGAAAGCTTAGAATCTCACAAGCTTATATACTTCAGGCCGTTTCTCTAAAAAAAATTTTCTTTCTGACAAACGCAAAAATAGATCAAAATGCACTCTATTTTTTGTTACTTTAGAAATTACCTGACTTTGCATGACACTTTTATATGAAAATCTTCATTGAAAAAATTTGAAAAAAGTATCATTTATTCATTAAATCCTTCGGAATGAAGCCATTTTTGAATTTTTAAAAAATATTAATTATTATTGTTTTTATTTATTATAATAATTATTATTAAAAAATAAATGTCATTTATAAGTAACATACGAATTATTATTTTTGGGCCCTTAGTCACAACATATATACAGCACTGATAATATTTCGTGAAAAAAATTCTGAGTCCAGGCAAAGGAGTTGGCCGGGATTTTTTTTATGGCAGGTTTAATAGTTCTATTCAAGAAAATTTAGCCTACCGCTACCCTTTTTCACCTGTTCCTAAAAAAAAACTGTCTACAGAAATGACCCAAATCGCGAAAAGAACGATAATTACACTTTTTCCAACAAATTGAATTAATTGTTGGGTTTAATATTTATGCACAGAAATTTGATTCATTAAAATCGGCCCAGTAGATCGAGAGATAACACTGTCTTCATTTTTTTACAATAAAAACAATAATAATTAATATTTTTTAAAAATTCAAAAATTGCTTCATACCGAAGGATTTAATGAATAAATGATACTTTTTTCAAATTTTTTCAATGAAGATTTTCATATAAAAGTGTCATGCAAAGTCAGGTAATTTCTAAAGTAACAAAAAATAGGGTGCATTTTGATCTATTTTTGCGTCTGTCAGAAAGAAAATTTTTTTTGGAGAAACAGCCTGAAGTATACAAGCTTGTGAGATTCTAAGTTTTCCAAATATTGTTTCCGTTTTTTCCTAGCAATTTTTTTTAAAGGATTATTCAAAGTGAAAGTCTATCATTTTTCAGGGGCCTTGAATTTTCTCGCGGATAGTAAGGGTGTCGACGAGAATTCAAGGTATGATGAATTCCATGACGAGAACAAAATTCTTTAAATAGTTCAAACGTAAAACACATTCCTCGATTTGAAACTATACGAATAGACGCTCCAAAATCCAAAATAAAGTCTTCCATCACTTTGACTAAACTCGATGCTTTTATATCTTTGCCTGCTTTTATGTTGACAAACCTTGTTAAATTATCAATTTGATATATCGTCTCAACAAAGGGAAATAGAAAAATTCAGCAATTTTATTGAACGTTTTTTCCGGACCTGGATGTCCTTGTAAATCATGATTTTTTTGACGTTTATAAAATACTTCATTATAAATTTCGTCATCCATTATGTCATTTTTCTCATATTTTGTTCGTAGTTTTTCTGGACTTTATTTTTTATATTGACTTTGATAGTCATTGCCGTCTTATAAATTTTAATACATTGAAATTAATAAAAAAAATTCACATTTTTATAATTTTGGGTGAAACCAGGCCTAAAATATCAATGTTGTCCCCTAGTTCATCGATTTCAATAAAACTTGGTAAAATGGTAAGGAAATACACCATATAAATGAAATGTCTCAAAATAATTTTTGAAAATGTTTATAATTTTTAGATTTATGAGATTTTTCAAAATTTTTGAAAATGAATAGAAATATAGAAACAAATGAAAAAAATATATGACCTACAAAAAAGTTGTTTAATCAAATTTTTATTCAAAAGCGTACTTATTTCTTATTTTCTTTTTTAATGTCGATATTTCCATTCCTTACGAATTCATGAGAGTTTTAGGACCAAAAAATCAACAGAATTAAATTTTACGAAATTGTGAATTGAAAAAGATTTAATTAAAAAATATTGAAACCATTTTTTCAGTATTGTTCATAAAGAAGATTATTTAAAATTGTTTTTCACATTTCAGAAATTTTTTACATAATTTCAGAAGACTACATCAAAATGATCATAATCATCATCATCATCATTATTGACTAACAGAAATTCTTTTTACCGTTCCCTGATGGAGCTCTGACTGTGACCAGTGTGTATTATTGAGTCACATCACAGGCAGAGTTCTAGTTGGGTAGCTGTTAATTGCCGCTAAATCATCTCGACGAAATATGAAATCTAATCATAAATTTTCTTTTTTATAAATATGCAAAAAAAATGTTAATGTAAATTTTAATACTGATGTACTTTTATTTACTCTGTTGCAGAAATGAACTTACTCGATTTTGAAGATCCTTTACTGCCATTGGAGGCACCGTTTGAATATCCCTTCACGTTAGGTACAGAAGAAGGTCTATCGGATCTCTTTGATTTTGAATTGTAAACATTTGCAGGAATAATAAAAATACGTTTAATTTCCTTCGAGTTTATATCCAGGGAATTTGACGCGCTGTAAACACTTGTAATAACGATTTTGTACTTACCGGAAACACTGAAAACAGTTTCTATTACGTCACTCTCTTTATCTCTCTCTCTCTCTCTCTCTAGCATAATTACGTCCGAGTGTTAAATAATTAAAATTTTAGTAGTCATCAAAAATTAAATAGTATAATAAATACTTTTTGATTTAATAATTAATTCATATTTTTAAACCTTAAAAATTAGTAATCTATATTTTAAAATGGAAATTTTTATTTAAAAAATTTACTCCAAGCCGAGTTTTGAAATAGCATGTTTTTTTTGTTATTGTTAGAAAAAAATTTTCTATATTTAATGAAATTTAGAAAAATGATAGGAATCAAATAAAGGAAGATTGATTTAAGAAAAAAAAAAGTTTTTAATGAAAAAGAAAAACTAGAAAAAAAGTGTTTTTTTTTGTAAAGTGTTTTGTTTTAAAGTTTAAATAATATTTTTAAAATTACACATTAAATAGAAAATCTTTAATTACTTTAATTTGAAGATTTGAAGATTTGTATTTTAATCTTAGTACAATAGGAAAAAAAAGACGTAATTGCTGAGAATAGTCATTGTTTCTTGGTAATAAAAAAAAGTAACATGAAAGACATATCACGTTACTTTATTACTAATATGAAAATTGGCGCTCGAATCCTCTAGGATTTTCTCGTTGCGAACGTTTCAATTTTTTTCTCGGTGCAATTTTTATGTAATTTTTCTTACAACGTTCGCCAGTTAAATTTGTCATCGCGTCTCAGAATTAAAAAAAAAAAAACAATACCATATAATGGAACACAGTCGAGTGTAATAAAATTGAATCATCAGACAGAGTCTGTTATGATTTTTTTTCAAAATGTTAATATGACGAATTTATGTATCAATATTTCTATTGGAAAATAGAAGCAAACTAGAATGATTTGATGAGATTTAAACATTCTATTATGATTAATTGATTGTAAATATATATTAAAAGTGGAGAAAAAAAATGAAAAATTGCAAATTTTTGCTCTGCAGTAATAAATAGAATTTTTTTTAAAAACAAATTTGCAGTCATGGTGCACAATATACGAAACACGATGTAGATGCCACTAACCACCTTTATTATTATCATTATTATTATTATTATTACTATTTTTATTATTATTATTATTATTATTATATTATTATTATTATTATTATTATTATATACCTCTTGCTTATTATATAGTTAAAGAATTGATTAAGTACATTTTGAAAAGAAGTTAAATGCAATAAATTATCACGTATTTTAAATTTAAAAATAGATAAACAATTTTGTTGCATTTATGGAGACTAGGGTTGGAGAGTTTTTACTAAAAAGTCGATTTTTCAATCAACTTTGTACTCATTGACTTAAAAATCGATCAATCATTCACAATTAGTCGACTTCATTTTATATATTTTATTTTTTTTTAAGATTAGTCAATTTAGTTAAATTAAATTTTTTTTATTTTATATTGCTGTTTGCTATTTCAAATAGAAAATAATTCAAAGAGAAAAAAGAAAGAAATTTGAAAAATTTTTCTACAAAAAGTGAGATAAGTGCGTGTAACTTAATCGTAATTTCGTCCCTGATCTATGGATTCAATTTTTTTTTAAGTAAATTTTTAATGGCAATTTGTTATAAAATCTATAAAATAGTAGTTGAACTACAATTGAAAATGAAATTTCAAAAAAATTAAAAATTTTCAAGTTCAAAAGGAACTGTATGTAAATTTAAAAAAAAAAATGTTTACAAAAGCCAAAAATATTTCTGTTAAAAAAACGGAAAATTTTTTCCTAGTTCAGAAAAAATAAAAAAAATTTCAACTTTTGAATTTAAAATAATTGTCGAAAAGTATATTTGGAACATATAAGATTCTGGTTAATTAATTTAAAAAATTTATAAGTGGAAAAAATTAATTTTTCTGCATTTTCATTTCACAAAAATTATAGATATAATTTTCCATCTGAGATACATGCACTTTCTCATTTTTAAATGTCATCTATAGTTATGACAAAAAATATAATTTTGATTTTAAGATACATTTACACCTTTTATCTTTTCATATTACAAATTTAAAGAGAAAAAAGTCGAAAGTCGACGAGGAAAGTAGTCAATTTTTAAGAGACAAAAGTCGATTATGAAAAATTTGATTTTTAACTGTATTCTAAAAATCTATTATACCAATTTTATAAAATGAATTTATTCTTATAGTGATTTATTTTCCTGAGAGATATTACACTGATATTTAAAAATAAAATTATTGGCAATGTTTTCACTTTAAATAGTGAACTTGATTTTTTTTTAAATTAACTTAATGTTTTAAAATATTAATAAAAAAAGTTTTTAAATTGTCTCTATTTTTTTTTAATATAAAATTTTTTCAGCTCATTTTACAATATAATGAATTGAAATGTAAAATTTATTGATAAACTATAGTAAAGTCATTGTACTTTATTACAAAGTGTTATTGTCAATTTTATTGACAATTGTCACTAATATACGTTAAAATAAATCATTGAACTTAATTTTAGAAAAGTAATTGTTTTTCATGGAAATTGTTTAAATTTATTATTTTTTGCTGTATTTATTGTACGTCGAATAATCACCAGGGAAGGAAACCATATAAAAAAAACATCTGCATCCAGTTTCAACTCTATAAGATATTTTTTAAATCGGCACTACTACAGAAAAACTCTCATAAATTGTTTGATATTTACACTGTTTTTGTTTCACTAGCGTTCAACTTTTAGTGAGCGCTCAAACTTTAGTATAGTGCCATTGATTAAAAAAAATTTAATAAAAAAAAAACTGATTGTAGCCCTTTTTTTATGGATTTAATTTCTAAAAGAGGTAGATTGTCTCGTGAAACAAAAATAGTGGTAAAATTTTGATAATTAAATAATTCGGGAGAATTTACGGCACGTCTTTATAATTTTATTTTTGTGACAGGTTTGCATTTCATTAATTTTTTACAGACAACTTGTTGCAAATAATAAAAATGTTACTCACAACAAATTTGTTAACTATTTCATTATTAAAATTTAAAGAAAAATAATTAATTACCATTTTACATTTTTTTTTCTATTATTTTTTTAGAAATAATTTTTTGAAAAAATTTGGAAATTTTAAAAATCCATACTTGATTGTTTAGAATCATGAAAAAAAGATTTAAAAAAATTGTTGGGAAAAAATAATACAAATTATGAGAAAAGTTAATTTTTCCAGAATTTTTAAGTTATATTTAGAAAATTCAATAAATAACAAATTGATAAAAAAAAATAATAAATGAAGTTTATCCATGAACGTGGCTACCGTTATTTCAATACAAATTTAATTTATTTCATTTTACATTCTTACAGTAAATGATAATTTAGTATTTTCACTTTTATAACAATAGTTACATCTGGAAATTAATTTAAATAGTTGAACAATCGAATCGTTAAAAAATTGGGTATTTTTTATCACTTTGATTTAAATTGATTGATATATTCCAGTTATTTATTAAATAATAAAATATTTTTTCATATTGTATTACAATTTTAAATCCTTAATTTTCAATTTAACTAATTTCTCCCCTTAAATGAATAATTTATAAAATATTATTGCAAATTTGTCCCAAATTACTAAAAAAAAAAACTGAATGAAGTAACAAATAAAATTCTTCTCAAAACACTTTCAAATTTTTAATACCAAAAGAAATTATAAATATTTATTTCACAAAGTTTGTTAATGGAAATAAATGATTTTCATTTGTTGTTCTACAACTCCTTGCATAAGTTAAATTAAATTAAATTTTTTATCTAGAGTTATTTGAACTTGTTTGAAACTTTTTATTCAGATGCTCTTGGGGTTGTTAATTAAAAATTACCAGATTGTCAGAATTCATAAAATGATAAATTTCTGCTTTTTAAATAGACGCATATGATTAAGCTCTAAAATTAATTTGTTAGAAGTTTTGTTTGACAGAATTTCATTACCTAGAAATTACTTTTAGCCGAATTATTATGTTACAGAAGTTCCATTAAAACGAATTTCTATATTATATAATATTCTATATTCTATATTGATTTAAATTAATTTTTATTTAAAGAATTTTTATGTCAATGAACATGAATTTGACAGAATTAGTATTATTTACTTGAATTTTCATTAAATTATCTTTTCTACCTGAATTTACATTTTCAGAATTCTAAAAATACAGAATTTTTATTTTACAGAATTTTCATTTCTTCAAATATCTGTCAAAAATTTTGGCGCGAATTTTTCTGTTTATTGTTTTTCGGTCATTTGAAATTTCGGACAAATAGAAGTTCAGCGTTTTAAGAATTCTGGAAAATGTAATTTCGAATAAATGACAATTCGACTAGACAACAATTCTTTCTAATATTAAATTAATATTAAATTTTTATAGTACGCGATAAACAAATAACTGCCTGTAGCTCATTGTTACTTAATGTGCTATTTTTTCCGATAAGTTATAAATTATACAATAACAATCACTTATTTAAATCAAAAACATTCGCAAGAATACAAATCAGTATATTAAAATTTGACAATATTAAATTACTATTGATTATATAAACAATATTATTTCAATACGGTCATCACTTAGTAATCTATAAGTATATAAAAAAAATTATGAGACCGTTTCTAAAAGAAATCACAGTACACAATCACCGATCTATTTTTATTGTTATTTCTAGAAAAAATAAAGGTACAAGAATTTTGTAGAAAAAAAATTTATAAAGTTTATTTTATTCTTTCACGTAATTAATTCT
The DNA here is from genome assembly GCF_019393585.1 of Leptopilina boulardi. NCBI lineage: Eukaryota > Metazoa > Arthropoda > Insecta > Hymenoptera > Figitidae > Leptopilina > Leptopilina boulardi. The sequence continues at coordinate 348,876 of NW_026137909.1, read as the reverse complement.
AAGACATTAAATATTTAAAACCAAACGAAAGTTCATAATAACTTACAAAATTTATTCTTGTCGTTGGCACCATGACGTGATTCGAAAGACGATTTGAATGAAGTAAATAGTATGTAAAGAAAATCTGCCTATATAGGTTTGTTGTATACATAAAAAATAAAACAAAATCACTTACATCTTGAATAGCTTATTTACAAGTTTAACAACATTTTTTTGAAACTTGGCACATTAGTAAATCATCAAAAAATATTACCCTGTTGAAAACTACCACATGGGATCTCACTTATGAAATCCAGGTTCATACTTAGGAATATCGAAACCATATTATGGAATTTTTTTTAAATAACTTTAACTTTTTAAAATAATTAAATTTTAAAAGATTATCAGTTCATTTCTTTACAGAAATAAAATTTCAGACGATTTTTAATTAAAAATTTTAAGGGGCTATCTATTAACTACATTACTAATTTTTCATTCTTTTTAGACTCCCTCCCTTCTCGATACATTGAATTAAAAGCATTTTTATAGACTTCTTGACCCCCTCCCCTTATAAAATAGGTAACGTAGTTTATGGATGGTCCCTAATATTTAAATGCATGAAAAACTATACAGATTTTTAATAAAATTTAATTCATAATTTTAAAAATGATTTGATATTTCGAAGAGGAGTCAAATCATGCCAAGTGAGCAGACCTCCAGCCCATTTGTCTCCGATTTAGTTGAAAATTGGTAGAATTGTTGAAATATGAATATGAATATGTATATGAAATATCTCAAATTTAGTTAAATAGTAATAACGGGTTGCCTAGATACAGGGTGTCAAAGTTTAATATTTTTTTAAGCGTTAAATTTCAATAATATCTAGCACCTATAATATTGTTTGTATTTAAAAAAATATTATCCGTACAAAAAAATATCTTTTTTTTAAAAATTATTCATTTTGTATAAACAATTATTTTATTACTTTCTCCATGCCGAAATTAATTTTCTTTTGCATAAATAAATACCTTGGTTACTAAAGATTATGAATCCTTTCTTTAAAAAAACAGTGGTGCACTGAACTCGATAAATCTCGAAATAAGGAACAGCCCCGTGAAGTTGGCACACCAAGTTAAAGGAAAACAGGTTTTCTTGTATGGAATCGATTGGTGGTAGTTTGGAGGAGACGCATGAAAATCCCCTAAACTTCATGGGCGGTATTCATAGTCGATACTTATTTCTTAAGCAGCGACTTAAGCTGACACCTAGATTCATAGTCGCGCATTGTGGATTGACTTAACCCGCAACTTAAGCATTTGCTTAAGGCCTTTCTCCAATAGGAACCTAAACTTTTGCGTTGCGTGACTGACGCGTTGATTTTAGCATTGGTTGGCATACGCAACGCAAGAGTTTAGGATCCTATTGGAGAAAGGCCTTTAAAGAAGTAAATGCGTTTGATTTTGAGATGCAGAGTCCCATCTTAAGAGTGCCAAGTATTCATAGTCAAATAGGATTTTCTTATTTGACATTACCGGTGAACTTATTTGAACGAAATGAGGTTATGATTTAAAAAAAAAATATTTTTTGAAAATTCCTTTTGATATCGTTTGGTGGTCGTTTGGTGGTGTTTGGTAGTCAATTTTGGGGGTTTAGTGGTCAAAACTATAAAAGATAAATTATTTCTAAAGCTTTTATAAGAGTGCGTGTTTGTGAATGCGCATAGTCTTCTGGCGCGAAAATTCAAATTGTATTTCTAAACTTATTAATTTTTTTCCTAATTTCATTTGTAAATTTATTTAAAAAATAGTATTTCACAAAATTTTGTATGAAGTTTATTAAATATAGTAGTAAAAATAAAAATTTTTTGAAATAATTAGTTTTAAACAAAAAATTTTACATGAGCACTTTAAAAATTGAAATATTTTTTAAACATTCTTTTTGATATCGCATGGCGGTGTTTGGTGGCCATTTCACAAGGTTTGGTAGTTCAATTTATAAAAGATATTTATAATTTTAAAAAATTCATCAAGGTGAATATAGATGAATGCGCACTATGTCATAGTAGGAAAATTAAGGTGCTTTTATACCTCAAATTTCGATCAGATGAACATTATTTCTGGACCGTGAAAATGCGTGAAAAGTCATTTTCACGGCGGGTATTTTTGAATTGTTTTAAACAAAAAATGTTTTTTTAAGAAATTATTTATTATTTATTACAAGTTAAAAAGAACTGACATAACATAAACAAAACTCTGAGAGACACTCACAAGGAAGAAGCACTGAACAAACCATTTCACAAACATCGTCATTTTACACTTTCTTGTAGCAGAAAACGTTTTAAAGCAAAATTTGCTAAATTTTTCAATCAAATCATCTTTTTATCACTATTTTAAAGTGTTCTTACATATTAAAACAATTATTTAATATTATATTTCTTAAAAAAACATTTTTTGTTTAAAACAATTCAAAAATACCAGCCGTGAAAATGACTTTTCATGCATTTTCACGGTCCAGAAATAATGTTCATCCGATCGAAGTTTGAGGTATAAAAGCACCTTTAAAATTGTTAATTACGACGATTCCATTACTCTCTTAATTTCACAAGTAAATTTATTATGAAAACAGTATTTTACAATACTAATCATGAGATTTTTATTTAGAAATTTATTTATATTTTTAATATAGAAACTTTCAAAAAAAATTGATAACCACAATACACCCGCGTAAAAATCGATCAAGGCTGGGAACACCCTGGGACAGGCTTCCAAAAGCCTTTGCCAAACTTGGCGCAACCCAAAGACAAGCATGATACACACTCTGGCGATGCCCTTGCTAAAAATCACTTACCATGGCATGGGAAATGCCTGGTTAAAAGCTGTCAACAAAATAGTAAATTCTCCTGGTTACACACACTGCCAAAGGGCGGTTATCGAACTTAATTTTATTTTTTCCTGTTTTTTCACCACACCAACCCTGAGACCGCCCTGGCATTTCCTTTTTATCGTCTTTTTACCTTCATAAGGGCGGCTATCAGACTTAAGAAGTTTTTTTGTTATTGTTTTTACCTGACTAACCCTGGGAGTGCCCTGGCAATTCCTTTTTAGCGCCTTTTCACCCCCAGAAAAGGTGCCTATCTGACTTAGGAAGTTATTTTATTCTTTTTTACGTGACCAACCCTGAGACTGTCCTGGCATTTCCTTTTTAGCGCGTTTAATTAATTTAATTAATTTTTTTTTTAAATATTTTTTTAGATCTACCAACCCTTGGATTGCCCTTGCTTAACTTTTAATCGCCTATGCATCGCCAAAATTGCAGCTTTTAAACATTAATATTACAGGAACACAAAAAAATTGTTTTGGCCAAGACATTTCACTAATATATTTCCATGTATTTTTTCCCGATAAATCCGAATCTAAGGTCGGAATTGTCAGTTTGGCTCTTATTTTTGAGATAAACTAAAAAAAACTCAAAAAAAGTTCCATACTAATTAAAGGCAAAAGAAGGAAAATTATTAGCCCATACACTACACCAGTATATTCCCATGTATTTGTTTCCGCTGAATCAGAATTCGGAGTCAATGGCTTAATTTTTAAAAATAAAATGAAAAAAATCGTTTTTTAATAGTTTTTTTAGTTTGTTTTAAAAGTTTAAGCTAATTTAGCTATTCAGACTTCAGTTTCAGATTTAGGAGGAAAAGTTACATAGGAATACAATAGTATAGTGTCATGGAAAAAAAATTATTTTTTCGATTTTTTTGATCTGTTTTTTGAGTTGATCTCAAAATTTAGGGGGAAAAAATGATTATACTAGTGTAGTGTCTCGGCCTTAAAATATTTTTTTTGTATCTGTGTATATTTAAATTTGGTAATTTTTAGTTATATACCAACTTAAGAACTGTTATAAATTCACTCTTTATTGACTCATTTCTACCCTTGAGAACGCGGTTTTAAAATTTTGAATATTTTTTTGTATTTTACTTACCTCGGAACAGTATTGGCTTTACTTTTGATCAGCATTTTATGTTTCCAAACGTGGCTTTTAGATAATTTATTATTTATAAGATTAGGATCAGGAGTGTAGGCACAAAAAAATTAGGGGGGGGGTTGTAAGAGTAAATTTCTTTTTTGCTCTTAAAAAAAGTGGAGGGGGTAAAGAAAATTGAAGATTTCGGGGAGAGGGGTTGAACCCCCCTGGATATGCGCCTGATTAAGATTGTTGAAAAACTTTAGGTATCCTTAAAAAGAAGTATTGAAAATTTTGTTTTTTGTAGTTTTTCTGGCAGTATTCAACAAACACTTTTAGTATTAATATTGAAAATAATTAAATATTATATAAGCGTAATTTAATAATTCAATTTTTATTTAAAATTTATATAAAAATAATTAATGCTTCGAATTCGCTGATAAACTTGGGAACGACATAACATCTGAGACAAGTATAGAAAGAAATAGAGTTGTACAAAAAGCCGAAGGGGCCATTCATTTATTACATAAGGACGATTTTGGTAAATTTTGACTCCCAACTCCCCCATGTAAGGACACGTAAAATTTGTGAGACCCCCTCTTCCCCTTCATACGTAAGATATTTAATAAAGAGTTAGTTCAAAGAGCGTTAAAAAATTTAATTTTCTTATAAAAAACCAATTGAGGGTTCACATGCAATAAGGGGATACGCATGAAAGTGAAAGTCCCCGCGTACAGCGATTCTGCGGCTGCGCGAGGGGCTAACGAAAATCCTGCGCGTCCCCTTATTGTATGTGAACCCTCAATTTTATTTTTCAGTGAAATCTTACGTGAGAAAATCTGTACCCCTCCCCGTCCCCCAACGTAGGGTCATTTAGAAAATTATGTAACCCCCCCCTGTACGCTTGCGTATATAATGAATGACTACGAAACCCAAAACCCGACTCGATGATTTTTGAATTTTCCATTTTCAGCTCGGGTCAGATTTAATTGACTTGGGATCAGGTCGGGTTTGGGTCAAGTTGAATTTCTTCAAAACCGTAAAGTATTTCGGGTTCTCGAAATTTTCGGGTACTGAACTTTTCTGGATAGCCTGACATTTTTTAGTAGCCCAAAATTTTCGAGTACCCAAATGCATTCGGGTACCCAGGTCCGACCTAAGTTTTTGAGCTTTTTGTACCCCCCTATAAATAAATGAATAATAAAAAAATTTAAGTTTATATTAGAAAATCCAAGCAAACTTCCGAATTTTTGAATGTCTGGATGACTCATTCATCCGCACTTTTTCTTCTCTTCGAGTTTGATTCAGAATTTATTTCTGAATTTGTATTCGCAGTTGCAGGCTCCTTTTCTTTTTCATTTGGCTTGGTTTCGATTGGTTTGTCACCTTGAACTGTAACATACACTCTTTTGCGAGGATTTCGGAGTGTGCAACACTGATTATTCGAAACATCGATGAATTTCTCATGAGACATTCCTTTTGATTTATTTTTAACGTAATCTGAATAACATTTAAAAAAAACAGAAAATTTTTTAATTGATAAAAATCCGCTCTAAAAGCAACGGATATTCCAGGATATCATACGGACGTCTTATTCATATCCGAAAATTAGGATATCCATGGATATCCTGAGGATATCCTAATTTTCGGATATCCCTAAGACTTCCGTAGAATATCCTGAACATCTTGTTGCTCTCACAGAAAAAACCTGAATTCAAATTGAGTATAGATTCTATACTCAATTTGATTCGCAACAAAAATGAAACTGGTTGTCTCATTTCGAGTTCTAAGGTAAAAGTATCAAAATGAAACAGGCAAGTTTCATTTTGAGAAAAAGAAAAATGGAAAAATATTGTGAAATAACGAATAATTTTGCACAAAAACATGAAATATAATAATTACAAAGAAGTAAATAACACGCTAGACTTAATATATTTGATTAAAAATTGCTTGTAATCGCGTAATAAAATAATAAAGGAAATATGTTTTTAGGTTAGAAAAATGAAAACATGTGTTTTGACAACAGGAACGGTACTGCCAACTTAAATAATAGCGGTAAATTTAAAAACTTATGAAATTAATTATTATCTACGTAAATAATAATAAATAATTTTTATTTAAAAACTTCTAAATATTCGTACTGGTCAAAATAATCTTTCTGGTGTTGTTGAAATATTAGAAACAATAATTGAAATACAAAATTACTCTGCTTATGATGCCAACTTAGAAATCTGAAATTCCAGCCAATATCATTTTGAATAACATGAAGTTTGTCCCATACTCATTTCGATACCCAAAAGAAAATGAGTTGCAACAAAAATGAGTCCAAGTTTTTTCTGTGCTTAGGGCGGGAGTCAATTCTTGATAAATTTCTGAGAAATTTTCTTCGGAATCAACGCTTAGGAGTTAACTTCTAACTTTAACATCATCCGGATATTTAGAATATCCTACATACATCCTAAAGATCTGGATATTAAAATATCCATAGACTGTCCCAGGGTTATCCGTGGATATCCTGGAGCATCCTAGGTATATCCTAATTTCTGGATATGACCAGAACTTTCGTAGAATATCCTGAAATATCCGTTGCTTTTAGAGGAGATATTTCGAGAGCTTCCCAAGAATATATTCACATGGATCGTAAAATGTTTACACACTGTATACAGCATTGCGTATATTTTCTGGGATTCCTATTCCCGGTTTCCCGTTTCTTTCCTTTCCAACGGCAGTCATCGTTTTCAATTTGTCCCGACCTACTAACTCCAACATCAATCTTCTCGTCATCTCTTCTGGACGTTTTTTGAATCGAGTAAATTCGATTTTTCTAGATTTCTCAATGACGATCTCGTTATTAATTAGCATTATCTTTTGCGAAGAGGACACGGTATTTGTACTGAGTTCTTGGTTTTGAAGCTACAATCAAAATTAAACAAGTTAAAAAATTATTAATTTAACAATAAGTATGGTAGTTTTTTAAATTTTTATATACTATAAAATATAACTGACAGAATTGTTAGAGTCCTATTAATTTTTTTTCTGCATAGACTGCAAGTTGTTTCAGGAAATTTACGATTTCTGGAGTTACTAGAAAATAAATAATTTTGTGTTATTTTGTAAATTAATATTATTCAGAATAATTTCATTTGAGATGAATTCAGTGATCATAAAAAAATTAAGTAGGGTCAGTTGGGGTAAATGGGGATGAAATCGCTATTTTTCACAAATTACGTAAGTTTCTTCCTTTAAAAGGTAATATTTGCGGGTTTATTTTTTTTAAGTTGTTATTTACATTCCCAGGATTAATTTTATGCAGCAGAAAAAAATTTAGATAAGCTTCAAACGCATTAAACTGACTGTCTACATTTACCCTAAAATTTAGAATATTACTGTATTAAGGGATGAAAAACCTTCGAAAAATTTGTAGTAGATATATAATAGTTGAAACAATTGAAATTTTTTTATTCTTTTTTTATTTCAATATTTTGTCTCGCATTTGAAAAAAAACAGATTTAAAAATCATACCAAATTTTTTTTCTTATTCCTTATGACTCCCATAACAGAAATTCACTCGAATTTTTGATTTTTTTTAATTTGGTTAATAATGACAAGCTGCCCCCATTTACCCCAAAAATTTGAAAACTCAGGGTAAATAGGGACAGCTTGTCATTATTATTATTATATTTAACTTTGATTTTCAAGTTTTTATGCATTGAGCGATAACTTTTTTTATCTTGCTGCCAATTGTCAAGATAAAAGCTTGGCAATACTCGAAACCTCTTGCAGGTGATCTGCGGTTAAAATATTGACGTTGAACTTAATTTTAAAACTGTAAATTAAGCTCCAAAACCTCTTGTCCCCATTTACCCCAACTGACCCTACACACATTTTTTGAGCATTTTTCAAAAATCAAAAACCGAAAAAAAAAATATTTTTTGATAAAAACAAAATATTTCAAAACCCATCCGCCATTTATTAGAAAATTATAGATTGGTTTTTAGGAGAGAATGAGACGACAAAAATTGAGTAAAAAATTTTTTGACCATTTTCTGAAAATTGAAAAAAAAATTATGTAATTTTTTTTATAAATAAAAATTTTCAAAAATCATCCCTAATTTTTTAAAAAATATGTTTTTTATTTAAAAAAAAATTACAGCTCAACAATTTTAATTTAATTATTTTTTGTGTATTTTTTCGATTTAAAATTTTATTTTTTTCTCTTTTAAAATAAAAATGTCCATTTTTTACATAAATATTAGAAATTAAAGAAGAAAAACTGTAATTTATAACTTATTTTTAATTTCTAAAACATTTTAAAGAGTAAAAAATTATCTTTTTTTTATTTTTAATAATATAATGTCGAAAATAGACATTTTTAAGAAAAAAAAATTGATTTTTAAATCGAAAAAATGCATCAAAAATAGTAAAATTAAAATTTTTGAGCTGGCATTTTTTTTTAATAAAAAACATATTTTCTAAAAAATTAGGGATGAGTTTTGAAAATTTTTATTTATATAAAAAATTACATAACTTTTTTTTCGATTTTCAGAAAATGGTCAAAAAAATTTTTGACCTCAATTTTTTTATTTCAATTGAATTTGTTGCAAAAAAATTAGTATAAAAATGATATTGTTTGAATTTTTGATTAATTCCTTTATATGCTGAAAATGGCGTCTCGGTCTCTTCTTATAATATTTTATTTGTATTAAAAAATAGATTTTTTTCGAATTTCGAAAAATGATAAAAAAATTTTGTATATTTTATTTTTTTATGATCATTGATTTCCTCACAAAAACTAGTATAAAATAATTTTGTTCAAAATTTAAATTAATTCCTTCACAAAACTGAAAATATTGTCTCGGTCTCTGTTGAAAAAGTAGAAATTCTAACCTAATGGAAAACATGAAATTCTGCCACGTCTACAGAAGAATTTTGTAAATTTTCAGTTTCTTGATCATCCAAGACCACACTTTCACCTTTAAAATATGTTTTGTTTAATTATATAAATAAAAGGTGAACAAATATATATAAAAATATTCCTGGGAAAATCTCGAGAATTACTCGAGTTAACTCCAAGGAGTTTAATCCCGAGGAAATCCCGAGAATCACTCAACAATTTCCCGAAAGTTTCGCGGAAACTTCTAGGAAACTGATCGGAAATTTTTCAGGAATCAACTCCCGGGAGATAAGTGTCGAATGATTCTCAAGAGTTAAAGGAGAATATTTCGACTAAATTCGTCGTCAAAAACCTTCTGGGAATCCTGATCCACGAAATTCAATCGCATTCTTGTTTTGAGTAAATTCAGATTCATTTTCTGAACTCTCACTTTCCATTTCTTCCCTGTTTGACTCTGCCCCTGAAAAAATATTTTAAATTAATAACTAATTTTTCGTTTGTACACAAACAAACGTACATGTGAAAATATTTTTGAGAAACAGCGGGAATATTTTTTATCCAGTGTTTGAGTTTGCATTTATTTTTCAAACTACATTTCTTTATGTTTATTGAGAAAATAAATTACTTTTCTGAATTTTCGAAGATGATGGTTTAGGATCCTTGGTATTTACTCCCTCATCTTCTAATAGCTCACTTTTGTTATCTTCTTGAACGTGTGTCTCTGTAGTTTTCGAATTTCCCTGACCCTGGTCATTGAACCTCTTTGACGAAACACCTATAAGAATATTTTCTAGATAATTTTCTAATTTAGACAAAAGTTTACTTATCTAAATATATATTATTAAAATAAGTTCTTTTCTGGATTTGTGAAGTGTTTGTTTATTTGTTCATTAGGTGTAATTAACCCATTAACGACCGCCAGGACAAAAAATTTACCTTCACTTAGCAGCTGTTATTTTATATGAAAAAATAATTTAAAAAATTCTGGATAGCCCATTTCTCACGTAAAATTTATCGCTCTTTTCGATTCTGAAGTCCAAATTTAATTATAATTAAATCCTTAATATTTATAACCAGAGAGGAATTGAGAGTAAGCACGTAATGCAAATCGCGCTTTTCTATTAAAGTCTGCCCCCTCGCGGTCAAAATATCGAAGCTTAGGTGGTTAGCTATAAATATTCCTTAAATCGGTGAGGCTACACACATACGCATAATGTAATGGCTAAGCCGAATGACGTTCGGAATTGATCGGGCGGGCTCGTGTATCTTTGCGTGAATTAGAGAAACAAACTGAAAACGAACCGTGCGGGCCTCATCCAATGTTTTGACTTTTTTTCAGACAAAGTATATGAGCCGGTTTTTGAAACAATTCACTAATCGACAATATTTTTAAGGTTAAATTTAGAAATTTTAATTTAAATTAGTAATTAAAATACAATTTTAATTTATTATTTAAATTTCATTTTAAATTTTTATAAAATTTAGAATTCTAAATGTTCTCTCTTCGAATGCATAGTTGAATAAATACGAAATTCGTTTTCAATAAATCTTATCATAATTATTTTATAATAAGTAAAAAAAATTTCGATATTACAATATTATCTTTATTTATTTAATTCATTTAAATCATAGATTAGTAATGTGAAATAATGTGCTTTTGTCAAAGTCATATTAAAAGAAAAATTAAATTCTTTTTATTATTTTGCCGTTAAAATTTTTGAAAAATATTTTTTGTAATATTATAATAAAATTTTAGAATTTAAAAATTTTACCTAATACTGACAACAATGTTTATAATTTAATTCTTAAGAATGTTCTCATTTTATTTAAAATTGAATCAATTTTTTATGTCTATTTAATAGTTTATAAAAAAATATAATTTTTTTTTATATTATACTTTTAAATTTTCGATTTGTAAATGCTTACACATTATAAGTAGCTTACATTTTTTAAAATATTAAATTTAAAAACATTTTATCAAGAGATTAAATGTTTTAACTTAAAATAAATAAATAAAATAATCAATTTTAAAAAATATTTTATAGGTTTTTAAATCAGAAAAATTGTTTTTGTAAATTAATTAATTATTTTTTCTTTGGGTTTGTCCAAGTAAAAAATGATTTAATTTTAAATAAAATGAGAATATTCTTAAAATTTAAATTGTAAACATTGTTGTCAATACCTATTAAAATTACCCACAATTTAATCCTTCTTATTATATTAAGTTCTAAAACGACCGACACCGACCGACACCAAAAACAAATTTTTCGTTTTCTTTTTGAAGTTATTTACAGTTTTCCTTCAAAATTTGAAATCACATGCCTTACATACATGTCTATTCAAAAAAAAATGCCAAATTTTTTTTTGCGCGATTTTTTGCAATTTTTTATTTTTTTACGATAATAAAACATAAAATACGTCACTATTTTAAATCTCAGCTAAAAAAAAATTTTTTTCACAAAGTTATGGCGATATTCAATTTCCCTCATATCCTTCTTATTACACCGGCACACAAAAAAAAAAAAATTTCGAGTGCGAAGACCGCCACATGGTAGGTTCTCTTCCTTAAGATGTATCTAAAGAGAAAATCCTAGTCCGACCTCGAGTTTGGTTCTTGTTTCATTTTTACAGGCCTGGTGGGGGGGGTGTAGTTTGAGAAATTAACATATATGGGAATTTAATTTCTTTTATCAACTGAAAGTGAATGTTTGCTTATTCTAACTGTGAATTTTGATTCAGTGGCACTAATTACATGAAAATTTAATAAATACACAAATTTAAAAATGGCGGATCCAATATGGCGGACCTAAAATGGTGGATTTTTTGAAAAATTTGCTTGGATTTCCTTGAAACTTGTTACTAGGGGGTTTTTCGGGTCGCTGATTACGAATTTGATGTCAAATTTTATAAATTCAATATGGCGGATCCAATTTGGCGGACCTAAAATGGTGGATTTTTGAAAAATTTGTTTGGATTTCCTTGAAACTTGTTACTAGGGGGTTTTTGGGGTCGCTGATTACGAATTTGATGTTAGTTTTTCAAAATTCAAAATGGCGGATCTAATATGGCGGACCTGAAATGGTGGATTTTTGAAAAATTTGTTTGGATTTTCTTGAAACTTGTTGCTAGGGGGTTTTTGGGGTCGCTGATTACGAATTTGATGTTAGTTTTTCAAAATTCAAAATAGCGGATCTAATATGGCTGAAAATTTTCGAAAAATTGTTTGGTTTTTGTAAAAAATTGCTATTTTGGGCTGTTTAGGTTGCTGAATAAGATTCTGACACTTCTTTTTTTTAAATTTTGGAATAGTGAATTTAATGTGGCTGACAATTAAAAGTTTTTTATTTTCTCGATCGTTTACCCTGAATCTGAATTCACCAAAATTTAGTAATGGCTTGATACTGAGGTATCCCTCCTCTGCATCGTAATCTTCTTATCTACTTTTGCCATGAAGGCATATTTTAAACCTAGAAACTTAGCCGAAAATTCGTTGCCCGCCTTCACCACGGGGAGGTGTCCTAGTCGCGAAAATAGAAAAAATAGAAATTAAATCGGAGAAATATTATTTATAAGACAACTAACTTGAGGTTGTATTTTTACAGATATGCAGTTATATTTTGACAACTTTTACATCAAGCCATTACTAAATTTTGGTGAATTCAGATTCAGGGTAAACGATCGAGAAAATAAAAAAATTTTAATTGTCAGCCACATTAAATTCACTATTGCAAAATTTAAAAAATAGAAGTGTCAGAATCTTATTCAGCAACCTAAACAGCCCAAAATAGCAATTTTTTACAAAAACCAAACAATTTTTCGAAAATTTTCAGCCATATTAGATCCGCCATTTTGAATTTTGAAAAAGTAACATCAAATTCGTAATCAGCGACCCCAAAAACCCCCTAGTAACAAGTTTCAAGAAAATCCAAACAAATTTTCCAAAAATCCACCATTTTCAGGTCCGCCATATTAGATCCGCCATTTTGAATTTTGAAAAACTAACATCAAATTCGTAATCAGCGACCCCAAAAACCCCCTAGTAACAAGTTTCAAGGAAATCCAAACAAATTTTTCAAAAATCCACCATTTTAGGTCCGCCATATTGAATTTATAAAATTTGACATCAAATTCGTAATCAGCGACCCGAAAAACCCCCTAGTAACAAGTTTCAAGGAAATCCAAGCAAATTTTTCAAAAAATCCACCATTTTAGGTCCGCCATATTGGATCCGCCATTTTTAAATTTGTGTATTTATTAAATTTTCATGTAATTAGTGCCACTGAATCAAAATTCACAGTTAGAATAAGCAAACATTCACTTTCAGTTGATAAAAGAAATTAAATTCCCATATATGTTAATTTCTCAAACTACACCCCCCCCACCAGGCCTGTAAAAATGAAACAAGAACCAAACTCGAGGTCGGACTAGGATTTTCTCTTTAGATACATCTTAAGGAAGAGAACCTACCATGTGGCGGTCTTCGCACTCGAAATTTTTTTTTTTTTGTGTGCCGGTGTTATATTAAGTTCTAAAACGACCGACACCGACCGACACCAAAAACAAATTTTTCGTTTTCTTTTTGAAGTTATTTACAGTTTTCCTTCAAAATTTGAAATCACATGCCTTACATACATGTCTATTCAAAAAAAAATGCCAAATTTTTTTTTGCGCGATTTTTTGCAAAAAAAATTTTTTGCAATTTTTTGCAATTTTTTATTTTTTTACGATAATAAAACATAAAATACGTCACTATTTTAAATCTCAGCTAAAAAAAAATTTTTTTCAGAAAGTTATGGCGATATTCAATTTCCCTCATATCCTTCTTATTATATTAAGTTCTAAAACGACCGACACCGACCGACACCAAAAACAAATTTTTCGTTTTCTTTTTGAAGTTATTTACAGTTTTCCTTCAAAAATTGGAATCACATGCCTTACATACATGTCTATACAAAAAAAAAATGCCAAATTTTTTTTTGCGCGATTTTTTGCAAAAAAAATTTTTTGCAATTTTTTGCAATTTTTTATTTTTTTACGATAATAAAACATAAAATACGTCACTATTTTAAATCTCAGCTAAAAAAAATTTTTTTTCAGAAAGTTATGGCGATATTCAATTTCCCTCATATCCTTCTTATTATATTAAGTTCTAAAACGACCGACACCGACCGACACCAAAAACAAATTTTTCGTTTTCTTTTTGAAGTTATTTACAGTTTTCCTTCAAAATTTGAAATCACATGCCTTACATACATGTCTATTCAAAAAAAAATGCCAAATTTTTTTTTGCGCGATTTTTTGCAAAAAAAATTTTTTGCAATTTTTTGCAATTTTTTATTTTTTTACGATAATAAAACATAAAATACGTCACTATTTTAAATCTCAGCTAAAAAAAAATTTTTTTCAGAAAGTTATGGCGATATTCAATTTCCCTCATATCCTTCTTATTATATTAAGTTCTAAAACGACCGACACCGACCGACACCAAAAACAAATTTTTCGTTTTCTTTTTGAAGTTATTTACAGTTTTCCTTCAAAAATTGGAATCACATGCCTTACATACATGTCTATACAAAAAAAAAATGCCAAATTTTTTTTTGCGCGATTTTTTGCAAAAAAAATTTTTTGCAATTTTTTGCAATTTTTTATTTTTTTACGATAATAAAACATAAAATACGTCACTATTTTAAATCTCAGCTAAAAAAAATTTTTTTTCAGAAAGTTATGGCGATATTCAATTTCCCTCATATCCTTCTTATTATATTAAGTTCTAAAACGACCGACACCGACCGACACCAAAAACAAATTTTTCGTTTTCTTTTTGAAGTTATTTACAGTTTTCCTTCAAAATTTGAAATCACATGCCTTACATACATGTCTATTCAAAAAAAAATGCCAAATTTTTTTTTGCGCGATTTTTTGCAAAAAAAATTTTTTGCAATTTTTTGCAATTTTTTATTTTTTTACGATAATAAAACATAAAATACGTCACTATTTTAAATCTCAGCTAAAAAAAAATTTTTTTCAGAAAGTTATGGCGATATTCAATTTCCCTCATATCCTTCTTATTATATTAAGTTCTAAAACGACCGACACCGACCGACACCAAAAACAAATTTTTCGTTTTCTTTTTGAAGTTATTTACAGTTTTCCTTCAAAAATTGGAATCACATGCCTTACATACATGTCTATACAAAAAAAAAATGCCAAATTTTTTTTTGCGCGATTTTTTGCAAAAAAAATTTTTTGCAATTTTTTGCAATTTTTTATTTTTTTACGATAATAAAACATAAAATACGTCACTATTTTAAATCTCAGCTAAAAAAAATTTTTTTTCAGAAAGTTATGGCGATATTCAATTTCCCTCATATCCTTCTTATTATATTAAGTTCTAAAACGACCGACACCGACCGACACCAAAAACAAATTTTTCGTTTTCTTTTTGAAGTTATTTACAGTTTTCCTTCAAAATTTGAAATCACATGCCTTACATACATGTCTATTCAAAAAAAAATGCCAAATTTTTTTTTGCGCGATTTTTTGCAAAAAAAATTTTTTGCAATTTTTTGCAATTTTTTATTTTTTTACGATAATAAAACATAAAATACGTCACTATTTTAAATCTCAGCTAAAAAAAAATTTTTTTCAGAAAGTTATGGCGATATTCAATTTCCCTCATATCCTTCTTATTATATTTTGTTCTAAAACGACCGACACCGACCGACACCAAAAACAAATTTTTCGTTTTCTTTTTGAAGTTATTTACAGTTTTCCTTCAAAATTTGAAATCACATGCCTTACATACATGTCTATTCAAAAAAAATGCCAAATTTTTTTTTGCGCGATTTTTTGCAAAAAAAATTTTTTGCAATTTTTTGCAATTTTTTATTTTTTTACGATAATAAAACATAAAATACGTCACTATTTTAAATCTCAGCTAAAAAAAAATTTTTTTCAGAAAGTTATGGCGATATTCAATTTCCCTCATATCCTTCTTATTATATTAAGTTCTAAAACGACCGACACCGACCGACACCAAAAACAAATTTTTCGTTTTCTTTTTGAAGTTATTTACAGTTTTCCTTCAAAATTTGAAATCACATGCCTTACATACATGTCTATTCAAAAAAAAATGCCAAATTTTTTTTTGCGCGATTTTTTGCAAAAAAAATTTTTTGCAATTTTTTGCAATTTTTTATTTTTTTACGATAATAAAACATAAAATACGTCACTATTTTAAATCTCAGCTAAAAAAAAATTTTTTTCAGAAAGTTATGGCGATATTCAATTTCCCTCATATCCTTCTTATTATATTAAGTTCTAAAACGACCGACACCGACCGACACCAAAAACAAATTTTTCGTTTTCTTTTTGAAGTTATTTACAGTTTTCCTTCAAAAATTGGAATCACATGCCTTACATACATGTCTATACAAAAAAAAAATGCCAAATTTTTTTTTGCGCGATTTTTTGCAAAAAAAATTTTTTGCAATTTTTTGCAATTTTTTATTTTTTTACGATAATAAAACATAAAATACGTCACTATTTTAAATCTCAGCTAAAAAAAATTTTTTTTCAGAAAGTTATGGCGATATTCAATTTCCCTCATATCCTTCTTATTATATTAAGTTCTAAAACGACCGACACCGACCGACACCAAAAACAAATTTTTCGTTTTCTTTTTGAAGTTATTTACAGTTTTCCTTCAAAATTTGAAATCACATGCCTTACATACATGTCTATTCAAAAAAAAATGCCAAATTTTTTTTTGCGCGATTTTTTGCAAAAAAAATTTTTTGCAATTTTTTGCAATTTTTTATTTTTTTACGATAATAAAACATAAAATACGTCACTATTTTAAATCTCAGCTAAAAAAAAATTTTTTTCAGAAAGTTATGGCGATATTCAATTTCCCTCATATCCTTCTTATTATATTTTGTTCTAAAACGACCGACACCGACCGACACCAAAAACAAATTTTTCGTTTTCTTTTTGAAGTTATTTACAGTTTTCCTTCAAAATTTGAAATCACATGCCTTACATACATGTCTATTCAAAAAAAATGCCAAATTTTTTTTTGCGCGATTTTTTGCAAAAAAAATTTTTTGCAATTTTTTGCAATTTTTTATTTTTTTACGATAATAAAACATAAAATACGTCACTATTTTAAATCTCAGCTAAAAAAAAATTTTTTTCAGAAAGTTATGGCGATATTCAATTTCCCTCATATCCTTCTTATTATATTAAGTTCTAAAACGACCGACACCGACCGACACCAAAAACAAATTTTTCGTTTTCTTTTTGAAGTTATTTACAGTTTTCCTTCAAAATTTGAAATCACATGCCTTACATACATGTCTATTCAAAAAAAAATGCCAAATTTTTTTTTGCGCGATTTTTTGCAAAAAAAATTTTTTGCAATTTTTTGCAATTTTTTATTTTTTTACGATAATAAAACATAAAATACGTCACTATTTTAAATCTCAGCTAAAAAAAATTTTTTTTCACAAAGTTATGGCGATATTCAATTTCCCTCATATCCTTCTTATTATATTAAGTTCTAAAACGACCATCGTTTTCTGTCTTTTTTGTCTTCGGATTGAAAAGGTAGAAAATAAATACTATTTATGAAATTCATTTAAATATTGTGGTTTTATTATTTAAAAAAACAATAAATGTATGAACAGTAATTAATGAAGTAAAAGTACTAATTATTAATTTCATTTAGAAACTGTTTTTTTATTAGTATAAAAAATTTACATAATGGTATTATGAAAAGTAATTAATTAACTAAAAGTAACCTGCCTAGAAAAATTAATATTTAAGTGTTTTTTACGACATTGATTTTAGGCGCAGCTGCGATTTTCCAGCGCAGCCATTTTATATGTATATTTGTTTGTAAAGCGCAGCCGATGTTTCTGAGCGCAACCATTTATTTTTTATTAAAATTTTTAAAAGGTGCAGCCGCTCTTGTTCAGCGTAGCTTTGTATTTTTTTAACTTTTGATAGGCGCAGCCGATATTTTTTAGCGCATCCTTTTATTATTAAATTCTGTATTATCATTAAATTGTTTGGAATAATTTTTAGTGCACTTGTATGTATTTATGTTCAAACAAGGAGAAGTTAAGTTCTGTTTTCCACATGGTCCATGAATCATAAATTGCTTTACTAAATTAAATAAACGTGGATTAGTTATTTCACCAGGTATTTCTGCTGAAATAAAGTTGTCGACATCGTATGTTGTTCTTATTTTGTCATCTATATGTAAATATAGTAATAAGTAAATATGCGGTAATCCTCTCTTCTGAAATTCTATTACATATGTGTAAGCAATACAAGTACCAAATATTTCTTTCACAGTAATTTTATGAAGCTATTCTTTTACTTTCTGTTTAAATACTCTTGCAACTATATCTGGCCTATTTATTACATCTTCATTTTTTTAATATTATCAGTAATTTCTTTCCATTTAGGATTACATGTCATAGTTATAAACAAATCAGGTTTACCATATTTTTGAACTAAACAAATTGCATCACTAAAAGTTTGTTGTAATGCTCTAGAGCTTCCAACAAAACTAGATGGCAATATAAACATTTTACGAATTTGAACAATTTTCTTCTCTTCTTTTCTCTTATGTAAATAATCCATTAATCCAGAGTATAATTCAGTTCTCAAGATTTGTTGTTGTTTCTTTATAAAATATAATCTTGCACCTTCAATTTTTACAACAGCATCGACAATAAATTGTTGGCTTAATTTACCTAAATTAAGAAATGGACTAAACTCATCTCTAACACTAATTTTAAATGAGTAAAACTGTAAAGCTGTTATATTGTTTCTTTGATCTTTTGATAATAATTTCGGCATCCAACCACTACCTCCTGCAGGATATATTAAAGGATATGTCATTGGATCTACATATCTACTTATTGCAGGGATGCTAATTGGTTTATCAAATTTAGAATATACACAAAAATCGCGTTTTATTGGAGGTTCATCATTTTCATCAACAAATACAACAGCAACTTCATTTATAACAGGAGAGTTATATCGGTTTTTATCTAAATTAATATCTCTTTTCATAATCATTTTAATTTCTCGAGGTAGATTATTATTATTAGTAACAAATTCTTGTCCTTCTTTTTCTACTTCGTACATCATTTTGTACGCTTTAGCATAAGGGTTAATTTTTCTGATCAACTTATCTAAATTAGATAAAATATCATTTCTGCAGTTATTATTAATATCTTTACGACTTTGTGTAGCTAATTCATTGTCAATTATATACAGTTGACCATACTTTCTGAATTCATTTTCTTTGGGATGTAATGAATATGTGTTATGGTAAATTTGACCACACATTTTAAAGACTTGAGGACCTTTATTTTGTAGAGAAGCATATGTTGCACCAAATCTTGCAAACGCTATTGTATTGTTGTAGCTTCTTATACATTTTTTATAATGATTACTAATTGCAGTTTGACCAAAAACTATTTCCTTTAATTCTACCGGGGGTAATGGATATTCAGTTAACAAAACTTTGCCTTTATGACAACATGTACTAAACTTTTTATCCTCTGGCATTTCTGAAAGAAAATGCTGGACAAAATTAACAAATAACATCCAAATTACTATATTATTTGCTAACTTCAAACATTTTAAATTAATATTATTATTGGCTTCTAATTTTCTTTTTCTACAATTTTCTCGATATTCTTTACATTTTTCAATATTTTGTAATTTTATTTCTTCATTCTTAATTTTTTTTTCATTTTTCGATATCTTTTACATTTCTCCTTATTTTTTAATTGAATTTTTTAAATAACTTTTTCCTATATAAACATTTTAATTGATTTTTGTCAGAATATAATTGCTGGCATTATTTTTCACAAAAAATGAAAATTTTTAATTTTTTAAAACTAATAGTATAAGTTCTGTTAATCAAGATGAAGAAGCTAAATATTTTCATTAAATGAACCACTTTATTAATGTGTTGAAATCATGGAATTGTGTTATAAATTGTTATTTAAATAATCAGGAAGATTAAAAAAAATTTAATTTAATATAACCGTGGAATATTTCATCCATATCACTGGAATATTCCCTCAATATTGCTTGGATATATATATTTTTTTTGGTTTTCTTAGAAAATCATTGGAATATTCCACGGTGATATTCAAGGGATGTTGAGGGGATACACCGTGCTGCTTGGGTTCCTTTATTATATAATATTAAAAAATGGAAATGGAAAATGAAAAAATGTTAATAATTTCATGCATGACTGTAATTATGGCGTCGCAAATGACTTTGACACAAATAAGACTTCTTATGGTTTAAGAATTTAATTATTATTTAACAATAATAATTTAAAATTTGATATATGTTTATTTTTTTCGATATAATGAATCAATAAATCTTGTTTTTTGAATTGATGTTTCATGTTTATATTCATTACATTGTATTATAATTTTTCATTAACAGCAACACCATAAAATTTTTTTAAAAATATTTATAAAATTTGAATTTTAAATTATAAATTCTTGACAATTTTTCTAAAAAACAAAGAATAAAGCATCTCATGTCACTCCCAATTTTACACAAATGCACTCAATCAATGCACACTTCCGAAGATATAACCCTTTTAGATTTTTAAATCATTGATTACGGAGATAGCTAAAACGATTTAACATGCGTTTTGGCTTTGATAAATACGAAGATCAGTTCGATTATATATTTAATTAAATAATCAATTAATAGTACTAATTAATTATATTGAATTAAAAATATATTTTTAGATTTACAAATTTGAATACTATATAATATTAAAAAGTAGGGTATTCGTTAGGAAAAGTGGTAAGGCCCTTACCAGTTTTCCTTACATAGCATTTAGTAGCAATTGAAAAAAAGAGAAACAATTTACAATCAATATTGTAGAATAAAATCAGAATTTAAGTCAACAGACATATAAAATTTGGTTATTACATTAAATTAAATTTTTTTTAAAAAGTAATTTGAAAATTAAAAAAATTGAATTATTATAATTTATAATGAAATAATAATTTAAAACAAAAAATAAATATACATATGAATAAACAACAATACGTAAAGGAAAAAAAGTAAAACTTCAACCGAGCGAGCGTTAGCGAGCGAGGAATATATCGCTAGTATATTATTAATTTGTATAGAATATTCTATGGTGTTTAGTTTCACATTATTATTTATGTTTAACTAAATTAAATAAATAAAGATAATATTTATAAAAATTATGTCAGTTTTTTTTACTATTCAATAGTGTTATCAAAAAAATTTGTTTTTCATTTTTTATTAAAAAAGTAACAATTTTTTATAAACAAATTAATTTTTTTTTAATTTGTATGTAATTTTTTTAAAACATACCTGGAAATAAGAAGAAGATTTAGTGAAAAAATTTAGAGTCGGCCAATAAGTTTTATATTTTTATGTATTTAAAAAAAACACCACTTGCAGCATTGTGCACATTTTTCAATAGTAAAAAAAATTGATTAATTGTTAAAAATTATTTAAAAAAATTTTTTTTGAAACATGAAATTTTATTTCACTATGAAAAATGAAAGAAAATTTTTCAACAATTTAACAATTTTTTTTACTTTTCAGAAATGTGCACAATGCTGCGCGCATAGTGTTTAAATGATTATTTAAACCTATAATCTTAGTTATTTCCAGTATTTCTTAGTATTTTCAGGTATGTTTAAAATTTTTTTTTAAATCATATTCCAATTTAAAACAACTTAATTTGTTTATAAAATTTTTTTATTTTTTAATAAAAAATGAAAAAAAATTTCTTTAATATTACACAGGCACACAAAAAAAAAAGTTGTCTGTTTCTTGAACTACACATATATTTCCTATAGTATTTTGGCCCGCTGAAACCGAATCTGAGGTCAGAATTGCTCCATCACCCTCAGTTTTTTTTTAAATCGACCAAAACCACCCTTAAACGGACAAATTCACACTTCGGAGATAAAAAATAAATCAACTTATTTTTTAGAAAAACCAAATTTTACATCTACGAAACTTTGCTCCACTAACTCAAAAACAAAGCCAGCATTGATCCAGCACCCCCTGAATTTTTTTAATCGAAAAAACTACCCCTAATCTGAAGAATCAAATTCAGGAGGTAAAACAATAAAATAACTGATTAAAAAATTTTATAACCAGGTATTTTTACTCCAGCAAGGCAGAAACAAATCCAGAAATGCTCCCTCACCCTCTAAATTTTTTTAAATCGAAAAAACCACCCTTAAATAGAAAAATTCAAATTTAAGAAGTAAAAAAATAATAAATTACCGGCTTTTTTTAAAAACAGAACCTTACATGTTTGTAGTTTTGCTCTACTAACTCAAAAAAACAAAGCCAGCATTGATCCAGCACCCCCTGAATTTTTTTAATCGAAAAAACTACCCCTAATCTGAAGAATCAAATTCAAGAGGTAAAACAATAAAATAACTGAATAAAAAATTTTATAACCAGGTATTTTTACTCCAGCAAGGCAGAAACAAAGCCAGAAATGCTCCCTCACCCTCTAAAATTTTTTTAAATCGAAAAAACCACCCTTAAATAGAAAAATTCAAATTTAAGAAGTAAAAAAATATTAAATTACCGGCATTTTTTAAAAACAGAACCTTACATGTATGCAGTTTTGCTCTACTGATTAAAAAAAATAAAGCCAGCATTGATCCATCACCCTCTGAATTTTTTTAAATAAAAAAAACTACCCTTAATCTGAAGAATCAAACTTAGGAGGTAAAACAATAAAATAATTGTTTAAAAAATTTTATAACCAGATATTTTTACTCCAGCAATGCACAAACAAAGCCAGAAATGCTCCCTCACCCTCTAAAATTTTTTTAAATCGAAAAAACCACCCTTAAATAGAAAAATTCAAATTTAGGAGATTAAAAATTAAATAACTGACTTTTTTAAAACAGAACCTTACTACATCTATGTATTTTCGCTCCACTAACTCAAAAACAAAGCCACCATTGATTCATCAACCTCTGAATTTGTTTAATCGAAAAAACTACCCCTAATCTGAAGAATCAAATTCAGGAGGTAATACAATATAATAACTGATTGAAAAATTTTACAGCCAGGTATGTTTCCGCATTGCTGGAGTAAAAATACCTGGTTATAAACTTTTTTAATCAGTTATTTTTTTGTTTTACCTCCTAAGTTTGGTTCTTCAGATTAAGGGTAGTTTTTTTTATTTAAAAAAATTCAGGGGGTGCCGGATCAATGCTGGCTTTGTTTTTTTGAGTTAGTAGAGCAAAACTACAAACATGTAAGGTTCTGTTTTTAAAAAAAGCCGGTAATTTATTATTTTTTTACTTCTTAAATTTGAATTTTTCTATTTAAGGGTGGTTTTTTTGATTTAAAAAAAATTTAGAGGGTGAGGGAGCATTTCTGGATTTGTTTCTGCCTTGCTGGAGTAAAAATACCTGGTTATAAAATTTTTTAATCAGTTATTTTATTGTTTTACCTCCTGAATTTGATTCTTCAGATTAGGGGTAGTTTTTTCGATTAAAAAAATGCAGGGGGTGCTGGATCAATGCTGGCTTTGTTTTTGAGTTAGTGGAGCAAAGTTTCGTAGATGTAAAATTTGGTTTTTCTAAAAAATAAGTTGATTTATTTTTTATCTCCGAAGTGTGAATTTGTCCGTTTAAGGGTGGTTTTGGTCGATTTAAAAAAAAACTGAGGGTGATGGAGCAATTCTGACCTCAGATTCGGTTTCAGCGGGCCAAAATACTATAGGAAATATATGTGTAGTTCAAGAAACAGACAACTTTTTTTTTTTTGTGTGCCTGTGTTATTGAAAAGTAAAAGATAAACTGGAACTTTTCTTCTCTTGACAAAAACTGAAAAAATCCAGTTTTTTGTATACATTTACAAAACTGAAATTTTGAAAATTTATAACTCGAAAGTTTGCATAAAGAAAATATCTTTTTTTCACTACAGAACACGAAAAAATTATATTTGGCTGAAATTAAAGGGTCGACTGAAATCTCACATGAAATCACCCATACGTTTAAGAAAAACATTTTTTAATTAAAAATTTATAATAATTATGATAAGATTTATTGAAAACGAATTTCGTATTTATTCAACTATGCATTCGAAGAGAGAACATTTAGAATTCTAAATTTTATAAAAATTTAAAATGAAATTTAAATAATAAATTAAAATTGTATTTTAATTACTAATTTAAATTAAAATTTCTAAATTTAACCTTAAAAATATTGTCGATTAGTGAATTGTTTCAAAAACCGGCTCATATACTTTGTCTGAAAAAAAGTCAAAACATTGGATGAGGCCCGCACGGTTCGTTTTCAGTTTGTTTCTCTAATTCACGCAAAGATACACGAGCCCGCCCGATCAATTCCGAACGTCATTCGGCTTAGCCATTACATTATGCGTATGTGTGTAGCCTCACCGATTTAAGGAATATTTATAGCTAACCACCTAAGCTTCGATATTTTGACCGCGAGGGGGCAGACTTTAATAGAAAAGCGCGATTTGCATTACGTGCTTACTCTCAATTCCTCTCTGTTATAACAATTTTATTGCAAAAAAACATGTTTTTCTGCAAAAAATTTTTTATTCAAAAAATATTTTGACATGGAAAACGAATCGAAACATTTTTTAAAAATAAATTTCTCAAGAAAATAAACATTTTCAAAAATTATTAAAATTTTTATAAAATTAAAATTATTCAAAATTTCAATTATTCCAAATTTTAACCAATTCAAAATTCAATTATTCTAATATTATATAAATTCAATTATTCTAATTATATTTTAGTCAAATATGAATTCAATTATTTCAAATACCAATTTATTATCTATTCAAATATTACATTTTCCAATTAATCAAAAGTTGGATTATTCAAAATTCCAAACAATAATACAAATTCAGTTATTCCAAATGTTACTCTGATACCACCCTATTGAAAAAAAACACGTATAATTGTACGTATAATAATACGTATTATTATACGTATAATTATACGTATAATTATACGCATAATTATACGTATTATTATACGTATAATTATAATTCTATTAAAAATAGAATAATAGAATAGAATAATAATAGAATAATTAGTAGCAAAATTGCGCTGAAAATTTTTAGAAATTTTAAAATGCAAATTAAATTTCACGAAAAAAAATATCGTCTAATGTCAATTCAAGCAGTCACCCATCCAAGTACTAACCGCGTCCAACGTTGCTTAACTTCCGTGATCTGATGAGAACTTGTTCCTTCGCCTTGGTGTTTCCGCTGTCTTGTCTTGATTAATAACTTTGTCGTATAAGTATTGTATCGCACCTCACTTTTAGTGATTGGAAACACCAAGGCGAAAGAACAAGTTCTCATCAGATCACGGAAGTTAAGCAACGTTGGACGCGGTTAGTACTTGGATGGGTGACTGCTTGAATTGACATTCGACGATATTTTTTTTCGTGAAATTTAATTTGCATTTTAAAATTTCTAAAAATTTCCAGCGCAATTTTGCTACTAATTATTCTATTCTATTATTCTATTTTTAATAGAATTATAATTATACGTATAATAATACGTATAATTATACGTATTATTATACGTATAATTAATTATACGTATTATTATACGTATTATTATACGTATTATTATACGTATAATTATACGTATAATTCTTGTTTCAAATTCGTATGTCTTATTATACGTATAATTGTACATATAATAATACGTATAATTATACGTATAATAATACGTATAATTATACGTATAATTATACGTATAATAATACGTATAATTATACGTATTATTTTACTTACAATTATACGTGTTTTTTTTCAATAGGGCAATTCTGTTATTCTACCTTCCAATAAACTAAAATTTAATTATTTCCTAATTTTTCTTTATTCTTATTTCTTCTTGGAACAAGTGTTCCACATTCCAATCAATATAAAATTTCGAATAATTAAATTTTTATTTTATTGGAATCAATTGCAGTTTAATTTTTTATTGCTTAAAATATGAATAAACTGAATTTTCAACTGATTGAAATGTAGAATAATTGAATTTAAAAATAATTAAAAATTTGAAAAATTGAATTTTGAACTGATTGGAATGTGAAATAATAACCTTTAATAATTGAATTTATTGATTGAAATTTGGAATGATTGTATTTTTATTTGTAATAGTAATAGTTGATTTTATAATTTATTAAAATTTGAAATAATTAATTTTTTATTTGATTGAAATTTGAAATAAATTAAAATTTAAAATAATTTAATTTTCAAATTTAATTTTTTTCAAATTATAAAAAAAAAAATTATATAATATCTACAATTATAATTAAAATTGATTAATTAAAAATAAATAAATAATAAAATAATAACCTATTTAAATAAAAGTGGTCAATTTTGCTCATTATTAATTTAAGTATTTTTTTTATTTTTAATACACAGACAGTTTTGATATTTTTGTGGTTATTTTGATATTTAACAAAAAAATTGTTAGAATATATTTACAAAGTTATAATTGAAAACAGTCTAATGAGTAATTATATTTAATAATAAGAGTAATAGTGTCAAGTGTTTTAATTATTAAGTTTATTTCAATGTTAAAAGAATTATTTTACTATAAGAAATGTAATGCAGTAAGTATGTATTAAAAATTATTAAATATAAAATACACAGTCTATTCCTTTTATCTAAATGTAATAGTTTTTAAAACTAAAAATAAAAATATGCACAATAATTTACACATAATATAAATAATATAAATAACCAAATTTTTTAAAAATTGAAAGATTTTGAAAGGCGTAAAAGATAAAATGATAACAATTTAAAGTTTGCTTAAAACTCATAAAAATTAGTATTAATTTAATAAAGAAAAAATATGCTATAGAGAGTTAAATGAATAGATGAAAATTGTGAATTTTACTTAAGGGGTTTCCTAAATTTTTTTGGTCAAAAAAATCGAATTTTTTTTTCTTCATTTTTTGATAGGAAAGTATGTTAAGAATGTGTGGTTAAATCATTAGATCGTAATTCGCTCATAATCTTAAGTTATTTAACAAAATACATATATATATATGCGTCTACAGATCGTATAATTAACCCTTTCGTGTCCACGATAAACCGAGCGAATGGATTTGCTTGAAATTCGTTACTCGGGGGGTTATTGGGGTCTCTGATTACGAATTTAATGTCAGATTTTAAAAATTCAAAATGTACGGACAATTCATCATATTCATATCATTTCATCATTTTCGAGCAAATCCGATTAGTTTCAAAATTTTTCGTCCGCCATATCCCAAGTAGAAATATCCGTAGCTCGCCGTAATTAAACACCGGCATGGTACTGATCCAATACTGGCTGTCGGTATTGACTTTCAGTACTGGCAGTGTACTGACTAATACACCGAATCAGTACTATGTCGGAGGTAAAAAAATATTGAAACCAGTACTGGCAGTACACTGTCATTCACACCGAATCAGTACTATGTCGGTGATAAAAAACATTAAATGAAAAAGTCTTTAAATTATTTCAATAGGTAGAAAACGATGATTTTTTATTTAAAAAAATGTATATTAATTTCTTTCGAATACTTTCCCTCAAAATTTTGGATGTAATTGTAATGTATTATTATATACCTATATAAAATATATTTATGTTTTTTTAGTTATTTTAGTACTCATTGAAATATGTACATTAAGTTATTTATCATGCATACAATAACAATAAGTTGAGAATTTTTTTCTAATAGTTTTAAAAATAAAGCAAATGTAATTTTTTCACTGTAATTTTTAAATATTATTAATAATTAAATATTAAATTTAAAAAATTTTTTACCATTCATATTTTACAGTCGTCTTTCATTAACTTATTTTTAATTATGTAATTCATCAATCATTTTTGTCTGTTTTAATATTATTTAAGGTAAAAATAATTTATTAAAAATATTTAACTGAAATTGATATCCAGTTTTATTTCATTAAATCTTTGTAAAAATTGAAAAAATTTTGTGAGTTTAAAAAATTTAAGAATAAATTCATTTTATTTTCGTGATCAATAGATAATACAAACTTTGAAATCAAAACTTTTGTATTAGGTGAACTACTTCAAGTCAGCACTTCAAGCCAGCGCGGCTGTGCGGTATGCGTATCTGACTTGCGTTCTAAGGGTTTAGGGTTCGATCCCCCATGCGTGCGAGATTTTTCGTTCTTAGTTTTAAGTGTTATAAGTACAATATTTGTTCATATGTAATATCAATTATTAAATAATTATTAAATTAAGTATAAGTGCAAAGTAAAAAAAATTAAATATTATGAATTTAAAAAAATAAAAAAATTTACAACACAAATTATTTTTTGTAAAATAATGTATTAAAAATAAAATAATTTAATTAATATAAATGATAATTATTATTTTAATTATTTATTGTTAATAATATTTTATATATTCTAAATAACATTAACTATTATTGGCTTCACATTACCTGTTCGTGGTAAAAATGGGAGTAATAAGCTAATAAGGATGAAATTTGCATTGGAAAGCGTGTTTTAGCATTTTGTAAAAAAGTGAGATTTTAAGTCCGGATGAGTACTTTGCCAGTATTATGCCAGTATTATTCTAGTACTACGTTAGTACTGGTGAGCGGGACAAAATCAGTACTGGACAGCGTTACCAGCCAGGGTTGGTCCACTACTGGCCCAGTACGGCAGTCAGTACTATTATACTGACTGGCAGTGTTGGGTCAGTACTATGCCAGTGGCACATTTCTACTTGGGATTGGATCCGCCAGTTTGAATTTTTAAATTCTGACATCATATTCGTAATCAGCGACCCCAAAAACCCCCGAGTACCAAGTTTCGAGTAAATGCAATTGATTTTTTCATTTTTGCCAAAGTTGTATAATTATTGTGTTTTCAAATTTCGAAATTGGTTTCTTTAAAATTTCTTTATATAATAAACAATAACATACCCGATTTCGCGCGCTGGCGCGCGTTTAATTTTCCTGGTAACAGGATAAAATTGGATATTTTTATTCTTTTTTACATACAGTACAAGTATTACATTTTTTTACAGTAATATACATTGTTTTACAAAAAAAATAAGTATGACATACTGTTTGTTTTCTTTTAAGTTTATAAGGTATTTTTTCATTTTCCAGGAAAACATTCTATCAACAAAAAATCGAATAAAATTGATTATTCTTTTTCTATTGCAATTGAGGTTTAATTTGTAGGTTTTTTTAAAGGTAATAAGTGTTCTTTTACAGTAAAAAAAGAATACAGACATGCTGTTTAATTTTATTTGACTTTGTAAGGGTTTTTTCTTTTTCCAGGAGAACATTCTATCTAAAATTATTATTATATTATATAATAATAAAATGCTTGGTCCGTCATTCCGTTAAATTAAAATTTAAACATTTTTCAGATTTTTAAATATTTTACCTTACCGACTTTTTAAATGATTTTTCCATGATTTTTAACAATCAAGCATATGTAATTTTAACAATTTTAATTTAAACATAAAAAAATTTGGAAAAAATAATGTTGTTTAAATTATTTTTTTATTTTTCACAATGAAATATAATTTTTAGTTGTGAAACTGTGTCAAGGAGGGATCTAAGGGGACGCACACTTATTTTCAGCTTAGCAGGACTGAAATTTTAAAAATTATGGGAGGGAGAGGGAGATTTGGTAACATTTCTGATTTTTTTAATCGATTTGTTTTCTTCATAACTCGTAACCATGCCCTCCAATCGTGTTCGCTATATTTTTCCTGTAACCTATTGTAACACACCGCGAAACTTCCAAACGGAAAGTAAAGCGAAGTTCAAAATGTACAATGTTTGTCCAAAAATTTTAGCTTATAAAATTTGAATTTTGTTCCTTTCAAATTATCAACCGTAGGTTTCTTTCATCATTTAGATCCTTAAAAGGATCCACTTGCTTGAGTTAGGTAGGTTTATTTTATTAAATAAATAAGACACTGATTTTTAATTAGAAAATCAAAAATTTATTCAATTGAATCGAATTGAGTCTTGTTTAAATACGCTTTATTTAAACTTAGTTTAAATATTCTTAATTTATAATCCCTTTTGACAAATATTAATTATAAATTAAGTTTTAATTTGAACTTTACGAGTTTATTATTTCGCGAAATTCACGTTAATTTGCTCGCCAAAATCTGCGGTCCTTCCTTATAAAATTATGTTTTTATAGTCAATTTTCCACTCTTAATTTTAGTTCCTTTTCCCTTTCCATAAGAAATTTTCCCAATCATATTTCTATTTTCAAGTTGTTCAATCCCGCCCTCGCTAATTGATTGGTCCCTTTTTTTAAGACCGTTGCAACCGTTCGTAACTGTCATAATTTTTTATGTGGAACACCTGCACAAAATACGCATTTAAAATTGCGTGTTTTGCTAAATTTATGATCTAAAATTAGTTTTACTTCATTTTTTACTTAGATAACCGTCATTTAACGATTTAACTTACGCATCAATTTTAACTTGTTTACTCTCTTTTCCCTTTTATGTATTGATTTCTTTAATTTAGTATTTTATTTTCTTTTCTCAAAATTTTCCAGGTTTACAAATTAAAATTGTTGCGTTTATTCGAATACATATATATATTTATGTATATTTTAATTATTTATATTAATTTTTCTTAATTTTCAAAGAACTTAAATTTAAGTTCAAATTTACCTCTTTTATTTTTAATTAATTAACTTTCAATCAAGACTCAATTCTCTGCAGCAATAATTATTAGTACTCGTATTCACCTAGAACAATTTTCTAGCAAAAGGGGAAACTGCAGAAAAACCCTTTTTGGAGTACTTTTCTATATTACGTAATTGCTAACTTTAATTAATTGTATATTTGTTTTGATTCAAAAATAAAATCTTCATATCAAAACAATCAAATAATTGTTTCTCTAATTTTATTTTTTAATCAATTTACATTTATTCTTCCATTCTTTTCATTATTCAAATAGTCGATCAATTCTCTATCAACTTCTTGCAATAAATCAAATTTAAATTTATTATTTAAAGCGCAAACTCATTATTTATTACAGCACTGAGTAACAGTGATCGGGGCGACTTAGTCTCAAACCTCGGGCCTGAATGTCAATGATCCGTCACTGTTACACTTCTCCCCTTACAAAAAAATTTGATCATATGATCGAATTTTTCATTTAGTAATTTTATTATTATTTCTTGACAATTGATTCTTAATTCCTATTTTCTTTAAATTTAAAAATAGCGCCAATAATTATGGATGTGATTTCAACTCCATCTATACACAAATTTTCGTTTATGAAGTTGCCCTTCTAGATCATATGTTCAATGTTTGATCTGTCAAAAGTATACACATGTGTTAATGGACAGTGTTTACCTTTGTATTTTTATTTTTTTATTTATTGTGTTTTTCTGACATAACAGTTGTCAGATTTAGTGTCACGTTATTGTTTTTAATTAAATATATGGATTCTGGTGATTATTTCTTTGGGTAAGTGTTTATTATTATTTATTTTTCTTATTATGTTATTTTGTGGTTAGGTTTTTTAATTTAAAATTTACT
Source organism: Leptopilina boulardi (assembly GCF_019393585.1). Taxonomy (NCBI): domain Eukaryota; kingdom Metazoa; phylum Arthropoda; class Insecta; order Hymenoptera; family Figitidae; genus Leptopilina; species Leptopilina boulardi. Next base: position 317,423 of record NW_026137909.1, on the reverse strand, counting down.
ATAATAATATTTGTTAATTTTTTCTCCCTTTATTATTAAAAGTTTTATTTTTTATTTATTTATTCCCTCCTCCCTTTTTTTTTATATTGTTTTATAATATTCAAAAAAAATTCCTTTTTTTTAAAAATATTTATTTTGTCTTCTGCTAGAAATTCCCCTTTTTTTTTTTTTAATGTTTCCTAACCTGAAATTCGTGGTAAAATTTAAATATCGGTTAAATTTAATTAAAATTTTCTTTTTATTTTCAGATTTCAATGTTCACATTCAATTAAGGGATTTAAATATTGGAGATTTGTGGAATTATAGGAAAGTATTCCTTAATATTTATTATTAAAATTGTTTTTTTTTTTTTTTTTTTTTAAAAAAAATTTTGTTTTTTTTTTTTTTTTTTGATAATGAATCATTGAACAAATGATTTTTCCGCATCCTTTTTTTAGCTTGTTCTTGTGGATTTATTGAAGAAATTACCGGATTGGAAAAATTAATTAATAGGATCCCTATAAAAGGTAAGAAAAATATATTATTATTATTTTTTTTTTTTAAAAAAAAATGTTATTTAATTGAAAAATTATTAATTTAATTATTTATTGTTTTCTTTTCAGATTTCAATTTTTAAATTGGTTTCAAGGATTAAAAAAAAAACGAAAACTGTAATTAATCGGAAAATGGTGAGGCTGAGAAAGGAATTTTCCATATTTCATCTTCCAATTCCAATTCATCGAGTTTTTCTTCCCCTTTTTCTTTGAACTAATGGTAAGTAAAAAAAAATATATTAATCAAAATATATCATTATTATTATTTTTGTTTCTTTTGTTTTTTTTTTTTTTTTTTTTTTTTAAAATAAACTAAAAGGAAAATAAAAAAAATCATTCATTTATGCAAAATATATGTATATATTATTTTTTTTTTTTTTAAACAAAATATAATTTCACATTTTTTTTTTTATACATATATTATTATTATTCTTTTTTTTTTATTATTATTATTATTATTATTCGAATTGAATATATGATACATGAGTTATTGGGTATTGAAATGACGTCCAATTTTTAACGAAAATTTTTCTGCATCGAATGCAATTTTCCGCGTCCCCCTGTTGTGTTTCTATGGAATTTGCACAATTGAAACAAGTGATGTGTCTGGGGTTATTGAACATTATTTCATTTGGGGCCATTTTGTGCCAATACCATAACTTATATGGATTGGGTGGTACAACAAATGGTCCCAATTCTCCCCCCCCCCTGATTCACTTTGTTCCTTTTTATTTAGATAATTTAGATGGTTATTAATTATGAACGCACATTTGCTACACATCCGTTTGTCCCCTGGAAATCTTGAAAAGAAAGGTATTTCCATATGATAATATGACTGGAAACGCTTCCAAAATGGACCGGACCCTTTGACAGTTAAATTTAAATTTTCCGCCCTCTCCAGCTCCACTGCGTTCTCCAAATTATCGGGAATCTACCATACACACATATATATATATATATATATTATGTATATTGAAACCCTTCCAAAAAAAAAAAAAAAAAATATACATACATACATTTTTTTTTTTTTTTTATTCATAGAAATATACATATTCATCTTTTCATCATTTTTTTTTTTATTTACCTGTATTAGACTAATATTCCTAATTCTGTTCTCCATTTTCACTCAGGAATTAATACAATTTAATTTGATTATCAAAAATTTTATTTTCACTGCCTGTTTTTTCTCTTTTTTCTTTTGGAAAAATGGCCGATTATTGATCGGTTCTATTTTTAAATTCACCCCATTATTGGGATCTACGCGTCAAAATCGGATTCAAATCGGTCGATCGCGCAGTCACCTCCCCTTTTTAAAATTTTCGCGCCCCTGATTTAAATTCAAAAATTTTCCTTTTTTTTTTAAAGAAAGTATTTAAACTCATTTCCTTTATTCATATTAATCATATTATTATAATAATAATACATATATTATGTTTTTATTAACATCCCTTTATAATAAATAAATAATAAAAAGTTTCCTTCCTTCCCCCTTTTTTTTTTTTTTTTTTAATTATATTTTTTTTTTTAAATATATTTAATTTTTTTTTTTTTAGGTATATGAAGGAGTATGAATGAGAAATGCATTAATATATTTCTCTAACTTCTCCCATTTTTTTTTTTGCAACAAATCAAGAGTTCAAGGGATTCATTGGAAAATGGTTGAAGTATCAAAACAAAATTGATTAATTTGTATTTTAATTTAATTATTATTTAATTTTAATAATTATTAAAATGTCATTTTTCTTTTATTTTTAGAGGGAAAAAGGGACCGTCTAAACATTTCAGTTTTTTTTTTTTATATATATATATATATTTTTTTTTTTTATTTCCACCTCTTCATTCTTTCTCTCCTTTTTGTGTGTCTTTTCTTTTCTATAATCTTAGAAATGCGGATTTTACGCGATTTAAATGTACAATTTTGCTTTCACCCGGTTTAGTTTGTATTTCTAAATTATATTTATCTAAAACTTTAATTATTTTAAATGGGCCGGTATAGTGATCATCAAATTTACTAGTTCTATTTTCATTCGTTAAATAAACATATTCCCCTTTCTTAAAATCTTTTTCGTTTAATTTGGCATCATAATATTTTTTACATCTTTGTTTGGCAGCTAATAATTTAGTTACTACCATAGATTCTGTTTCGGATATTTTATTTAATAATTCGTTCACATAAAAATCGTAGGTCAATGGTATTTGTTTTTCAGCAAATTCTGATGGAATTCGTGCTCTTTTTCCAAATATCATCTCATGTGGGGTTACTTTTGTTGATTCATGAACAGATGTATTAAAAGAGAATATTGCTGATTGTAACCAGCAATCCCAATCGGATTTTTCGCAATAGTGTCGTAAATATTCAATAAAAGTATGGTGACTTCTTTCTAAGGCTCCTAAAGATTGTGGGTGGTAGGCGGTTGATTTAAATTGCTTAATTTTAAAAAGTTTAGCTATGGATCTCATAATATCACTCATAAATTGTGATCCTTGATCTATGTGAATTGCTTCGGGGCAGCCAAACAGACAAATAAAACCATCAACAAATGCTACTGCTATTGTATTAGCGTTAATTGTTGATAATGGAATTGCCCCTGAATATTTACTAAGGCAATCTTGCCATGTAAGAATATATTTATTTCCCGCTGTAGTTTCTGGCAAAGGTCCTACAATGTCCATTTGAATTTTCTCGAAAACTCTTTTTGGTGTATCAGTAATTTTCATAGGTTGTCTTGTTTTTACTCTAACTAATTTTTTTCTTTGACAGGATTCACACGTCCTAATATAATTTTGAACGTCCCTTCTCATATTTACCCAAAAATATCTTTCTTTTATTCTTTCTAACGTCTTCATTTCTCCTTTATGACCTCCAATTACGCTATCATGGCATTCTTCAATTATTGTTCGTCTAATTTCTTCTCGCGGTATTTCAACTTCTCCAGTACAGATTGTAATTTTGAAATTTTCTCCATCAAAAGCTGTTCTAAAAATTCTTTCTATTAAACTCCATGGAATTTTATCAAATCCATTACCTTCTCTTGACAAGCTAAATGTTTTTCGTTCTCCTTCACTTTTTAATGCTCCCTTTAATGTTTCGACCGCCGCCTCTAGATCTTGCAAATAAAATTTACTGTCAAATGTTTCTTTTATAAACAAATTAAAAACTCTACTATCCTTTTTACCTGAACTGAGAATATCACTAACTTTTACCAATATTTTTTGTAAGTCCAATAAGCCTGCTTCTTGCAATTCAATATTTTGTGGTGTGGAAATAACATAATCACAAGACATAAAGTTTATTAAGTTATCGTTTCTCATCCATAATTTTTCTTTTGATATTTGAAATAATTCATCGGGAATTGCCAATATTTGTACATCTTTCTCTTTAATTCCTTTTGAAAATTTAAATATTCCTTCAATTTCATCCCTATTTTCTAAACTATCATCAGAAACATTTGAACTACATTCACTCCATTCATTCATTCTTTCTTCTGTCGATTCCTCTGTCTTATTTGTCACGTCCTGTCTATGGCCATTTTTATTTGTCATTTCTGGTGTTCCGGAGGACATGCCATTTTCATTTTCCTTGGCATCCTCCCTTAACACATTCTTTTCAAACTCCGGCTTCTGAAAAGGGAAATTCTCATCCCTCTCTATGGGCCGGGAAGACGCCCCTGGCTGAGCCGAACCAGCACCTGACTTTCCAGGTGTTACCGATTTTATTTCCGGAAGCAACAAGGAGACATCCTTTTCACCCATATCTACGGGATTTAACCGCCCAATCAGAACCGGTGATGATTTACATTTAACACTTCTCCTTTTGAAGTAACCTTGACCTTCCTTTTCACTTACACAATCGAAATTCCCTTTTCTTTTGATTGTGTCTGCCTTTTCAAAGAGGTATTTTTTCTTTAAATTTTTGACGTTAGATTTTGAATTTATTTTATTTATAGTATTCCAAGATCTCGGCGAGGATGGATCCATGTCCTCTCCGCTATCAATAGAAATACTTTGATTAATTTGATTTTTATTAATAACATTATACCCCTTTGAAATCTCTGTCCTTTTGTAAATTGTAATCGTATCGTCATTTTTTTCGTCTATTTTCTTACATTCACCCTCTTTTCTATTATCCTTTTCAATTTCAGTTCTCATCCTCATTTCTTCCCTTTTCATTCTTTCAATTTCATTTTCTTCTATTTCCCTACTTACATATTTAACAAAAACCCTTTCAATGAAATTTTCATTTAATTTTCTATCGAGATCAAATTCTTGTTTTTTTGAATTTTCAATTAAATCTTCCTTTAACCTTAAATTTTTCTCATTAGATATAGGATTTCGAGAAAGAGCATCGGCATTGGCATTTACCCTTCCTGGTCTGTGCACAATTTCGTAATCATAATCTTGTAATTTGATCTTCCACCTAGCCAATCTAGAATTTATTGTTGGATCTTTTAATTGATTTAGCCAAACTAATGCCCTGTGATCAGTCACAATTGTGAATTTATTACCAAATAAATAAGGCCGAAATTGTTTTATTGCATAAACTATTGCCCACAATTCTTTCTCTGTTGTACTATAATTTAACTCTGCTCCACCTAAAGTTTTAGATGCATAAGCAATTGGCAAATCTTTTCCGATTTCCCCCTGACTTAATATTGCACCTATTGCAAAATCAGAGGCATCGGTCGTCACAATAAAAGGTTTATGAAAATTAGGATACTGTAATAAGGGTTGCGTACATAGTTTTTCTTTTAATTTATTAAAAGCTGATTCTACCTCCAAGCTCCAATTAAATTTTACATTCTTTTTTAATAATTGTGTCATTGGTTTTGCTATTTTAGCAAAATCAGGGACGAACCGCCGATAATAGCCTACTAACCCCAGGAATTGTTTAATATTTTTACAGTTTTTGGGTTGTGGAAAGTTTTGAACAGCTTCGACCTTTTTTGGATCTGGTTTTACTCCGTTTTCAGTTATTATATGTCCTAGATAAACAATTTCTTTACTCAAAAATTTACATTTGTCAGGTTGCAAAACTAATCCGGCTGATTTTAACCTACCTAATAGTTTTTCGAGTTTTACTTTATGTTCTTTTAATGAATTTGCATAAATTACTATGTCATCCATATAAACAAATAATTCTATTCCTTGTAAACCTGATAAAACTCTGTCCATCATTCTCTGGAAGGTCGAGGGGCTGTTTTTTAGTCCAAAAGGCATTCTATTAAATTCATAATGTCCGTAGGGTGTAGAAAACGCGGTTTTATGTCGATCTTTTGGCTCAACCTCTACCTGGTGAAACCCTTGGGCTAAATCTAATATGGAAAAGTATTTTGCTTGGCCAATTTGGTCAAGAATTTCTGAGATATGGGGAAGTGGATAAACATCACTAATTGTTTTTTCATTCAATTTTCTATAATCTATAACCATACGCCATTTTTTTGTGCCGTCAGGAGATTCCTTTTTGGGGACTATCCATACGGGTGAATTATAAGATGATTTTGAAGGGATTATTGATTTATTTTTTAGAAGATCAGCTGTTTGTTTTTTTATTTCTTCTTTATGTATCTCTGGATATCTGGGGTATTTACTATTTACAGGGCTATTGTCTGTTGTTTCTATGGTATGTTTAACTACATTTGTGAATCCTAAATTATCGTTAGGGAGATGAAATTGAGAATGATATTTTTCTAATGAAGATGATAATTCTTGTCTTTCTATTTCATTTAAATGATCAAGTTTTAAAATTTCTTTCAAATTTTTAATTCTTTCTTTATTTTCTTCTGTTGCAACTTTAAAGCATCTTTGTTGATTTTTACTCTTCGTTTTTGTTTTTAATTCTTCATAGTCAAAAATTTCAGTTGGTGGCACTAATAATTCCATATCATTACAAGTTGTATTAATACAAAAGGTTTTTATCATATCATTCTCAATTTCAACCAATGCTTCTCCTAAATAAACCCCAGGTCCTGTTGGTATCAATGGTAAATATCCAGTTCTTAAATTTTCATTATTAATAACTGACAATTCCACCAATTTCTTTGTTCGTGCTTTTATTTTTAAAATTGTTCCCTTATTTTCCGAGACAAGTGGAAATTTTCCCAATTTATGAATTAATACCTTTTCTTTTAAATTTATTGTTGAATTTTTTAGAAATGGCATTCCCAAAATTCCGTCTTGTTGAATTGGGAAATCATTAGGTACAATCTGATAAGACTGGATATCTCCATCTGAATCTATTTGAATTTCCCCAATTGTATCTATCCCTTCTTTATTTATTCCAAAAATGTGTTGTTTATTTTCATAATTTATGAAAACATTCGATTTAACACTTTTTAATTTTAATAGATTAATTTCCGCTCCTGTATCAACTACCATTCTTATTACTTCATTACAAAAATTTTCATTATGAAGTTCAATTTCAGGTGACTTTCCTCGCTTTTTACTACTCATCATGAGTACAACCCGTTTATCAATTAAATTATTTTTATCAGACCCATCATTGTACTCGTATGGTAGGTCTGATCTTAGTTTTTTGTATTTTCTATTTTCTTTTTCTGACCATTAATTATTTTATCACGTCTTTCATAACAAATTTCAGAGGTATGACCTCTTCTTTTACAATAAGTACATGTACCCTTACAATTTTCTTCTGTATGATGATTTATCATCCCACATTTTGAACAATTTATTTTATTAGTGTTTTCAGGACAAAAGAACCTTATGTGACCTTCTTTTCCGCATTTATAACAAACCTTAATTTTTTGTTTATTCGGACATTCTCTTTTCATGTGACCTACTTGCCCACACCCATAACAGGTAAATTCTAAATTTCCCTCCTTTTTATTTAAATTTTCAATTTTTTCCTTTTTTACTGGTAGCTCTGAAATTTCCTCATTTTCCTTTTGAAATTCTCTTTCCCGATTAAATTTTCTTTTTGACATAATTCGAATTCTTGGGTTTTCGTGATAAGATCGATATTTTTGATTTAAATATGACTTGGAAATTTCAGGCTTTGATTCATTAATTTTATCTTTTACCTCTCTTGATAAGGTTTCTTCAAAATTTTCCTCCCACTCGGCCTTTTTAGCTATATTAATTGCTTCTAATAGATTTTTCGGTTTTTCTAATCTTACACGTAACGCTAATTCTTTTCTTAACCCCATCATAAAATTTTCGGTGGCAGCATCTCGAGCTGACTTTACCATGCCGATAGCCACTTCAGTGTCATTTTTCTCTTTAATTAGATCTATTATTTGATTTAAAATTTCTCCCACTCTACTTCCATAAACATGAACTGTTTCCCCAATTTTTTGTGCTACTCTGGCTAGCATTGAATTTAATTGTCCTATTTGTTTATATTCACCAAAGGTTAATTTTAAATATTTTAAGAGATCCTCTAAGTTATTTATTTCTTGATTTTCTAAAGAGGATTCGGCATCTCCCACTATCCTTGATCTAATCATTTGAAATAAATGATGACGATCATTGGAATTAACCGAGTCCTCAGCAAATCGACAATTTTTTATAAACTTATTTATTGACACATTGTGACCATCAAACTCTTTTGGTAAAAACTCAAGAGCTGCTTTAAAGGGAAGAAAATTTGTTCTAAAATTTTCTCTTGTCATTACTGAATTTGATTGATTTGATTTTATTTCATTATTTAATATTGAGGTTGAATTGTTACGTTCACAAAATCTTTTTCAAAATCATTATTTAAAATATCTAATAATAATGATAGTAATAATTATATTATCTTAGTGTGGTATAATATTGTGTAAAATGCATAATATTGTATAACCTATTGTATGGTATGATTGTTATTGCATTATTATATTAAACCTAAAATTAATACGAAATTAAAAAGTGCAGTATAAACCAATACGGCAATTAAAGTTCATAAGAGGTCAAGACTGTCACCACAGTACGCGACCATTAAAAGTCGTTCGCTTCTACAAAGAATAAGAGTAGAAGACCGACACAATGTAGCATATTTTTCGCACTCTGTAGACACATGCATATGGTGTCATACGAGGTCATCGCGGTCAATCACCTGATCAAATAATCTGAATCGATTAAAGATCAACTAATCTTAGAATTAACGTATATTAATTATTTAATTAATTAGTATTGTTCTTATTATATTCCATTATACAAAATTAGTGTATGTTTGTATGATTGAATGTTTGTATGATTTTATTATTAATTTCACAAAAATAAGACCTTTTACATGACTTACATATTTATTTATTTATTATTATTAACAATTAATATTTTTATTAATATCTTAATTAACTAAAAATAACTGGAATATATATAAGTCATGTAATAAGATCATTTTTTCCAAGAATTGTCTGGAGGAGAGGAACCAGTGCATTTCCCCACTTTTACCGAGAAACAACAATGACTCCTCCCCATCAGATGAATTCTTATTGGTCATTATAAAGCAAATTAATTCAGATTGGGTAACAGTGACGATATAAATTATTTAATATGTTGATTGGCTATTCAAAATCGTCACAACGTCACCTTTGCCCCGTCACCCCTATACCAAAGGGTATAAAAGCCTGGAAATTCTCCTCCAGAACCGATACATTTTTCTGCGACAGTTTACTTCAGACAGTTGTCTGTATTTCGGTTTTCTGTACTTTAATATTTATCCCATCAGTAATAGATTCGTTTATTTATTCCGAAAGCGGATTCGGGCCTAATTGTCAAAATTAATAATTATATGGCATGGTCCATACGAACCATTGTACTCGGTATAATTTATTTCGGATTCTGATGTAAAATCTGGTCAAAGATCGGCATTCGAGTATTTTTACTTTCGATAAAAGATAACCAAAATCTCGTACCCGTATTGACTTCCAACCAATTCTAAACCTTGTTAAAATATCTAAACACATAATTTATTCAACCATACTACGTATACATTCCTTCGAGGAAAGCACATAAGTAAGTTGTGAGTAATACTTGGTTGTAATACTTTATTATACTTATAATTTAATTTGATTTTATATTTGAGTTCTTATTATAATAAACTAATATTCTCTTGCATATCTTTATATTTTATTTTCTCTTAACCTTTAATACTCTTTTCTGTCAAATAAGTAAGAACAATTTCATAACGGTCCCCATAGGGCTGAGGCAAGAAACATTCCTACAAATAAATAAAAATAAAGCACGAATATTGCATTCGTGTGAAATATTTGCTAACGACTTCCGAAGTATAAAATACCTTTTGACTACGCTTACCTTCAAAATTAAATATAAACGTAACAGAATTACCTTCAACCTCCCATGACCCAGAACCAGGACCCATATATTCCATAACTGACTCGCTACTTTCGCTACCATGATTCTCTCTTCGCAACATTTTTATTTTCTTATATTTAGTTTTTTATTTTCTTTTATTGCAAGAAGTTTACAATTACAGAGATTAATCGACTTACCCTTTGAAGTTTTCTTTCCTTTTAATCCTTACACTTTTAAATTTTCACTTCTCTTTTCACTAAAAAAAAAAAATTTTTTTTTTTTTTTATTTTTTATTTACGATATATGTACACTTTTCACTTCCGTTCACCAATTCCTCTTCTTCTCCGATCACCACATTTCCTCTAAATTTCAAAGGCTGCTTTCGGTTGAGTCTCCTTTATTGATTTTTTTTTTTGTACTGTTCACTAAACTTGGGGATCCCCGCTCTCTGGACTCAGTCGTTATCTGCTTCCTTCTCGTTCTATCTCTTTTAGATTATTGATTTATTCCTACTTTTCTAAGAATGATTTTTCTTCCTTCTTCCAAATGCACAACTTCATATGTTCGTCCTTTAAATTTTCTTCTTTTTACGACAATAGTAATTGTTCGTTTTTTCTCAAGCAAGCTGATTTTCATCCCACTTCTGACACCAAAATTTTCTTGTAACACACCGCGAAACTTCCAAACGGAAAGTAAAGCGAAGTTCAAAATGTACAATGTTTGTCCAAAAATTTTAGCTTATAAAATTTGAATTTTGTTCCTTTCAAATTATCAACCGTAGGTTTCTTTCATCATTTAGATCCTTAAAAGGATCCACTTGCTTGAGTTAGGTAGGTTTATTTTATTAAATAAATAAGACACTGATTTTTAATTAGAAAATCAAAAATTTATTCAATTGAATCGAATTGAGTCTTGTTTAAATACGCTTTATTTAAACTTAGTTTAAATATTCTTAATTTATAATCCCTTTTGACAAATATTAATTATAAATTAAGTTTTAATTTGAACTTTACGAGTTTATTATTTCGCGAAATTCACGTTAATTTGCTCGCCAAAATCTGCGGTCCTTCCTTATAAAATTATGTTTTTATAGTCAATTTTCCACTCTTAATTTTAGTTCCTTTTCCCTTTCCATAAGAAATTTTCCCAATCATATTTCTATTTTCAAGTTGTTCAATCCCGCCCTCGCTAATTGATTGGTCCCTTTTTTTTAAGACCGTTGCAACCGTTCGTAACTGTCATAATTTTTTATGTGGAACACCTGCACAAAATACGCATTTAAAATTGCGTGTTTTGCTAAATTTATGATCTAAAATTAGTTTTACTTCATTTTTTACTTAGATAACCGTCATTTAACGATTTAACTTACGCATTAATTTTAACTTGTTTACTCTCTTTTCCCTTTTATGTATTGATTTCTTTAATTTAGTATTTTATTTTCTTTTCTCAAAATTTTCCAGGTTTACAAATTAAAATTGTTGCGTTTATTCGAATACATATATATATTTATGTATATTTTAATTATTTATATTAATTTTTCTTAATTTTCAAAGAACTTAAATTTAAGTTCAAATTTACCTCTTTTATTTTTAATTAATTAACTTTCAATGAAGACTCAATTCTCTGCAGCAATAATTATTAGTACTCGTATTCACCTAGAACAATTTTCTAGCAAAAGGGGAAACTGCAGAAAAACCCTTTTTGGAGTACTTTTCTATATTACGTAATTGCTAACTTTAATTAATTGTATATTTGTTTTGATTCAAAAATAAAATCTTCATATCAAAACAATCAAATAATTGTTTCTCTAATTTTATTTTTTAATCAATTTACATTTATTCTTCCATTCTTTTCATTATTCAAATAGTCGATCAATTCTCTATCAACTTCTTGCAATAAATCAAATTTAAATTTATTATTTAAAGCGCAAACTCATTATTTATTACAGCACTGAGTAACAGTGATCGGGCGACTTAGTCTCAAACCTCGGGCCTGAATGTCAATGATCCGTCACTGTTACACTATACGCATCAAAAGATGTAAAGGTACCAAAACTTCTTTCAGGGACGGGCACAAAGCGATTCTATAGGGGTTCTTTCTGTACACTAAAGATGTACGAAACCCTAAAAATTATTTCAAAAAAATTTTAATTTATAAATTAATTTAATTTCTTTTAATGTGAAGAATACTTTTTTAATAAACAAAGTGAAATTCATAACATAAATTTTTTTTTTATAAAAAATGAATTTTTTAATTTTTGTTAAAATGTTCTCCAAAAAACTGGATGTTTTCGGAAATGAATTAAAATATTAATTGAGTGCTAATTATGCCTAAGTTTTATGAATTAAGATTCCAAAAAGTAAAATTAAATTAAATTGTTTTCTTTTTATTTAAGTTGACACAACAGAAATAAACTCTTGAGAATTTTTTGGAAATATTTTTACATGAAATTCTATAATAAAATGAATTAAAATTTTAAAAAAATTATAAATGATTCAATTTATTTTGTATTTTAAAATCAAATACAAAAATTATATTAAATAATTAAGATTAATTGAAAAAACCCCGTTTTAAATTACACTTTAATGTGTACTGTTATATTTTTACATTCTCATCATAATGAGAAGGTATTACATTTGGGCGATTTTGAGCATTCTCTAATTTTAGTAAATCTCGACGTTTTGAGACTTTCTGATGCCGAAAAAATGGGTCCTAAAAAAATGTCTGTCTGTCTGTATGTCTGTAGACAAAATTTAGTCCGACGATAACTCGAACAAATTTTAATGAATCGACTTCAAATTTGGTATACACCTTAAGTGTACCAAAATCTCGCCTGAGTTCGTTGGCCAGATGATTTCGTTGAAAAACAACAAAATAATTCAAATTTTTAGTTTTTAAAAAGTTCTAAAATTCGCATTTTTCAAAAAAAAAATTTTTTCAATTTTTTTTCGAAAATTACGACTAAAAATAAACACTTTTTTCCTTTGACAATTTTTAATAGCGATTAAAACAAAAAAGTTATACCACTTTTTTAAAAAAAGACAAAAAATGACAAAAACGGATGAAAAATGGGTAAAATGCAGGGCAAAATTACTTTATTTTGAGAAAATATGAGCAACTATGTATTATTTCTCTTTAAACCACCTTAAATTAACATAAATTAAAGTAACTTACTCATAAAATACCGAATTTTTTGTTATTTTTTTTTTCTTTTTTTTTTTAAGTCCAACCATTGTTATCCATTTCCTAACATTGCAATTGTTTTTTAAAAAATCCTCTATTCCAAAATAGTTTATATTGCGTTGTTTATACCAGAATTTCTTATGTTTTCGATTACTAACTCGCTGAATCGGAATTTGTGTTCAAATTAAATATTTCAAAATGGCGAACCCAATATGGCAGAATAATTTCAAATTGATTTGTTTCGTTTAAAATTTTGTACTTGGGAGTTTTTGGAGTCGCTGAATCCAAATTTAAAGTAAAATTTAAAAAATTCAAAATTGCATACCAATATGGAGGAAATTTTAAAATTGATTCGATTCGTTCAAAATTCGGTATTGGTGTTTTTTTGGCGTCTATGAGTCCAAATTTTGAATCTGTTAAATCTATCCCCAAAATTGATTCAACGACCCCAAAAACCCCCTAGCACCGAATTTTAAATGAATGGAATCAATTTGAAATTTTTCCGTCATATTGGGTAGCCATATTAGGTCCGCTATTTTAGATTTTTTTAAATCTGACCTTTTTGAATTCAATGACCCCAAAAACTTTTAATACAATTATATGATATTTCTATGGAAACTTTTTTTTGGACCGTTTTGAGCCCACAAACGATTTTTATGCTAGATTGCTGCCATTTATAGAATTCCAATTCTAATTTTATATTAAAAAATCTTAATTTTACTTTAGAACTAATATGACATACTTAAAGAAAATTTAAAAACACATTAATTGACCTATTTGCAAGGCAATTTTCGTTGAAATACATATATCATAAATTTCTAATTAAAATTCTATGTACAATCTTTTATCTAACATAACTAGTCATTAAAGAAATGATTATTAAATGCACCGTCTAGTGAATCAGGAATTTTAAGAATGCGGATTCATTATTTTAACTTTTTGAATTGGAATGTAAGATTTTAAATAAAAATTCATTTCAATGAATAATTTGCTATTAATAAAAAATGTAATGCATCTGTTCAGACAATTTTGAATTATATCGAAAAATTTTAAGTTATATTGTCATATTTCACACAAAATTTAATAATTTTTAATAAACGAACTTTGTAAATAAATTTTACGCTGAAGTGTTAGATTTGCTGCCTTTAAAATTGAAAAGAAACATACCACTGTATCTCAACTTACAGGTAATCAGGAAGAATAGCTTGAAAAATGTAAATATGATTTGAATCAAACTCAATTAGAGATTTATTTTTAATAATGCGAATTCAATACAGCTTCCGACTGATTCAAAAATATTAAATAGCTTTTAATTTCCTTGGTAGCTTACTTTATTTTAATGCAGAAATTTCTTTAAATGGAAAATATATATATTCTTTTAATAATTTTTCTTGTACAGAAATTTGCAAAGGAAATTTAGTAACTAATGTTCCTGCAAAAGTTCCTGTACAGGATCCCTGTTCCAATATCCTGCAAGTGATCCTGTGTAGAATTCTTAACAGGATTCCTCAGGGAACCTATAAGAATCCTATATAGTAACCTCTAGAAATCCTTTAAGGATTATACACTGAAAGAAAATTCATACTACTAAGTATTAAACTCATATTAGAGTTTAATATAAATGTTACAATTTAGGGAAAAAGTGCACCTATATTGATTACTATTACAGTTTTTATGAAAATATATAATGAATTTAAGAGTAACTATTATTTTAAGAAATAAGAATTAGTATATTTATTTTAAAAATTAGTATTTTCGTTATGAATTCACAGAATACGAAATATTATAATAAATAATTTCACAAAATAGTAAGAAAAATAACATATATCCGTATACTTATTTCACATTTTGTAAAACTTTATATTAAAAGTCACGGATTTTCCCGAGAGACTACGAATTTAACCGAAGTTCTGTCTGTTTGCGGCTTCGTGTTCTACTCGAACTTCTACGACTTGATCCGATTTTCAAAAGTGTTGTTAACCAGCAGAACGTAGCTATCAACTGTCTACACACGTGTTTAAAATATTTATAGTGCTACACAAACATTTATAATAAATAAGTAAGTATCTTATACTTGATTATACAGAAAAAATTTGCTAAGGCTACCGAGTTTTAGTGCCCTTTTTCGAAAGTTGGAAGCATCTTTCTTTAATTTGTCAACATAACCTCACTTTTCGTTTTACAAATTTCACTTTCGCTTGGCTTTTTTACTTAGGAAAATTGGAACTTGTGTAAAATTTAAAAGTATTGAATTCAAGTATTCAAGAATTCAAAGTGTATGTTTAAATGTAAAATGTTTTACGACGATATAGAAACACCGAGTACGTACGTACCAAATGGAAACCCAGAGGTAAGCAAATTGAAAAAAGATGCGTTTAAAAACAATGGAGAGCATTAAGCAATCCCTTTGAAAATAATATAAAAAGATGAATTAATAAAATTGACAAATAATAATAATAGGTTTTTATATTATTCTTGTTGAACATTTTATATATTGTAAAAAAAGTTTGTGACAAAAATTAATATTATATGGGTTTTCAATAACAGAATAGAACTTTCATGAATTTGGATACAAATCAAATTATATCACCTGAAAATCAGGCAGAATTTTCATTTCTTGCTGGTGTAAGTAACGAGACTAATATTTCCAATAAAAAATGTTTAAAATTCAGATGTCTGTGAGGATACATATATATTTTTTTCAGGCGGAAAAAGTTCAGATACACACAGATTTTGTTGGTGCTCAATTTCAAGAGAACAGTGTATATTTGAGCAAAATAATTATGATTGTATAGGTCTTGGTGTTCAAAGTCAAGGCACCAGTATAGTTGGGCAAAATAATCTTGGTTTTGAAAAGGTTTTATTATTTAAGTTTAAATAAAAAATTTTAAACCAGCTATAAATTTATTAATTGGATAATAAATACCGTTAAAGTTTTCTTTGATTGTGATAGATTTTAGGTTGAAATTGATAATAACATGTTTATAGTTTCTTTGATTGCCTGATCGTATCAAATTGAACGTTGAATGTTTTTCGGATTAAATTATATAATTTTTAAATGAAATTTATTAATTTATATTTAAATTATATTAATTTATTAAAATAATTAATTTTATTATTGAAATTAAATTTATATGAAATTTATATTTTATTTCCATTAAATTATTAAATCACATTCATATTTGACGTTTATTAATATAAAAATATATTTCAGCAAGTGGCATTTGATACACGAAATACAACAAAACCCGCTTCTGACAATGTTGCAGAGCAGCCCCGCTGTCAAGCTACATTAGGAAATACACGCTCAAACAGTTTTGAATCGGTCAGTTTTATTATTTATATTTTTATAGCAGAAAAATTTACAGACTTGAATATAAGTTTATGAATTTCACTTTGCATATGTAAATATATGCATGTGTAAATTTGTTTACATTTCAGAAACTTCTAGCTTTTCTTCGTGAGGATACATCAGGCAAATTAGTTTTTACACATTATGATATTCACAACTCGTTAAATAAAGAATCTCGAGCAATATTAACACGTACTATTATTGGCAAGCTGAAGAGTGATGCTTTTGTCGATTATAAAGTTGGTCAACCAATCGAGAAGTTTGAGTAAGAATGACATATTTTGTTTTCAGATGACTAATTCTTTTAAACTTAATAATCTGTAATTCAATTTAATTTTCTCAACAGAATTTCTGATGCAGTGTTTTTAAAAATTGCTGAAGTTATAGAAAAAAACTTTAATGGTGAATCTGCAGTAACATATTTCAGTCCTTATAAACATGAAAATGGAATAGTATTCCAAAAGTGTGGAACGCTTTGGGCACACTATAATTATTTAAAAGATATTTTACGAAAAAAAGGCGTTCTTAAGCCTTCTCGCTCAAAATTAAAATCAGTTACAATCAGAAATGAAATTCTTGATCATTTACCACCTGGTAAATAATTTAGATTGAAATAGAAATAGAAATTAGCTAATAGGAAAATGTTATTAAGGTTTAAAAATATTTTTTTAGCGGAAGATATCCTTAAAGCAGCTTTGAATAATCTTCAAAATTCATTAAATGATTCTACACTTGTTGAGGACTGGAAAACCACTTACAATCACAGAAGTGCGCTGCTAACAGTTGACAAAATTTCAATCTCTGATTATTTAAATCTATTTCCTTGTTTAAGAACAGAATCTGCTAAACAATTAGTATGTATTTTACAAAATCTTCTGCTGATAATATATCACTTTCAATCATGACTTTAATATCTGTATTTATATATTTTTGACAATTTGCAGAAGACTTTCATTCTTTATATCCACAGAAAAACGATCTGTTGCACAGAAGGTGGCCGTGTTTAAAAACAGTGTTAATTTCACAGTTGCAAATTTTGGAAAGGCTATCTACGAATAAGGCAAATAAATTTTCAATCGATGATAGAATTCTCATAAGAAATCTGCCTAAATTACAAACAGGTAAGATTTTATTACTGCTAATGTATAAATGCAAAGAATTAATTAAACTAGAAAATATTTATAAGTTTATTTAAATCGTAAATATTAATTCTATAAATATAATTTGTATATTTAATAATTGTATAAATGTAACTAAAATAAAGTTTGACTTTAAGAAAAATGTAATCTATCAAAATGCATAATTTAATTATTAAATCTTTAAATTTATTATGAATATTTTGATTTTAAGATAAACAAGATGCCGTAGTGTTGTACTTACTTCACACATTAATCGGTGTAGGCAGTATTGGAAGAAAAAGAAAAAGTGATTCTGCAGTTGAACTCAGAAAATACACCCCAAAGGAAATAAGAGACTCTTTCTTGTATCACATAAATGTGAGTTAATATATTTAATTTTTTTTTTATATACGTTATATATATATATATATAACATTATAAATTATTATATAACATTATATTATATATATATATATATAACATTTTAAATAATATTTTTGTTAACCTATTGTTTATGTTTTCCAGCTAACAAGTGATTTAGAAGCCGAAATTCAGTCTGTAAGAGATGAAATTGTAGCGAGAAAGGAAACGTTGCAGCCATTCATTTGCTTTATCGGAGATAATATAGAAAACATTCAAGAGGTTTTCGTTGTACTTGACGATCAACAATACAAGGTTTCGACATGCTTAGATGGAGTGGATTTAGTTTTTAAAATATTTTATGCACTAGATTGTGAATATCCCAAACCATCTTTGAGAATTTGGCAATTTATTCAGCAAGCCATTTTTGATATAAGTCTTAAGGCCCAGAATATTAAGTCTGTTAAGGAATTATTAGGTTTAACGAACCAAGCATTTAGAGAAGTAAATTCAGCATCAGCTTCTATTAATTAACCATGATTATTTGCAACGAATGTAATGAAGTTTTTCAAGATAATGTTTATTTGATGAAACACGTTCAATTAACTCATTCTAGCAGTAACTTTTTTTCTTGCAATGAGCTATTTTGCAAAAAAACTTTTTCACTTCTTGATTCATTTCTAAAACACAGACGTAAAAAACATTCATCCAGTCCAGTAATACAAGAAAATCGGTTTGAAACTCTTAATTTAGATTGTCAAAAAGAATTAGATCTTGAAGGCGACTTTTTTACTTCCCATTATTCTGAAGAATTTTCAGATTATAGTGATTCTGAATCACTTGACGATATTGATTTGTTTGTAAATGACGATTTGAAATCAACAGTAAATCTCGTAGAAAAATCTTCAGAAATCACGAAAGAAAATGAGGAAGCATTAAAGTTTACTGCAGAATTATATCAATGTCCAGATTTATCTCGAAAACGTGTTAATACAATTGTTAATGATGTTTCAACATTGATGGAATCACATTTAAATTCTGTTAAAAGCAAAATTTGTAACGAGTTGCAAAGTTTGGGCTCGAATGAAAATCAGATTTCTGAAATAGAAGCGATGCTTAATAATTTGGTTAAACCATTTGAAAATCTACTAACTGAAAGTAAAAGATTTTCAAAATTCAGGCAAAATGAAACTTTTATCGTCCCAGAGAGTTATAAAATAGGGGAAAGAACTGAGTTCAAATCAAGTCCTTCTGGAGTAAAAAGAATGCAAGTACCTGTCGTCGCACAATTTATTCCTATAAGATATGTATTAAAAAAATATTTTGAGTTGCCTGGAATATTTTCAAAAACAAAAGAATACATGCATTCTTTAAATTCAAATACTGAAATAATAACTAACATAATTCAAAGTCCTCAATGGAAAGAAAAAATTGCCCGTCATGGAAAGGGAAAAATTGTTTTACCTCTAATCATGTTTTTTGATGACTACGAAAATAATAATCCGCTTGGTAGCCATAAGGGAGTATCTAAATGTGGAGCCGTTTATTTGAGTGTTCCTTGTTTACCGGTAGAATATCAATCTAAAATCGAGAACATTTTTTTATTTATACTTTTTAATAGTTTAGACCGAAAAAATTTTTCCAATTCTATTATTTTCGAAAAAGTTATCCAAGAATTAATATTTTTGCAAGAAAACGGTATTCCTTTAGATCTTTCTGGTGGTCAAGAAACTGTGTATTTTGAATTAGCATTAATTGTAGGAGACAATCTGGGACTTAATTCAATTTTCGGTTTTGTAGAAAGCTTTAAAGCTAATAAATTTTGTCGTTTTTGTTTAGTCAGTTTTAAAGATTTACAATCAAACTTCAAAGAACACGAATGTATATCGCGTAACATAAAAAATTACAATGACGGTGTCGTTTTGAATAAGCAAGAGGAAACAGGAATCAAAGAAGATTCCCCTTTTAACAAAATTCCAGGATTCCATGTTATTGATAACCCAGCTGTGGATATGATGCACGATTACTTAGAGGGAACTTGCCGTTACGATATTGCTCGCATTTTACATTATTTTATTTACATTCAAAAATGGTTTTCTTTAGATCATTTAAATATTAAACTACGTGCTTTTTATTACGGTCCAAATAGAGGTGTTAATAAACCACCAGAAATTTTAGAGTCACACTTAACGAAAAAAATCCCATACATCGTCTTATCAGCTTCAGAGATGTTTCATTTGGTTAAAAACTTAAATCTCATTATCGGACTCGATGTTTTTGAATATGATGAAGTTTGGCAATTACTGCTTTCAATACAAGAAATTTTAATAATTCTTTGCTCTACAAAAATTACACTTGATACCCCAACAATACTGGAATCGAAAATTGACGAATATTTAAATTTATTAATTGCAAAATTCCCATCAAGTCTAAAACCAAAACATCACATATTGCGGCATTATCCTTCTATTATGAAAAAAATCGGTCCTGTTTGGAATATAAATTGCTTTCGGTTCGAAAGTAAAAATCAAGAGAGCAAAAAGATTTCCCATAATTCCATTTGCCGAATTAATGTTTGTAAAAGTATCGCTCTTCGTCACCAATTAATATTAAATAACAGATTGTTGACTCAAAAGTCCACATATCCAGAATATGAATTGTGTAATCAAATTAAATCAGCTCCTTTAAAAGACTTACCAGATGTCTCCCAATTTTTACAATTATTGCCGGATTACAATGTTCAAAACACAATAAATTATACAAATTCAATAATTTATAGAGGTAAAACAATTAAAGAGGGAAATGTAATTGTCAAGTTCTCTGAATTAGGTGAAGAGTTTTATGTAATTCACCTTATTCTTTTAATTAATGAGGCTGATTTTCTGATAGTAGTAAAGTCTGTCACAGATTGTTATCTTAATGAAAATATTGGAGCGTTTAAAATTTATAGTACCAACTTTTTTCATTGGGAAATTTTAACAAAAACTGACATGGGAAACACAGAATTATCTTATGCAAACAAACTTAAAGATGGCTATTATTATATTACTAAAACATGGATGTAAACAGTGTGCTAAAAGTTAAGTAAATGTTTTTATACAAATATGTTTTTTAATTTATTCCCCTAAAATAAATAATTTTCTTAGGTTTATTGCTTTATAAGCCAGAATTCCTAAAAAGATGTTCCAATAAAATTTTTTGAGAATAAATAAGTTAATGTTTCAAAAATTTTTTTAATGAAAAAAAATTTTTTAAAAAATAATTTAAATTAAAATTTTTTAAATTCTTTTTAATTTAAATTTGTTTTCAATTTATAAAAAATGTTTTAATAAAGTTATTTAATAATAATAAATTTATTATTAATTATTAAATTTATTATTATTTTTATTTTTTGATGTCATCTTTACAATTATTTAATTTTTATTTGCAATAAAAATTTTTATAACAATCATAATTTTTAATCTGAAAAAAAAGAAAAATCTATATAAACAATTAATAATAAAAATGAACCCAGCGTAACCTCTATAAAATTACACCATTGGCACTAGTAAACTATTTTTTATTATTAAGTTATTATAAGTAAACTTCTTTCTCGCAAGTGGTAAAAATATTCATTAGTTAGTATATAAGAAAACGATATATTCCGACCCCCACCGAAATTTATCGTTATGCGTGTAGAATTGTAAGTGTAGGTTTCGTTGCGATCGTGTAATGTCTATGTATAAGCGAAATAAACGTGCGTGTTCATTAGTATGTGTATTAACCTGTATCGTAAGTGTGAATGTGTTGTTCCTAGCCTCACTCCTCTTCCTCCCGAGAATTAACGGAAACGACCGACAGTTTCCGCTTTTTTTCCCTTTTCTTCCGACATTCTTAATTTTTCGTATAAAGTTTTACAAATATTAGAACGCTACATTCCATATAATGCAACAATCTTTTTACGTTCTTTCTACAATAATTATTAATATTTGAAAAAAGATTTTAAGTTGGAACTTTAATATAAAGTATATTGAATTTTAATAAAAAGTACACTTTTCCCTAAATTCTAAAAGAATATATTAAAATGTAATACGCATTTTATTATTTTTTCCTATGAAATTTCTTTCAGTGTATACAGGAATTTTTAACTAATTGTAAGTATGTTTCAAAATTCAAGACTAAGGTTTTATTACAAGCGTTTAGGAAGTAAAATTCAACTTTGCAGTGGTTTTTTTACATTCTCATCATAAGGAGAAGGAATTACATTTGGGCGATTTTGAGCATTCTCTAATTCCAGTGAATCTCGACGTTTTTTTTTATAACTCCAACTGTTGTTTTCCATTTCCAAACATTGCAATTGTTTTCAAAAATTCCTCTATTTTAAAATAGTTTATATTGCGTTGTTTATACCACAATTTCGTATTTTTTCGATTATTTACTTTTGAATTGGTTTAAATTCATTTATTTGTAGATTTTTTAAATTCTCATCATAAGTTAGAAAGTATTCATTTTGGTCGATTTTGACTTTTTTCAAATTATAGTGAATCTGTACGTTTTGAGACCTCTTGATGCCAAAAAAGTATGTTTTGAAATCCTGTCCGTCTGTTTGTTGTCTGCAGTCTGTCTGTGGACTCATTTTGTCACCACGATAACTTGAACATATCTTAACGAATCGCTTTGATATTTGGTACACGCTTTCAACATGTAAAAATGAAGCCTGAGTTCGTTGGACAGACTAATCCACCCAAAAATTCAAAAATTATTCAAATTTAAAATTTTTAAAAAATTCAATTCTTCTTGAAAATTTTTTTTTTAATTTTCTCTTAAAATACTCCCAAAAGTAAACTTTTTTTTCTTTAACCCTTTTCGATACAGATTAAAACAAAAAAGTTAAAAAAGTTATGTTCTATTACGTTTAAGGTAACAAAATTTTTTAATTTTTTTCGATGTGTTATTTTACTCATTAATTTTTTGCGGCACAGTTTTAACCTATTTTGACACCTTTTCTTTTAGCAACTTTCCTCTCTATAGATTTAAAGTTTTTGAAGCAGTATTCATAAAACATTTTTTCCACTATAACGAAAGCATTGTGAAGTGAAACAAAAATAATAAGTGTAGCAGGCAAAATTATAAAGAATTATAAATTAACTAAGTATAAACATTGCTATTTTTTAAGAGAAAATTCATTTTTCAACAATCTTTTAACAAATTTAAATAAATCTTTCTACTCCTTGGTTTTTTAGTTCGCTCATTACGATTCTGAAGTCAGTTTTTAATGCTTGTAAATTGTTTATTTAAAATTTTTCGGTTCTTTTAGTACACTATTTGATATAGCCTCAAATTACCTGTAAAAATTTTATTAATGGGTTAATGCATGCCTACTTTCCCTATTGTATGTTTCTAATTTTCGAGCGTGAAATGCGAGTGTCGTGATGAGAATGTTATCCTTAAAGTCAAAGTACTTTAAGAAAATGAAATTTAATTTATAAAAACCAAAAATTTCACTTATATAAATTGTACAAAAAAATTTTTATGAATAAAAACATGAGGGCAAAACCTCATATAATAAATATTTTGCTGATTTAAAAATGCATTTACTTTAAAGTTCTTTTTTTTAATGTTTTTAAATTTTCAATTAATTTTTTCTTTTACTCAATTGAAATTAGTTCAAAGCGGAATATCTTATTTTAGTAAATAATTTGGTTTGTCGATTTTCGTTAATTACAAAGACCTGGCCAATCAACGGCGCAAAATTACGGAACTAAGTTTGAACAGCTGCAGTGCCGCTATTCTCTTTTTTTTGCTCGATAAAAAATGTATTCTAATACCTTTAAAACTTACCTATTTGTATAATTTAATTTAACGCATTTTAATAAAGACTATGAGTTGTTACTAATAAATTTTTCAAAACAAGTCGATTATATGAAGCTCCCCTTTTAAGGACATGTTATTCAGTGCTTATATCATCATCTTCTCATTTTTTTTTCAAAAATTAAATAAAAAAGTTTAAAAAATTAAAAACAAAGTAATTTGAATTAATTTCATGAAAAAAAATAAATAAAAACAATAAAAAAAGCAATTTTAATAAATAAAATATCCTTTGTGAGTTATCCGCTGAGCCACCGATGAAGTGTATGAACTGTAGAGTGCGGTGAATGTCTCGTCCACTGATGCTGCACGGTTTCCAGCGCCTCCAATTGGGACTGTGCGGCAGTCTTAGAAACTACGTTCTCTTATGATGATTGAGGCGGCAATTTCAAAGTATTTTCAAATGAAAATACAGGAATTTGTCCAGTGGTTATCATATTTCAAAGAAACATGATGCAGATAATTATTTTTTTTGCATTTATAAATTTGCTTTATACAGCATCAATAAAAAAGAATAATTATTAACATTTTCAAAAAAATATAAATTATTTATAGTAAAAAAATACAAAGATTTTCTAAACTACAAAAATTATATTTATCGAAAAAATATTTTTTTTAAATAAACAAATTACTTTTTTCAAATTAAAAATTTCCATTTTTTAAATTAAAAAAATACTTTTTTTAAATTAAAAAAATACTTTTTTTAAATTAAATAAATACTTTTTTTAAATTAAAAAAATACTTTTTTTAAATTAAAAAAATTCTTAATTTTAAAATAAAATAATTACTTTTTTAATTACTTTAATTACTTTTAAAAAAATTTCTTTTTTTAAAATAAAAGCAGAATTTTTTAAAATAAAAGATTGTTTTTTTCAAATTAAAAAACATTTCTTTTTTAATTTGAAAATTTCTCTTTTTAAATTAAAAAAATCCTGTTTTAAATTAAAAAATCCTTTTTTTTAAATTAAAAAATTTCTTTACTTAAATTAAAAAAATACTTTTTTTAAACTAAAAAATTTCGTTTTTAAATTGAAAATTTCCTTTTTTTAATTAAAAAATTTCTTAAGTAAAAAAAATCGTTTTTTCCAATTAAAAAAATTCCAATTTTTAAAATAAAATAATTACTTTTTCAAATTAAAAAAATTTCTTTTTTTTAAATAAAAAAATCCTTTTTTTTATTGCGAACAACTGATGAAGTATGGTAGTCACTTATGTTGAATTTTCCTGAATTACCGTGAATTACAATATGAATTAATCTGAATTATCTTGGATTAGCTGGATTTGAAATAAAAAAATTTCTTTTTTTTAAATTAAAACAAATTACTATCTTTACATTAAAAAAATTCCTCTTTTCAAAATGAGATAATTCCTTGTTTTAAATTCAATATTTTTCTTTTTTTTACACTTTGAAAAAAGTAATCTCATATTTAGTGGAAAAATTCTCATATAATATCCTCTCAATATTTCCTCTCAAAACTATAGTATTCCACTTGAATGTAGAATATTGTTATTCTTGATGATTAATTATAAAACAAAACAAGTTTTTTGAGGTTCTGATGTCAAAAACATTGAACTAAAGTTAAAAAAACAAATAAACAAATTTATTAATTAATGTAATTAATTATTAATCATTAATTATATTTATTTAAATAAAAAAATTTAACTTAGTACACCGGAATAGGTTTTTTTTAATAGTTCATAACCATAATTAGCAAATAAGGCTCTGTAAAGTTGGAATCGCCACATCAAAATTTTTAAAATTTTGTTATTGCATTCGTTTGTCCACGATTAGTCCACGTTTGTCCAACAAAAAATTTTATTTGTACACCTTTTGTTTAAAAATAAATTAAAAGAACATTGGCCATTGGACTAATTAGTAGGACCATCCAACAAAAAAATCAAATTATTTTTTAGGTCATTTCCTTGGACAGTAGTCGATGAAGAAAAATAAAATCAATCTTATCCAGATTTTTTTACTTTTTTAAAACTTCAAAGGTTGGATTCAAATAGTTGGACAATCCTCATTGAAGGTTGGACAATCAATTTCAACAGTTGGACAAACAAGAATAGGTCCCCAACTATTAAGAAGGTTATTCCCATGGGCACTAATCGGCAACA
This sequence comes from Leptopilina boulardi, assembly GCF_019393585.1. Taxonomy (NCBI): domain Eukaryota; kingdom Metazoa; phylum Arthropoda; class Insecta; order Hymenoptera; family Figitidae; genus Leptopilina; species Leptopilina boulardi. The sequence goes on along the minus strand of NW_026137909.1, from coordinate 291,657 downwards.
GAAATTAAAATCAAAGTCATCCAACTTCTTTTACCTTTTTTAAAAGTTCAAAAGTTGGACAATCGTCAGTAAAGCTTGGACAATCAATTTCAACAGTTGGACAATAAAAAATAGGTCTGCAACTATTGATTAGGCCATTTCTATGGAGAGTGGTCGACGAAGGAAATCAAATTAATCTCATCCAGCTTTTTTTACATTTTTAAAAGTTCAAAGGTTTGACAATCCTCATTGAAGGTTGGACATTTAATTTCAACAGTTGGACGATCAAGAATTGGTCCCAAACTATTGTTTAGGTCATTTCCAAGGACAATAGTCGACGAAGGAAATAAAATCAATCTCATCCAGGTTTTTTCACTTTTTTCAAATGTACAAAATGTTGGAAAATTCTCTTTAAAGCTTGGACAATCAATATCATTAGTTGGACAATCAAGAATAGGTCCCTAACTACTGTCCATGGAAATGACCTAAACAATAGTTGGGGACTTTTTGTTGATTGTCCAACTGTTGAAATTGATTGTCCAACCTTCAATGAGGATTGTCCACTCTTTGAACTTTTGAAAAAAGTGAAAAAAGTTGGATGAGAATGATTTTAATTTTCTTCGTCGACTACTGTCCATGGAAATAACCTAAACAATAGTTTGGAACTTTTTGTTGATTGTCCAACCTTCAATGAGGATTGTCCACTCTTTGAACTTTTGAAAAGAGTGAAAAAAGTTGGATGAGAATGATTTTAATTTTCTTCGTCAACTACTGTCCATGGAAATGACCTAAACAATAGTTGGGGACCTATTATTTATTATATAACTGTTGAAATTTATTGTCCAAGCTTTAAAGAGGAATGTCCACCCTTTGAACTTTTTAAAAAAGTGAAAAAAGCTGGATGAGATTGATTTTAATTTTCTTCGTCGACTAGTGTCCATCGAAATGACCTAAACAATAGTTGGGGGCATATTGTTTATTATCTAACGGTTGAAATTTATTTTTCAATCCAATGACTTGCCTATCCTTTGAACTTTGAAAATAAGTAAAAACTGGATGAGATTGATTTTAATTTCCTTCGTCGACTACTGACCAAGGAAATGACCTAAAAATAATTTGATTTTTTAGTTGGATGTTCCTACTAATTAGTCCACATTTGTCAATTGTTGACCATTGATGGACAAAAGATTAATGTAGAAGAAACTGTTAAGTTTGCATTTTTAAATTTTCAATTTTTTTCATTAATATAAAAATAATTAAAAAAATTTTTTTTAAGAAATATGACAATTGGAGGTTGTTATTTGTTGAACAAACATAGACTTACACTGGGAAAACGGTTTTTTCAGGGCCGCTGTGGAACTCGATTCCGGCTCGGGCGCCTTAGACGCCCTTGCCTACAACTCGTACCACAAACATCAGTCTCGCAAATAAATGATTGGCTTTACACACTAGCAGCTTAATATACTATTTTTAAACTCGAATTTTTTAAAATAAACATATTCTTTTTTTTAAGTAAAAAAGAGTATGTTTCGTAACGAGTGTGCAGTCTCCGTTTTTTGATTGGGGCAACTGTTCACACAAGATATATGAAAGATTATTCTCATAACAATGAAAATTCTCATAACTGTAACTAGAAAATTTTTCTTTTAATTTCTATATATCATTTTGTTATGAAAAAATTAAATAATAAATATTAATTGTGGAGTCGCAAAGAAGAACTCGCCGAGTACTCGGATGCATGCGTGAATACCAGTCGAGTAACAGTGGCGGTCTCTGATTGTGAGCCACTCACTTGACTGGTAATAGAGAGTGCGTCCGTATGCTTGAGAAGTTCTTCTTTGGGCTCCTTAATTAATCATAGTAATAAATAATGTTTGAAATTCAATTTTTGTTGAAAAATTAAAAAAATATTTACGATTTTTAATTTACAAAAATTACAAATGTTTTGAAAGAAAACGAACAACTAGAAAATGTAGTGTACACCAAATACAATAATTCTTGTATTTGTAAATACAATTCTTGTAAATTGAGGATAATTCAACACAATTGTACACCCTAATTCATCATTTGTTCACCCCTCGAATTTTGAATTTTCACAAAAACATAATTTTAATGTTATGTTATTCAGCGATCAAGTGCCCCATATAATATAGAAACACGTAATACTATGGTGTATTCGGCAAATGCTCGGATCATGATCCAGATTACTTTAGTGGTTAAGTTTTGACAAAATTTTTGTAGAAGCTAAAAAAATATTTCATACATCGTCACAATTCATAATTCTTAAGCTAATGAAAATCAAGAACTTATCGAAGCAACCAATTACAACACAATACTTAGACAATAATAGATACCAATTATTTAAAAATTAAAATGAGCACCTGAATAACAATAAGTTTTAGGTGATTAAATATTTCGGTTGCTTCGTTAGGTTGTAAATTGAATATTTGAAATTGAAGAGAAAAAAAATTACATACATAATTTAATAAATTTTTAAGTAAATTTAGAATAAAAGAGGAATTGTAAATGTTTAATCTTTTTGCATATTAAACAGTATAAAGAAAAGAAATGAAAACTTCAATTTTTGGTTGCAATTCTACTAGAATCTGTTATGAACTTTATTAGGAGCTGGAAAAAATAGTTTTCTTCGTGTTACAGCGTCATATATCTTATATTTATATGGCGTCATACTCAGAAATTAATATTTCAATTTGCCACGCTGCTGTAAAACGTAATGATTTCATCCCTCGCTGCTGTACAACGTCGTTTTTCTTAAATTTGTACGACGTCATACTCTGAATATAAAATTATAAACAACAAAAACCACCCTAATCCGCCCACTTTGTTGTATCTCTTGCTGGAGAAATTCAGACTGCTTATAATGTTTCCCACGCTGCTGTAAAACGTAATGATTTCATCCCTCGCTGCTGTACAACGCCGTATTTCTTAAATTTGTACGACGTCATACTCTGAAAATAAAATTATAAACAACAAAAACCACCCTCATCCGCCCACTTTGTTGAATTGATTTCTGAATTAATTCAGACTGCTTATAATGTTTCCCACGCTGCTGTAAAACTTAATGATTACATCCCTCGCTGCTGTACAACGTCATATTCTTTAATTTGTATGACGTCATACTCTGAAATTAAATTTTCAATTTCCCACGCTACTAAAACACAATGATTTCATCCCTCGCTGCTGTACAACGTCGTATTTCTCAAATTTGTACGACGTCATACTCTGGAAATAAAATTATAAACAACAAAAACCACCCTCATCCGCCCACTTTGTTGTATCTCTTGCTGAAGAAATTCAGACTGCTTATAATGTTTCCCACGCTGCTGTAAAACGTAATGATTTCATCCCTCGCCGCTGTACAATGTCGTATTTCTAAAATTTGTACGACGTCATACTCTGGAAATAAAATTATAAACAACAAAAACCACCCTCATCTGTCCACTTTGTTGTATTGCTTTCTGAATTATTTCAGACTGCTTATAATGTTTCCCACGCTGCTGTAAAACTTAATGATTACATCCCTCGCTGCTGTACAACGTCATATTCTTTAATTTGTATGACGTCATACTCTGAACTTAAATTTTCAATTTCCCACGCTGCTAAAACACAATGATTCCATCCCTCGCTGTTGTACAACGTCGTATTTCTTAAATTTGTACGACGTCATACTCTGAAAATAAAATTATAAAAAACAAAAACCACCATCATCCGCCCACTTTGTTGTATTGCTTTCTGAATTAATTCAGACTTCTTATAATGTTTCCCACGCTGCTGTAAAACTTGATGATTACATCCCTCGCTGCTGTACAATGTCATATTTTTCAATTTGTATGACGTCATACTCTGAATATTAAATTATAAAGATAGTTAAAAAACTTAATTGACAGCAAAGATTATTCTTAAGGTTATGATATTCAGTGTTATATTCTTCATATACTTTATTATGGAAATACGTCACGCCGAATAACATTAAACAATAAGTATATGAGGTAGTTGATCACTGATTAAAATGTCCTTAATAGCTCTTTTTGCTGTACTTTTTACTGAATAACTTCTGATTACTAATAAAGTATCTCATGCTGCTCTTTATTTTCAAATTCGAAAGAATGATGGATCCCTCGCTGCTGTATAATGTCGATAATGTTAAACATACATTATAATGCATTGAAGGGAATATTTAAAATTTGTGTTAATACATTTTTGTAATGTTGATGATGTTTACCATATTGTTTTTGAGGTTTTCTGGTATTTTTGCATTTTCAGATGATTATTCATCAATTATGTCTATTATATCTTCATATTTTAAAGGAAATGGTGTAATTTCCTTATACTGGATCATATCGAAAAAATACTGTCGCATTTCAACCGAATCTGCGGAGTAATCTTGAGCACTTGGTTCTTCATTTAAACATAAAGACATTGCAAATGCTCCTGCATAAACTCCACAGCTTGTGTCATCCGGTTGCTTCGTAACTTGTACTGGTATAACATTATCAGACTTTAGGTTTGGGTTACCGAAATTTCTAAATTTATGGTTATTGCACTCCAATTTTTTTACTACAACATTATGTTTTTCATAAGGATCGTGACTTGCAAGCATTGCATCTGTACTGCTGTCACCATCACCAATTCTATATTTATATATTAATCCATATTTGTCTTCACTAGTCATGAAACCTTCGACAACCATTTCAGGTTCCATACTTGAAGAGCTTTTGCTTTCATCGTAGTTTGAAAAGCATTCATGTTCTTTAGGTTCTCGTTCTTCTTTCATCGCTCGTTGACACGTTGCACAAGGAATATTTCTTACAATGCAATCTATTATTTTGTTGGTTTCATATCCTATTATTAAAACACAACCTCCTAAAGCATCATATGCCGATGTACGATAACTTCTTTTGCACCATGCACAGTCAACTACAACTGTTATGTAGGGTACACCATTGATTACATGTCCTTTTGCAATTGCGATTTCTGCTTCTTTTTTAGCAGCGGCTTTCATTACGCTCTTATTAATATCTATCAATTGTAAGCCTATTTGAAATCGATTTTTTATGTACATTGCAGGGCTCATGTAATGCACATTTATAGCTGCAAGTGCTTCTTCAATTGTGGAATACCCAATTCCTGCTGTAATGGTGCCAAGGGCAGAACCCAAATTAATATCTAAATAATCCTCACTTTGAGGTTCTGACCAAATTGACACAAGTGCTCCACACTCGTTACACTGTAGATCGTATTTAGTTTTTAATCCTTTCCCATATCGCGAAACTATTTTCCACATCATGTTTTGACAACCTTTTTTATGGTTGTTTTCCTCTACAACTTTCTTGAGAGTCTGACTTATGACGTGGCTCATCATTGAAATTTCCCTTTCTTTTGTAGCGAATTCATCTAAAATTTTCACGTTTTTAAATTTATTTGCTTTACAATTTTCTTTACTTTTCTTTTCAAGATCTTTTTCTCCATCTGCTACGATCTCTTCTGTTATTATTTCTTCTATTTCATCTATTTCTTCCATTTCAACTATTTCTTCAATTTCTTCTATTTCAACTATTTCTTCAATTTCTTCTATTTCTTCTTCTTCCAACATTGCTTGTAATTGTTCCTTTACAGGCTCTTGAAGTTCATTGTTTTCTTTCTTTTCTTCTTTATAAACTTCATTTTCCTTTTTTGCTTCAACTGCAAAGTCTCCATCTTCTTTTGTTGTGTCCTTTGATATTTCGTTTTCTTCTAATATTTTTTCAAATGTTATAATTTCCTTTCCTTCTGCTTCACTAGCATATGTTTGTAGTAATATTCTCTCAGATGTTTGATGATTTTCTGATTCAAATTCTTCCTCTTCTACTACAATCTCAATTTCTTCGATGATCTCTTCAGTTTTTTGACTATTCTCGTTGCCTCGATGGCATTCTTCATCATCCGTTCCTTTCTCTACTCTGGATAGTTCGGGCTGCAACAAAATTTCTTTACAATCACTTACCTGGTTGTCTTCATTTCCATTGCTGGTGTTGTTGAATAGGAAGTCCCCATTTTCATGTGATTCCTGATTAACATTTTCGAGTCTTTCGATACATTCCTCTGCCTTACTTGCAGAATGGGACAACTTTTCTTCCTTTTCACGTTGACGTCTGCAGAAAAATAACAAATTATTTACAATTCTTCTTCTCTAATAGGGACCATCCATAAATAACGTTGCGAGATTAGGGGTGAGGTTCGGAAATTGCAACTGATGACAACAAGGGGGAGGGTGGGTGATTTGGAAATGTAACATTACTTGCACATTACTGTTCTCATAAGCATGATGCATAATTGACGTTTCTCTAACGCAAAAGGCCAAAGCAGAATGGAAACGTAACCGGAATCGAAAACGTAAGAATGAGTTTGAGAAGGTTAAATAATATACCTATTCTTCTCTCACTCATTCTTCCATTAACGTTTACGATTGCGATTACATTGTTATTCTGCTCCGGCCTAAAATGCATAGATTTTCGTTTTCGTCGTATGAACAAATGTCATATGTCGAAATACATATGTTGCAAAAATTCTTTTTAACATTATTATAAATATTTATATGTGACGCGATCTGAAGAAGGGGACCTTTGAAGCAAATCACTTTAAGAATATGTTTGTGTTAGTTTTCTCATGATTTTATAATAATGATAATTATTCATATTGACAGTTGATACTTTTTTTGTATTTTCATTTCCAAACTTGCAATCATAACCTATAATTTTTTGTTTCTGAGGTCAATTTAACAGATCGCGTCACATATTATCGTGTTAATTATTATTAATGATAAATAGTTATATGATAAAAAAAAGAACATTTACTAAGTTTATTTAATTCCATAAAGTCTAGGCTCATGTGGGTCAAAGGATTCCTCTGCTCCATGGGAACTGCTCCTGCGCGGCAGCCATTTTCACGGAACTGCTCATGCACCGACATCCCTACGACCCACATGAGCCTAGACCTTACGATATATGAATAAGAAAAAATTCATTTTTGGGGGGTATAAAGATTACTGCAACGTTACAATTATAGGAGGGGGGTTACCATTTGCAACAAAATGTAACAAAGGGGTGGGTAGGGGCCAAAAAGCTCGAAAATAGGTGCAACTTTATTTATGGATGATCTCTAAAGAAAGTTTCTTCCCCCTAGCCCTTTTGAAAGCCTATGATTATAAGAAAAATTTCCCCGAAAGCCGAAAATGTTTTACCTATAATCTATCGATACGTTTTTCGGGTAGCAGCAATTGCACTGTTGACCAATTTTAATTTTACTTTCTGTATAAAATGGTTACTTTAAAAGATTACTGAAAACTTTATCAATATCATTTTTATCAACTCCTGCAGAAAAGTGAACATGGATCGCCCTCATGCCAAGTAAAAAAAAATTGTTTTTTGTCAATATTTGTTCTCTTTAGAGATTTTCAAACAGGAAATTTAACATTAGATTCAATTAAGAATGTATTAAACATTACGATTACGAATCCGATGTCAGTTTTTCAAAATTCAAAATCACAGAACCAATATAGCGGTAGTGAAATGCAAAGTGTGCTTAAAAATGTCTAAGAATTGTTATTTGGGGGTTTCTTAATCAGCTTCCTCGAAAACCTCCTAGTAACAATTCTTAGACATATTTAATCACATTTTGCATTTTACGTCCGCCAAATTGGTTCTGCGATTTTAAATTTTGAAAACCTGACATCGGATTCGTAATCAGGGACCACGAAAACCCCGGAGTAATGATTTTCAGAAATTTTTAAGCACTTTTTAGACTTTTGGACAAGTTTTCGGCAATTTGGACCACTGTGGAACGGGAAAGGATTAAATTATTCAGCGGTATATATAATAAATTAATTTCATTTTTATACATATAGAATACAGAAAATTGGAAATTAAAGCAAACCTACGAAATAAATAAAATATAAAGCAAGAGAGATTCGAACTTACGACTACAGACTACCCCATTAAGGTCATGTTATTCAGTGTGATGTATTTCCATAGTAAAGTACATGGGGCACCTGACCACTGAATAACATAACCTTAACGCTCTATCCATTGTGCTACGGAAGCTAGCTCTGCCGTACTTTTCAAAAAAGCACTATCTACATTTGTCGCTTAGGTTGTTGTTCAGTAGTATAAACACACTAAAGTGAGCCGAAGCGACAAATGTAGATAGTGCTTTTTTTGAAAAGTACGGCAGAGCTGAACACCAATGTTTTATTATCAGTGACTTGTTGACTTGCTTTTGATGTTTTCAATAAATATTTATTGACACTAATATACCATAGCAAATAAATGAACAGTTTAATAGTAATAATAATAACAATAATAATTGATAAATGTTCATAAATTAATATTTTTATAATTTCAAAACAATGTGAATACATTTTTGTTAAAAAATAGTTTTCATTGTCCTAAATCATTATAAACATTAATTTACTGTTAAGAAAAAAATTAAAGTTTTGGAATTTGAAAATTTTGATGCCAAGTCGTATGGGCGATCCATGCAGGTCATGTTGTCTTAGAAGAGTGACGTGCTAATAAGGTGGAAAAACTGCCAAGGACCCTCTCTGAGCCTTAAATTAAATGTGGCTAAGTACACCCTAATAAAAAAAGTAATCTTAAAGTTAGAGGAAAATTCCTCTTCTAATATCCTCTCAATATTTCCTCCTAAAACAAGCATATTCCATTCGGATTCAGAATATTTTAAATCTATTATATTGGAAATAGGTCAAAAGGATTACTTTAACATTTTCCTCTTCTATTAAGATATTTCGTTTCAAAGTTAGCAGATTTGAACAGAGGAAAAGGAAAAATACAAAGAAATCATTGGATTTCTTTTCATGTGTATGACAGTTGAGCCGTTGTTTTCCAACCTGTCAATTTTCGTATTTTTATTAATAGTGTTGATTAATATTATATTTACCTTCAATATTTTTTTTAACCACTTATTCATTGCAAAAAATTTAATATATGATTGACATTTAAAAATTCTTTTGTGATCTTAATTTAAATAACATAAGGAAAAAAATTTTGTACTTGTATGTCTCTGATAACTTTGTCGTGCAATGTTTTAAGAGTATATTGTTCTGAGAGTAAGAGGATTCTTTTGAGAGGAAAATCCTCTCAAGGGTAGAATATTACTTTTGATATATAAAAATAAATATATAAGAGGAAAATATGCATCAAAAGGAGAGGAATCCGCTAGATTGAAGATTACTTTTTTTTGGGTGTAGAAAAATTTGTAATGTTTGCAAATAATACCGACAGACGGTTATATTAATAACTAGAAATTGGAAGTTTCGAATTGAGCCCGCTGAAACTAGCTGTAAGGTCCAGAATTCTAAGAGGGGCAAATTATCAAATAACACTTCCAAAACAATTTCCATCAATTCAAAATGACTTAAGGTTATGTTATTCAGTGGTCACGTGCCCCATATACTTTACTATGGAACACGTGACCACTGAATAACATGACCTTAAAACATTCCAATAACAATAAAAATGAGAAAAAAATTCATAAAATATTCACATTGTTATGAACAATAGCCAGCAACTAATAAAAATAGTGGAATAACGGATCTTTTCCAGAAAATAGAAAGTTGATAAAAATAATAAGTGACATCAAATGATTAGTCGACAACGATCTCACACAGAACAATTTTCTGAGTGACAAAAATATTAACAACAATTTTTATTGTTATAAACAATTGTCACCGGCTGCTAAAAATTGAGAAATTTCGAGTTTTCTTTAGAAATTCGTTATTATTAAGAAATCTAAGGGGTTGAGAAACATTCAAGACACAACATTTCTACTCAAAATTAGTTGCTGAGTAAGAAAAATATTATCAATATTTTTTATCGTTATAAACAGTACTTAGCAGAAAGACAAATGTTTGAGAATTTAGACAATTTTTCATAAAACAAAGATTATTGAAAAATCTAGGAGGGTAGAAAACGACAACTTGAGCATATTCATACTCAAAATATCATCCTGGGTAAGGAAAAAAATAAAAACAATTAAAATATTTATAAACAAGTCAGCAGTAAGACATATTTCTGGGAATTTAAACATTTTTTCAAAAAACGTAGATTACTAAGAAATCTAGGGGGGTAGAAAAAGACAGCTTGAGCATATTCCTACTCAGAATACCATCCTAAGTAAGAAAAAAATATAAACAATTAAAATAATTTTAAATATAATAGTTAGCAGTAAGACATATATCTGGAAATTTAGATTTTTTTTAAAAAAACGTAGATTATGAGGAAATCGGGGGGAGGTAGAAAACGACAGCTTGAGTATATTCTTACTCAGAATAAGGAAGGAAAATTTATGTTACTCCTAAAGATGCACGACGATGCAAGGAAAGAAATATAAACAATTAAACTATTTATAAATAATAGTCAGCAGTAAGACATATGTGACAATTTAGACAATTTATCAAAAAACGTAGATTACTAAGAAATCTAGGGGGGCGGAAAACGATAGCTTGAGCATATTCTTACTCAGAATATCATCCTGAGTAAGTAAGAAAATATAAACAATTAAGATACTTATAAACAACAGTCAGTAATATCCATGAGTCGAGAACGCGCGCGCGACCCCCTAAACCCCCCTATATATGTAGGGTCAATTTTTCAAAGTACAAAAAACAGCAATAGGCAATCGTCGATTTGAAAAATTTAAACGTCGAAACATTTCTAAAAATGGTAGAAATAATATCCATGTGTCTAGATGCGCGCGCGACCCCCTAAACCCCCCTATATATATAGGGTCAATTTTTCAAAGTACAAAAAACACCAATAGGCAATCATCGATTTGAAAAATTTAAACGCAGAAACATTTCTAAAAATGGTAGAAATAATATCCATGTGCACGCGCTAATACCAGTCGGGTTGCAGTGACAGGCCCAGAGGCGCTCACTGTTACCCGACTGGTATTAGCGCGTGTCTCCGAGCGTCGGGCTAGTTATTTGATCGGGAGCCACATTTGTGAATAAAATAATTTTTTCAATTATTTTGTTTGAGAGAAAATAAATTTTAATGTAACTAAAAAATAGTACAATTTTACAAAATACTATTTTTTAATTGTAAATTAAAAACTTAGATTGAAAATTGTAAATTTAAAATTATTTTAATTATTCTCAAGTGAATATAAAAAGAATTGTTTTATTTACAATTTTTGAAACCAATATTTTTTTCAAAATTTTCGTTTACACATTTGCAACAATTTACATCAACTACTTTAATAAAAAACTATAAAAAGTTAAAGTTATAAATAATGTCATTTGATGCGCCGCGCCGTTGACAAAGAGACAAAGGCTGCAGAGTCGAAGTATTGCTTTAGTCATGATTAGCGAAGAGAAAGGAGAATTCTGGGCGGAGCATAGGAGTAGTGGCCTTGAAACTAAAAGTATTTATTATTTATAACTTTAACTTTTTATGGCTTTTTCAAAGTAGTTCATGTAAATTGTTGCAAATGTGTAAACGAAAATTTTGAAAATAATATTGGTTTCAAAAAATGTAAATAAAAAAATTCTTTCCATTATTTTTACTTAAAAATAATTAAAATAATTTTATATTTAGAATTTTTAATTTATTAATTGAAGTTTTTAATATACAATTAAAAAATAGTATTTTGCAAAATTATACTATTTTTTAGTTACATTAAAATTTATTTTCTTTTAAAAATAATAATTAAAAGAATTATTTTATTTACAATTTTTCAATTTAATTTTTTAATTTATTTTTTTAATTTACAGTTAAAAAATAGTATTTTTAGAAATTATACTATTTTTTAATTACAATAAAATTTAATTTCTCTTGAAAATAATAAAAAGAAATTTTTATTTACAATTTATAAAACCAATATTATTTAAACATTTTTCGATTGAACATTTGCAACAAGTTACATCAACAACTTAAAAAACAAGCATAAAAAATTAAAATAATAAATATTGTCATTTGATGCGCCGCGCCGTTGATTCGTAAACAGGGAAAAGCGTTTGTTATAGGCAAAACTCATTTCGTTCGGTGTGTCAGAACAGACGCAAAGTACAAGAGAAAGGCTGCAGAGTCGAAGTATTGCGAGCGCGCACGAACCTTTCTTCGGCTTTTAGTTTCAAGGCCACTACTCCTATGCTCCGCCCAGAATTCTCCTTTCTCTTCGCTAATCATGACTAAAGCAATACTTCGACTCTGCAGCCTTTCTCTCTTTTTCAACGGCGCGGCGCATCAAATGACATTATTTATAACTTTAACTTTTTATGGTTTTTTATTAAAGTAGTTGATGTAAATTGTTGCAAATGTGTAAACGAAAATTTTGAAAAAAATATTGGTTTCAAAAATTGTAAATAAAACAATTCTTTTTATATTCACTTGAGAATAATTGTTTCAACCATTCTTAGAAAATTTCCTGCGTTGGAATTTTTTAAATCGACGATTGCCTTCAGGTGTTATAACACTTTGAATATGACAGTATGGAAGGGTTACGTTTAGGGGTGGTTTTTGTGTTAAAAACCAAAAATGTTTATTTTTTATTACATATATTCTAATAACTTCTTTCTTTGTAAGCCCGTTTACATGTAAATAAATAAATAAATAAATATTCCATATTGGGGTTAATATTAAGCTATTTACAGGAAAATATTTGGATAAAATAAAAATTTTTTTTTTCGTTCCCGTGATCGTTCCAAACTTTTGGCTCATGCTTAGAGAAAAATTTTGTTTAAAACAAATGTAACTTATTTGAGTTAAAAATAAGCATACTTGTCCCAGAGCCTACTAAAATATTTATTTGCTTCGAATAAATATATTATATGATGCAAATGAAATGTTTATTGATAAAAATAAAATTTTTATTTGAATCAAATAAAGTTTATTTGATTTGATTGTTTATTTTAAAACAATATTTGAAAAAAATAACAAGTTTATAATCAATTTTTGTTATCCATTTATTTTGTATATTATATAATAATGTATAATTATTATTTTTTGAATTCATATTAGAGAGAATTAATGTAAATGATGCAAATTCATTTCCTTCCTTCAAAAACAAACAGCTAAGAATTTTTTATCAAAATCGTGAGAAGGAAATAATAATGGTGTTTTCATTTATTTCCCAAAATTATACAATATTGGCATTAACAAATAGAAATTATGAAAACTTTTTTCTTGCTTTCAAAACAATCTTAAATTTTTGTAAATATTGTAATTGAGATATGGAAATGGTATAAATTATTATGTATTTTCTGCGGGGTCCTTTTTTAATTTCTAATTATTTAGAATTTTTATTAAAATTTCATGGAAATCAATCATTTTTCAATTTATCAAAAATTTGTCGAGTCTTTTAAAATTATCCTAAAATTGAAAAACAAAACTATTATTCTCAAATAATTTCACAACTTTCGAATTATCCAGGTGGAAAAGTTAACACTGCTAACGTTAAAAAATGGTGCAGAATTTTTTTGGATTCTAACGTTAGCAAACATTAGCCTAACGTCAGTTTAACGTTAGTTGAGGTTATGTTATTCAGTGATCACGTGACCCATATACTTTACTATGGAAATACGTCACACAGAATAACATGACCTTAACGTTAATTTTTCCACCTGGGTATTTTAATATTTTTTTAACGTTTATAATTAAAAATCTACAAAACTTATTTGATAATATTTTTAAAGGAAATTATTTATTACAATATTTAGAAAGTTTTAAAATATTTTTATATATATTTTTTTTAGAAATAAATGAAAAAAACATCATTTTTATTCCTCCTTACAAGTTTGGTACAAAATTCTTAGTCATTTGTTTTAGAACAAAAGAAATATATATCTACATAATCCATGGAGTAAATCCAGCTTACTAATTTGAAATAGTCAAAAATACGACTTACTAGAATTAGTATTTTTTTTATTATAAATTAGACAATACTGTTACTAATTCAATTGGTAAACGAATCCGCACTCTTTTATTAGTAGAAGACTACTAATTTGGATTTAAAGAGTTCTAGCAAAATTGAAAAGTTTCATTTTAATTACCATAAATTAATCTTTAAATCTGAATTAGTAGTTTTATACTAATGAAAAAATGCGGATTCGTTCACTAATTGAATTAGAAATAGATTTGATCAATTTTTATTAAAAAACTACCAATTGTTAGTTAAAAACTACTAATTAACAGGGTGTCTCAATCTTTGAGAAAATTTCAATTCATTTAGAAATTTTCTCAATAAAATTCTTTAAATTATTTATAAAAATTTGAATAATTGAATTGGAAATCCTTCAAAAACAATGTTTCCGAATTTTAATAAACTTATTGAAATCTTCAAAAAATTTTAATTTTGTGTTTAATCAATAAATTGTATTATTTTAAGAAAAATTTAACAAAATTCTCATTAAGGTTATGTTATACAGTGGTCACGTGCTCCATATACTTTACTATTGAAATACGTCACACTGAATAACATGACCTTAATAATAAAATTATTTAAATGTCCAAGTATCTATAAACAATTGAAATAACGGCATTTATTCTAGATAAGAACCAGTAATCGTTTAATTAGCTATAATTAATATTTAATAGTTTAAATAAATCAGTATGAATATAAAATTTGTAATATACATAAATATATTCACAATATTATGAACTCTTTATACCTATGTAATTAAACAATGAATTAATTATTATCCATTGATCTACAATAGATTCCGATCGAGTACAGGCGCCTTAATCTTATTTTATCAATCTTGAGAAAATTTCACAAAATTCCAATCGATTTAGTAATTTTTTAAATAAAATTCTTTAAAAAATTCAGAAATATTTAAACCATAGAGTTAAAATTCGTTCTAAGTACAATGTTTTCAGAATTACAATAAAAGTATTTAAAACTTGAGACATTATTAATATTAGTATTTAACAAATTCTATCAATCATAGGAAATTTAACAAAATTTCAATCAATTTAGTAACTATTCAATAAAATTATTTAAATACTCAAGTATCTTCAAACAATTGAAATAAAATTCCTTCGAAATCCAATGTGATCAGAATTTTAATTATATTATATAAAACTAGAACAATTTTTAAAATTAGTAATAAACATAATGTATCAATCCTGAGAAAATTTTAATTAATGTAGTATTTTTTTAAACAAAATTCTATTTAAAAAATCAGAAATATTCAAACAATTGCATTAAAGTATCTTCCAAAAATAATATGTTTAGAAGTATAATAAAAGAATTAAAGGACATATTATTCAATAACATAACCTTAAAGCTTAAATAATTTTTAATATTAGTTTTTAACAAATTGTATCAAAGAAAAAGTAATTTTTTAATAAGATTATTTAAATATTCAAGTATCTTTGAACAATTGAATATAAATTTCTTGGATGTTAAAACTTGAATAGATTTTAAAATAACATTTTTAATTATTATTAATCTCTTCACAGAAATTGATGTTTTCAAAATTTTAGGTTTTCCAAAATTAATAATTATTTTTGAAAATTTGAATTTTTCAAACTAAAGTTTTCATTAGTTAAATAAGATCAATTATACAATGTAATTAATTAATTAAGTAATTTTTCAATTTAATTGAATTCAATGAATTATTATGAATTATTATTTATGATTTTGAATAAAATTAACCTGAAAAGAGTTATTCTAGAATTAAATTTAAAATCATTTTTATTATTTACTGATATAAGTAAAATTCAAGACATTTTTTAAATTGATTGGGATTAAAAAAATTTCTAGATGAAAGTAAAAATCAAAGGAAGTAATTAAATTTGTTTTTCAAAATATTGCCTATTTACAAGTTAAGAATTTAAAAAATTATTAAAGAAATTAATAAATTTATTTACCTTAATCTTGCCAATTTATTCATTGACATTCTTCTTCCACTAGTCCTGTATTTGCCACTGTGCCTCTTATAGGATTTATTTAATTCTTCACATTTTTTCTCTAGTCTAACACTTTTTTCCTCCAGTCCTTCGCTTTTTTTCTCCTGTCCATTAATTTTTTCCAACACTTTTTCACTTAATTTCTCCATTTCAATTTAAATATTTTTACAGGATTAAAAACACTAACCCACTATTCAAATCTCCTGTCCTGTCGTCACTATCAAAATTTCACTATTTACGAAAATAGTAAAATAAAAAATTTGGTTAAAACGTGCTGAATATAAAACGGTAACACTTCTAATATAGGTATATTAGATGCACGACCGTACGTTGAAGCAGTTTTGCGATCCGAACTTGTCTCAACGCACAAACACTCAAAACAAATCCGAGCCGGCTTCTGTTTACATTCAGCGTATCGTTCCTATGTTTTTCCTTTGCCTGTGTTCTACAGCGGCACGCGCGACCACTAATCCAAACATACCTGTGTCTATGTGATACATCTTTCCGGTTATTATTCAAATTTAGCGCAGTGGCGCTAGTGTAAAAATTACTACATCTTTATAGCCAAGCAGTGTAGCCACGCGATTACCATCTCCTTTTCGGCGTTTGTCTCGTGGTAAATAGAAGGAAAAGTGTCTCTATTCATCCAAACTGATCTCAATAAATTTGGTAAGTATATTTAAATATTTTGTTTTATTCATAATCAATGTGACTACATTGATTATGCATTATGTATATTATACTAATTTCTTAAATAATCCCCGAAAAATATTCATCAACAATTAGTGTCGACACCATTAAAATGGAAATAATAGAATGTTTTTTCTCTACTGCAATTCCACGTAAATGAATTATTTCTTTAAATTTTTCTTATGTTGTTTGTCATCTAATTACTTTTATTTCTAAATTGAAGTGAGGATATTATTTCTTTTTTTTCCATTTAATATTTTTTCCCGTTATTTATTTAAATGCAGATCCAATTTTTCGTGAATGCTATATTATTTTTTCATTTTACAAATAACAGGCTTCTCACTCATCTACTAAAACCTACAATTCACTACTTTTTCTTACGATTTGCTACTATTTGGATACTTTTGTTTAGTATTGTGACACTAAAGGCTACTGTTTCCTTTTCTCAGAATTTACACTACTTTTAATTAGATAATAATTGAAAAAAAATTATTCTTAAAAATTGCAATAAAATTATTTGAAACGATTCAGTTAATTTTAAAAAGTGAGAGAACATTTTTCACAAGAATTACATTTTATTTTTCTGATTATGAAATTTTTCCCTAAAATTCAATTATTTTCAATAACTTTTCACAAAAATTCAGTTATATGAGAAACAATTTTTTGGAAGAAATTAATTATTCTCAAAAATTTTCACGAAAATCACCAAAGGAAATCAATTATTTTTAATAATATTGATCAAAATTGTTTATAAAAATTTATCTCTTTTCAAAACAATATTGTAATTATTTTTTCTCAAAGAAGTTTGATTATTTACAAAATTTTTGATAAAAAATACAATTGAAAAAATGATATATAAAATTCTTCACAAGAAATCAATTATTTTCACAAATAAAATTAAATAAGAAATTTTTTTCCACAATTCAATGAATTTCGAAATTGTTAATAAAAGTCGTTGCAAGAGTTTAATTTATTTTCATAACTAATAAAATTTTTTTCTGGAATTCAATTGTTTTTAAAAGTTTCAATATAATTCGTTGTTCGAATTCAATTATTTTTATAAAAAATTATAAATGTTATAAAATTTTTTTTAAAAATTTAAGAAAATTGTTTTTAAAAATGCAATAATTTTGATAAATAATAAAATTCTTCGCAGGATTTCAATTATTTTCAATACGATTTTTATTAAATTACTCGAAAAAGCAATAATTTATCAAAATTATGAAAATTTGTTGAAAAAGTTCATGAATTAAGACTTTCAAATAAAAATGGAATATTAGAAGCTTTATATTTGTATGAAGGGCTGATAGTTAAAGTGGTTTAAAAAAACATTGGGAGGAAAAGTGACATAGGAGCAAAAACGTGTTCAAATGATTCGTGTAATTTATTAATGAATTAATTATATTATCGATTAAAAAATATTAATTATAATAAAATAAGCCTTTTTTTACTAATGTTTATATATTTTAATCGACAATATAATGAATTTATTAATAAATTACACGATTCATTTTAATCCGTTTTTGCTCCCATTCTTATTTTAGATCACTTTTACTATCAGCCCCTCATATAGAAGTGAGTTGAATTTCAAGAAAGTATTTAAAATATTAATTCCCGGGAAAAATAAACAATTATTTAAATATTTATTTAACAAAAATTATTCAAGTTTTAGACTTTTTTGAAGATTGTTGGATTCTCGCAAATAATTTTAAATAATTAAACTTCCAATTAATTAATTCTACATTTTTTGTCAAATTTTATTGAAATCATTTTTAAAGTTTAATAAATGTATTCTTATATTTAAAAGCTATTTTCAAATACAATTATTTTTTAAATGCTAACTGAAAATTTGGAAAATAATTGTATTTTAGAAAAATTTAAAAGTATAGCTATTATCAGAGTTGCGTTCATGTAACTTTCACTTTCATCCAAAAAATTTTAACTTTTAATTCTGCACAAAAATTCTATTTTTAAGTGAAATTGAAAATTTTTTGAGTGTAAATAAAAAAATTATTTTTTTATTGCAGAATAAATCATGGGAAGAAATTCTTCTGGGAAGACTACGGTACCTAAAGTAGTAAGTTAATTCTTTTAGATATAGAGCTCAGCTCTGCAAATCGTAAGAGTGATTTTCACATAAAAATTGTTATTGAAAATGACTCTTACGATTTTCAAAGTTGAGCCTTTTTCGAAATTCATGATTCAATCGTTTTTACTATTAAAAACATTTTTCATTTCAGACAGATCAAACATCGCAGCAGAAACAACAACAGACACAGGAGACAGAGCAACAACAGCAGTTACAACAGCAACAGCAGTTACAACATCAGCAGCAGTTACAACAACAACAGCAGTTACAACAACAACAGGTATTTATTTTTAATATTTAATTAAATGATTAATTTAAAATTATTAATTAATTATTTAATTAAATATCAAAAATTTAATTATATTTTTAATTTTAATCCAATAATATTTAATTTAATAATATTTTAAATATTAATAAATAAAAAAACCAGCAGGCACAACAACAGCAGACACAACAACAACCGCAGCTGCAACAACAACAGTTTCACCATCAAAATTTTCATCCGCAGCAATCTCACCATATTACTCAACAGCAACATTTTCAACAACAGCAACATTTTCAACAACAGCAACAGTTGCAACAACAACAGCAACAATTGCAGCTGCAACAGCAATTCCAACAGCAAGTGGAGCAGCAGCAGTTGTTACAGCAGAAGATCGAAGCGCACCAACAGCAACTACGGCAGCAGCAGGAGCGCTTCGATCAGCAGAAGCTGCAATGGGAAGAAGAGCAAAACAATATTGCACTGCCTCAACCAGCAGCGCAATCCAGCTCAACTTCACAAGCGCATCCAATCTCACAAACAGTCCCACCAAACAAACCTCAAACATCGAGACCTGTATATTCCGGGTACGATTACTCCAGGCAGGAACAATCACAAAAAAGGGACAATTCAAATGTGAGTGATTATTATTAAAGTTCCTTTTAAGTTAAATGAAAGCAAATTATATACCAGGCTTCGCACTTATCTACTAAAACTTACTATTTACTTCTTTTTTTAACGATTTACTACTATTTAGATATTTGGTTTAGATTTATGAACTAAAAGTTACTTTTTTCAATTTTTTTAGAAGTTACACTACTTTAAATCAGCTACTAACTGAAATGAAACAATTATTCTCAAAAATTGTAATACAGTTATTTAAAAAGGTTAAATTACTTTCAAATCTTTTAAGAAAAGTATTTGTGGAAATTCAACTGTTTTCACAAATAATAAAATTCTTTGCGGGAAATGAACTATTTTCAAAAATATTAATGAGATTCGTCGCAAGAATTCTATTATTTTAATAAATAATAAAATTCCCCGCTGGATTTCAATTATCTTCAAAATTATTGATAAAAGTCGTTAAAAGAATTCACTTATTTTAACAAATAATAAAATTTTTCACAGGAATTGAATTTTTCACAAGAACTTTTATTAAAATTCGTTGAGAGAATTCAATTTTTTCTTAAAATATTAATAAGGGGCCATTCAAGTATTACGTAAGTCCTTGAGAGCAAGGGGGATCTAGCTGTTGCTTATAGTTAATAGAAAAAATGGCGCTAATGTATGTAAAGTATTTTACTAGGGGGGAGGGGGGGAAACTTAAAAAATGTGCTTACGTAATACTTGAATGGCCCCTAAGATTCGTCACAAGAATTCTATTATTTTAATAAATAAAAAAATTCTTTGCTGGATTTCAATCATTTTCAAAGATATTCATAAACGTCGTTGAAAGAATTCATTTATTTTCACAAATGATACAATTTTTCTCAGGAAGGGAATTATTTTAAAGAATTTTTATTAAAATTCGTTGCAAGGAATTCAACTGTTATCATGAGCCAAAAGTTTTGAACGTTCAAATGAACGAAATTTTTTTTCAATCTATAAATTATTAAAAATTATGATGGCATTGTAAAATAAAACAGTAAATTAAACAATTATTAAATTAAATAAATAATAATAAATAAATAAATAATTAAATTAAATAGTTGCAAAAAAAAATTTCGTTCATATGAACGTTCAAAACTTTTGGCTCATCTGTTATCAAAAATATTAATGAAATTCGTTGCAAGAATTTAATTGTTTTTAAAAATATTACAATTATTTGAATGATTTTAATTATTCTTAATACAATTTTTAATAAACTCCTCGATAAATGAAATTATTCTTGAAAACTTTATGAATTTTTTTTCAAAGAATTCAACTATTTACAAAGATTTTGATAAAATAGTTAATGAGAATTCAATTTTTAGAAATAATCAATGATTCAATCAATTTTTTATTTTTGAATTTAAATAATTTAATTCTCGTATAACATTCTAACAAGAATTATTTTGAAATGAACTTCAGATTATAGTTTAGATAATAAATATCAGAAGTGTTATAGTATACATTTTTATAAATAATTAAAATCCAAAAGACTAAAGTCTTTTGGAATTTAATTGTTTGCCTTTAAAAATTGCAATTGTTGTAGATTTAAATATTATTAATTTAAATATTTATTATAAATAATTTATTATTATTTATTATTTTCCAAAAAAATTAATAAAGTTTTACATATAATTTTAGTTAAAAATTTTAAATAAATGAGTGAATTCTAAAAAAATAACAGTTACTTTTAGAAATAATTAAATTTTAAAAAGGTTTTATAAATTTATTGAATATAAAATATTCAGATTTTTAATAATTTAATTTAATAATGAAGACAAAATTTTTGTTTTTGAATACTTGTATTTAAGTTTTTATGAAGAATGTTAAATTCTTTAAATGATTGAAATAGATCTAATTAAATTACCAGTTAATTTGAAATTTTTTTAAATTTGATTGTAATAGTATTTTTTGTTTTAATAAATTTTGCTTTTTAACTTTTAAAAATTATTTTTATATATAATCGTATTTTTGAAGAATTGTAATTAAAAATTTGGAAAATAATTGAGTTTAATGTAAATTTAGTATTGAAATTACTTATTAGGATAAGAAAGATATTTATTAATATTTTATTATTTATTATTATTTTATTACTTATTATTATTTTATTATAATTATATTATTATTTTATTTTTATTATTATTTTTATATATATTATATTATATATATATATTATTATATTATAATATTTATTAATATTTTT
Organism: Leptopilina boulardi; assembly: GCF_019393585.1. Lineage (NCBI taxonomy): Eukaryota > Metazoa > Arthropoda > Insecta > Hymenoptera > Figitidae > Leptopilina > Leptopilina boulardi. The sequence goes on along the minus strand of NW_026137909.1, from coordinate 269,857 downwards.
TATGGAAATAAGTAAAAAGTCAGGGAATTAATGAATCAAAATTTTGTGAATCGACTAAAACGAGTTTTTTACATTCTATTCAATTATGCCATAGTTTATTTTTACTACTTTTTCAGTCTCAAAGTTACTTTTTGATATGTATCGAGTGCGAAGCCTGATTTACATATAATTAGATATTTGTAATTAATTAAAATTTTTGGGTTGTCACAAAAAATTGATTCCATTTTTAAACTGTATCAAGATAATTTAAATATTATCATAAAATTGTTTTCAAAGTAATTTTTTGAATAATGAAAAAAAATAATAAAAATAAATTTCTATGCAAAGCTTTGGCATTCCAAATAATAATGACTTTTATTTATTCTTTTACAGAAGGTATGGAATTTAGAAAAAAGGGTGAATGAGCTGGAGAAGAGTTTGCGAAGACTAAAAATGGATTTTAGACAAATGGAAAGAGATAGAGAGGAAGATAGAGAACGAGAGAGAGCAAGGGAAAGAGCAAGAGAACAAGAAAGAACAATAGAACGAGAGAGAGAAGAAGAAAGAGCCAGAGAAAGAGAAGAAGAAAGAGCCAGAGAAAGAGAAAGGGAGAAAAAGAAAATGAGAAAATATTAAATTAACATTCTTCTTCTTATTATTATTTACATCACACGGATTGATAGTTCATCCACACACAGCCGCGAAAAATCCCTCTGCAAGTTGAAATAAACTTGACCACAATCTTCTGAATTTGTAGTTCCAAAGCTCATGAAACTAAAATCAAATCTTTAAATGTACGCAGTTTTATAAAGTTGTGTGTAAAAGTTGCATAAAAGTTTAAAATTTTGAAAAAAATGTCAAGTTTTCAAACTTTTGCAACTTTTTTCCAACTTTCTCTGTTTGTTATAAAAATTTATTAGAAATTAAAATTTTTTTTAAACATTTATGCAATTTTAATAAACTTCTTCGTTCAATATTGAAAGACTGCGAACATTTAAAGATTTATTTCTAGTTTCACGAGCTTCTGAACTAAAGATTCCAAAGGTTATCTTCACTTTAAAGAAGTATCCGACAAAGAATCGGAAGAAAAGATAGTCTAATGTCATAATTAAAATAAACAAAAAAAATTTTTTTATACAAACGACAATTAAAAATTGCATTGTATATTTATCAATATTACATCTCTCATTGTGTCAAACCTGTTCTGTTTTCTGTAAAATTCCTTTTTTTACACGAGACATGTAACATTTAAGCAAATTATATTATATATATGAAGAAGTTAAATTGATTTGTACATTTTATTCACTAGAAGCATAAAGAAATTAATTTTCAATATTTTAAACAATTAAAAGTTGCATTTGAATAAAATTCATAATTTTCTGTCAACAAGAACAAAAAATATTTCTTACTTACAGAACATTACAATTTCTATTCAAATGCAACTTTAAATTGTTTAAAATGGTCGAAATTAAATTCATCACGCTTCCACCATAACAAATTTCAAATGCAATGAATCTTTTTCTATCAATATTATATATAAATATACCAATTATGACATTAGACTAACTTTTCTTTTTATTGTATGTGAGATTCCTTTTTAATTTTAACTTCCATCAAATTTTTGGTTCTGTGTGAGATAATTTTTCATATCGCACTCTGTAAATCTGAATCACTGAAATTCACTTGTATACTTTAAATATACCAACTCACTGATTTCTCATTGCATTTTAACTAATTTTCAGTTAATAATTACTGGTAATTCAGTGATTTGGTATACTTATAACTGTAAACCCAGTGAATTTCAATTATTATAATTTAGTGTGGAAGGTCTTAGAACCTAATTTCTATACATTTCTAAGAATAATTTTTCCTTTTTTTCTTTCAATTAAAATAAAAAAAACACTTTTTATACAAATGACAATTAAAAATTGCATTGTATATTTATCAATATTGCATCTCTCATTGTGTTGAACTGATCTGTTTCCTGTAACATTCCTTTTTTTACACTAGACATGTAACATTTAAGCAAATATATTTTTTTAATGTAAAATATCCTTGTTTTCTTATTCTCGATATTGAATTCGAACCCGAAATTACTTGACAGACAGACAGACAGACAGACAATTAAAAATCTTTTAGAATCTAATTATTTCTAAAAATTAATACCATAACGCATGTAATATTTGTATAAAATGTTATTTGAAATCCATTTCTAACTAAATTGTTGTTAGAAAGTTCTATAATTGAATCATTGATTTTTTCTTGTAATTGAATTCTTATAAAGTATTTTATGAAAATTTTTAAAAATAATTAAATTCTTTCAAACAATTTTGATAAGATTTTTAAGAATAATTACATTTTTCGTCAAGTTTATTAGAAATTGTATTAAAAATTATTAAAATCCTGCAAAGAATTTATCATTTATGAAAATAATTGAATTCCTGCAACGAAATTTATTAATGTTTTGGAAAATACTTGAATTCTTGTGAAAAATGTTATTATTCATGAAAATAATTGAATTCTTCAAACGAATTTTATTAGTTTTTTAAAATAATTGAATTCATGGGAAAAATTTTACAATTTATGAAAATAATTGAATTCTTGAAACACATTTCATTAATATTTTAGAAAATAATTAAAACTCAGCGAAAAATTTTATTATTTATTTAAATAATTGAATTGTTTCAACGAATTTCATGAATATTTTTGAAAATATTTGAATTTCTTGCAAAATGTTTTATTATTTATGAAATTAATTTAATTCATGAAACACATTTTATTAATATTTTTGAAAATAATTGAAACGCAGCGAAGAATTTTAGTATTTATTAAAATAATGGAATTCTTGCAACGAATTTTATAAAATATTCTTGAAAATATTTAAATTTCTTGCAAACAAATTTTATTATTTATGAAAATAATTGAATTGTTGGTGAAAAATTTTCTCAAAATATTTGAAAATAATTTAATTGTTTTAAAGAGTCTTATTACAATTTTGGAGAATAATTTTTTTTATTTCAATTATTAGCAGATTTAAACAAATATGACTTCTAAAAAAATAGAAAATAGTATTTTCTAGTGTCATATCTAAAAAAAGAATGTTTTAATAATTCCTCCATCTAAAATCTATTAAATATTTCCATTTATTATTGTGTGTTTTTTCCAACTGTCAGTTTGATCAACTTTTAGGTTATGATTACTGTTTGTAATGAGACTGAAATTATCTGAATTGTGAAAACTTTTCATGAAAAACAGGTATCCTATAATACCGACCGTAGCGTACGCATGTACGTAGTGCGCATGCTCGTGAGGCGCTGTTCTGGTTTTATCGAAAAAATAATATTCACAATGATAATGAAAAATAATTATTTTTTAACAAAACAGTGCGAAATAACCAGAGATCCCTTTATAAATTTATCCTTTTTCATCACTGAAAATTTCTGTTCATAATATATAACCGTTTAGGAGAAATCTTGAACAACAGCAAAAATCATTACCACTTGATTTATCGATTGATTACCATTGTCGATTTACCACCATCTTATATTAGCGACCGCTTGTACTAGGCCGCGAGAGGCGCTGCTGTAATCTTCTCCAATAATATTAATTACATAAATATTAAAAAAATAATTTTTTGCAACAAAATATTGTTAAATAACCAGAAATCAATATATAAGTTTACACTTTTTCATCTCCAAATATATTTTTCCGAAATATTTCACCGTTTAAAAGTTATTTTACACCAACCAAAACTACTTGATTTATCGATTGATTACACTATCCATTTTGCGGCTGCGTGTTCAATCACTAAAATCAATAAAAAAAATTTCAACTAAATAAAATAAAATAATCAGGAATCCCTGTGAAAAATCACCCTTTTTCATCCCTGAAAATATTTCTTTAAAATATTTTACCGTTTATGAGGAATTTTACACTAACCAAAACTACCTACATATATGTCGATTAATTACCACCAGTACTTTCACAATACGGGTTCAATTTAAAAAATCAATAAAAAATTTTTTCAACAAAATATAAAAAACACACCAGAAAACCCTTGAGAAATATGTTCTCTTTCATCTCTCAAAATATTTTTAAAAAATTCCATTCCATTTATGAGAAATCTTACACCGAAAAAACCAATCAATAATAAATAAAAAAAAAATTTTTTTTAACAAAATATAAAAAACACACCAGAAAACCCTTGAGAAATATATTCTCTTTCATCTCTGAAAATATTTTTAAAAAATTCCATTTCAGTTAAGAGAAATCTTACACCAAAGAAATATCGATTTTTTTCTTTTTATCATGTGATCACTGAATAACATGACCTTAACCCTTTGCGTCACAGTGGGTCGCTCAGTGACCCACCTTTGGTTTTTCACTATATTACAATTATATTTCATATGAATTCGCTTGAAAATCGTTACTCGGGGGTTTTCGGGGTCGCTGATTACGAATCTGACTTTAGTTTTTAAAAATTCAAAATGGCCGATCCAATATGGCGGACATAAAAGTTAAAAATTAACTGAATTCTCTTGAAAATTGATACTCGGGGGTTTTCGGGGTCGCTGATTACGAATCTGATGTCAGTTTTTAAAAATTCAAAATAGCGGATCCAATATGGCGGACATAAAGTTGAAAATTGACTGAATTCGCTTGAAAATCGTTACTCGGGGGTTTTCGGGGTCGCTAAATACGAATCCGATGTCAGTTTTTTAAATTTCAAAATGGCAGATCCAATATGGCGGACGAAAAAATAAAAAGTCAACGCATTCGCTTAAAACTCGTTACTCGGGGGTTTTCGGGGTCGCTGATTACGAATCTGACTTTAGTTTTTAAAAATTCAAAATGGCCGATCCAATATGGTGGACTTGAAGTTGAAAATTTACTGAATTCGCTTGAAAATCGGTACCGGGGGTTTTTCAGGGTCGCTGAATACGAATCTGATGTCAGTTTTAAAAAATTCAAAATGGCGGATTCAATATGGTGGACATGAAGTTAAAAATTGACTGAATTTGCTTGAAAATCGTTACTCGAGGGTTTTCAGGGTCGCTGAATAAAAAAATAAAAATAGAATTTCAGAATTTTAAATGTTTAAATAGAAATAATAGATGCTTATCTTTAAATCATGTACCTGATTTTACTTCAAAATTAATGAAATCAACTACAAAGTCTGAAACAACTACAAAATCTCATTCTACCAAATGTATTCTTGGGTCATTCAACTACTTTTTGGTAGTATAATTAATACAATTTTTAAATTTAATTGAAAAATTTTTGAATTACACAGTTCAGTTAAAAAGTAATTAATGCTACTAGGTTTTGAATTTTAATAAACAAACAAAGCGCGCGAAGCGCGTATCAATATCGGAACGCAAAACGGGATAATGTATTCTTGGGTCTTTCAACTACTTTCTGGTAGTATAATAATTACAATTTTTGAATGTAATTGAAAAATTTTTGAATTACACAGTGTAGTTAAAAAGTAATTAATTCTACTAGGTTTTGAATTGTAATAAACAAACAAAGCGCGTAGCGCGATGCTGAAATAATGCGCGCGAAGCGTGTATCAATATCGGACCGCGAAGCGGGACGAACATCCTTCGCGCGCACCGGGGCGCGCTCAAACTAGCGAGCGAAGCGAGCCCCTACGCGCGAAGCGCGTGATGAGAATGTGGCCGCCCGCCAGAGTTGCCAATGACCCTACCTAAACGCTACTGCGCTTGCGCTACGACAACTCTCTTATAAGGTTATTCAAGTTGGGTGGGGGAAAGCCAAGATGGATGATGGCTGGTGCACAAACATCCTATCAGCATTCATTCCCACGAGAAATTTCTCGTAGGAATGAATGCTGATAGGCTGATTGTGCACCAGCCATCATCCATCTTGGCTTTCCCCCACTCAACTTGAATAACCTTATAGGTCGAAAAAAGCGCGCTTATATTGGCGATTCAAACAGCTACACTAGCGCCACAGTTGAACTAATTTAGGCGTGACTCGCTCTGTAGCACTCCATGTGTTTTAAATTATTTTTTTTTATTTAACGCTTAAAAATAATTTTACAAACGCAATAAAAATATCAGAATAATTAAATAATTTGAAATAAAATGTCAAAACAGAGACTGCTTTAGAGCGAGTCACGCCTAAATTAGTTCAACTGTGGCGCTAGTGTAGCTGTTTGAATCGCCAATAAAATGCTTAATAATAAAAAAAAACGTTAATAAAGCAATATAAAAATATTTTCACTATTGAATTTATTTTTTTTTGGTTAATTATATTGCTCTTAATAAAAAAAAATATTAATTTACCTAATGTACTTAAGTATGTAAAAATAATAATTATAATATTAATAATTTTATTATATTTATATTATTATTTTTTTATAAAATATATAATCTATTATTATTATCATCAATTTAATATTTAATAATTAATTATGTAATATATTATTTATTTTTGTTATTAATTAATTATCTATGATATATGCATATATATTTTTTTCAAAAATTTGGCGAAATTTTTTTTGTACTTTTTTATGAGAAAATTTGAATTGGGGAAAAAAGTACGAAAGAAAATTCGAATCATTTTTTTTGAAATATATAGATGTAATACATCCATATAGATATTTAATAATAATTTATTGAAAATAATGATGATAATAATAATAGATTATGAATATTTTATTTAAAAAATAATGACAATAATCATATAAATATAAAAAAATTATTATTATTATTATTATTATTATATACTTAAGTATATTAAGGAAATTAGTATTTTTTTATTAGGAAGCAATATTATAACAAAAAAAAAATTCAATAGTGAAAATATTTTTATATTGCTTTATTAAAGTTTTCTTATAATTTTAAGCATTTTATATAAGCGCGCTTTTTTTGACCTATAAGAGAGTTGTCTTAGCGCAAGCGCAGTAGCGTTTAGGTAGGGTCATTGGCAACTCTGGCCGCCCCCGCAGGGGGCTGCCGGATTTTTTATATAACTTCTTCCTCCCTGTCCTCTCTGTCCTCCTTTCCATTTTCCTCCCCATCCACCATCCTTTCGTTCTCCATGTCTTGCTCCCTGTCCTCTTTCGCGTCCTCCTCTCTGTCCTCTTCTATATCCTCCTCCTCTCCATCCTTTTCGTCTTTCATAATCTACTCCTCTGTTTCCAACAAAGTTTCTATTTTGCCCTCTGATATTCTTTCCATTTTCATAATTGGTTCTTCGCTCATACCAATCCCTTCTACTTTTTACACCCGCTTTACTTCTAATTCTTGGTCTTTCTGTATTCAAAGAAAAGAAATAATATTATTTACCGACATGACATTTTTACAACTATCGTAGGTCAATATCATTTGTATTCTAACCAAAAAATTTTTCAGTAATTTTCAAATCAGTCTGTTTTTAAAAAACAAATTTTTAAATAGTAATTATTCTTTTTTTTGTACCAATTTTATGCAAGAAATCCAATTAAAATAAAAATAATTCATTAAACATATTTTTTGACTATTTTTTGAAAATCGAAAATCAAGAAAAATATATATTTTGATAAAAATTAAAATTTTTCAAAATCAAACTCAATTTTTTAGAAAATATTTTTTTTTATTTTAAAGAACTAATTATTTTTCATGATATAAGAATGTAAAAAATTTACAGCTCAAAAATGTTTAATTTTACTAGTTTAATGTATTTTTTCGATTTTAAAATTCACTGTTTTTTCTTAAAAATGGTTATATTTAACAATATTTTTAAAAATTATTCAAGAAAAATAATAAATTATATTTTTCTTAAATATTTTAAAAATAATTTTCCTATACCTTTTCCTCTGTCGTACCTACACCGATACCGGGAGTCACTCTCAGCGAGTCGGTTAAGGTACGGATACCGGAACCACCAAGTGACGTCATCTCACACGCTCTCGTTTCACTCCATGCGACAGAGAGAGAGAGAGAGCACTTCATGTGACGTCACTCTCTCTGACTCTAATACAACACAAACTCTTTCGCGCCTGCACAAACGTAATTTTGGTAGGGTCAACCGGGGTAAATCCGAACGCTTTTAGTAAGTTTCAACAATAACATAAGTTTTTTCTTTAAAAAAAAAATACTTCCGGTATTCTGGTGCATGAAGTTGTTACTTAACTTCCATAGAACAATTTTATGGGGTAGCAAAAATTTTTGATAAATTACAATCGCAGGAAACTTAGCGTTCGTATTTACCTCGATACTTTGCAACTTTCCTAAAATACCGGGGTAAATACGAACGCCTCTGTATTTCAGAAAAATCTTAGGGAAAATCAATTTAAAGTATTGCAATGGTTAAACTTATATAAAAACTCAAAAAAAATACGATAATAAACCTATTATGTAATAATGCATCATATATAAATACAAAAATCAAACAGGTTAAAAATTAAAATGCATTACACAATTAAAACCTTCAATAACTTTATCAAATCATAACGGATTTTTGCAAAACTTAGTACAGAAAGTATTTTGGAGTGATTGAATGTAAATACAAAAATAAAAGTCAAATTTTTTAAATTAAAAATGGCGGACTTTCCTAAAACTTATTTTTAAAAATGATCAAATTTGCTAACTCCAAATTCGTAATCAGCGACCCTGAAACCCTCCGAGTAACAATTTTCGAGCGAATCCAATGAATTTTTTAATTCTCGTCCGCCATTTTGAATTTTGAAAAACTGACTTCAAATTGGTAATTAGCGACCCCAAAAACCGTAGAATACCAAATTTTATTATGATCCTGAAAAACTTTTTTCAACAAACCATTTGGCATAAAAATTGAAACACTCCTTCGAGAGAACAGAGATTAAGTTTCTGCTTATTAATTACTAACGAGGATACGTATAGAAAGAAAAACTTTTTTCTATGTACTTTTATAATGTTAAAATAATAGTGTAATGAAATAAAAACAATTTTGTGTGGCTCTGATGTAAAAAAAATTATTGAAAATACCGTTCGGATTTACCCCGGTTTTCCAATTTTCCTGGGTAAATACGAACGGTCTGATATTATTAATAAAATTTTACAGAAGGCAAAAATCAAAAATAGTTTCTGTTCTAGTATTCATAACAAACAATTATAAATAATAAAATAAATTTTTAGCTTCTTTTTCTTCAAATACGAGACAAAATACTGAAAGAGTGTCATCTTTGATTTTCAATCTTTTTTGCAATACTCGTTATCTTTGTTTATGCTGTTGCTAATTAACAAACGAAAAATGGGATAATACTTAGAATCTCTTGAAGAGGATCTGAGGTAAAATTTCTCATATCGAAATTATTTTTAAAAATTTTAATTAAGCTGAAATAATTAGCGTTCGGATTTACCCCGGCTGACCCTAATTTGTTTACGTTATTTTCCCACCTTTAAGTCTTTTAACCCCTGTGACTGGTATCAACTTAGCCAAAATATGTTCCAACATAACACAACAGTTTGCAACAAATTTGCATAGCAAAATCAGCTAAAACTGCTCAATATTCTTTAGCTTTTTTTTCTAAAAGGAGGTTTGCATAAAAACATTAGGCAAACTTGTTTTGAAAATTTTCAGCAAGTTTTCACTACAAACTTGCCACGAGACGAACGTTTTGCTAATTTCTGAAGATGTCATCCAAACTTGCCTGCTGATCATTGTAAACTTACAGAAAATTTGCTTCAAAATTTTTTGCTAATAATTCATGAAGAGCTACTTGTAATCACTTCTATTGATGTTCTACTACATTCTTGTTCAATTATTGAGATGCCAACTAAGGACTTAAAAAACTTTAAATTCGAATTATGTCAGATGATGCATTTTATTTAGAGCTGTGCAAATGTCAAAAATTCGATTCTCTCCATAAGAATTAACATGGACTCGGTTATTACTTTAACGAGTATAAATTCATAGTAGGATGGCAATTGTTGAAGCCTAAAACGCGAAAAGTGTTCCCAGTTTATTCTGCATTAAATTTTTGTAATGAAAATATTTTTATTCTTTGAATTTTTCATTGTATCTACGATTATTAAAATAATTTCGGAATGTTATTTTAACGAATTTTAATTTATAGTAGATTTGCAATGGTTGATGCTGAAAATGGGAAGTAGTTTTCCAGTTTATGCCCTGCTGTACATGATGTTGAGAATTATGAACATTTTTATTAAATATAAGATTTTTTTATGTGAATTGTTGTATATCGTATTATCATGGTAAAATGTTTAGAGCAAAAGTTGACTTAACATGTAAATTAAATGTTGGGCGTGAAGGTTCCCACACAGCACATTATATTTCCTAAACATTTCGTGAATATTTCATTGAAAGATTTGAAATATTTCAATGCAAGGTTCATGAAATGTTGATGAAAACCGGAAAATGTCCGCCTGTAAGAAATATTGCCATGCAAGTTTTCTGAAATATTACACTCGAAGACTCAAGCAATATTACACATGAAGACTCTGCAATATTCAAGAAATATTTCAAAGAAAGTTAGAAACATTTTAAAATATGAAATCAATTATTATTATCTGACATGATCAACATCCTAGGATGCTAGAAAATTAAAAAATACTGCGCAGCTGTACAAGCCATAGAAACTGAGATCGACCAATGCGCATCATTTATGTTGGAAACTTTCTTGAATATTTTAATGAAATATTTCAGCAAAATTACAAGGCAATATTTCCTATAGGCGGACATTTCCCTAATTTCAGCAATATTTCAAGGTCTTCGCATTGGAATATTTCAAAATTTCAATTAAATATTTCCGAAAAATTTAGAAATATCATGTGTTGTGTGGGTTTACTGAACATTTAAATATAATGTTTGGTAAAAAAATAACTGAACAAGATGCGCAGTACTAACGTAAAGCACCTACCATTGTGAATTTTATTTCACGCTGTAGTTCAATTTTTGATTGGGTAATAATAAATGTATAAAAGAGAAATTCTTCGATACAATAATTTGATAACTTAGAATTGTGTTAAATAGAAATGAGTTGTAACAAAAATTTTGTTATTCGAAAAATAAAAATTGAGGAAAATATATTTAATTCTTAAAAAATCATTAAAATAAGAAATTGAATTAATTACATTTGAATACCCGGATCAAATAACTCGACCGACGCTCGGACGTACGCTCTAATGGTAGTCGGGTAGCAGTGAGCCGCCCACAGGCTGTCACTGCTACTTGACTGGTAATAGAGCGTTCGTCAGAGCGTCGGTCGAGTTATTTGATCTGGGTATTCATTTATTGGATGCTTAAAATGTAAAAAAAATTCTTAATTTACGTCGATTCTTCCCACAAAATTAATTAGTTACAATTTTCATTGCAAACAATTTTATCAAATATATTAATTTATTAGAAGGATTATCATTTGACAGAATTTCTATTCAGACCAATTTTCAATTAGAGGAATTATTTGGTAATATGGCAGTACTGTGCAATTTTGTTTAAAATCGTTTTACCAAAATTTTGCACTCTATTACTTAACCCTGGCGGATTGCGAAAACCGAGTTGTAACCGAATTGGGTTACGATTCGGTTACGTGTTGGTTCATTGTGAAATATTATCGTTAATCGACGAAATATGTAGTAAATAATTATTAGGAATGGTTAATATACATTTAGAGAGCTTATTTATGCAATAATAATAATAAATTAAGATATAATTAATTAATAATACGTGTTTTAAGTGTACAGTGCATACAGTTGTTGAATTACCATATATATATGTATATTACCATCAGCGGCAACTGTGATACGCGCGTTAAACCCTAGATGGCGTTAAGGATGACTTTGTGAATGAATTTCTAAAATTTAGGCCTTGTGTGTCAAATGTGTAAGTGAATATATAAGTATTAAAAAAATAGATCAATTTATTAAAACAACTTTTTTGATTTGTACAAATATAAAAAAAAAATTTTATAACGAACAAAAATTTTTTTAATGAGAAAAAGTTTTTTTCTGTCAAAATTAATGTTTCTCATTTCATTGAGAAAAAAAATTTTTTTTAAGAATAAAAAATTTTTTTTGGAAAAAAGTTTTTTCAAAATTAGGTAATCTTTCTCATTTCATTGATGAAAAAAAATTTATTAAGAAAAAAAATGTTTATTTTTGTTATTTGTTTAATTATTATTATAATAATAAAAAAAAATTTTTTTAAGAATACAAAATTTTTTTGGAAAAAGTTTTCTTCAAAATTAATCTTTCTCATTTTATTGATGAAAAAAAAATTTTATTAAGAAAAAAATGTTTATTTTTGTTATTTGTTTAATTATTATTATTATAATAATAAAAAAAATTTTTTTAAGAATAAAAAAAACTCAAGGGCTTAATTTTAGAAATTCATTCACAAAGTCATCCTTAACGCCACCTAGAGTTTAACGCGCGTATCACAGTTGCCGCTGATGGTAATATACATATATATATATGGTAATTCAACAACTGTATGCACTGTACACTTAAAACACGTATTATTAATTAATTATATCTTAATTTATTATTATTATTGCATAAATAAGCTCTAAATGTATATTAACCATTCCTAATAGTTATTTACTACATATTTCGTCGATTAACGATAATATTTCACAATGAACCGACACGTAACCGAATCGTAACCCAATTCGGTTACAACTCGGTTTTCCCAATCCGCCAGGGTTAAACTCAACATAAAAAGTAAGTGAAGTTGTTGTTAAGTTTTGTATTTAGATTCCATAAATGTACAAAATATTCTATCTTGGTAAATTGTTAAATGAGACCGGGCCCGGGCAATGAGACCTTTTTCGGAAAACTTAGGTAGTATAAGTGAAACCTTCGAAGGGTAAACTTGTATCGGTCTTCACACTCTTATATCTATATATATATATATATATATATATATATATATATATTTCCAATATTTCAAATAAACTTAAGTTAATTGTACGAGTATCTTTTATTTCTTGTTGCTAGTACACCTAACCTGAATAAAAATTCAACAGGTTATGTGCCCAGCACGCTTCCACTGCGTCCAAAAAAAACAGAAATAAAAGTGCCTCGTCCGCAAGTAAAGTGAAAAGGAACTATTTATAAAACATTTTGTGCTGTGCGTGAAGTTAGTAAGTGCTCGCCATATAAAGTTATAATTATACACGAATATGGCCGAAAAAGAAGTGACGAACCTAATAAAATTAGATGGTACTAATTACCATTTATGGAAGTTTGGAGTATCATTCTTATTGGATTCAAGGTACCTGACAGATTTCATCGATGGAACAGATACTGAGCCTGACAAAACTGATCAGCCAAAAGAGTGGAAAGTGTGGAAGAAAAGTAGGTCACAAGCCGCTGTGATACTATTGAGCTCGGTAGAGCAAACCTTACATCCAAATTTAATAAATTGTACGAGCCCCAAAGCCATTTAGGATAAATTGCAAGCTTTTTACGGAGAAATGAATGAAGATGCAGTGACTACTGCTTGGCAAAATTATTATGACTTCAAACTTACTGATAGTGAACCGATCAATTTACAAATTGAAAAGTTTGAAGGCTTATGCAAGAAGCCTGAAGGTGTAAAAGAAAAGCCATCAAAAAAAGCAATGATCACAAAATTGATTAACAGTATAACACCTCGATTTTCAGCATTTCGCATGGCCTGGGAATGCACACCACAGGATAACCAAGAATTCGAAAATCTGACAGCTAGACTTATACGCGAGGATAAACGATTGAGTGAAACTGAAGAAAAATTATCAACACTTGCTCTCCAGGTGAACTCGATCAATATAAGAAAAACTGAACAAAAATTTGGAAATTCACAAGATACGGATAAAGAAGAGAAAGTAAAGAAAATTCGAGAATTGAAGAAGAGGACAAAGTGCAATTACTACAAATGAATATTAAAAATGAAAAAGAAAGGAGTAAGAAGAATGAAGAAAATGCTAATTACACCGAGACTTACATTTGCGATATTTCAGTATTACACACTGAAGTGCCACGTGACGACAAAGACGTGTGGATTGCTGATACAGGAGCTAGCATGCACATAACATCAGAGAAAGATTTTTTCGTTTCTCTTCAGCCTTCGAAAAATGTGCCTCATGTTAGAACTGCTAATAATAAAGTTTTGCCAACGGCCGGGATAGGAACAATCAACATTCAGGTAGAAATTGAAGAAAAGTTTTACGATAAGCAATTGTCAAATGTTCTCTACGTGTCTGGTTTGAAGAGGAATTTATTTTCAGTGGGAGCTGTAAACGACAAGGGTTTTTGTTTTCATTCCTTCAAGGATTACTGTGAAGTGAGAGACAAGGATAATAAAGTATCGTCCACGGGTGTGCGGTATCCCAGATAGCACAACATTTTGCATAAAGTTTGCAGCAAGTTTGCAAGGCAAGTTTGCAGCAAACTTGTGGCAAATGGCAAAATGTCCTCCTGGTGGCAAGTTTGCAAAAAAAACTTTCTGCCAATTTGCTTTACAAACTTGATGCAAATTTTAAAAGCAAAGTTTCTAAAATTTAATTAAAATAATTTGTTGCACGTTTGCAAAAAAAATTTCTGCCAATTTGCTTTGCAAACTTGCTACAAATTTTAAAAGCAAAGTTTCTAAAAGTTAATTAAAATAATTTCTTGCACTTTTGCGGCGAAAATTTTGAACAAATTGAAAAAGCAATTTTAAGAAAAATTAAATTAGAAAGTTTCTTTCAACAATTTTTGATAAAATTAAAATTTTAGAATTGAAATTAAACCATGATTAAAAGCTCAATTAAACATATAATTAAGTCGCAAGACAGGAGGGTACTAAGTAATACACTAAATTTAATGACTTAAATATTTATTAAACGCTTTATTTTAGAAATGGCACAAATGTCACTTTATCAATAAGATATTTTTTCTTGTAGTAATTATTAATAGCCTTTCTTCCAGTCTCTGTAGGCAATAAAAAGAAATTTCTTTTGAACCGAATACGGTTCTTGTCTTCCGTTTATGCAAGCCACTCAAAATGAAGTTATTACAATATCTGAAAAAAGCAAAAGCTACAAGTTTATTGAAGCAAAAAACTGAAACGATTTAGAAATAAATATAACTAAATAAGTTTTTACCTAATGAAGTCAAGTAGGTAAAGTTAACTAAATGAAATTTCAATTATATCAAAACTTAATTGATGACACGACTTTTGATTATCTCGCCTCAAACGTAATTTAACATCATTTAACAGGACACCATCAAGCTATTTTTTCCTAGATGAACAATTAATAAATAAATAATGCGGTTAACATTCACATTATATTAAAATTATAAAGATTGAATCTAATTGAAGGTTACGTGAAAATTAAAAATAGATTACGGTTACAAAATATATGAATACCCGGATCAAATAACTCGACCGACGCTCGGACGAACGATCTATTACCAGTCAAGTAGCAGTGACAGCCTGTGAGCGGCTCACTGCTACCCTACAAATTTTGGAAATTTAACCTTTCCTTACAAGAAAGTATCGCAGTTTCTCAAAACTTTGATCAAAATTAATAAATGAAACAGAATTTCAAAGATGGTTAGGAATACTTTAAAAATATATTATCAACATTTACATTACTTTTAAAAAATATAATCAATTGAATAAAACAAATTTCAGCTAGATTACAAATAACTAAGGAATAAAAAGAATCACAAAAAGAAACTAGAAGGTGAAGTTTATCAATTAATATGTATTACAAAAATTGAAAAAATATATGGACATCACACTCTTTTTCGCTCAAAACTTTGGCGTGTAAAAAATTTAAAATTAACTGTCAAATATACCTGAAAGTAAGAATTGTAGTTTAAATTTTATTTAAGTTATCAATTAAAAGTAGTTTTTCAAAAAATTAAAAGTTGAATGAAATTCAAAATTCATAAATAAATTTTTTATTAAATTTAATTGTAAATGAAATAAAAGTTTTATAAAAGAATTAATTTAAATACCATTGAAAGAGTTGAATGATGAACATCACGTAATGGAAGGATCTTGTCACAAATACATTCTCAAGACTCTGTAGTTTCCCTGTAAATTTCATTTTCTGAAATTATTAAAGGTCCAAGAACATTTCGTTCGTAATGATTGAAAGATTGGCATATTAGTGAATTCTGAGCTTTCCACTTTGAATTTGTACAGTTTTCTTTTTGAAAATTCAAAGTTCACTGGAACTTGTTACATTTTTAGATCTGAAAAATTTAAACGAATTATTAATAAATTAATTACATATTAAATGTAGGGGAATAGTGTCAGGGTTGGACACTTGTCAGGGTTGGACACTTGGCTTTTTTTAAATAAGAACACTAGCGCCACCTGTACGCGTACGTGACGAATCTTCTAGTAGTATAACCTAACTTTTTGTGGCATTACATTTTTGGAGAATCAAAAGTAGCGTCTCTTGTGACTTCGGTGCAATCGAAGAGACAAAAAAAGTTTTGTTTGACTTGTGAATAAACCTAAAAAATGTGTAAAAAAAGCAAGAATTCGGCAAGATAAGCTTATTGAATGTATTGTGGGGTACATAATTTAAGAAGAAAAAAAGTGAAAAATCGAATCGCGACACATGTCTAGTTATGGTTAGCACAATTCGAAAATGATGCTTCTAGTTAGGGTTGGACACTTTATACAGTTAGGGTTGGACACCCATATTAATTATGAATTTGACACAATTTATAAATAAATTTTATTTTATTGATATTTCAGTGCAAAATTGTGCCAAAGATATTAGAAAAATAATACTTAAATTGTATAAATTTTGTTCATCATTTCATTGAGTTATTTGGAACAATAAAGCGTTATTTTTTATAATTTGAGTTCATTCCTTTTTTAAACCCATGAAGCTTTACAATTTGTAAACAATAAGTAAAGATAAACATGAAAAAAAAAGAATAAAAAACATTACAAATGTTATTTTACGTTTTTACCAATAATGCGTTTCGATTTTCAAAAAGTGTCCAACCCTGACTGAAAAGTCCAACCCTGACTAGATTTTTTTTTTTTTTAAATGTTTATAACTTTTTTAATTTTGGACCAATCAATTTACGGTCCACAGCAAAAGCGTTCCTCTTTTGTAGATCTTTCTACCCATATACCACAATTGACTGAATTTATCTAAACAAAATATTTATAAACAAAAAACCAAAACTGTGTCCAACCCTGACACTATTCCCCTATTATTATTACATAATTATATTATATTATTACTCACCTAAAATTTTACATTTTGCATATTTGATAATTAATTAAATTAAATTATGCAAAATGTTATAAAGGCAGAAGTATAATTTCTGTTGAAGTGGGTATTCTCCACACTTTACATAAAATTTGTGTTATCGAAATGGAGAATTCTTCTTGCTCCAAAAAAACTCCTTTATGAATGTTAATGTACCTGGAATCTGGGTTTTCATACAATGGAGAAACAGAATTGATTTTTTTTATTATTACTCGTGTTCCAATGTTGCAATCTATAATATTCTTAACGAAGCCAAAGGTCCCATCTTTTAATAAAATGCAACTATCTTTTGAATTGAGGCAATTTATTTTAAAGGACTTGTTGCGTAAGATTTTATATTGCTGCTTTACAGTGACATCATCTTTTGTTAAAGGTCCGGTATGATGAGGATTTTCTAAAATCGTTCATGTTTCTTTCGAGTCCTTCAAAATATCTTCCCGCTCTGAATACCTTCGAGCGATTTGTTCAAGGGGCTGATTTCCTTTCCTTATCCACTTCTTTACGGATGACAAATAGTTTTCAAACCGAAATGAACTAAAATTGTCTAAGCGACCGAACTTTTTAACATCAGTACACAAATGCAGCAAATTATGCACATTGTGAGAGACATACTCTTTTCCGTAAATAATTTGAAATCCTTCAACAAATCTTATTAAGAGATTGTGACAAGCATCAATGTTTGAAGGTATTTGTAAGTGAATGGCACTGGTTAACACTGTCATTGCAGTTTGTAGAAGCAAAAAATTCCCATATATATCTTTTCGAATATTTTTTAAAACTACTGGCCCGGTATAGAGAAGAAATGTCCGAAATTCTGTAGCTTTCCAATGAGAATATTCCCACAAAGAACGAGGTTTTCTTCCGAATTCGCATGGTGCACTGTGACGAAGAGTTAACAATTTCTTTGAAATGTTATTTATTTCTCGTGTATTTAATCTGATTTTATATGGTCCTTTTATCCATAATTGAATGAGCTTTTTCATAACACCTAGTAACCCTAGGTGCATGTAATCCAAAGGTACCTTTGATACACAACCAAAATCTGGAATTGAGGTCAAAATAGTTTTTTTTCCTATTTCCAGATCATGGTAATCGTTGCGGTTGAATTTCTTGTCGGTCTTCAGTTTCGATGGTTTAGTACCTGTAAAGCACACTGTTCCTTTTTTCTTTTTCTTCCCCATTTTTCGCGGAATGTAAGTCCCTCCAATTTCACATTTGGAGCAGCTACCGTATCCCGTGTGGCCTTTTAAGTAAAAAGCAAAAGATTTTGCCGGAGTATCGCAAACAATACACTCACAGGATATTAAAATATTGATATCTTCTAAACCGTGGTTACATAAGTGGATTAATTCCTTTACAAATTCATTCATAAATTCATTTGCATCCTCAGGTTTTTTTCCCATAAAATGCTCCTACAGGATAAACTGCGTCCCCATTAATTTCGGAACAAAGAATTAAACATAAACTTTCGGTCCCTGACTTTGATATTGGTAGGCCATCGATGTTGAAAACAAATTTAACTTGTTCTATTGTTTTCCCTTTGCTTTGAAATTCTCGTAAAATTCCTCTTACGGCTCTTTCGACACCAAAATGATGGTATGTACCACCACTCATTTGCAGAATTTTCACATCCCTCATTGTTCCTATCACAGTTCTTCCATCTAATGGTAAAGGAAAGTTTACTACTGGTTTCAACAGCAAAAGCAAAGCAGTTAATACAATAAGGCTAATGTGGAATAATACAGCCCAATTTCGAAGTTTCTCTTGAAAGGACTTTCTATTATTGTCATCGTTGTGAATATCATCATCTGTATCCCTGTCTGTGGAACCATCATCTACATCTTCACTATCGCTTACGTACGAATCTTCAGATAGTGATCCATAAATAGTGTCAGAGTCCAGCAGATCTTAGCTTTCAAAATTTGATTTTATTTCGCAGCAATTCACACTACATAATAAAAGAATTGCATTTACAATCTTTGATATGAATGAACATTCCTAAATAAATTTGTGTAAAAGTATTATGCAAGAGAATTAAATGTTTAATTGAAATTAAATTTTATTCAACTTAAAGGTGTCTACAACAAACCGAAAATTCAGGAAAAATCTAGGAATCCTAGGAATTTTTTTTCAAATACGCAATTCGTCTATTCATAATGTATTTTTTATATTATTTAAGAAAATTATAGTTTTTTCCAATCCTTTCTACTCTTCGTTTTAAAATGGAAAATATTTTTTATATTTTTCACACACATATGTTTTTTAATGCCTTTTTATATAGTTTTAAGAAACAACACTATAAAACTGTATTATTTTAGTTTTCAATTGTCCGAAAAAATTATTTAAAAATAGGAAAAACCACGGGAATTTCAAATTGACGCATTCCTAGACACCCTGAATTTTCAGAAAACAAAATTTTTATTTCAAGTACGAAATTTTGTAAGAAAATACTATTTGAAACACTTTTTTATTTTTAAAGGGAGGAACCAACGAAATTTCAACACATCGAGATTTATTTTCATAATGGACGTAAACTTTTTTTCTAACATTATTGAAGGTCTAAAATTATTCTATAATAATAAGATTTTTTAAATTATTTGGCAAATTTAGAAATTTTTTTTTAAAAAAATTAAAAATTTTTTAAAGTCTATACGGTTCTTTGTTCGAAATTGTAAAAAAGGCTTAAAATCGTCAATGAAAAATAATAAAATGTGTAGAAAGTAGTTGAATTTTAAAAGAGACACTATTGAAATTTCAACTAATCAAAAATTAAGTCTTGAATGGGTGTTGAAAGTTTTTCTGTATTCTTTATAACCCAGATTTGTGGGCATATCTCTGGAACTTTTAACTTTTATGTCCCTCGCATATATTTTGATCATTTTAATAATTTTTTACCAAGTTTTTGTTGGAAATATTAATTCTTAATACAAGGAATCATTTCCAAAAGATTTCATATTAATTTATTAAATAGATAAATAATTAATCCAATTTGAATACACGTTTTTAACAATGTCTACTTGTCCTTAACCATAGTTTTTGGTGCTTCAAACAATAAAACTTTGGAATTAAGAAAAATTAATATTTCTAATACACATATTTATAAAGTTAATTAAACAATGAACACATTTCATCAAGAAAATTAATATATTGTAAATTGTGAAAAAAGTTAGAAGTTTTTAAAAGTTGTCCCTCACTTTTAACCTATTTGACCGTAATCGTCATATTTATCATTTTTTTTAATAAGACAGTTGGCACACCAAAATAACTTATGGGAAATTAAAGTTCAAGTTATTACAATTATTTTGAGACGTACTAAATTGATGTGCTTCATGTCTTAAAAAAACTGTTGTAATTTAAATAACAAAAAACACTTGTGTACAAAATTTGAAAACGACCGTAATACGAGTGATACTACATGAAAATCAAATAAAAGTATTCAAAAAGTACTTACATATATTTTCAGGAGTACCATTTATCATCTTGTGAATGTGCTCTAAGATAAACTAACTTATCGCGAAAATGTTAAAAAAATAAAAATGAATTACGGTCGTTCGTAATTGACCGTAATTCGTTGAAAAGAAATTTTAAAGTATGAAGTTCCTGACTTTAATATGAGATGCAAGTTTTTTTTAATAGAAACTCAATTTTGCAAAGTTATGGTTACGACAATTTTTTCGATTGTTTTTTACTCCAACCAGTGACCACCTGTTCAATTTTTTGCGTTTCAGGTTAATATAATTTGAATTTTAAATAATTTTAACTTTTTGAAGACAAAAAACTTTCTTTGTCCACTTATGAAACATAGAAGCTTGGTACTTAAAGCAGGCTTCACAGTGATTATCAAAAATAATTTAGAAGAAAAAAGGGACTAAAAATATAAAAATAGGGGATTTTTAGGGGACTTTAAAAAATTCATAAATAAAATGAATATGCAATATATTTTTAAGACTATAAATTACATACAACATTAAGATTAAGTTAAGGTAAAAAATCCTTCTAAAAAACTTTTTTGTATTATAAAAAAAAAATTTCATAATTTTTAATTCATAAAAATAATAAGAGATTGCTCACTGAAAAACATCTGTTAGACCCCGATGGTAAAATTTTGAAATTTTCCAAAATCAAATTTTAACTGTAAGAAACAATTGTTAAATTTATATTGTAAAACATTTCAAAATTTTATCATTGGGGGCCAACAAAAGAGTGGGAAATTTCGGCAAGGGCTGTTTTTCGAAGAAAAATTATTTGGTTTTACTGTTTAGTACACAACTGGTGAAAAAGGGGGGACTGCCCATTTTTAATAGTTGAAAAAAATTTCAAAACAAAAAAAATTTATGAAAACAAAAATTCCTTTCTGATAAAAAACTTTTGTAATTTAAAAAAACTTTTTGATTCTTTAAAACATGATAAAATTGTGAAAAAATAGGATCAGGAAAAAGTGATTTTATCAATATTTTGAAAATAATTTTCTACAGAATGAGAATTACTAGTTCTACTAAAAAAAATTCAAAAAATTTGAAATTATTGTTTTAACAGAAAAATAATTTTTAAATTGAAACAAATTAATTTTATGTAATTTCCTTCGAAAATGTAAATAATATCAAGTTTTGTATATTTTACAAGACGGTTTTTAATATAAAAAAATGAATTAAATTCTTTGGATTCTTATTCTGTATAAAATCAGCCTCTGAAGTAAACCCATGCGGTTGGATCCAAAATTTGAGATCGGTATTTTAAATAGTTATCTATATAATAGTAAAGTAATCCAGTATTTGAATCAACTAAGTTTCAGAAGAAATTATTCTTACTTTACAAAACTAGCCTTTACAGTTTTTAAAGTTACAAACATAAGTAAACAAATATGATAGCTGCCTTTGCGATTGGTGATTTTTATACTGAATCAGATTTTATTTTATTAAGATTTTCTACAATGAGCTCGATATTTAAAAAGTAGTTAGATAAAAATATTAATTTTTTAATAATTTTTATGAAAAATAAGAAAATTTTAAGCGATTTTTGTGAAATTAGGGGACATTTAGGGAAAATTTCTCAAATAGGGTACTTTTAGGGATCGATTATGAAAAAGGGGACTTTTAGGGGAGATAGGGGACGGACTGTGAAGCCTGTTAAAGTTTATACAAACAAAGTTTCAATACTGTGCTCTAAAAATTTATTTTTTATTTTTTTCTAATGAATTGAAGAATTTTCAATTAATTATAAATTAAAATATTAACTGCATAATAATTAAAATAATAGTAATAAAAATATACTATGTCAAAAATACAAAGATACACAAGCTACTTGTAAATTGCAGGAATATGCCAAACTTCTTTTATTTTTTTACATATATAAAACATAGCTTGAAGAAACATATGTTCTACAAATACTGTTTTACACATTTTGATAATTACGAGCTTCGAAATGCCATGTTAATTTTTTGTACTTTTTTAAATACTTTTGTTTGAGGAAAGCTACTACTTACTATTAATTTTATCAAGAAGCTAATGTATCAAATGTCATTTTAAAAAATATTGTAATAATTATTTCTTTATTAAATAAATTACTGTGGAGTCTATTGGAAATAATTGCTTGAATCAAGAATATTTCCAACAAAAACCAGATGAAAATGTATTAAAAATATTTTAAAATGTTGGAGAGACATAAAAGTTAAAGTTTCCAGAGATATGGGCAAATTTACGGAACCGTACGATTTCATGTTACTCCTGATTTTTTCTATTTTTATTAAATTGTATAATTTTCTTTTTCTGATAACAATATTATTTTGATAACATACTTAATAAAACAATATATTAGAATCATAATTCGTATACTACTCTTGTGAAATAAAAAATCATTTAGGACCTTGAAAGACCAAATTTGACTGGTTACTTTAGAAATTTTTTCGGTAATTATTGGTCCTTAATTGAAACGGTAGATATTATTATAAGTAATAATATTACCGAACGGTAACTATGTGCTTCAATTAAAGCAATAAGAAAATGTTAAAAATAAATTTTTTTTAAATTTTATGGTTAAAAGAATTAACATGAAAATAGATAAATTGTTGCTATTTTTAGTAGTCTTAATTTGTTTTTTATTATGAAAAAGGATTTCTTGACGAATAACATTTTGAAAAAATTTTTAATTATAATTTTTCCGGCATTGAAAAAGAATGGTTCACTCAAAAAAATTATTTTTCCTGAATATATTTCTGACATTTACATTCATAAATAAAATGTATGCTTGCTATTTAAAAATTTAAAAATGTATATCATTAAATCGTACGGTTCTATATTATGCCCTCAATTCAAGATTGTTTATATTTTAGACAATTTTAAGAATGATTTTTTTCAAAATATTTATTACTTGTTACATAAAACTTATTAATGTCTTCTATTGTTTACAATGGAAGCAACAATCAATTCATTGTTGAGAGGCTATCTTTTCATTTCATTTTCATTATATTAAAATATATTATTATATTATATATTAAATATATATTTATATATATATATATATATATATATATATATACTATATTATATTAAAATTTTATTTCTTTTAGTACCTGCATTTATTAAATTGCCCCTCTATAGCTTCGTCAGTAGCAACGTCATTCATTTCATTGTCGTCATTTAATTGTGGAAATAATGGATCTATTGTCTCTTCATCAACATTTCTCATAACATTTAGCGATTCAAGTGATGCATTTAATCTAAAATAATGAAACCAAATTCTCAAAACATATAAGCAGACGTAGAGGAAAGTCGAGCAGCTTAATGACCTTAACCTTATTGATAAATAAATACTGTAAATTAAAAAAAAAATTAATTCAAATGTTTAATGGCAAAGACGACGCCTTTATAAAGCTTCGAAATGAATTCAATCGTAATATCTCTATGCTTCTATCTTCTATAATATTAATCTGCTTTGTTCGACTGTTCACAGTGTAAAATTAATATAGTTTTTGATTGGTGCTTTTTTAATTCTTATTTTAACAATAAGTTTTTTTGTTATTGAAATTAAAAGGTCGCTGTATTTTTTTAAACGTCGTTGCATTTATTAAGACATTATTTTTTTATTTCTAGTAAAATTTTAGTAAATGAATTACAGATTTTTCTTAGTTCCTTAATTATAATATTTTTAGTCTAAATTGTAACATGTTTAAATGAAATTAATAATAAATACCTTATCATGTTATGAGAATGTAAGAATAACAAACTTAAATCGTAATTTTAAAACATCGAATTTTGTATTTTTTAAAAAGACATAAATGTAACATTTGATAAGTATTGAAAAACGAAATGTACATCTCTTGATTCTTTATTGGGAAATGATTAAATTGTAAAAGAAATGTTTTACTTTAAAGTAATAGTTAAATTTGGAAAATTTTATACGTAGAAAAATTAGGAAATTTTTAAATGTTTGTGATTCATTTTGTGAAATTTTTTAAAAATATAACATTTTAATAACAAAATTTAAAATTCTTATACCTAGAAAACTAAGCAATTGATAATTTTTTTTAAACATTTAAATATTCGCTAGATTTTACATTTTTAGAAGTTTCCACAAAAAGCTTAAAGTTTCAAAAAATTTCATAATTTTTCGATGTATATTGAAATATTTTGAGAATAATAAGCTTACCTGTCGACACTTTCGTCCTCACTACTGCTGCTTTCTGAATTGTCTTTAGGTTGGTTTTGCGTTTCTTTTGTAAACGAAAACTTTAATTGATTCTCCTTCATAAGGATGTCAACAATTCGACAAAAATGTTTTGTTGAATAGCCACATGAGCGGGGTGTTTTAAATACCTTGCCCTTGAACATTGCGTACCCTGTTGAAAACAATAGGAAAATATAAAAATCTTATTTTCTACATCATACTCAATACTTTTCAGCTTATAAATTAAAATATTTCTGTTACTTTTATATTTAAAGAAACCGATTTCCATTAAATATTCTTATTATAATTTGTAAAAAATGATAGTTTTATATACAAGCCTTGGTCTTGAGTAGTTAAACATTAACGCGCGGCATAGAAATTACGTCAAAGTTAAATTTTAAAACACCGATTTTCGGGTAAATGTTAATTTTCATACATTGTCAAAATCGACAAAATAAAGATTTATATCAAACCGAAATTGGGGAGCACGTGCAATCAGGCATGCTGCTCGGATTTTGAACTATAGGTTAGTTGAGAAATAGTAGAATTAATCACCAGTTGAAGTTAATTTTTTAAGCTAAATATATTTATATTTAATACATACTGTTCTAAATAGATTCCTTTTCTTCTTCAAGACAGAATTTGTACATTAAGAGGTCAGGAAATCACTTTTAATCACTTTTTTCCAATGTCCTTACTTCCGAAGGTAAAGGTTGCAAGCATGTACACTACACTTGTGCCGGTTGCGTTGCTATCTTTTGCTGCGCACAAATTTCAGTGCGCATGGTCACAATGTCTTGTCGAAAATAAATATTATTATTTGCTTTCTTAAGAGAAACATTAAAATCGGAATGCACAACAAATTATTAGAAGTAATAAAATGCTTTTGTTATACTTCAAAAATTTCTTAAAAACTGGATTAAATTATTTTTGTCAAGGAATTAGAACGTTTCTAAAAAAGTACGTCATTTCCGCTTAGCGTTTTCCAACATTTGAAAAATTTTGAGATTATTGCTTTTTTCCCAAAATATCAAACAATTTCACTGTTACTTATATAAAAAAAAACAAATTGAACTACGTGAATATTATATTATTTGTTCAAAGTGTTTTAAAAAATACGGATATTGAAAGAAAAATGAGTTATAAACATATGCGTCAGCACATGTGGCAACATCGCATCAAATTTGACTTACCTTGCCTCGTGGCGAGTATATTTCTGTCAATGGAAGTGTTACGAGCAGCGGGCAAGTTATTAGTAGAAATTGTGGAAAAATTTGTCTGCAGAAATAAAAGTTAATTCAATAGTTAGTTGAATTTGTTGAATACAGTGTAGTTAAATAAGGTAAGCAGTAAAATTTAAATAATATTAAAGGCTGGAATATAATTGTTTCTTTTATCATTGTCAAGTAAAACATCTTTGAAGGTTAGATGTACAAAGTTTAATGTTTCGCACGTGTTTACGGAATTCACTGACTATTTAAAAAAGCAGAATATTCTGAAATAAATTTTGTATTCATAAGTTTTTTTCATAAGTATTCACAAATTTACAAGTTTTCTAACGCATGTTTTGTTTTTAATCATTTTTATGTCACATATTTATTTCTCTTCAGCTACAATACGCTCTAATGCTTATTTTAATTAGAGTGGGATTTTTTTTATTTTATTTATCTAAAATGAATGTTGAAAAAAAAAATGTTGAAAAACATGTATAGACTAATGAGTATGTAAGTATAGACCATGATCTTTTCAGATCATGGAGAACGAAAAGGAAAACGAAAAACCTTACGCTATTGTCTCTTTTGAAGACGGTTTAAGTATAATCTCAACTTCTTGGGCAATATACCAAGAAAAAAAAATTACGGCTAGTTACTATCCTGTTAATACAACTAGTCAGAAAATTGTTAAAATGCTCCTGGCAAGAAGCCCATTAACGGATGAAAATGCCCAATTTTTTTGCAGTTGTCGAATTACACTCTTATGCAGGTATATTAGACTGATTATTTCTTCAGGATTTTTCTTAATTAAAAAAATATTTTTGTATTAAATCGCCTTATGTATCCTCTTTTATTTGAAAATAATTTATTACTATTTTATAGTCTATAATTTTTGTGGATATTATTCGATTTTTTATAACATTTATTGTATTATATGCATGAAAATTTACATTATAATATGTGAAGTTCTGCCATCAACTCTGTCAATTCTCGGATGGCCTCCGCCAGGTTCTTCTCCTTTTTCTTAGGAGCTGTCACGTCATAATACGCTGGAGGGGGAATGTCGACCAACAATGGAGTTTCTCTCGTCGGAAGCAGTTCCAAAATTGGTGGTTTGGCCGGTACCAACTTTGATTTGGGCGCTTCCTTTGAAACCTCCGTCAGTTTGGCCCCTGGCAAATTAAACTTTTTGCACAGCTCGTCATTTCCCTTCCACTTGTCTGGCAACAGCGCGCTGCCCTCACGTCGTGGTATTCTCCTAGTATCTCCCGTCAACTCCCCAGTCAATGTTGGACTATTTGTTGCTCTTCCTCGCAACAAATAACGCTTATAACCCTCCTCACACCTTGGACAGCTATGTAGTGTTACGTATTTTCTACCGCAATTTTCGCAACAACTCTCCGTCACTTCTTTAGGGCAATCATTGCGGCGGTGGCCTCGGCGCCAACAATTTTGACAAGTCCGTGGTGGGGGGTCAATCGTCGGGTCAGTGGGTATTGATCTCATATCGTTGAACATTACCCCTGTCGTTTTTCGGGGCAATGCTTCTCCCCGCCTGTCTCCGCCAGATTTCGCCTCAACTTCGTCCCTTGTCAGTTTGGGGGTCGTATTATTTCGTCTAGTCGGGGGGCCTGGTGGGGTAATGGGTCGTGCCTCCTCTACCAACTCCTCGTCATCGGGGTAGACCAAATCTTCCTTCCGGAGTACGGGCTTCCTAGCCTTGATCTCCGCCCGTTGTTTTTCCTTGAGTTGTTCCAAGGAAACGGAAGTCTTCGGTTCTTGGAATTGGACGAACCGTTCAAGCTCCTCGACCGCAATTCTGCTCCCAAATTCTTCCCAACTCTCCTCCTGTCTACGATGTAGGTCTGGGTCCACATGTTCGGCTCGTGGGAAACGTCTCGGTTCTAGTACTTCCAATGTACTACAATCTTCCTTCACTTTCCCCACGTCAGATTTAGGTCGACGAGGAATAGCTCCCGAGGACCTATTCCGTTCGGGTTCCAGTACGGGAAAGTCTAATAGTGGAGGCGCTGCTGTCACATCGGATGGTGGCTGGAATTCTTCGGTCGCTCTGTGCCGCGATGCTGATCTTCCCCTGCACAGTGGGCCAGAAGGCAGGCAAAAGCGGCCAAAACTCAAAAAGTGATCAAATTCGCTCGAAAATTGTTACATGGGGGTTTTCGGGGTCGCTGATTACGAATCCGATGTCAGTTTTCAAAAATTCAAAATGGCGGATCCAATATGGCGGACAACTTTTTTAAAAGTTGATTCAATTTACTCGAAAATCGTTACATGGAGGTTTTCGGGGTCGCTGATTACGAATCCGATGTCAGTTTTCAAAAATTCAAAATGTCGGATCCAATATGGCGGACGAATTTTTTAAAAGTTGATTCAATTTACTCGAAAATCGTTACATGGGGGTTTTCGGGGTCGCTGATTACGAATCCGATGTCAGTTTTTAAAAACTCAGAATGGCGCATCCAATATGGCGGACGTCTTTTTTAAAAGTTGATTCAATTTACTCAAAAATTATTACTCGGGGGTTTTCGGGGTCGCTGATTACGAATCCGATGTCAGATTTCAAAAATTAAAAATGGCGGATCCAATATGGTGGATCAAAAATTTAAAAACTCATTAAATTCAGCTAAAATTCTTTTTGAGTTTTTTTTGGGGGTGCTGATTACGAATACATAACTTAAAACTAACAAATACATAAGTAATATAATACTGAAAATTAAAAATTTACAATACGAACCAAAAACGTAAGAAAACTATTTTTATAAACTGGAATTTTAGGGTATTTTTAAGGTCCCTAGGACCTTAATTATTAAATTAAATAAATTAAATTAAAAAATATATATATATATATATTAAATTTTATTATTAAATTTGGTAAGTATTTTAGAATTTTATATTCTCAAACAACATAAGCAAAAAATATGATCAGTATATTCGATAAAACATGTTTTACAAGAAAATTCACTTGGATACCGACGGTAGCGCCATCTATTTGTTTAGTAGGAGCATATAAATATTATTAACACAATGTGTAGAAAACAAAATATTAATTTTGTCAGTAAAAAATTGACTGTAGGTAAATAGGTGGAACCATAAGCAAGTATCGAGGCTATATAAAAGTTGAAAAATGTTAAGTGCTCGCACGCGTCTTTTTTGCAATATTTCTAATTCAAAAATGAAAACGGGCAAAAGTGGGCAGGATTAAATTGAAGTACATGAAATAATGAAGCGATTAACACTTTAGATTTTTCTTTATGCAGCGGAATCTCGGGGAATCTGCATTCGGCAGCGAGCATAGTCGAAAAATAATATGCACCTGCGAATAATAATGTCGTGTATT
This sequence comes from Leptopilina boulardi, assembly GCF_019393585.1. Classification (NCBI taxonomy): domain Eukaryota; kingdom Metazoa; phylum Arthropoda; class Insecta; order Hymenoptera; family Figitidae; genus Leptopilina; species Leptopilina boulardi. Next base: position 240,423 of record NW_026137909.1, on the reverse strand, counting down.
ATGCTGTATATATATTTTTTTAAATATTTTTTTCTTGACACTTACTTGTTTTTACATACAAATTAAGTATCTAATTCAAAATTTTATGAAATTGTTAACCATCTTGAACTATATTCATTATTTCGCGCATAAACCGAACTCAAATTCTATTGTCAAATTTAAATTCAAAATACAGCAGAGTCAAAAATGTTTTATTAAATGCAACAGAAATTGGCTAAAATCTACTTTGAAATATGTAGATTACTATAAACAAAATAAAAATTTTAAAAAAAATAATCGAGTTTTGGCCGCTTTTGCCTGCCTTCTGGCCCACTGTGCCCTGGTCAATCCTCTGCGTGGCATGTCGTACTTTGGTAAATGCGGTACTGAACGATAGTTCTCTCTCCGCCTTCGCTTTGCCTTATCACGACTCCTCTCACCTCTGTCACTCGAGTCAAACGTCCTTTCTCGTTTCCAACTCCTCTTTCCCTTGTCAAAATTACTCTCTCCGATATCTGAAATTTTAAAATTTATTAGTACGGAATAAGGCAATTTCGAGGGGGTAGATATTTCTTAAGGTCGGTGACATGGACTTTGGGGATTCTGCGACTATCACTAGCGAGCAATACGAATACCGTTGGGGACAATTGTTCGACAATTTCAAAAGGTCCCTCGTATTTTGGTGCAAGTTTTGTCGCAAAATTTCGGTTTCCGCTAGATAACTTATGGGTTTTGCGTAGTACCAAATCTCCTACTTTAAAGGGCACGTCCTTGCGGTTTCGATTATAGTACCCAGATTGTCTGTCACGTTCCCTGTCAATGAACTTCTTCACCAAGTCCCGCAACGCGTCTAAACGTTTCACTCTGTCAACCCACTCTTCTGGTTTTATCAGAACTACCTTGTCTTTGGCCTCAACCTGTCGTCGCAAACTTTTAATTAATCGGAGATTCCTACCATAATTCAAGTATGCGGGGGAAGATTTGGTTGTTGCTTGGGTCGCCGTGTTCATTGCATGTCGAAATTCGTGAACATGGAGGTCCCAGTCACGATGGTCACTCCCAATAAATGCCGAAATCATGGTTTTTAAGGTCCGATTACTCCTTTCTACCGGATTGGCTTGAGGGTGATATGGAGGTGTAGTAATATGCTTCACTCCATATTCCTGAAGTGCGTCCTTGAGATACCGGTTGTCGAACTCCTTCCCATTGTCAGTTAACAAAAAGTTGGGTGTCTCTTATCGGAAAAGTATCAACTCCTCGAATGCTCTAGTCACCGACTTCCCGTCAGCTGATCTTAAGGGTTTTAACTCGGCCCATCTCGAGAACAAATCCTGAAAAACCACCAAGTATCTACATCTACTCTTACTGGGGGGGAATTCCATCGTGTCAGCCGCCACGACTGACCAAGGTCGTTCCACGATTCTCTGTCCCATCAATCCTAAGGGACCAGCCTGAGAGACCTTATGGAGTTGGCATTGAGGACAACGAGTAACGTACTGATGGATATCGTTCCAGATTCCTGGCCAGTAGTACTCCCTAGCCACTCGGTTATAAGTCTTCTCCACTCCTAGATGACCCGCTGATGCGACTGCATGACCGTCATGTAGAACTCTGTCTCTATATTCCTCTGGTACGACCAACTTCCAGCCATCCTCGTTACCATCAATTGGAAGAAGCAAAGGATCGTTTCGATAATGATATAAGAGTTCGTTATCAATCATCCAGCCCGGGAATCGTGCTGGAAACTTCTGGACCATTTCCATCCTGTTTAGGTACCATTGGTCTTCAATAGTCTCGAACGCGTCAATTCCCGTCTCGTCATCCTCAGTCATCCTAGACAATGCGTCAGGAACATTGTTCAGTGCACCCATCCGGTGAACGATTTCAAAGTTCCAACACTGCATTTCTAGTGCCCATCTCGCAAGTCGTCCGGTCGGGTCTTTTAAATTCCTTAGCCATCGCAATGCGCTGTGATCCGTGATCACTCGGAATTTATATCCCTCAACGTATGGCCGAAACTTCTTAATTGCCCATAATAGTGCCAGGCACTCCTTCTCCGTGACACTATAATTTCTCTCTGCCCCAGTCAACACTCGACTAATGTAGATAATCGGATGTTCACTGTCGTCAAACTCCTGAGTCAAAACAGCGCCAATAGCATAGTTGCTAGCATCACACTGGATGGTGAACGTTTTGCTAAAGTCAGGACGGGCTAGAACTGGAGCCGATGTTAATTTCTTCTTTAACACGTCAAAAGCTTCCTGTTGCTCGTCACCCCATTCCCATTCGCGACCCTTTTTAAGTAATTTGAGGAGTGGTACTTTTATGTCACTGTCATTTTTGATGAATCTAGAGTACCAACCTACCATACCCAAAAATCTACGGACTTGTTTGACGTTTGTCGGAGCTGGGTAATTCTGTACCGGTTCTGTTTTCTTCGGGTCAGGTCGTAATCCCTCGCTATCCAGAAGATATCCCAGATATCTGACTTGTGAGCAACCAAATTCACACTTGTCAGGATTCACCACCAAACCCGCGTCAGCCAACCTCTTCAACACTAATTCTAACCATTTAAGGTGTTCGTCAAAATTATCAGTCACAACGATGATGTCGTCAAGATATCCGAACACGAATGGTTCACATTCCGGTCCAAAAAGGGCGTCAATCAGTCGTTGGAACGTCATTGGTGCGTTCGTCAAACCGAAAGGCATACGGCGATATTGCCAAAGTCCCGAGCCAGGAATGGCAAATGCTGTGTACTTTTTACTATCTTCGGCCATGGGGATCTGATGGTATGCCAACTTTAAGTCAATTTTCGATAGGTAACGGGCTCTTCTAAGCTTGTCAAGAATCGAATCTATCGTCGGAAGTGGATACGCGTCTTTTACCGTGACTTTATTCACGTCCCTAAAGTCCATACATAGTCGAAAATCATTATCGCCTCTATTTGTTATAACCGGAGCTGTCCTCCAATTACTTCCCGACGGCTCTATTACCCCTTGTCTGTACAGTTGGACAACATGACCCTGTGCCCAAGTGATCATAATTGGGGACATTCGTCGTTGTCGGTGCTGGACTGGAGTCTCATCCGTCATCCTGATGTGGTGTTCCGTCAAGTCTGTCATACCCAAGGTCTCACCCTGTGGTAGAACTAGGCGGTTAACCACCTCTTGCACAATATCTCTTTGTTTGTCTGTCAACGCAGAGATACCTGCACACTCAGCGTATATCTCTTCTTCGCCCTCTATAGTGTCCTTTACGCAGAACACGTGCCAGTCACCACCGAAGACTCTCCACAACCCAGGTCCCAATTGGACATCCATCTTCCAAGCCTTGCAAAAGTCAACGCCTAAAATGATGTCCTGAATCACTGAGCTAAGAACTTTAACAGCGAATTTCTGGGAATGACCATCCACAGTGATGTTCAAGTTTAAAATTCCTGCTGTTTCGGTAGTACCTCCATTAGCACTCCTGATTGACGTATTGCAAGGCTGGATTCGATCTCTAAAAGGCGCTGCCACTCTGTCACTGATTACTGAAACCATTGCTCCAGGGTCGAAAAGTGCCTCAAAAGAATTCTTACCAATGTGCATACGGAAAAAGTATCTGTTTTCGCATCGGCTACCATCCACATCCTTGTCAATAATAAGGTATGGGTCAACTGTGCCCGTCACAGCCTCTCCCCTTCCCTGGACCATTGGTACTGACTCACCTTCAGTACCTTTTGTCCCGTCAATCATACTCCCTTTTATGAGTAAGTACTCCTTACTCTTCACCTCTCCTTTACTTACTTCCCTCTTACTCTGGTCAACAACTTCATCCCTACTCCACTGCCAACTGCAAGATGCTCCTTGGTTGACTGGGAATGAATTTAACCCTTTCTTTTTCTCTTTAAAATTTTTTGACCTCTCTACCCCAACTGTCAACGACCTCTCTACCCTGTCATAAGAAATCTTGTCTATTGATTTCTGGGGGGATTGGAGGGGGGTACAGACGCGTTCTGTGCCCCCCACTGGCCGTTTCCCAATGCATTACGCACGTGGATACATGTGGGACATGTCAAAAAATTTACCCCGGGAGTCTTGCATACCAGACAAGATTCCAACTGCTGGGCGCGGGTGGGACAGTGTGCTGCATAATGTCCTGGTTGCTGACACACAAAACACGTTCTTTGTGGACATTGTGTAGAACGATGTCCTACCATTTGGCAAATGAAGCATATGCCAACAAATGGTTTTGGTGTCCCAGGTGTCCCTGGTTGTCCCACTGGTACTGTCCCTGTACCAGCCTGTTTAGGTTGGAACCTCTTGTTCCTTTTGTTCGCCGTTACAGCAGCGTACGTCGGCGGGTTCGGTACCTGGACTGGGGCGGTGGGAGGGGTGGGGGTAGTTTGTTTCAAGGCTTCCACCTCCACTTCCTCAGAATTCTTTTTCGTCTTGGACTTCTTAGTTTTCTTTTCCGCCTTTTTCGTCCCGCTGGTCACTTCCGCAATACTCTCTTGATCAGTGGTACCCTCATCCTTTTCAATCGCGGCCACATTTTTCGAACCCTTAGTCGAATCTTTCTTTGCCCCTTTGAACGCTGCAGCGGGGAAACGCATCTTCTCTTTTGAGGGTGGGGGAAGATACCGGTCATCAAGGTCCTTCACCTTCTCATACTGACGCAAATTTTTCTCTAACTTGGAGAGAGACTCCATTCCCGACGCATCCACCTGTCGACGATATGTTGGGGTCAGACCTTTATACGCAATTTTAACTTGTTGCTCCGTTGACAATGGTCTTTTTAAATGTCCCATTATTAACCTCAAACTTGTCAAATATGCAGAAATCTTCTCCCCCTTAGCTTGAGTTCTACTCCTCAGTTCGTCAACCACCTCGTCATCGTCGGTCGTAGTCAAATATTCGCGTTTGAACGCCCGTTTGAACGATTTCCATGATTTGACGTCATGTCGCAAAGTTCGGAACCAACGACTCGCATTTTCTCGAAAAATACTCGGAATTGCTTGCAGGAGTTCTTCGTCATTGAACAACTCGCCTAATCGACAATCTTCCATCCGCTCCAGGAATTCTTCCGGGTCTTCACGCTCAGTTCCGGAAAATTTAATGTCCCAATCTTTGAGGATTTTTGTAACTTTAGAGCGCCTCTCTGCTTCTCGGAAGTCACGTCTTGTCGGTAATGCGTCGCTGCTCTCTGATTCCGAGTCAATAGATGTCTCGTCGAAAAGAGTCCTCCTAGCATTTATTTTCTTTGTATTTCTACTAGATCGCGCTCTGTCACTGTCCCTATATGGACGTTGTTCCCTCCCACCCAAGACCGATCTCTTGTCAAACCTCGATTCTTCTCCCACGTCAGTGCTCTTCTCACTACCATCAGTCGCTAACCTTGAAATTCTTTCTTGTTTTGAAATGGGACACTTAGAATTTTCAATAGTCCCAACGTTTGGGGTGGGGTGATGTGAATTATTTCTCTCATCAGTTTCTCTTTGCAGGGGTGTATGAGAAACTTCATTCTGTTGATTTTGGGGTGTGCTCTGAATTGGCATTTGGTGGGTTATCCCCGAATCAATTACCCTTCCCAAGTCCAATCCCGTTGATAACTCCGCAAAACGTTGGTTCAATAAAATGAGTTTTTTCATTTCAGGGCTCAAACTGAAACGTGCGACCGATTCCCTTAAACTGAGGACACTTGGTGCCATTGTGGATGACACTATCATTTGAGGTGCTGTCATTATCGCACAAGTATTTGTGGAAAATGATTGGGACATCGTGGTGATTACCGAATTTGTCATGATACATGCCGAAGTCATGACCGGTGGTGGGGGTGGGGGTGTTATTGGGGGTGGTAGGTTGTCAGTGGTCGGACTGTGTCTGCTGTGTGACGCGCTATTTCCCCCACTCCTGTCCATTCCCAAAATTCCCAAGTCACGAGGTGAACCACGTCCCGCTTCCTCCTCACTGTCAGAATTTTGCCCCCCTCCTCTGTTTAAGTTGATATTTTGTCTTTCCTCGTCTGTTGGGAAAGTAAACGCTTCTACCCTGAATATCTCTTGAGATTGTCCCAGGTCAAATAGTTCAGAAAAGGGGACTTCAAATTGATTGGCAAAATCAATTCTCAGACTAATTCTGAATAACCTCTCTCTGAGTACCTATGCACTCCCACTAATGCAACACTGATGTTGTAATAATGTTGTCACAACTTGCCCTATTGGCATGCTTAGAATTGTACCCCATGTAATTCTCGGTTGTTCCAACAACATCAAGTTGTGCATTTTCTCTACGTAGTCATTTATTTCAACTAGTGAGAGTTCCATTGCGAATCACAAAAAAAAATTTCAAAAATTAAACGCAAAAAAAAATTATTTAATCGCCGACAAGAAAAATTTTGAAAATTTATCAAAAAAAAAATTTTTTTGGGTACCGTAACTCCGTGATACGGGCCTGGTCACTTTAAATTTTGATTGCTTTGGTGGAGAGTCAACAAACAAAAATTAAACAAATTAATTCCTTATTTATGCAAAATGGAACAATTTATTTTTGGGGGCCCGTCTCCTCTAGATACGGTCCTGGTCAACAATAATCGTAACAATTTGGTTGACTGTCATAACGGAAAATTTTTCTCCCTTAAAAATTTCCACTCAAGTATCAAAATTTCTTTTGGTTGGGCCCGGTACCCTTGTCATACGGTCCTGACCAAATGTTTAATTTAATATGATAATTTTCTTGTCAAAAAGAAAATTTTAATTTTACCAACGCCGTAAAAATTTCTGGCGAATCGTCAAAATTAATTTTCCACGGAGTCCAATATATCAATACGGCCCTGAAAAATTGTTCATAATTTTCTTAAAATTTTAACAAAAAAAAAATCTTGACAATTTACGATAAATTGCTACAACTCTAATTTTTCGATTTTTCTATCTCTCTTATTCGTGATCTCGCTCGATACTCTATCCCTTTCTGTTCAAAATTTCCAAGTCCCGTGTCATGCGCAATCACAATGTTCTCTTAGAAAATTTTCACGATCCGCGAGAGCCTATGCACCGAGGTTCGAATTTTAAACTCGCGCGAGGTTTCTAACAGCGCATGCGCGAACTATCACGTGAGGCTTGGAATTTTCCAAGGAAGCCGGCCACGTGGGGAACAAAAAGTGAAAATATAATAATTTTCATAAAAATAACTACATCCAAAAATCAAAAAAATTCACTGATTTTAGAAAAAATTTTAATTTTAAAAATCTGTCAGGAATTTTCCGCGAAATTATGCTTTGAAAATTTTCGTGATGAAAATGGCGTCGCCTCGTGGACGCGATAATTTTCACAAAAATTTTCTTTAACGCGCACTGATTCTACACACCAAAAATCTCCTCGCCCATGTCACAAAAAAATGCACAAAACATGTCAAATAAATTTTCAAGTCAACAATAAATAATATCATAAATTACAAGAAAATTTTATAGAACAAATTAAGTCAAATACCACAAGTCACAATTAAATTTGTCGTGTCTCAAATGTCTCGACAAGGCCCCACGTTGGGCGCCAATTTTTATAACGTTAATATTGGATTAATCAAAAATCTTTTATTAATTAACCTCCCCTTTTTATTTGTTATAAAAAGAAACCCAAACGTGAATAGTTAGACGCCAATCAATTTTTATTGGAATTGACAAACCACATACAATTATCGAACTTTATTAATTTTTAATACACAAACCTATTACATTTCCCAAAAAATAATCTCAAAGGAGATTCCGCCAAGACAAGTCAAAAAAAAGGGAAAAGACCTTCTGAGACACGACAGAAAACAAACAAATTTTCACTTACCCACAGCTCTCGTCACAAATCGATCAATTCAAAGATGTCGACAGGTCAAATCAATAATTTGGTCGATATTCTCATAAATTTACTTTATTCTCCAACAATTATTACAAGAAATGAGCTACTCTTGGTCACTCGACCAATTGCTCAACCACAAATCCAACTCTTTTCACAAAATCAAAACTATCGAACTCTCGACCAACAAATATTACTTTTTCACTCTTCTCTCAAATCTCAACACAAAAATCGTACTGCTCATTACCGTCTCTATCGTAATACTCCTCGACGCGAACATCTGATTTCGGCGTCCCGGCGGCTAGCTACACCTTCTTCCGTTTGGCGGCGCCACCTCCTGGGCCCGACAATCAAGCGCATCATTTTAAACAGGGGATGTTTGACGACCACTTCGTCACAACATATTTCTTTAAAATAACTTATTATTTAATAATAATTTTTTTAGTATAGATTTATTTGCTTTAGGATTGGTGTAAAAGTATTTTTGAAATTGAGAAATGATTTTCAAGAATTATTTCCCACGTAAGATCCTGATCTGTTCTACATTTCACCCTCTGAAAATAGCAGCAGCAATGAAGATAAATCTGTGAGAGGGGGTGTATACAATTATTACCGAGTAGTACGAAAAGATTTGCGTGATGCAAAAATACTTAAAGATGCTAACTCATCTGTTAATCATAATGAAACAAATGAGAGTTAGTATCATATATTTGACAGATATATTTTAAATTTTATATAACATTTGTAACAGCAAACAACAATTCTTTTGTAGGTTCTATAAAGTTAGACTGCTTAACAGATCCGAAACGAGAAGAATATAGTTTAGCAGAAGTATCATCAGCATGGGAAATAACTTTTAAAGATCGAATGAATAAACTTAATCAATATGAAAAGAAGAAGAGACTTCTAACGTTCGAATCTTACTTTAAGAGTTTCACGTGCTTGAATTTTCCACTTGGCATTGTTTTGGTTAAAACATTTTATTATTTCTTCTTTTCCTTTTTATTTAATTATTTTCTATTTTCGATAAATTTAGTATTTGTATTTATTCCTAATATTTTCTTCTCTATAAGATTTTAATTTACATTTCTTTGTCTGCATAAGTTCATTTTTTATTCCTAAAATTTCTTTCTCTGCAAAATTTAAAAATTTGAATTTTCTTTATATTTTTTGTGTGCGTTTAGCATATATAAATTAATTTTTTTTCCAGTTGGAACAAGATTTCAAAATTATTATTGGAGAATTGGCCAATGATAATCCAGAATTGAAGAAGTTAGTTGCAGAAAACACCATTTCTTCTTTATTTTTCACACGTTGGCCCCTATTTGCTCCTTCACTTATTTCTCAGGGAAAAAAGTCTAGAGTCATAGAGATTAAAAAGTTTTTTGAACTTCACAAAGACTTGGTTAAGGAAGGTATGTTTAAATTTTATTTTTTATATTTTATATACAGTATAACCTAGCACGTAGTATAAAATATAAATTTTAAATATATACAAATAATCATTTAAATAATATATAGGTACCCATGATGAAAATTTGAGTTTACTTTTATTACCTTTGCTTATCAAGGCACCAAAGAAAGTAAATAATACTTTCTTGACAAAAGAAGAAGTTTCAAAATCATTTATTCTTCATATTCAGGTGAATAGTTAATAGTTAAACGAATAGCTTCCCTCACAACAAAAGGATATTCAGGATATCCTTGGGACGTCCTGGGGATATCGATTTGTTTTCGGCGGTTTGGATATCCCTGGGATATCTTAGAGATGTCCATGGATATCCAGAGGATATCTTAGGGATATCCGAATCGCCAAAAGCAAATGGATATCCCCAGGACGTCCCAGGGATATCCTGAATATCCTTGTGTTGTGAGGGTTAATTTTTTTGATATTTTACTTGTTAATTCTATATCTTGAATGCAATATTATAAAAAACAATCAATTATTTTAATAATATAAAGTTCCTTGTTTTAATAGTTTTCTCCTTACAGCATTCCGAAAATCTAAAAGATGAATTGTTAAACTTTGAGACGTGGATACAAAATTTGAATCAAGACATTTATCCTTATATTGTCTTCGTTGGAGATTTGCGAAATCCCAAAATCTTTGTTAATGTTTACAAAGAACATTATAATTTCGAAAATCCTTTGCAAGCTGTCGACAGCTGTTATAAATGTCTGACAGCTTTAAAGGCATTCCCTTACCTCTGCGATTTTGTGTGGTCATTTATTGACAAATCCGTTTTTGCGATAAATTCAAAAAAGGCAATATTTATGCTGCAAAATTGTTGGTCGAAATTAAAAAATAATTATAAAAGCGTTGTTCTATTCTTAGTTTCTCAAAAAAAAAATTATTTAATTTATGCCGTTTAACGTGTTATTTATTGTTCTTTTAAAAAGAGTCTATTTAATTACAGTAATAGAAGTAATTACACGTGTTATTTTGTTCTAACTCTTTAAAAGAAAACTGGCATAATTTATTTCGTAACAAAATGGATTTTATTAATGTACTTAATCACATTTTAACATTTATTTTGTGTCTTTATGGTGATCCAAATTTGCCCCGAAAAGTAGTTCAAGATGTAATTAATTTCATTCATGATTTTCTCATCAGTGTCTTTATTCCATCTTTGAAAAAGGATATCTTATCAATATTAAAAAGAGAAAACATCTCAAACTCTATTTTGTATGAAATAAATCAGTGTTTTGATCAACACAGTACAATTTTTGAATCTGTTGAAACAGAATCCAAACGATTTCAGCTGTTGAGACAAAGGGGTTTCATAGATTTTAAAAAATTTACAATGGAACTAGTCTTGAAGAAACAATAGTTGAGAATGACATATTGCTGGTACCGAAGACTGTTCACGGTGTTTATATTCCTTTACGTGAAAGCCTAAAATTTTTTTTAGAAATACCGGGTTTGTTTAATCAAATATTAGATTACGTAAAAAAGTTAATGCAAGAATCAAACATCCTAACAAACATAATGCAGGGAGATTTGTGGATAAATAAATATTCTAATGATTTGAGTAACGACATATTTCTTCCCTTGTACATTTTCTTTGATGATTTAGAAGTTGGCAATCCTCTTGGCAGTCATGCTGCCTGGTGCGAATAAATTCGCAGCTATTTATGCATCAATAGCTTGTCTGCCACCTCATATAGCATCTCGATTAGATTCTATTCTTTTTTCTAGTCTGATGTACTCGTCCGATAAAGTTAAATTTGGAAATTTGAGATCCTTTAGTCACTTAATTGAAGAATTAAATTTTTTAAGCCTTGAAGGCATTTTATTAAAAGTAAAAGATCAATTTATTCGCGTCAAATTTCAGTTAGTCTTAATTTTGGGGGACAATTTGGGTTTGGATCAAATACTGGGCTTCATGGATTCATTTAATTCTGAACACTTTTGTAGAATGTGTAGAGCAACTTATAAAGAATGTCAGGAAATGTGTACGGAAGACGAAAAAAAATTAAGGAATAGATCTAATTACGAGGAAGATTTGAAAGGATTGAAAAATGGAATCAAAGAGGAATGTATTTTTCATAAAGTTACAGGCTTTCACGTAACTGAGAATTTAATCGTGGATTTCATGCATGATTTGTTGGAAGGTGTCTGCTCCTATATAATGAGAGATCTTGTTCACACTTTTGTATTTATTTTACTTTTCAAACTCTCAATACGAGAATGCAAGATTTCAATTTCGGTCCAACAGGAAATGCGAATAAACCGCCAATAATAAAGATGTCAAGAGTATTAGACAACGTAACTCTTAAAATGTCTGCATCGGAAATGCTAAATTTTGTTAAATTTTTTGGAATAATTATGGGAGATAAAATACCTGAGTACAATGAACATTATGAGATTTACAAGAGCTTGCGCCAAATTCTTGACATTTTACTTTCTCCGAGAATTGTTAAAGCAGATGCTAAGATTTTAAGGACACTGATAGAAAACATGAATAGTTTGTATAAACAGTATTATGGAGATCTCAAACCGAAATTTCACTTTCTTATTCACTATGCAAATATTCTTTTGAAAAATGGGCCGGTTATAAATTTTTGGGCAATGCGTTTCAAATCAAATCATCGTCCAATAAAAAGCATTGCGGTATCAACAAGCTGTAAGATAAACTTGTTAACGACTATTGCAATTAAACAAGCTTTAAGAATGTGTCAAATCATGCACACTCTTCAGTTCGAAAAGAGTGTTAAATTCGGTACAGTTAATGATTCAAAAGGCAATAAAAATTATTTCATCGATAAGAAATGTGATGATTTTTGTAAATATTATAAAAATGTTAATATTGATGGGACTCAATTTGAGATTGGAACTTTTGTAGTATTAAGTATGAAAAACAGTGAAATCGAATTTGGAAATAAAGTAAACATTGTCGAATTGGAAAACGAAGTTTATTTTTATATGGAAGTCTTCGAAGAAAGCACTTTTGATTTCCACCATCATGCGTACATCGTCCAGTCTAAAAATGAAAATAAATTAATGAAAAAGATAGATCTACCTAACATAGCGCCAGCTTTATCAGTTAAGCAACTCGGTACTCATTTCACTGTTACACGCTATGGCTTGTAAACTGAAAGTAACTTATTTGTGAAATAAAATATCATTTTTATATTTATAAATGGGTTGTCACTATTTTTTCTGTTTATCCTTTTAATTGTAAAAATCCTTCTAATCTACTTTTAACTGCTTAAAGAATTTTCATTCAATAATTAATAAGAGGATTTATTTTCTTAATCAATAACATAAATAAAACTTTCTTAGATATTGCTTTAAATTAAAGAAAACAATAAAAAAAAAATTTTTGTATATATATATATATTTTGATAATACTTCTCACTTCATAAAAGTTATTCACTATTCACATTCAATGACTTTTAATTAATTTATAACATAAATATTGATATGGAAACATATAAAATAAAAAGACAAAACTGTGTTAAAAATAAAATTTACTTTTAATTTATAAAAAGAAATAAATCTCTCACATAAATATTAAAATATGTATTTTATGTACAAGAATTTTATTCTATAATTTTATAATACAGTTAGATATTTTTAAAATGTAATTGATTTGTTTTAATAAATTTTAAGTTTGTGTTAAACAACTTTTAGTGCACTCTTATGTGCTATTACAATATATATTTTACTTTGAATTTATCTGTACCTAATATACGAATTTAATCAACAATGAATTTAAAAATAAAAGTAAATACATTTAAATGTATTAAAAAAAGCGAATACAAATTTATCAAAATATTTTTAATTTTCTTATATTATTAATATCATCCGTAACAATGTTTATTTCAATAAGAATTTGATTCTTAATTACTTAAAGTAAGGTACTTTTAATGGAAACAAATCACTTTTGACACTTCTAAATAGCATCTATAGTTAACATAACCTAAAAAACGCGTGACACACGCAAACGCACGATCCTCATGCGAACGGAACTTCTCTTGTCTTGACTTATGCACATGAGACGTGCATTTTTTCGGGACAAGTGATATCCCCCACTTTCATACATCTGTTCGCGCGATTCCTGTATATCAGGTGACTGGGACTAGAAGTACAAGTCATGCGCGGTAAGCGACATAGCAGACGTCTCGAAATTCTTTCCGTGGGCAAAAATATTTTAACCCTTTAATGGCCAGTGGGACATATATGTCCGACTTACTTCAAAAAATCATAACTTTCTTAAATCTTAACATATTAACTCCGCTTTTGTCTCATTTTGAAGGGCTGGTCAATAGTAACAAATACATATCCATACCCTTTTCAAAAAACTAACCCTTTTGAAATACACCCCTACAAAAAAGTCAAAAAATCTAAAAATTTGAGGGGTTTTTGGGGTCGCTGATTACGAATCCGGTATCAGTTTTTTAAAATTCAATATGGCGGCCCAATTTTTTAAAACTCATCGAATTCACTTGAAACTCGTCACTCGCGGTTTCTGGGTCGCTGATAACGAATATGATATAAGTTTTTCAAAACCGACAAAAAGGAAATGAAAAAGGAAGGGAAATTGCAAAAAGGTAAAAATGGCGCGGAGAAGATTTGTGAAACAAAAAGCTTAAAAAATTTGTTTAAATAAATTAAAATTTTCTTTTTCTTTAAGAAAATAGGAGGACAATAGTAGTAGTACGAATGTCCATATATGGCAACAACTAAAGCGACACACGCTGATTAGTTCATACGAATGTTCATATAATGTAGAGTTCAAGTCGATCCCTTCTAGAAAAAATCAATTAAACACGATTTAGAACGATTGAGAACAAAAATTTTTTAATCGTTTTGAATTGTTTTCAATTGGAGTATATATTTTTTCAATTGATTCGAATTGTTTTCAATCGTGTAAAATAAGTTAAACTTTTCAATTGTTTTTAATCGGGTGCTATCAGGAAAACGATATACACACATGCGCAAATAGTTAATAATAAGAATAAGAAGAGTGTCGAATCAAACAGGAATGATGTTTTTCTTCTAAATGTTTTGTAATATATAGTTTGTTCTGTTCGTGCGTATGTGTCAAAGATTTAAAATCTAAAGTAAAATTCTGAGTAATATGGATATTGTCAATATGTTTACTTATCCTATATATGAACAAATTAAGTATGACAACCTTTGAGTTGTTAAGGGGTTAGGGGTAGTCAGAGGCACGAAAATATGAGAATTTTCAGTATTTTTTTTTGCTATTAAATAATTTTATTTTACAAAAGTAGTAATATGGTATTATTAAACAATGTTTTGACTTGAAGTCACGAAAATTTAAAAAAAAAAAATTTTTATTTCCGAAGTTACAGCTGTTTGTGTTAACCCAGTTCCAAAAAAAGGTCCTTGCGGTGACAATCATAAGTCCTTGGAGATTAATCAGAAATCAATCGGATAAAAAAAATTAGTTTTATAAATAAATAATCCTGGGCCTGATCGAAGGATTTTTTTTTTTCAAAAATTAACAAAATGGCGGCCTCAGGAAATTTTTGTCTAGATTTTTGGGAAAAAATCAACAGTTAATTGGTCTTAAAAAATCGAAATTTTTCAAAAAAAAAAAATCCTTCGATCAGGCCCGAGTTTATTATGTATTCTAAAAGCTGTATAAATTTCATTAAAATCGACTGAGCGGTTTTCGAGTTATAGTTGTCACCAGTTCAAAAAACATAGTTTTGAGAAAAACGCGTTTAGTTTCACACTAGATTTACGTACAAAAAAACGAATTATTAAATTACTTACACCGAGTCATCTATTCCTGGGCCATATTAATTTAGGTACTACTACATATACCCAAGTCTAAGTTCATCGATGACAATAGAACCCTAAAAGCCGATTTCTTGCAGCTGACACTAGCTTTTTAAAAAAACCTTGGCGAGAGGGGGTGGATATAGCCGAAAGTATTTTGCGGAAATTGTGGGGTGGAGTCTACAGCAGCGGTAAATTTTGATAATTGAAAAAGCTAAACGCAAAAAACCATGATTTTATGGTGTTTTTTATGGTTTTTACCATGATAATCAAATTTGCGGCAATTTTCACTATGATTTTCGTATTTAGCGCAAAAAACTACGTAAGTACACCAAGTTTTATTAAAATCGGAGGGGTTCCTTTTTCGGAACTACACCCGAAAAAATTTTATTTCTTACATTTTAAAATAATTTCAGTTTTTCATTTTTTTAGAACAAATTTTTAGTTTTTCTAAACTTTGGGTGTCCAGCAGCTTTTCAAAAAAATTTAACAAAAAAATTATTTAGTATAAATTTTGTTCAAAGTTTACCTGAACTTGTAATGAAATTCTTTAAAAAGTTCAATTGTTTTCAAATTTTTCAATTAAATTTTACAAAATTTTAATTATTTAAAATTAATAAGTCAAAACTTTCAATTCTAACTCTTCCAAAATTGAATTACTTCTATTAAATTCTGTAATTATTTTATTTATAAAAAATTTTAGCTAATTAACTAATTATTGCTATTATATATAACTGTTGCCAAATGATTAAAACAAATTATTTTAATCTTTTTTTGATACAATTACTTATAAATATGCACATTTAAACAATTATTAATTTAATTATTTGAGATGAAATTTTTTCCGCGCCGCAATTGAAACATTTTTGAGATTTTCATTGGCTCCAATTTCGGCGGGCAAAGTATTTTCAAAATACACGTAATTTTGGTCACCGAAATTGATACACCGCGCAATAAAAAATTACGGTATTACTTTTAATTTCTCATATTTGTTTAAATAATCGATTTTTATAGAGTTAAACATTTTTTTAACATCTAAATAACATAACCTTTTAGTTTAATAAGTCTTAAATTGACTTTATACAATATAAATGTGGAATTGTCTATTTCAAAGGTGTTTTGACTCGAATCGCGCCGCAATTAGTGCATTCACCCTATCAATTTTTTCTAAAAATTTCAAATTAAAGTTCTTTACAAACTTATTTAGTGCTAGAAACGGATGTTAAATCCGTTACATTTGTATAAAGTTTTTTATTTATTAAAATATTTTCAAAATTTTTAATTAAAAATCGCCTGAAATTTAATTATTTTTACGAATCTTATAATTATTGTAGATCATCCAATAATATTTGACTGTTTAAAAAAGAATTCAACATTGACTGAAATTAACAAAAAATTTCAGCAATTAATAAAAATTTCAATTTAAAACAAAACATGATGTATTTGTCAAAAATTATTTTTTAAACATTTTTTTTTAAATTATAAACATTTCGTCTTGTGCAGCTTCATTCAAAGATAAATTAAAAAATAACTTTAAATTAATTTTTGATAAAATATATAATTTTCTTCTGTGGTGACAAATACATTGATAAATATTTTAATTTTTTAGTTCGGATAATAATCTTTGAAATAATATTTTTCTAGACTGTTTAATTAGTTGCATTTTTTAAAATTTTCAAAAAATCCCGCCAAACAATAGTGCATGGAATACAATCTATAGAACACGATTGAAAACGATTGAATATAATAAGAAAGGAAATCGTCCTCAATTGTAAGAACACAATTAAGAAACACAATTGGGGAAAATAGAAATTTCTTTCCTATTGTTTTCAAACGTTTTCAATCAATTTTTTCTAGAAGGGATGTCATTAATTGTACTTTCAATGAAAATATTTTTTCATAATTTTGACTTTTATTTTATTTTTTTAATTTTTCAAAACAAATGTCAGTACACTGAAAAAAACTAGTAGGTTTTTGAAACTACTACTTTAAGTAGTAGATTTTACTACTTAAAATAGGAAAATAAAATTCTTTTTTATTTTTAATTGTTTATTATCAGTGAAATTGACTTTTTCATCCTCTCTCCTATGCTAACGCTTATTTTATGCCCTAACGATTATGTACCTAACAGAGTCCGATACCTTAACCAACTAACCACTCACGCTCGCTACGACAGTCTGCAAACTACTCGAAGACTACTTTCTGATTGTTCAATTGGTAATTTAACTATTTAAAGTAGTCATTTTTACTACTTTTAT
Organism: Leptopilina boulardi; assembly: GCF_019393585.1. NCBI lineage: Eukaryota > Metazoa > Arthropoda > Insecta > Hymenoptera > Figitidae > Leptopilina > Leptopilina boulardi. The sequence goes on along the minus strand of NW_026137909.1, from coordinate 223,103 downwards.
TAGTTGCTATAACTATCCTTTTTAAGTTTTGACTTGTAAATTTTTCATCTTTTAATTATATTATAAGTTATTTAATTGCATAGTGCAGTAAAATCTACTACTTAAAGTGATAATTTTAATTGCAAAGGATTTTTTAATTCTACGACATAAATATTCTTAAAGCCTATTGAACCACTTTAAGTAGTAAAAGCTACTACTGAAAGTAGTAGTTTTAATTGAAAAAGATTTGTAAATTTTACATCAAAAACGTTTTTCAAGCTTATTGAATTAATTAAAATAGTAAAAAATTACTGCTTAAAGTGGTTGTTTTAATCACAAAGAATTTATTAATTCTACAACAAAAATGTTCTTAAAGCCTATTGTACCACTTTGAGTAGTAAAATCTACTACTTAAAGTAGTAGTTTTAACTGTGTAATGATATGAGTGTGAGTAGTCTCACAGCACACTCACACCATTAAGCAAGGCTCACGTAAAGAGCCAACGCGAAGGCAGTCCCACCATACGACCCGATCACTCTCCCTTCCATAGAGCGCCTCTCTCTCTCCCCACTATCTTACAGCTCAGAGCCAACTCTATAAACTGATGTCGACTTGAAAATTTCGACAGTTCGCCTGCTGCCGGGCTACGAGGAGCTTCTCTGGCCTACGCTTGCCTAACGTTCGAAAGACTTTCGAATTATTCAGGAGCCTCTGAATATGAAAGTCGAGTAGAATAAGGGACGGTATCTGGGAGCCTCCACCACCGTTTCAAAGGCATGCTAAGCAAGCGTACTCAACCCCTCCAGGAAGATGAAGACGAGGTGCATCTCATTCATCTTTCTGATGTCAATATCGGTCTAGTATGGTGCGCATGCTACCTACGCGATCGGTCCCAGATTCGTTGAGGTGCAACTCTGGAATCTGAGACTGGGGGGATGATTTCTTCATACTTCTTGGCGCCTCCAGGACTAGGGTGAATTTATCCCCAGCTAATCTTAAATTGAGAGTTAACAGGATTTTTTACCACAGGGCTCTTCCTGGGTAAAAATGAATGATAAACTACACTTTACATATTAGATTCTTTCTAATGGGAAAGGCTCTATTGTGAGGGCGGTAGAGTCACTGGACGACATTTTTTAGTATCAACTGAAGGCAGTCGCGAGCCAAAGAAATTCTCATCTTACAGTCCGTTGTAAGAGATAATTTCTTCCCCCCCTCTCACAGTCCTGTTGTGAGAGAGTCGTCCAGCATTTAGAAAGAATCAGTAATTAATATTATAATGGCTTAACTTACGAGATATTAATATGTAAAGATATAATTTGAATAATTTACTAATCCTGGGAGTAATTCAGGTTAATTGCGCGAGAATACTTTTCACATTAAGGTAGTAACACATGTTCTTACAAAACTTGCAGTTTCCGCCTGATCGCAAGGGTGCCGAGGTGGTCTAGTGTAGACATGTGCTACGTTCGGACCAGAGGGTTCGAGGTTCGATCCCACGTACATAGTTATTTTTTATTTTTATCTTCTTATAAATTACAAAATTACGGAACATGTTTAAAACAATACACATTATTTTAGATTAAATTTATTTCGATTTCTTACGAATTAATCTTGGTTTTAGTTTCTTTTTTTTACTAAAATTCATCTTTAGTTTCTTTAGTCCGTGAGACGGAGTCATTTTATTTTCTTTATTTTCGTTAAATGTCGTTTCGACGAATAATGTCAATTACTTTATTCTCGTTAAATGTCGGTTCAACAAATGATGTAATTGTTATTAGCAAAATACACTATTATTGTTTAATTAATGAACTTTTTATTGACTATACCTTCACACCTTCCAAATTCACACGAATAATGGTCTCTTAAATATAAATTTTCTGTAAATGTAAAGAATCTTGGCTTCGACGAGTTAAATCCGCGATCACAAAATTAGCTAACATTACAACTGGAAACGATTTGTAAATACTACATCAAAAAATTTTTTTTTAAATTTATCGAATTAATTAAAATAGTAAAAATCTACTACTTAAAGTAGAAGTTTTAATTACAGACGACTTGTTAATTCTACAACAAGAATTTTATTGAAGCCTATAAAATCATAGAAATTAATAAAAAAATTACTTCTGAAAAAGCAGTTATATTAATTAAAGAAAATAATCCCTTTTACTACATTTCATATAACTGGTGAATAGTAGTTGGAGTTACTACTCTTGCAATTTTGAGTTGACTACAATTCCACTTGTTTTTACTACCTCAAGAAAGTTAATTTTACTACCGACCTGTACACTGAAAAAAAAGTATTGAATCAAGAAAATTTTACTTTCTTCAAGTAAACCGTGGAATTGAATAGGGACAAGTCAATTACGGCATTGGTTCAAGTAAACGATTGTCTTGAGATAGTATATTTGGGACGAGAGCATATATTCTTGATCCAAGAAAATATGGAATTCGAGCAATATATTAATCAACTTGTAACAAATGTAAAATACATTAAAGGAAGAAAATATTTTCTTGTTCTGAGAATATATGTAGTCAAATAAAATGTTTCATTTGATTCATTGAAATCTTTGCAATATTGGATCAAGTAAGACAAGATTTAAATCAAAATATTATTTATATTGTGAGGAGACCACATGTTCTTGATTCAAGAAAATATGAAATTCGACCAAAAAACTGATTAACTTCTAAGAAATGTAAAATATATTAAAAGAAGAAAATATTTTCTTGTTTAGAGAATATATGTAGTCAAATCAATTGCTATATTTGATTCATTCAAATCTTTGTGATATTGGTTCAAGTAAGACAAGATTTAAATCAAAGTATTATTTATATATTGTAAGGAGACCATATGTTCTTGAAGGAAGAAAATATGGAATTCGACCAAAAATTGATTAACTTTGTAAGAAATGTAAAATATCTTAAGTAAAGAAAATTTTTTCTCGTTCTGAGAAAATATTAATTCAAATTAAGAAATTTCTCTCGCTAAATACAAGCATTTAGAAAAGAAAATTGTATTGCCCTTTAAAGAATTAAAATTATTTTCTGTATTATTTTATTTGGAAAGAAAAATGACATTTTTTAAGGGAAAATCTTGTAATTAAATAATTTATTTATTTACAAACTCTCTTATGCAGCTATTTTTTTCTCAAATCGTTAATATACGAATTTTTCAAACTGACGCAATTTTTTGTTAAATATGGCTTATTTTTTTACATAAATAGATTATCTATAATTTCATCGAATCGAATTTTCAAAAAATAGGTACATTTTTTGCAAATATGATTATTTGTTTTGAAAAATTTCGCTTCATTTCTTAAACAAATAATCATATTTGGCGAACAATGCATTTTTTTAAAAATTCGATGCGGTGAAGTTGTAGTAACCTAAAAATAAGCCATAGTGTACAAAAATTAGATCAGTTTAAAAAATTTGTATAATATTGATTTAAGAAAAAATTTTAATTGTTTAAAAATGTTTGTATATATGTAATTTTCTAATTACAAATTTTTTTCCTTAAAAATGACATTTTTCCTTTCAAAGGATATAATTGAAAAAATTTTAATTTTTTATAAAGGGTAACACAATTTTTTTTCTAAATGCCTGTACTTAGCAAGAGAAATACCTTACATTTAAGTTGGTCTTAAATTAATGATATTTGAGTGAGTCTATTTTACGCAATTTTTCATAAAAACAATGAAACTGTTTATAACAATCATATTTTATGTTTAATTTATATGTAGATTTTATAGACAGTATATAAATTTGATATAACTATTTAAAATTTTATTTCAAAAATAAATTCCACTCATATAACATGGTTATTTTATTTCATGTAAGAATTTCTTTTCTTTACATTAGTTTACACGTATCTATAATATTAATATATAAATTATAAATTGCATTCTTTTAACGTCATAAGTGATTACCCGAAATTTTAATACTGCCGTAAGCAAAATTCGTAACTATACTGAAGACAGTTTAACATGAGAGCAATGAAATTGTTTATAAAAATTGCACATTATGTTGTGAATACAGTCGACTATCGATAATTAAACATACGATAAATTGAATTTCTTGATAATTTGAAGTTCAATTCGGGTCCCTTAAGAAATTCTTCATTAATTAAAATACTTGATATAAATAAAACTTTCAATAATTTAAATCATTTTTGATGTTCCTTAAGATTCAATTAATCGAGAGTCGACTATATATATAAAGGATACGCAAATATTGTAAAGATTATACAGGGTGATCAAAAAGTACCAGAACGCAGAAAAGGGGTCCGGTACTTTTCGATCACCCTGTATATATGTCGTAGGCAATTAGAAGAATTCGCCATTTAGCTAAAAGCCTAGGCGTTTAGCTAAATCGCACAAGTTAGACGAATGGACTTGGAAAATGATTAAATTCGTCTATTTTCCTGAATAGATTTGACATTTAGCTAAGTGACTAGTCATTTAGCTATTTGCCTGAAGCTGTGTCGGCAAATAGAAGAAAATGGTTAACACATAGAAATTGAATTATATATTATAGTTTACATAGAATACGGAGAAAAATTTTTTCGGGTTTACTGAAAGAAAAATTTTTAAATGTTAATTATTATTTATTGGTTAAGTTAAATTAAATTTTAATTATTTATTTGAACATGGTTGGCTCTGATGGCAACGAGAATCACATAGAGTACCCGATTTAAAACAAATGCATCGTTTGGTTTTACATTGCGATTGACTGGCTTTACAATTACACTTTTTAAAGCCCTGACCACCACTGATAGACTGCTGAGCTGCTGCTTCTCTCAGAGATATTAGCGTGTCTGTTGATACGTCAGAAAATGTTATAACATTGCTGCCAGATTTCTTGATTTCAGCTCGAGGAAACCAACCTTTCAGTAGACCATCTTTTGTGCCAATTTGATATACTCCATTTTCGTAATTCATTATTACCCCATAAATGTTAAGGAAATCAAGAGGCCCTCGATCTACTTCAGGAATGGATAACGTTATGCAGTCTCCTTTATCCAAAGCTGTAAAACTGTCTTCTGAATGGGTTATCATTTTTTGCGCTGCATCCTGTTGTCTCACAAAACAATCTTGCTGAGCATTTACAAGAAGATTCCCTCTAAAACATAACATGCAAATCAATCGGTCCTTAGTGGTTAAATCTAATTACTTTTTTGACCACTGTTAAACACTTTCAATTTTTCTTCAAATTCATTGCGATTTACACTCATTTTTGGTAAAAAAAAATAGAAATTTAAATAAAAATTCGCGTCAACTACAATTTTCACTTAGAGGGTACGGGAAATATGATTATACTAAATAAAATTTAGTTTTGTAACGTAATTTAAGGAAATAAATTTATTTTCTTTTGATCAGTTGTTTACAATTTCTACAAATTAAATGTACATATCTGACGTTTGTTTCAGAAATTAAATTTATTTTGTTTCCAGCTCCTGTTTATAATTTCTATGTGTTAACTATTTTCTTCTATTTGCCGACACAGCTTCAGGCAAATAGCTAAATGACTAGTCACTTAGCTAAATGTCAAATCTATTCAGGCAAATAGACGAATTTAATCATTTTCCAAGTCCATTCGTCTAACTTGTGCGATTTAGCTAAACGCCTAGGCTTTTAGCTAAATGGCGAATTCTTCTAATTGCCTACGACATATATAATTTTACATCTGTTTGACAAAATTTTGTCATTCAATACAAGAAATAAAGTGCTTTCCAATTGATGTCAAACAAATGTGAGAAGTTTTATAAGAAATTAATTTTCTTTGGAGAACATAGCCCCAGTCTTTTGTTTCAACAACTTCAAATGCATGAAAATGATCGCTGAAGCAAAGTATTGATATTTTTGTGAACAGTAAAAAAACTTCGTTTCCTTTAAGTAAAACATATCGAATTTTACCGAATTTAGGAAATAATTCATTATTATCATATTTTATAACCATGTCGGATTTGTAACTCTTTCAGATCATTGTGAAGTTGCATTTCTAAATCAAGGCGAAAATCAAAACCTTCGTTATGGAAAAATTTATTGTTTAGAATGAGTTGATGTTTATTGGCTAAAGACACAGTTGGATTTTTTCGAGAAGTAGTGGCTTTTGAGTAATTTTTGGATTCTTTATGTTTTGCTTCAAAACGAATACAGGATGTCAGTCTTGCAGGTCCTAAACGTAAAATAAACCTAACATAGTGAATTAAGAAATGGTGTTTAGGCTTCAGATCCCCATAAACCTTAATGTACAAAGTATGATGTTCAAAAATTAAATACTTATGAAGTGAAGCACAGTTCTTATTGAAAGTTTGAGCCATTATTAAACAAACTATTTGTCTCAAAATTACATACAATTTCCAAGGTTTATTATCTTCTTCAACTAAGTCGCCAATAATTAGACCAAAATAGTTAAAAAATAAAATCATTTCAGACGCCTAATAAGTAATATATTCCTTTTGTACGCCACTAGGATTCAATAAAGGAGGTTTATTTTCCGAATTTTAAAAACCAAAATTGAAAAAACGCATTCTTTCATGTAATATTTCAAGAGTAAAACATTTCATTTTTATTAAAGACTTAATTATTTTACCTAAATCGTAACGTAAAATTCCCTCGGGAAAATCGTGCATTTGATCAAAATAACAACTTGTTATCGCGTTATAACTCGGAATTGAATTGAAAATACATTCTTCTTCGATACCATATGAATTCGCTTCTAAATGTTCCTCATAATTTTCGGGTGTTCGTAAAAGTGTTTCGTCTTCTTTACATTGCGTTTTCATCGTATCTTTATCTGCGAAGCAAACCCTACAACAATAGTCGCAATTAAAGAATTCCGGAAAGCCAAGGATTTTATTAAGTCCTAAATTATCTCCGCTGACAGCGAGTAACACAAAGTAAACTTTACCTTTATAATTTTTAGTATTTACAGGAATTCCTTCGATTTCTAATTCTTTTAACTGATCTATAATTTTACTAAATATGAATCGATTTCCCATATCTTTGTGATCGTTACTTCGATGAAACTGCGCGAGAAAAATGTTTTCTAACTGACTGGCATATTCAGGTGGAATACAAGCAATGGTACAGTACACTGCACCAATTTTATTGACAATTTTGTGGGTGCCTAATGGATTGTTTATTTCAAAATCGTCAAAAAAAAGTATTAAAGGGAGTACCAATTTTGAACCAAAGTTCTCCGAAAGTTTTAAAAATAATTCACCTTGGATAGTAGACTCCATCAAGTTACTGTCCTTCACTTTTTCCATATAAGACAAAATCGAATCTAAAACATTAGGCAATTCTAAAAACTTCTGAAGAACTAATTTTAAGGGAATTACAGCCATACTTTTGTCAACTTCGTCAATAATTTTAGAACTTTTAGTCTTATCCAATTCCAGAGTCGTAACGGAAGTGTATATTATAGGAGGAATATAAGTTCCTAATTTCAAGAAGTAATCTAGCGATTTATGCTCTGTTGTATGATCCATAAAAGCGTTTTTATAAATGTCAAACATATTACTTAGTTCGGCAGTTGTCGTTAAGTTATTAATTTTAATACTTTTATTTCTAATTGGTTCGCTTAAGGTTAATAAATTTTGAACACTATCAACTATATCAGAAATTAGTTTCCGTGAAACTGACGGATTTGCATGTAATTTCGAAATAATAGATGACGAAGCAAAAGAAACACTATTTGCATATTGGGTAGAGGTAATATCTTCAGCCTGTATGCATTGTTTATTTTTACTGGATTGAAAGACATGTTGAACGGAACATGTTTGCAACCTATTTCTTAACTCAAATTCATGATTTGTTTGTTGAAACAAAGACTGATTTGGTAGGACACAATTTTCGTTATTAATAGTAACAAGTGCTTGTTTATGTTCACTTTTTATATGCTTTAAGAAACCATAAAAGTTAGTGCAAACGCGGTCACAATTTAATTGTTGACACTTTAATGCTTGAAATTTTTGCACAGAGTGCTTAAATTTAAAGTGGCTTAATAGAATTCTATCGCTTTTACAGCATTCATGGCAAAGTGGACATTTGTACATTTTGTTGTTTCATTTACTGATTCGAACGCTAGTTACAAGATTAATTACTCACTTCAAAAACTCAACATTCCATGTTTGTTTCAGCTTCCTTATTTAAAGTTTGTTTAGATTCAAGATTTTTTAAAGCCTGTATTATCTCTAAAGCGTAAGGCTTCTTCACATCGTATGGTGTTTCAAACTTATAAAGAAACCGCTGTATAATATACCAAATGTGGTCGCTGGCACAGGGATATTTGGCCCTAAGCACGTGGAAAGATTTAAAACAAATATCAATTGCCTGTAGAGCAGAAGTTACTGAGTATAAAAAGTTATCGATGGCAACAAAAAAGTCTCTTGCATTTTCTAATGTCTCTCCGACCACAAAAATGAAATGTTGCAATATGAGGCCTTTTCTTCTCATTACATCTTCTCGCTCTTGTCGAGCTTTAGTGATATCACCAGCAATCTGAAAGACAATTAAGTAATTAAATAATTCTATTAAGCCACTTTAAAATAATTTTCGTAGAAATTAAATTTTAGAGATTTTTTTATTAAAAAATAATTGAATTTTTGAACTATTTTAATTGAAAAATTTGTAAATAATTGAGTAATGTAAGTATTGAAAGATCATAACGAATCTTGAAAAAAATTATTTTGGATCTTAAAAATCTTGAACTTTTTTCAAAGTTACTTAACACCTTTCAAAAAAATAATTTTCATAAATTTTGCTTTAAGATGTTTTCAAAGATGTCTGAAAATGAGTGAGAAAAATAGTGTCATTAGTGGACTTTTTCAAAAAAAAAATGCCAACAGTAGTATTTTTTGAAAATAGTAGCTAAATAGTTGTATCAGCTGAAAAAATTGCAAAAAGTGGCGTGAGTGCCAGTAGCCATACATTTGGAAAAATAGTATTTTTATTTGACTAATATTCGGAATAATTGAACTTGAAATTTATTAACATTTGTAATAATTGAATATTTACTTGATTTATATTCGAAATAATTGAATTATTAGCTGATTAAAATTTAAAATAATTTACACGGTTGCTACAAAAATTAAAATTAAAATTTCAAATAACAGAATTTTCCTTACATTTTTGGAAACTTAATACTTTTCTAGTTGTTTTTACAAAACTTTCTGACTTGTCCCTGATAATTTTAATTCCCCTGATTTCCCTGATTCAAGGCGACCCTGAGAAAATAAAGAAATACCTTTGTGTGTATAATTAAGCTTTCTACTGCCTCTGCTGTTGACGGTTTCCAGTGCTTGAATCTTCCAGCTTCTTTTATTTTAAGCCTACCGTTTGGAGGGACTAAATGTGGCAATGCTTTTAACTGCAAGATGGCTTTCAAATCTAGTTTTGTTATATTATAAAAAAGAAACATTATTTAAAATAATATTACTTCTGATAATAATTAATAATAAAGAATAAAATAAACTTACTATCGCCACACTCTTGTGATTCTAAAGCATCGAACTCTTCGGGCAATGCCTTAGGTCTCACTTCAGTTAGCGTTTTGAAGAAATGAAACCAATTTTTGATTGAATCCTTCTCATTTGTAAAATTTCGTAATTCAAAATCGATGTCAATCAGCTCATATCCTTTAGGATTTTCAAGTACCTTCCACTCCGTAAAAATGTCGGCAACTTTCTGAAATGACTGAAGTTTTCCTTTTTCCTCCCTATATTTCGCAGTCACTTTCCAATGACTAAGTACTAACGCCCATGACTGCAAATTGTCTCTCAACCATTTTAAACTTTCCAACACCTCTTCAGATATTTCTGCCAAGTCTATAAAATTAAAATGAATAATATTAAAAATAAATAGAACACAAATCATTAAGTGTACATGGTTTAAAATGTGGATAAGTTAAATATACAATCACTTAAAATATGGATAAATAAAAGATAAAATCAATTGATTCAAGAATCAACTGACCCATGGGTCAATTCAAACTGAAGTGAATTGAAATGTTCCAACTAAACTAGTTAATCATTAATAATATATAGTATATGATATTTTTAGTTTGGATTAATGATTTAATTAAATAATTGAAAAATAATTAAAATTTCTTATAAATTTATTATAAAGTTGAATAAATTTTAGATTAATTATGAAAAAAAAAATTTCATAAAATAATCAAATAGACTTAGATGAACGCCTTTTAGCATAGATTAAAATTAAAACCAAAGAAATTGAAATAGAATTAATTTGTTGATAATTACAAAAAGACTGTTTAAAATAAGAATAATTATTAATTAAATACAGTGAAAAAGATAAATAAATGCTAAAGAATAATTGTATTTAGTTGTAACATTCGAAAAAATTGAAAAATATTAAAAGGTGATGCCCGTACAGCAAATAGATATCCCTAGGATATCTCTGCGATATATCGAAAAAATCTTGGATATCCCATAGATGTCCACAGGATATATTAGATCTCCCTGGGATATCCCTGGAATATCAAAAGTTCCCTCTACTAAGATGTATTCAAGATGTTTGTAATGGATATCTGTGGGAGATCCCTGGGATATCTTTAGAATATTTAAAAAAATATATTGAAAATAATTTATAATTAGTTAAAAATGATTTATACATATAAATAGATAATAAAAAACTTTTTATTTTAAACGATTACATAGTAGAATGAACATTACAAAGTGAGAATATATTGTATCTAAGTATAATTTAATGTGAAAATGAAACAAAAACCTTATTTTGTGTTTTTAAAAAACATTAAATTTTAAAATTAGTGAAAGTGTTAGCGTAATTTTTAGCTTTTCATTTTCTTTGTTACAAGTCAGATAATAAAATTTCTGATTAAAAAATCAGTAAGATTTATTTGTATTATAATACTGCTTTTATGCCACTTTGTCTTCAATTGGCAAAGAAAATATTGTATCTAGGTACAATATAAACAAAAAAAATATCAAAATTTTTTTCTTTTTTTTGAACTAAACGTGTTTTTAAACTAAAGAAGCGTAAATTTTTAAATGAACACAAGTTTTATGTTGATGTTGGCTTTTTTAAAGTACGTAATTAAAAATAAGAAAATAAAATTTTTAAACTTAAAAACCTTGTTTAAGAAAGTAAGATTACATCGTAGTACTTCTTTTATGACAACTCGTCTGCAAGTTCGTCTTGATGATTAGAATGTACTCTTTCAGCATCGCTTAAAACATTTCTAGAAATCTCATCGCCACCATGTTCTTCCGAATCAAAATTTGAGGTTAGAGGAGCATTTGAGCTGTCATCCATCAGTAATACACCGTCAAGATTCTCAGAGTTTATCAAATTTTCGACCGTTGTAATTTGAATTTTAGAATTAGCTTGTGAAATGCATCTTTGATGTGCATGTCTCAACCAATCTTTTATGTATTGTATAACATCGCTTTCTGAAGTGAATTGAGAATGATGCTTAGATGCACCTGAAAAAAAATTTATTTTAATAATTTTTTTATTTATTACCTCTTCTTATTAATTTATTAAATTAGCCTTAATTTTATTTATTATTTTGTCATTATTGAGATTTATAAAAAATTGTTCTCGAAATCATTAATATAAATAATGTAATATATTTTTAAAAAACTCACTCATAATTGCACTGCACAATTGCAACTGTCCAAAGATAAACTTTCCTTTCTTCCCCAGCCAACTGAAATTTTCCGCCACTTCATTTGAAAGTGTTCTAATCAATATTGAATTTACATTATCTTTGAGGGATTTTCCTCCAACCTGAACCAAAAAACTAACCATAGTTTTCATGTAATTTGTTTTCGTTAATTTATCTTCAACTTCTTGTAATGCATCGAGAGTTTTGACAGGTAGAATTCTTTGCAAGTCGAAATCATTGGGTGACGAATCGTCACTTTTATTTTCAACTGGATTATTAGAATCGCTTAGTTGACATGCAATTTCATCTACCTTTTCTGCAGTAGAACTAAGTTGAAACTTTAATTCAGTAAAAGAAGAGACTACGTATTTCCGAAATGATTTCTCTGAAACAATGTAAGTGAATAATAAATAAAATATTTGCCATAAAAAAGAAATAAAATATTTGTTGACAAATTTAATATAGTATACCGTCATCATAAACTTTAAGTTTACTTTTCTTATTGCGTACTCCTTCTTTCGCATAATCTTCTTTCTATTATTGTCATCACGCTGATTAACAGAAAGGTTTTTCGTGATACATCTAATACTGCGAAAAATTTGTTCGTTATGTGTAGTGTTACTTCCATTAGAAAATTTGTTTTCTATTTGAGATGAAGTAGAAGGAAGAGGGCTTTTCATGATTGGTACTGGTGGATATGAAGGTATCGGAGTTGCTTTTTGCTGATTTTTAGGGATGGTCTTGAAACTGTTCTCATCATTAAAATTATCGTCAGTACTCTCTTCAGATTCAGAACTTTCAATTTCTTGCAAACGCTGTTTTTTAGATTTAGGAGAATTTTTCTCCACATGAGTAGTTTTTCGCTTCTTTTGTCTTCGTTTTTAGGGTTCCGTACTCGGTTCGGAACCCTATTAATATCGGTTTTTTGAAATCGTGTACCCCCCCCCCTAGCGGCCACATAAATTTATCTGGAGGGCTGAAAATTAGTACACATATGTATTTTCGCGTGTAGATTACAGGAAAATTATAGCGAACTTGATTGGAATTGATTAACATAGCGTTGTCAAGGAAAAACCATGAATTTTTACGAAAAATGCCTAAAAATGACTATGTACCCCCCCCCCCTAGCGGCCACATCTTTTGACATAAAGAGCTCAAATTTAACACACTTACGTATTTTTACGTGAAAATTACAGGAAAATTATAGCGAACTTGATTCGGATCAATGTAGATAGCGTTGTCAAGGAAAAATCAAAAATTTCGAAAAAAATAATTTATTCTCCCTAGCGCACACAATATTCAACCCAGACAGATCATATTTAGTATACAAATGTATTTTTACGGGAAAAATACAGGGGAAAAAAAGCGGTCACGATTAGAGTTGATGATTAACTTTTTATCAAGTTTTTCAAGAAAAAATGACAATTTTAGGAAAAAAATGTATTTTTCCACCAAAAACGAACAAAATTTTATTTAAAGGAAATTAAATTTATATATTTTAACGTATTTTTACGTGTAGATTACAAAAAAAATATAGCGAGCATGATTGGAGTTGATTATCATAGCGTTGTCAAGGAAAAACCATGAATTTTTACGAAAAATACCTAAAAATGAGTATGTACCCCCCCCCTAGCGGCCACATCTTTTGACATAAAGAGCTCAAATTTGACACACTTACGTATTTTTACGTGAAAATTACAGGAAAATTATAGCGAACTTGATTCGGATTAATTTACATAGCGTTGTCAAGGAAAAATCAAAAATTTCGAAAAAAATGATTTATTCTCCCTAGCGCACACAATATTCAATCCAGACTGTTCATACTTGCTGTAAAACTCAATTTTTGCGTGAAAAATACAGGGAAAAAATGTAAGCGCGATTGGAGTTGATGATCAATTTTTATCAAATTTTTGAAGAAAAATGATAAATTTCAGAAAAAAATGTATTTTTCCGCAAAAAACGAAAAAAGTTTTTCTACAGTGATTCAAATTTATATATTTTGACGTATTTTTACGTGTAGATTACAAAAAAAATATAGCGAGGATGATTGGAGTTGATTTTTCTGGAATTAATAAACAAATTTTATTTTTTAGATAACTTTCGATTTTTCCTTGACAAGCAGCTACTAGCCTTATGTCAATATCTTAAGTTTTATCTCTTTTTGACTTAGAAAGATAAAATTTAATATTCAATATATTTTTAAAATGTAAATACAATAAAAATATTGCGAGTTGAAATAAAATTATGTTTCTTATATTTTTTTAGTAAAATATTTTTTAAAAAATAAAATCGGACAAGTGCGAGTTACACTCGCACTGAAATCGAGGGTTCCGTACTCGAAGCGAACTTATTTGGTATAAAAACAAATGTTTAAAAAATATGTGTTGTATGACAACTAATATAAGTGATACGAAGAAGAACAATTTTCTTGAATTTTACAAAATTGTTCCTTTTTGTATCACTTATAATAGTTGTCATACAACACATATTTTTTAAACATTTGTTTTTATACCAAATAAGTTCGCTTCGAGTACGGAACCCTCGATTTCAGTGCGAGTGTAACTCGCACTTGTCCGATTTTTGTTTTTCATCCCTATCAGTATTTACATCCGTATAATCTTCGGCATCCTTCAGTTTCTGTAAACCTCTGGAATATGTTGCTGTAAAATATAAAGGAAGATGTCATAAGGTCAATTAATGCATAAATTTTATTATGAGTAAAAGGAAATATAAATTATAGTTATTTGATAAATTAAAACGCAAATACACTTTATAGTACTTACCTGCTCCACCCAACAATTTTACAATTGCTTCCTTAGTCCAATTTGGTTTAGGTACTTGCTTTCTTTCTACAAACTTATAATAACCGTTCATAGTTGTTGCGCGAGGCCAATAAACATTCTTTTTCTTCGGAGTTAACCATAATGTAGGAACCAATTGTACTCCATTAGAAAATTCGACTATTAAATATTCTTCATTTATTGTTTGCGGCTTTATATTCTTGCTGTAAGACATCTGGAATAGAAGTATACATTTTTTTACGTAAAGTATTTAATTTTCTAAAAGAAATTTAATCAGAACAAGACACTTTGCACATAGCGTTAGTTCAATTTCATAATTATCTTTTTAAAATAAATTTTTTAATTTTATATTTTTCATTGTAAGTTTTAACATTTTTAATTTTAATAGTTTGTGCGATAAATTAAATTAATAAAAATTGATAACATTTTTGCTAAGAGGTCGTGCATGTAATAATACGTCAAACTGTTTTGTTGATTCCCTCCCGCCCCCTTGTTACACTTTGTTACATACATTAGCGTTATTTATTCTGCAGACTGTCACAAATACTTTGACCCCTTTCTTTCTGTTCTTGTGAAGTTTTATGTGCACGGTCCCTAAGAAATAATTGTTTTTAAATATTTTTACTTCTTTAAAACAAAGTTTTATCAATTTTTTTTACATTCCTAAAGTACATATTTGATCTGAAGTCGACAATTTTTCAAATTTAAAAAAACGATTATCAAACGTTCTTCATCTGCGATTAGCAAACGTTTGCTTTATACGATACAACACGTGGGGAAAAAGATTATTGTCACCGCCATGCGGTAGCATTTACAAAAGTATAATTAAATTATCGTTAATGGCTTATCAAATAATAATTACCGCAAAATACTTTTCTTTGAATACCTTTCCTTAACTGATAAATCTTTACGGCGAAAAAAAATGTTAACTGTTATAAGATTATTGCACGTTATGTTAATGAATGTTTGAAGAACATACAGCTAAAACGGCTGCTGTAATACTAACCTAAAATTTTAGTATTATGCATACATTAAGATCGCCGCACATGCGTGTACCAACGAAGAAATTTGATTGGTCTAGCTTAGAAATACTGGATATAAGTTTGAAGTATTTCTAGACATAACCAATCAGATTTATTGCTATTCTTGCTTACATGTAAAACTGCCTTTAGGTTTTTAAATTTAATAGTAGTATATTTTCGTACATTAAGGAGGGACTGTACACATAACATAACCTTAAAACAAAGTAAACTAAATAAAAAATTGTTTTTAAATTTAACACATAAAAAATTGTAATAAAAATTAATTGCAATTAATTTGAAAAGATTTAGTTACACACTTTTCAAAAAAATGATGAGTCAAAATCATTCTTCAAATACTGAGTATTTTAACATTTTAATTTTTTTCTTTTAGTTCAGAAAAAGTTGCAATTTTAAACCAATTTTTATAAACAGTAGCTTATTTTATTTAGTAAAACCTTCTCTACAAACGCTATATTTTTAAAATTGTTAAAAGTATGATGTTAAAAATTTATTTAATAAATAAAATTTGCGTTGCTTATTATTTTTTCATAACATATAATAATAACAACATTTTTAACAATATTATTTTATTTATTATTTTATTTATTTATTTATACTTGTTTATGCATTATAATAATGCTTACAAGAGGGTTCCGCTCGTGAAAAAAAAGATACAAAAACATGTTTCATAGTAAAATTTAAAACAAATTATCTATCTTGACATTCCGACAAAACTTTCTTAATTGAAAAGACAAAGGTCTTAATTATAATAAAGTTCTTTGACGATAACACATCCAACCAGAAGTCTCCGCGGTCAACATTTCTCAGCGCAGGAAATTTCGATTCCCATATATGCTCGAACGCTAAGCAGTTACACAGTATGTGTGACAAAGACTCATTCTCGGATTTACAATACTTGCAATTCGATTCTAAATTAAAACGATAAATTTTCTTTTTATCAAGGATAATTCTGCAGACGTGGACATTGATCAGCCTAATCTGTGCTAAGATCCTTTTAAAAGACAGAGGCAGTTTCATTCGCAAACATGGCTGAGGGCCGGGCTCAAGCGAGAGACTCGGGTAAATTTGCAAACTCCTAGATCGCAAATAAGAGGCTCTATCCCTCTCACACAGAAAGTGACTGTATTTCTCAATAAGAAGTTTAATATTAATTGACTCTATATTGAGACACGTATCTCGCCATTCGTCTACCAAACCACACTCCTCATAAAATACCCTCAACTGACAAAACCAATTAAATTTTACAGATGGATCCCTCAAGGCCAGAGTTTTTAGCCTCTCAAGGCATAACCTAGGAAACCTTGATGGGTCCATTTTTGCTATTCTTTTAAGCCATTTTAAGATCAATTTGAATATCGAGAGCGAAATGTGTGATGAACCCGTTTCTAGTCTAACGGCGTAGTTTGGCGTACATATAGGCAGAGACAGGAGTCTCTTGTAAAAAGATAATTGCACTCCCTCAACCAGATCCAAATGTTTAAGGCCCCAGGCCTCAATTCCATAAAAAAGAACACTCAATGACAGACTCTCAAACAATTTTAAATATGAATTCCAGGAGTTCGCGCCACACCCGTGAATCACCCTCAAAACCGAACCCACGGCGACATTCGCTGCACTAATCGCTTTTCTTGCTGCAGGCAAGAATGAGCAACTACCCGAGAACGTAACTCCTAGATATGTGTATTCATCGACAACTTTAATACGTTTTTCTGCGAATTTAAAAGATTTAAATTTTTTTGCCGATGAATTTCCAGATCTGCGGAAAATAACAACTTTTGTTATATTTACATTCACCGTGAGACCATTTTGCGAACAATAAAGGTTTAAGGCTTTGAGTTTTCTTTTTAATTCGGTAACGGTATCCGAGAGGAGGACAAAATCGTCGGCGT
Source organism: Leptopilina boulardi (assembly GCF_019393585.1). Lineage (NCBI taxonomy): Eukaryota > Metazoa > Arthropoda > Insecta > Hymenoptera > Figitidae > Leptopilina > Leptopilina boulardi. The sequence goes on along the minus strand of NW_026137909.1, from coordinate 205,736 downwards.
AACCTAACATTGATATTTCCTCCTTACTGTTTATAGAAAGACCTCTACAACCCTGCTTAATAAAAAAATCGTCAATATCAGAAATAAATAAGAGAAATTCTATGGGACTGAGGACTTCGCCCTGAAGTACCCCTTGTGTAACACGGACCTCATCAGTAGATCCTTCTCTAGTTCTTATTCGCGTAGTCGCAGAGTTATAGAAGTCTTTTAAAATATTGATGACTTTAGTGCTCATGCCAAGCGAGCGCAACTTCTGCCATAATAATTTGTGTGAGACAGAAGGAAAGGCCCCCTTAAAGTCAACAAAGACGGCATATACCACTGCATTTGGTTTATTTAAATGGATATGGATGATGGAAGACAAGGTAAAGATATGGTCTAAACAGCTTCTACCCTTTCTGAATCCGTTTTGCGACTCCGGAATCAAATTGGATTCCGAAGACCAACGCACAAGCCGATCACAAAGGCCTTGAGTAAAGATCTTAGTTAAGTTACTCACCAATGGGATATGCCTGTGGTTATCCGGATCAGATGGGTTGCCCTTCTTATATAGCATAGTCGTAGTGAGTTTACCCCAGTCTTTAGGAACTTTTTCTGTTGTTAAAATTTTATTAAATAAATTTTGCATATAAAAAATCCAATTTTGAGGCAAATTTTTGTAAAAATTATAATTAATACCGTCCAAGCCAGGGGCCTTCCCATTCTTACATTTACTTAAAACCTTAATTAATTCATCTGTAGTAAAACACTCGTCGAGCATGGGCACCGTCAAGCTGGGCAAAGCGACGGCAGTACACGGAGAAACATCAACTTCGGGGCAACAATTTAACAAAAATTTGTACCAAGTGTTCAAGTCATAGTCATTCTTTTTTACTTTCTCCATTCTCGCCAATGCTCTCTTTGAATCCAAATAATCAATTTTCGCGACCGCAGAAAAATTACTACTTTTGAATCGTTTTAAAGCCAATTTCAAGTCACATCTAGCCGATTTACATTCATTATCGATCCATGGTTTTTTATTAAAATTTCTACAATTAGATACGTTTCTTTGCATTCCCAAAGCAAGCGCTACATTTTTTATAGTTCCAATAAAAATCTCGTTCATTTCATCAACCCCCAGATCTGTCGTTGCCACCTCTTCTCTCCAAGCCATGGAGTCAGCAAAAAGGGATGATTTTTCAGCGTCCCATGTCCATAAAGGAGTAACTGAGCGCCTACTCAAACCAGTTCGCTGCATTAGGGCAAAGGAGAGGCTAACTGGAAAATGATCTGAAAGAGTGGTGATTTGCAAAACCCGGAGATCGCTAAAAAGAAAAAGAGCATCGGAATTACACCAAACCAAATCGTCCATTCAATAAAATAAATTCATTCGTTTCCATAACACTAACAAGGCTTTTGCCCCTGGAATTCGCAGACATATCAAAAGAATATCTCCTCGGGAAAAAAGAACATGAAAATTGAAAGAACATAGGGTCCAATTGGTTAAAATTCGAAACTCGACAGTTAAAATCCCATGGCTCTGCCGTGTGAGAAGTCTCTGACGGCAGGAGTAGAACAAACCTGAAAGCCGGCGCTTCGAAGAACATTGATTCTGTCGTGTTCAACCCACGTCTCACAAATACATAAAATATCATTATCGCTCACCTCATTTTCGAAGTCAGATAAATTTTTAATTCCGTGAATATTCCAAAAAATTATTCTACCACATGAGTGATGTTGAAGCACTGTAGGGGGCAGGGGCGCTGAGTCAACGACTGGATGTGAATCTATTTGCTGCTATTCCTTTTGTAAAAGGTCCAATTTTCTCGAGGATTTGGGGCGTATAAAATCATTCAAGGTAGATAAGGATTTGGAAGATCTCATCTCAATAAAATTTTCAAGGTTAGATTTCATCCCGTCCTTCTTCTTCTTCGTTGAACCAGGAGGGCGACCGGGACCTCTAATCTTCTGGGGTGCGGCCTGAGGAGTCGAAAACTCACTCGAACTTGCACGTTGATCAAGAGACCTGTCATTCGCGGGAATATTACTGGATCCCTTCTCTGATAGCAGGTTGTTGATTTCCTCCACGCTAGTCGGCTTGTCGTCGACAAGGATAGAGTTTCTTTTCAAAGAAGCCTTGATGCCAAGTGCGCGAAGTTCACCAATCAATTCCAGATATTTTTTGCGCTTCATTCTCTCCTCTTTTGAAAGGTCATTTGCAATTCTTAAATTCCGCTCGTTGATTTCCTTAACTTTGGAAAAAAGCAATTTGACCCATCTGGTACCAATAAATTTAATGAGGACCGGACGTCCACCAACAGATTTGCCCAAACGGAAAGCGTCTACAATTGCAACGTCAGGAATCTGTAAATTGATGCCCGCAAAAATTTTGTGTAATTCACAAAACAAGTCCCTGTTAATTTCACTCGTATCGTCCAAGTTAAACAGGACAATGTTTTTGGCACGATTTGAATCAAAAATAGATAGTGTTCTTTCCTCGTTATTCGTCATTCTATTTTCCAAAGATTTCAATTGCTGAGACGAAGAAAGAGACTGTTGCTTTAAATCAGAAATGCCCTGTGTGAGTACTTTGATCGATGAAAACAATTGGTTCCATCTCTCTTCATCTGTTGTTGCCCAATAATCACCGGTTCGTTGGAATTTAAATCATGAGCAATATTGGAAATTAGAATAATTTCTCCAGAATTTAAACCACAACACAAATCCCCCATTTTTCGGACATCAAATTTAAATTCTTTTGTTGCAATTACTGCAAATTGTGGTGAGACACAAGTGTCAAGCATTGGTCCTTTGTTGTGCTGAAAACTAAACGAAAACTTTGATTCTTGATGTATTGTCGATTCTTTCGGATATGCTTTACTTTCAGTATATCTTCTAATAGCTTGCTGCAATGGCTTTTCACTTTTGTGTACAAACTTTTTTAAGAGCTGCAAGAAGCTTTCAAATAAAAAAGCACTAAAGTTATCTAACTTGCCAAACCGTGAAACATCATCAAACAAATGAAGTAAGCCATGCATGTTATGAGTGATTATGTGTTCACCATATAAAAAGGCAGCCGTTTCAACGAAGTGTTGCAATAATGAATCTGCATATTCTGGATAGCCACTTGTCATTAAAAAATGTAAACCGCAAAAAATTCAGATAGCAACGTGAAGAGTGACAAAATTATCGTATAAATTGGCAGGCAAAATGCTTTTTAAGACAAGAGGACCAATGTATAAAAGAAACATTCTTAATTCCGTCGCTTTCCAGTTTTTAATTTCTTTGAGCGCTCGTGGCTTTCTCGCGAATTCCTGTGGGATGAATTTTCTTAGTCGCAACAGCAGTCGAGAAATCTTTTGTATTTGCCATTTTCTTAATGTAGTCGAAAGGTATGTTTTTTATTAAATCGATGTTTGGTATACGTTTTAAACAACATGGTCCCGTTTGGTGTTTTTTGTACTTATAATTGCGAATGTTCGCATCTGTTCGTTTTATGTATCGTCGTCTTCTCAAATACGGGAAACAGACACGATGATTTTTCCACTTGCCTCTAATTGTGCATTTAGGACAGCTGTGATAACCTGTGTGGTGCATAGTGTTCATTATAAAGGCTTTTGCTGGAGGGTCAAAGATAAATGATTTAATCGTGCAAATAAACTGCTCATTATTAAATACAAAATTGTCACCACAAAAAGTTTCTGTTTCCGTAAGAAAATCATCGAGAAATTTCTCCGCACTACTCGGTTTTTCATATCCAAAATATAAACCGATGATAAAAACGTCTGTAAAAGGTAGAACTCTACCTAAAATGGGCCAAAACTGAGCTGTTGAAGATCTCGATAAAGGAACACCATCAATTCCAATGCTTAAGTCAATTTCTCCTCCATTTACAATTCCATATTTCAGTAATATTGCTTCCTCATGGAGGAAGTATTGTTTTCGCGAAATTTTTCGAACTCATTTTTTTGACATATCTTTATGTTTTTTGACCTCAGGAATCCAAAAATGACATTTTTAGAAAATGTCATTCCGTATGTGTGTGTGTGTATATAGATTACATTTTCATAAATATCTCAAATTCTATAAGAGCTTTAGGGCTGAATTTTTTTTTAAATTGTAGATCTCACTTGGGGACATAAAATGAGAAAACTTTGGGACAAATTAATACATATTAACTATATTTTTTTTGACTTTTAAAATTTTTGAAAAATCGTTTTTTGCCCATAACTTGAAACACATGTTTTGAAAGTTGGGATGTTTTTACTTAATTTTGTAGAGTTTTTTAAGACGCATATTTTGAGCTATTGACGAACAATCTGTTATCATTTTATCCAAAGTTATTGACATTTTAAAAATCATAAAAAATCGTTTTTTGCTTATAACTTTAAAAAAATGTTATGACACTTACAGTTTTCTTAGTCTCATTTTGTAGAGATTTTCAAGACGCATCTTTTGACCTATTAACGAACAGTTTACGATTATTTTATCCAAAGTTATTGACATTTTAAAAATCATAAAAAATCGTTTTTTGCTCATAACTTTAAAAAAATGTTATGACACCTACAGTTTTTTTAGTTTCATTTTGTAGAGATTTTCAAGACGCATCTTTTGACCTATTAACGAACATTTTACGATTACTTTATCCAAAGTTATTGACATTTTAAAAATAAATAATATTGATAAAAACCTCTTTGCATTTTTTGTTCAAAAATCTTTATGTATCTGTAAAATCATTATAATTAGATTAGAAAGCTTTTTCTTGGTGATAAACTGTTTTTAATTTTTATGCAAAACATACCCAAAACTTTTATTATTCCTAATATAGGGTGAATGCGCTAGTAGTCGGACACTTAAGGATACGATCTCATATTATGCTTTTTTTCTTAAAATGACAAATAACTAGAGTTTTTTCAAGTATTATTTTAATTTTTAGTTTAATTTTTTACTTATTATTATATAAATAAATATAAATAAAAAATCGTAAACTGATCGCAAAATATCTCCATGAGGAAGCAAAGTGTTCATGGAATGAACACAAAAATACATACTTCAACTTGGCAGCGGTTTTTCTTTTATCTCATGCATCAATCCAAAGTGATAGTACTGTCCAGGATGAACAGATCTTATACCATTTGATCTTGGTGTACGAAGCAATGTCCTAGGATCCTTCGGCAAGCTACCTCTAAAGCAATCATGTTCTCTTAAATAATGTAATAATTGTCTTAGCGGTTCTTGATAGATTTTATTTTGCGTTGCCCATCGTCCAAGAAAAGTACGTATATCTTCCTTTTCTTCGTTAATATTTAATTCAACAGGATAATTAAAACTAATATTCTCTCCTACAGCAATACCAGAATCTTCAGGGCGTTCGACATGGTTGAATTTCATTTTCGTTATTGATATTCCAGTTTGAATTCAAAGAAAAATTTAAATCTGATGCATTTTCGTTTAACTCATTATCAGAAGCGTTCAAAGATAAATCTGTTTCTGATTCTGATTCACTTGATGATACTAATTCGAAACTTTGTAAAAATGCATAATTTAGATTGTATCGAGCTATCCTTTTACGTTTCTGTTTTTTACAAAGAAGTTTGAACGGCTTCATTACTGCAGCACAACTGCAAAAAGATAAAAGTTAAAGTAAAATGGAAATAAAAAAACGTAGAAAAACTATAGAAACCTAGTGCACTGAAAAAGCAAGTGTTTTAATGCAAGATGCGAGATACATATTTATTTTAAAAATATTTTTTCTAAATCATTTGGGTATTCTAAAAATGTGTAAATTGAAAGGTTATATTTATGTAAAGTCAATATTATTTCTTACATTAATAAGAAAATTGATTAAATGCACTATTTTACTTTACAAAAATATTCACAAGTCAATTGTTTTTTAGTAGCCTAGAAAACACATAACGATTATCCTTTTACAACAATATAAAATTTATCTTAAAGTTAAAGAATTTATATTAAACCCGTTTTAAGTTGTTCAAATTTAAAAGTCTATTTAATAATTTTAATAACACAGTTTACTTACCTTTATCTACATATGCGATGCATCAAATTAATATGCCACTTATGAATATTTACAATTTTTTATCAAAAACTAAAATACATTAACATTTGTGGTTTTGACAAATTCTGGAGGTTAGTTATATTTAACCTCTAATATCCTAAGATATCTTAGGAACGTTAATGGGATATTAAACGCCAACTCATAAGATATCCGTCAGATGTCTATAGATATCTGAGGAATATCTATAGATATCCCGTGGACATTCTCAGGATATCAAAAGTTCCCTCGATTGAGATATTTCGTTTAAAATCCATAGGATATCCCTGGGATATCCCAGATATTTCGGGATCTAAATGGGACGTCATTTGGATATCCACACAATATCTTGTGTTGTACGGGTGGTTTCTGTTAACTAAAATTCGAATTTAAATCGTACTTGTTCAATGACCTATAAGTAATATGAATATAAAATATAATTATATAGTAGCAGTTTGCATTTATTTTGTTTGTATAGCGAAAATTAAATTAAAAGTTTGAATTTTTAAAAAGAATTTAATAATGAAACAATTAAAAAATAATTTGAAATTCAAATCAAGGAGTATTAGAAATACTTATAATAGAATACTTTATAATTTAAGTTTAATGAACGATAATTTAATTCTTTTATAATTTTAAACGCATTAAATTAGAAATATTCGAAAAGAAAGTTCTTAATACATATTATTTAATTTTCGTTAAAAAAATATTAAAGTTAGTTTCATTAATTTATTTTTATCAATTAGTTTATTATTTAACAATAACGATATTTAGCTACCTTTTCTTTCAAATTAAAATTTACTTTAGAGTAAACAATAAAACAAAATTATTATTATTATTATAAATAATTTATCTAAATATCTAACCCGTCCACTTTGTCAATGCAATTAGTTATTGCAAGGTCCACAATTTTTTCATGATGTTCATGATTAAGCTCATTAAATTTGGAATAATATTTTAAAATTGATCTCCCTTCTTTGGATTGGTTTAGTGTAAATTTAACAGTTGGTAAATTTAATGCTTTATGCATTTCTCTTCCAATAAACGATCTATCACTCTCATTAAAGGAATTTTCTGTATCACTTGCTTTCTGTTCGTTCTTAAAAAATTATATTTTATTAAATTTTATTAAAATAAAAAACAAATAAAAACTAAATAATTTTGTTTATTTTATTTTTAAAAAGTGATTATTATATGCTACAAGAAACACTTACTAGACTCATTTGTGAGGTTTGTACTTCTTGGATAGTCTCCAACCAATAAAATGTTAAAATCAAATAATATTGTTCGTTTATACCTTTTCTCTCTTTTATGATGAGAGGGAAATAGGGCCCAGGTAAAAGACGACACGACACGTCTGGCTTGAAAATGTCTTTCTCTTACGATGAGAAGAAAAAAGGTTCAAGCCAAAAATATACGATGCGCTTGCCCTGTACCTTCCCCTTCTTCTACGATAAGAAGGAAAGAAGGTTCCGGTCAGTTTTTAATACGAAAATCGTTGCAGTTGCTTAGGCACTTCGAACCAGTGTACTTATAGTTAAATAAATAATATTTAATACATTTTTTTTCTTTTTATTCGAAAGTGTTCAAGATTTCCTCGACGAAGAAATCCATCATGGTCCTTCGAGCCGGATTCGATTAAAAAGGTAACAATTCCTTTCCAATTAACCTTCCATTCTTATAATTTAATTCCTAATAATGTAAGACGAGCAATTAAAAAAATTGTACAAAAGGCGAGAAACAATTCAAGGACAAGTAGCAAATTTTAGAGACTTCCTTGAAACGCAAAACGACGGTCCGACAGACCTATCTAAACTTGCCTTGCGATTAGACAGACTAAAAAAATATTTAATTCTTTCGACGACATTCAGGATGAAATTGAACTATTAAACACCGAAGCTGATCAAACCGAACTGTGCGCGGAAAGATACTCAATTCAAAACGATTTTTTTAATGTAGTTTCTCAGGGAGACAGTCTTTTTGCAAACGGTCAACGTTCAATTCAATTTAACGATAATTCAGATCGCGGTTCAATTAATCATAATTCAGAATGCGTGCACACAAAGCGAAAAGTTAAATTGCCACAAGCAAAAACTCCTACTTTCTATGGGCGGATTGAAGACTGGCTTTCTTTCAAAAACTCCTTTTCCTCGTATGTTCATGATCAGACAGATTTAACAAACATTGAAAAACTTCAATATTTAAAATCAGCCTTAAGTGGGGACGCGGCGCGAAAAGTATCAATTTTTCCAATTTTAGAAAACAATTATATACAAGCTTGGGAATTATTAGAATAACCTACGGAGACAAACGACAAATTATTTCGAGACATTTAAGTTTGATTTTACGATTGCCAGTACAAGAAAAACAAACGTCGGAAGGTCTAATAAAATTAGCAGATGAAACCCAGCAACATCGTTTATCATTAATATTACTCGGGGTAAATATTTCAGAAGAAATTCTCGTTCAAAACTTGGAAGAAAAATTACACAAAAGTACTTTAGACAAGTGGGACGAGACACTAAAGAGAAACGAATTTCCAAAACTCGATGATATGCTCGAATTTTTATATCGAACGGCAGCTCGCATTTCTCAAAGAGAAACCAAAAATCCGGTTAACCAAAAGGTAACGAATAACGTACCTGAAAATAAAAATAAACCTTTTAAAGGTAGCAATTCATCATTGGCAACTTCGATTCTCAAATCTTGTTCTGCTTGTCGAACGAAAACTCATCATCTCTTCCGTTGCGAAAAGTTTCGTGCCTTATCTGTCCCTAAAAGGATTCAAATAATATCAGACGCATCTTTATGTATAAATTGTATGCGAGACAATCACGGAGACGATGACTGTAAATTCGGTAATTGCGTAGTATGTGGCGAAAAACACAATACCCTTCTGCACCAAGAGGTCGCATCCTCGAAAAAATAGCATTTAATATCACGACTTCACGGTCAACAGCGAAATCACGTATCTAAAATCTCATTAACTAGTCAATTTATAACAAGTGCTATGATCATAGAACATTCAGTTTTTTAATTATCTCTCAAAACGCGAATTTGATCCCAAATCAAAAGATTTCTCGTGATTTAATTCCAATTCCAGCAAACATTCAACTCGCTGATCCTCTTTTCCATATATCTCGACCAGTTGACTTATTGTTGGGCTCAGGCCCATCGTTATCTCTATTCTGTGTATGACAAATTGACTTAGTACCGCGATCCGATAATGAACTAATTCTCCAAAAAACGCGACTCGGTTGGGTTGTAGGTGGCAGCGTTTCAAATTTATCTACAACTTCGCGGGAAATTAAATGTCATCTTTCAGATTTGCAATCAGATTTAATGAAATTTTGGGAATTAGAAGAAGAAAACGACAAAGTTCACGTTTCCGATGAACAAAAAGAATGCGAAAATCATTTTCGAAATCACACCAAACGAGATAGTAGCGGTAAATATGTTGTAGCCTTACCGTTTCGCGCTAACCTCAAAGAACTAGGTAATTCGCGCGATATCGCTTTGAAACTTCTTTACAGTTTAGAACGAAAACTCGATAAATCACCAGAATTAAAAGGACAATACGACGCGAATTTACAAAATTATATTGATTTAAATCACATGTCAAAAGTAAAAAGTGAAGAAGAAGCTGGATTTTATTTGCCGCACTTTGTGGTTATAAGAGAAGGCTTAGCAACTACGAAAGTTAGAGTAATATTCAATGGATCAGTAAAGTCGGAATCCGGTATTTCATTAAATAATGTTTTAATGGTCGGTCCGACGATACAGAACGACGTTTTCGCTCACATGATTCGATTTAGATCATATAAATTCGTATTAACCGGAGATATCGAGAAAATGTATCGCCAATTTGTAATCCGTGAAGAGGATAGGAAATTTCAGAGAATGTTCTGGAGGCGTGATGGTAAAAACATTGAAGTTTTCGAACTAAATACTGTCACATTCAAAACAAGCTCTTCATCCTTTCTTGCTACACGTGCATTGCAACAATTGGCCGATGACGAAGGGGACAAATACCCGGAAGCACCTAAAATACTGAAAGAAGATGTTTACGTTGATGACTGTATCACAGGCGCCAAAACGGTAAAAAAGGGAATTGAAAAACGAGAGGGAATCACAAAGCTCTGAAAATTAGGTGGATTAAATATTCGTCAATGAGCATCGAACGATCCGCGATTGTTAGAGGGTATACCAAAAGATAAAATCAATTTAAATCTCCAATTCAACGAAGACAAAACCATAAAAACTCTCGGTGTTTCGTGGAATTCGCGCAATGATAATATTATTTATTCAGTTAAACCACCAACCATTCTCTCGAAAATTAATATGCGAACTATAATATCGGACATTTCGAAACTATTTTACCCATTGGGTTTATTTGGCCCGATCATTCTATTCGCTAAAGTTATTGGGATCTGAAATCGTGACGTCACACCAAGTATGACATAGCAACATGGCGGTCACAAGAAGGCACCTTTGCATGTAAACAGTATGTAATGTGCGATATACCACCGGCTTTTCTTATTGTTTTTAACTGTTTTTCATTAAAATTACTCTATACAAACATGAAATTAACTATTTCGGAGGTTTGTAAATTTTGTGATTGTACACCTTCTTCTCGAAATTTCGTAGAAGGTGAAAAAGTGTTCCAAGCTGACCACATTATATTTTGTGGTCAACAAGACAGCGGCGAACCCTGGCGGATCGCATGGACTGGAATGGGACTGAACTCGGTCCGATTTCAGTCACGTTTCGGTTCGATGTGGAAAAACCCATGAAAAAGGTGGAAAATGGTGAAAAAAACTATTGGAATAAATAAATAACTAATCCAAGGTTTTATTCCTGTAATAATTTATTTGAATTCAGCTTTTATTAACTTATTATTAATGTTGAAAGTCAAAAGGTGCCCACCTGTCACTTTAATGTTCGCTTTATTTCGTAAATATTTAAAGTGAAAAAGTGAAAATTGTGATAAAACCAAATGTGTATATATTAATGAATATTTAATGTGTCTAAATTATATATTTTGTGTTTTGAATAGTGCATATTAATAAAAAAAATAGTACATTTTGTAATAAATGTCCTGTTTATGTGTTTCGGTAGAATGTCACTTAGCCGATAATGAGATTGCCGCGCACGAAACACGCTAGATGTCAGAACTGGTTCTTTCCTCTTCAAATGTTTTATCATTCTTGTTTTATTAACGTACACAATTTTATTTGAAAATTTTAATAGATGTAAATAATTAATAAAGGTTTAATTAATATGTTAGTAATTTTGATATAATAGTGAATATTTACATTAAAATTGTTTTTGTCATTTTCAACTTTGTTTGTAAAATATTCATTTTCACTAAATAGTGCATTTTATTATTTAATTTCAATTATTTATTACATTATTAAAAAAGGTTAAGTTTAATAAAACTGTGTAAAACAAATTATTATTAAAATTATTTTGATAAACGTTGGGTCGGTAAATTTCAGCTTGCCGGTAACAGCGCCAAGTGTCAAAAAAAAGTAATAGCACGCAACTGGTGGTTTAGGCTACCGAGCCGGCGCTTTCTCTGCCATGCTTGCTGGATTCAGTTCTTGTCCGGCCTTTACACGGTGAAAGACAGTGTTAGTTGTAATTTTGTGATATTGAGTGAAATTGTGAAATTTGGCGTCTCTTTTCCAATGGAATAAATTTTCTTCACGGAAAATTTAATTGGGTAAGTAAGCATTTACAATATAAATTTTGCACCTTTGTTCACGCATTAACCTTTGACAGTGCCATGTAATTGAAAGGTCCACAAGTTTATGTCAACCGATAAAACTAATATTTTTGGCTTTTTTCTCAATTATTTCATTTTTGATTATAACATATTTGAATGTGATTATAATCAGTCAATTTGCTTTTGAGAAACAATTTGTTCCATACAAGTTGTTTTTTAAAAAAGTATATTATTTAAATTCTGTAAAATAAAAAATATTTTTAAGAGAACATTCTGGGTTATTTTTATAAGTATAAATTAAAAGATGTTGCTACTTAAAGAAAATTCCCATCTAAAACTTCTTATTTAATTGAATTTTTATGTAATATAACTTTTAGTTAATCGAATTTTGCCTATTATATTTTTCTTCTCGTTAAATTGAACGGAATTCGCATAAAATATATGATATGATAGTTTAACAAAATTCTAAATTATTGAATTTATAATAATTTTAAAAAATCACTCAGTTAACTTCTGATATGAAGGGTAACACATTAAATAATATAAGATTTTATCAGACGGATTAGGTATTTATTTAAATTATTTATTATTATTTTTTATTTATTTAAGAAACTTTTTTTCAACTATATGCTCAAGATTTCCTTATGCGAGCAGTTTTATGACATCATTTGAACAAGAGTATATAAGGTTTTTATCTACAGAAGAAAAAAAATTTCCCAACAGTCCATAATTTCTTATTATTTGTATATGGATGTAAAACGAAGGTTTTGCTTTCTCGTTGGGGAAGCTTTGTAGTCGTCTCATTTTCAAAAATTTTTAAAGTGGCGGAAACAAATTTTCCTCTTTATAGAAACATGTTATATGAGATCCTGATCAATTGTCCAGATGTATGTGTGTATGTGTGTATAGATCCCTTTTTTTTGTTTACAGGATAACTTTAATAAGTTTTAATGGATATACATAAAATTTGGTATGCTTATTTATCAAATTAATATCTCAAATCTGACCAAAGGATTTTAAAAAATACCCAAAAAAAAATGTTATCGTCTGTTTTCTAAAAAAAATTTTTGAAAAGAAAAAATTTTTAAATTGCCAAATTTAAGGTCTTATATAATAAAATCGTCTTTCTTACGTCAAGACGAATCGATCGTTTTATATAAAATATAGTTTTGATTTAAATTTAAAGAATTAATGAAAGTTAAAAAATCAAAAATTCACATTTTGGCTATAAAATTTTGTGATTATTTAAATTCAAGTTTAAATATAAAATAATTGTATTCCTTGCATTGAAACGAATCCATTGGTATATATATATATATATAAAGTATACATTTGATTAAAGACAAAATTTTTAGCTAAAATCTGAATTTTTGATTTTTTAACTTTTATTAATTCTTTAAATTTAACTCAAATTTATGTATTATTATATTATTTATGAATATTTATTAGAATGTTAATGCTTTCTCCACGAGGAAGCAAATCTTTTTGCTGATAAATGTTCATGTAATGAACATCTGAATTTACAACTTGTTTTATATTAATTTAATTTTATTTCTTTATTTTATAAGAATGACATTGATTGCAATTTTAATTAAAATTAGTTAATTCGATCAATACACAATAAAAAAGCAACAATTTTTTTTGGTCTTTACTTCTCAAAAAAAAATTTTGTTGTATAACTTGCATTACAATTTTTTTACAATTGAGAGGTTGAAAACATACGATTTATAATTACACAAGGGTTTTAATTTTTTTCTGCTAGGTGTCATAAGAAATATTAAAAAAGAACAGTACAGTTTTTTGTGTACATCTTTCTTCACATGTAATATATTTGATCTGAATTTTTTTATGATTTTTTATTATTTTAGTAGATGATTTTGATTTTTAAATTTTGATTCATAGATGAATCATTTTTTAAATTTATTTTATGAAATAGGAAAGTTTTTATGGTGATATTGAAAAAAAATTTATAAACGTTGTGGACTTCAATTACATCGTCAGTTCACAAATTTTTTTTGGAAAATTTTTTGATGTTTAAATTTGGAATAGTTTCTTTAAATTTTGAAACGTAAAAATAATATAAATAATAAAAAGAACGAACATGAAATATGACAAAAGATCTTTTTCTTTGAGGAAGCACAATGTTTATGAAATGAACATAATCTTCTTGTATAAAGAAGGATCCCCCCCTTTTGTTTAGTTTTCTTGTTCCAATATTTTCGAAATATTTCTATCTACACAAGATAAAATCGACTTATTTTTTTAAATAGTTTCAGCTATGTCGCAAGACGTTGCTTAAAAATAAATCATTTTTGAAAACTTTTTTCTAAATGCATACATTATTACGGTGTATTAAGAATCAAAATTTTTGTTTTCTCACCTCTCACTCCGTAAAAATTCTTTTTTTAATTATGAAAAACTTACTTACATTCTTTTAAATTCATAAAAAATATTTTAGTGAGGTACAAGTCCTTTAAATTTAAATTTTATTTCTATGTAGTGGAGAATTCAAAAATCGAAACCGCCTTTTTATAAATGAATTCTGGATCCGCCACTGTTTTTATGTAAACTAATGTATTAACTCTAGATATTGTTATTGAAAACAATCGCTCGATTCATTTCAGAAATACAGTACAATGGAAGAAGAAGAAGTTAGCATTCGTGAAAAAGATGCTGCTGCATCTTCAAACGGTAAATTTATTTCTTAACCCTACCGATGAAAATTATTTTTAAAATTAATAATGGTTTTTTTTGGAAATATGAACATATAATTTACCTGAAGTAGAACTTCAAGTTTAGTAATGTTTTGAAATCTGGTATTTTTGTATTTATTTAATTACTCTTAAAGTAATTATTTATGCAATATATTTTACATTCAAAATATTAATTATTTTAAATTTAATTTAATTTTCTCAGTTTTGTAAAAAAATTGTTATTCGAAAAAAAAATAATTTTTAAACATGAAATTGAATCTGACTTGAAAATGCACCTTACATGAACGGCGTAATGAAGTAAAAAAAGAGTGAAATATTTTCGTAAATATTCGTTTGCTTTCTAAGGTGCCTTACTCCAGAGCATGCCACAAATAATTTTTTTATACCTTATTTAAATTTAAAAATAAAGAATGAATATTTTAAATATTTAAGTTAGTAAAATATAATGTTGCAATAATAAGTATAAGAAATTTTAATATTTAGAAGAATAACATTATTTATTAATTAGCATTTTCGTATATCTGATGTATTATTCTCAAGAAAATAAGCCATATTTCTTTGAAATCGAATCATTTTTTAAAAAAATCTATAGAAGTGATATATCAAAAAAATTTTATCCTGTGCAAATTGTATAAACAAATAAATTTTAAAAGTTTTAATTTTTTTCTTGAAAATTAATATCTCATGTTATATGTTCAAAAGTATTTTAGATGATTTTATTGACATTTTTGAATATGTTATACAGCATATAATATAAAAAAATTGTTAAATAAAGAATGTTGTTAAAAAAATTTTTTCAACTAATCATTGTAATTTATTTTTTCAAAATAAAGCTATAAAATTTCAGTTTTTTCTGAATTTTACAACTTATCTTGTTGACTATACCATACAGCCAAATTTATTAGTTTATGTTTTAAACATTAATAAATAGCAATCATAAATTGTTTGAAAATATCGTATTGTCATTTTTGACAATCAGTTTCTACTGGTTGTATGATTTAGTCAACAAGGTAAGTTGTAATATTCAGAAAAAAATCCTATTTTATAGCCTAACTTTGAAAAAATAAATAAATAACAATAATTGTTTAAAAAAAATTTAACAATTTTATTTTTTTAACAAATTTTTTCTTAATAAAAATTTAATCTATTCGAAAAATAGCTATAAAATAGAGATATTTTTAAACATGTATTTTACCTTTCTTTGCATTTATGGGGTTTTTTGGAACCTTTTAAAAATAGTTGATTTAATTTTTTGAAAATAATTATTAGAACTTTATAGTTTGAACACTTCTAAAGAGAAATACCGTTGGCCGATTAAAAAATATTAAGTTTTAACGAAATTATTTCAAGTTTACGAAAAAGCAGTTTTTTCCATATAAAATTCATGGGAAACTTCAAGGGCCTGACGGCATCACTAAATAATTAACCGATTTTAATTTGAAAAAAATGCGGGTCTCTTTTACTCCAGTGGGAACAATTCTATGGGGCGGCAGTATGACTTTTTTTGGGCCACACTAATATTTATATAGTAGTGTTTTTATAATTTTTTATAAATCTTATCTTTATTTTTTGAATTAAATTTATTCTTATAAATTTGTCTTGAAATCGCACATTTGAGTTTCATTTTTTGAAGATTAAAAAAATATAATTCCCACGGTGTTTGGGGATTGCGAAATTAATAAAAACTGGTTTTGATTTTAAAGATGTGAGGAAAGGAGGTAGGGTCAGAAAACCGAAACCAATTTTTTCTCCCGATGACTACGTTACGTCAAAGGAAATAAAAAAAAGTACTGTCAATGCCTTGAAAAAAAAAGCTCAAGTTGACCAAGTAAGTTATTTTATAAAAAGAAAAGTAAAATAGTCATAAAAATTGTTCGCAAACTCATTCTTTATATTTTATTCTTAAGGTTTCATTAAACTTCATAACTTTACAAAAATTGATTTATTCAGGGATATTGAAAGGAAAATATTTTAAAAATGTTCTGTAAAACTTTTATGAAGATTTAAGCAGTCTAAATATTTCCCTTTTGTTATTAAATCATGTTTTTAGCACACTTATATTTCCGAGGAAGTAGATAAATGTATATATGTATAAATGTATAATTTTGCATTCTTACAGAGATTAATTAAGAAATGTAGATTGGAGTTGGATAAAACTTACGACAATGAGAATGCTAAATTGATGTTAGCTGATGTAAGTTTTTAATATTTATCACTTAAATATCGGTCAAAAACAAGACTATCTACAAAAATATTTTGTAAAAAATTTTTATTTAATTTGTTTAGGTTTGATTTGTTCTTAATATTATGTTTATCTTAAAATTATTGAACGTGCACAGAAAACAGGTTTTGTTGATTCAAAGAAAATTTGTTGGACAAAAAATATTCATATTTAAAAGTGTTCAAAATGAAAAAAAAATATAACAACAATGAAAAATTTAAACTTTTTTAATTGTGGGTGCAATCAAACTCCTAATTAATAAATAATACACTTAAGGATTTTATTGACTTTAAAATAATATACATAACTAACTGTATCGACAGTTGGGTAATGGATTTTTCAAAAAAAAAGAAATTTAATGTGCGAAAAATATTGTTAATTTATCGCATAATTTATCACTAAAATTATTTAATTATTGAATAATAATTATTTCGTCAAAACATCCTCTAAAGCCACCTATCTGGTAATAAGTTCAGAAAATTCCCAAAAAAGTGTTTACCCAATTGATTAAAAAAATTTGAATACATTTCAATTTATTGCCTTTACAGTGCATTACATGCGATGTCGCGATAACATCCTTTAATATATGCCAATCCTACAGCAGTATATAGTCTGAAACCTTGAAATATGGAAAACCTGTATTTGTTTTATTAATAGAAAACCTTAAAATGTCAGGAAACTTCTTAAAAGTCGCATTATAAAAATTTTAATGTCTTGCATTTAAAATCAAAAAAATATCCAGTTCCCATGTTGATATTACAACTTTTGGGTTACAAATTAAATGCTAAAAGTTGAATTCAATATGGTTTCTTTAAGGTAGTATTACACTTTTGTAGCAGTAAAAATTTGTTTCACACAAAATTTTATTTTTGCTATATTTTCTTTATTTAAAGTAATAAAATCTTTTTTATTTTTTTTTATAATTTAAAAAAATTTTTATTTTATATTTTCAAATTATTCTTATTATTCCCTGGTAAGACCATTTTTTTTTACTAAAATTTTTCTAAATTCAAGTTCTTGAATTATATGTCATTAAAAATAGGTCTATTTATAAAAGCAAAAATTTTAAAAATTTATAATTCGAAAACTTGGCAGTCCATAAAAAGTAAATGGGTACATAAACGTTTTTTTCTCTGAAGAATGAAACCAAAATATGTTTGAACAAATTTTAAATGACGACTGAAATCTAACGTGGAATCGTTTTTATATAACTAAATATGTATTAACTTTGATAAAACTTTTATGATTTTCATAATCAATCAAATGACTGTACCTATTATCATACATAAATAATATTACTAAAAACAAAATAATTTTTTAAAAATTTATTATATAATATAATAATTAATTAAAATTAGACTCTGTTAAACAAAAATTATCTTAAAAATGTAAATTCAATGAATTAAAAATTATAATGAGTATTATTATTTAATAAAATATTATTTTAAAATAAAGTATTATTTTTAACAAATAAATATATTTGTTTAAATAAAAAATTCTATTTTCTATTTGAAAATTTGTTAATCAATTAATAGAAAATATTTGTTTCGAGTAATATTAATTAAATAATAAATTAATAATATATAACATTTATATGTGATAATATGTACATAGAAAAATGATTAATTACTGAAATAAAAACAAGTGACAACAATTTATATAACTATAAATTAAAAAACATTTTTAAAAAATTAAGTAAATCATATTACATTTACTTTATTATCAATCAAAATATTATTATTAATAATGAATCAAATATGATTGTTATTACCTATTATCAAGATTTCATTTATTTATATTTTACATTAAGGAGCATTCATCTTGAGTGAAATAGGATAATTAAAGTAATATAACAAACACGTTATACGCGTACGAAAATGTGTCCGAGAATGCATCTATACATTGTAACGAAGTATTTCGTTACTTGGTATTGTCGATTTACTCTGCGTCTCATTTCACTCATATTCGTATAGTCGCGCAATGTCATGGTCAGCGTTGTCATAGACCTAGGTCTTAGCAGATTTTTCTTTCAAATGAATTGCGCATGTGAGATGCGAAAAGGCCCGATTGTCAGCGTCGCTCTCCGAAATTTCCTTACAGCTTACCGCCAAATTTTACCCGGAAGAAGGACAAGGCTATGGGGATGACGAGGAGAGACCTATTAGGTGAACCCCACTATCGACCAGGATCAAGGGGGAAGTCAGCGTCGCTGATCTATCAGTTCTATTTGGATTTTTAGAATAAGAAGTCGCGTTTTGAGTTCTCCTCAACCCTTCATTTTATTGCATATATAGTTTTTCAGTATTTCGATTAATAAATAGCATTGTTGAATTGTAATTCTAGTTTGTGAGATATCTAGTGTGATCTGTTGTTTTAATCATTTATCGAAGCAGTGGCAGTTGGTCATCCTCATCCCGCATTGTCAGTGTTGGTGAGTCTCTTTTTATTTCATGTCTTGTCTCACTCACATTAACTGGCGAGGATGGAGCGAAACTTCCCTTTGTGATAAATTGGTTAAGTCGAGGAAAGAATTTTCCGCAATTCGAAAACCAGGCAAGGGGAACGGTTATTTATTTAATCGTGATTCTCCTTCCGTTAAAACACAAATATTGTACATCATATGTACAGTCGACTATATATATATGGACCTCGTGTCGACTCAGAAAGGTAGAATTTCTGAGACGAAAAGAACGTTTATGATCAACGATTAGAAATAAAATTTTATTGAAAACGGAACATTAAAAAATTGTTTATCTAAAAAAATATTTTTTATAATTTGTTGATAAATAAAAACTACAAGAAATATTTTTCAGAAAAAAAAGTATAGAATTTTTCATTTTAAAAAACTATTTCTTAAAAAATCGTATATCATAAACGTTGCGTACTTCAGCATCGTGGACTGACGAGCGGTCGTTCTTCGGGGAGAGCTGAAAATGGCCGATTACTACATAAAAGCCTTTACTTGAACGTGGACAAGACCGAGAATCACATCGACAATAGCGCAGTTCACTCTCAGTTGTTGTTACATTAATTTGTATTTACTCTACATTTAAATCAACAAAATTTTGATTTACCTGATTTTTTAAATAAAATTGGAACGAATAAAAATGAAAATTTGATAAAACAAAGATATTATATTATTTAAAAATTTTATTAATTCTGTTAAATGAGAATTACTATAAATTAAACAATAATTTATTTGAATGAATTATTGATTTTAATAATTAATTATAAATCAAATAATAAAAAAATTAATTTAAATTTATTAGATAATATTCTTTTCAAATAAATGGGAACTTGAATTTTTAGTCCTTATATAGTTGATGTTTGACCTTCATTCGACAGAAGAAAATTTAATTTACAGTGTCAGGAATCAGCTAAAATTGTTCGATTCTCTAACTGAAAGTAAACAGCTGAATACTTTAGTTATTGCTGATAACTGCTAAAATAAAAACGAGATCCATTTTTCAATTAATGTTGGAAAAAAATAAAATATATTAAAGACCTTACAAATCGATCTGTCACTATTAAATTTCAGAGATGAATTTTATTAACAAAGAATTTTCAATTTAAAAAATTTAAGGTCAATCAAGATCAATTATAAATTTATGTTCTTTTATTAGAAGAAAGTACCAAAACTTTTAAATACTTTAAAAGGGGGGTTTTTGGGCTATCTGGCAGTGATTTACAAAACTGGCATTACAATATTTTGAAAATTCAAAATGAGTTGTTCAAAATGCCAAAAAAATTACTTACTTATATGTAATTACTTATATGTAATTACCATCAGAGAGCTGGCTTCAGGAGATGTTTTTTGGAAAAAGCCATCCATATACCCACATAACAAGGAATATCCCATTTTCATCCCTAGGATAAAAAGGGATATCTCGTGGAGAATATCCCTAGAATATCTTACGCGAGAATTATATGCCAAAACGTCATTTATTTTTTTTCTTTTACGTGTGTTTTTAAATGTAAATCAAACGATTTTTCCGTTGTCATTAAATTTATAATAAAGAAAAATGTTTAAAGACGTCAACGTTTTACGTAATGTGGATTTTATATATGAAAAATGATGCCGTATATTACTTTTGTCTATATTTTATTCAATAATATTAGTAGTAAAGTTTTTTCCGTCAATAATTGATAAGTAAATTATAATGTTCCTTTTATTTATTTATTTTTGTTTTATATAAACTAATTTTGTGTTCTTATCCTGACCTAAAAAATTTTAAAAGCAAAAACAATAGCGAGGGATATATTACTGTTGTATGGATAGTTATAATTATATGTATTATTTATTAATTACACAGCTCCACAAAAAAAGTGTCGTGCGCGGCGGACTAGACTAGTCATTTCTTATGTATTTTGACGCGCTGAATACGAATTCGAAGTCCGTTTTGCTCCATCACGTCAGGATTTTTTTCTAACCTTAAAAAACCTTTCTGATTTTAAAAGGTAGGCTTTTTTTAAAATTGATTGATCCATCAATTTTTAAATTTTTCGTCCGTCATTTTGGATTCGCCATTTTGAATTTTGAAAATCTAACTTCTGATTCGTAACCAGCGACTTAAAAAAACCCTAGATACCAAGTTTGAAGTAAATTCATCAATTTTTTAAAAAAATAGCCTACCTCTCAAAAAGCCAAAAGGTTTTTTAAGGTTAGAAAAAAAATCCTGACGAGATGGAGCAAAACGGACTTCGGATTCGTGTTCAGCGCGTCAAAATACATAGGGAATGACTATACTAGTACGCCGTGCACGACATTTTTTTGTGGGGCTGTGTTAGGAGTTGAGTTGTACTTCTAATTAATAAATTTTTAATTTTTCATTGTTATATTTATTTTACATTTGAAACACTTTTAAATAGTAATATTTTTTCTAAAAAAGAATTTTTTCGTTCATTTGAATTTCTTTTAATTGTAAAAAATAATTTAATAATTTTAAAATTGTAGAAAGAACATTGTACAAAATAAGCATTTAAAACTACAGCACAGCGCATGCGCAGTATACATAAGCTGATTATCCCGGATGAAAAAACTTGTACAAGAAAATGTACAAGTTCTTGTACATGTTCATGAATGAACTCGTAAATTTTCTTGTATATGTTCCCTCACAACAAAAGGATATTCAGGATATCCTTGGGACGTCCTGGGGATATCGATTTTTTTTCGGCGGTTTGGATATCCCTGGGATATCTTAGAGATGTCCATGGATATCCAGAGGATATCTTAGGGATATCCGAATCGCCAAAAGCAAATGGATAACCCCAGGACGTCCCAGGGATATCCTTAATATCCTTGTGTTGTGAGGGTTCAATTAATGTTCTTGAACAAGTTGAGCATCCGGAATTGAGACATGTTCTTTTATCAGAACTTGTGCAAGATTTTGGACAAGAAAATATACTTTTACAAGAAAATGTACATGTTTTTGTACCTATTCTTGCGCAGGTTTCATGTACAAGTACTTTTACATGAACACGTTTATGTTCTTGTACAAGAACATTTGTACAAAAAATGTTTTTGAAAAAAATTTGAAACTTTAATAAGTTATAATTATTAAGATTCTTCACTTATGCATGCTAAAAATCATTGCGCAGCTGTAAAGGCTTAAGAAAACTACTGCGCAGCCTTTAAAATATTTAATTTTTAATTTAAAAAACAAAAATGAAAATGTACAAGAAAATGTTCCACATCTGGTACAAGAAAATGAACATGAAATCTGCACAAAAAAATTTGTACAACAATACCCAGTGGACAAAAAAACATGTTCGTTCTAAAAACGTTTTATGGACGTTTTTAGAACGTTTCATGTCCGCCAAATAATGTTCAGGAACATTTTAAGAACATAGATGTTCAAATAATGTTCCAGAACATTATTTGGCAGACATGAAAATTTTGTTTTTTGCTCACTGGGCATGTACATTTTCTTGTGCAAGTTTTTTCATCCGGAATGGCTGAGATTCAATTTTATTTCAAAAAATACTTCAAAAGAAAGAATTTTGTTTTTGGAAAACTATAATTGGCCAAGTAGAATCAATGAAATTAGTGTGATAAACCAACGTGTAATCCACCAAAATAAAGAAAATGTAAACTTGAAAAATTAGTGAAATATCAGAAAATGAAAAAATTAATCAACAAACTTAGAAAATGAGAATAAAAATTAAATATCGAAAGGTGATATCTTGATTTTGACCAATAATTTTTTAATTAAATATTCAATTCCTCTTCATAAATTATTATTATTTTTGATTTTTAGAATGTCAAACCTCAAAATGTCTCGACTGACAAAACAGTCGAAAATGTGACTACTCCAAACAATGAATCTCAAAAAGTAATTATACATAATAATTTTGCATTATATGTAATATATAGGGTAAATGTGGTTATTATCGCGGGATTTGGCTAAGTACTTCACTTAAAAAAATATTTTAAAATTATTTTCACATTGACTTTTGATATTGTTAACATGGAGAAAAAATACATTTACTTTTATATGGATACCCAGTCGGAAAAAAATCACGTTCGTTTTAATAACGTTTCATGTCTGCCAAAAAATGTTCTGAAACATTTTAAGAAAATAGATGTTCAAATAATAACAATAATAATCAATAAATAATGTTTCCAAAGGGAGTTTTTATACTAAACACGAATCCAAAATAAAAAATTTTCAGCTTTTTTAGTAGTTTTCTACTAAAAATTAGTAGAAAACTACCTATAGAAATAAAAAACGAATTCTCACTGTTTCATTAATATAATTTTCTACACTGAGAAAAGTTAAACACAGATTTCGTACTAAACACACGTTCAGATAGTGAACCTAACCTTTCGAGCAACATCGGTTCTAAATTGTATCGCAGCTGCGCTTTTTGGTGGACAGATACTGTACTAAATCGTTTGTCCCACAAGTTAGGTCAGAATCTGTACTCAATTGGCGCTGCTGCTGTTCGATTTTAGTACTGCGTCTGCACATAATTGAGGTACAATATCTGTCCCTCAAAAAATGCACATGTTGCGTTAAACTTCTCTCAGTGTACTAATTCATATTTAGAGAGTATGTGAAAGAAACAATTTGTTTGTTACTAAACATTTGCAGTATCATTATAAAAAAGCATATGCTTCTGTAAGTGCAAAAAAAATTATTTTGAAAGGTCTTCGGAAAGTGGCCGACTGATGTCGCATGCATACTTTTTTTCATTATATCTAAATTTAAATAATACTTTCTCTTATGATGAGATTATAAAAAATTTAAATTCAGATTTTTTTAAACTATTTTTTTCCTTTAAAAATGTTCTTAAAGCGAAAATTTCCTTTTTTTATTGAATTGTGTCATATACTGTTTAGTTGT
The DNA here is from genome assembly GCF_019393585.1 of Leptopilina boulardi. NCBI lineage: Eukaryota > Metazoa > Arthropoda > Insecta > Hymenoptera > Figitidae > Leptopilina > Leptopilina boulardi. The sequence continues at coordinate 181,696 of NW_026137909.1, read as the reverse complement.
GCCAACTAAAATTTGAGAACAAAATTTTTTGTTGCATCAGCTAAATTTTGGTTGCATATATATTAACTTAAAAGTTTTGTTGCTTACTTTAAGCTTTTTTTTCATTTCTTAAAATTCAAAATTATTTTCCAATCTTTATCGCAGTTTATTCATAAGTATAAATAATATAAATTTCATATTTTTCTACATAAGAGCTTTATATATATATATAAACTTTAAAGTTCTTTCTCGCTTTTCTATCTTTACTAAAAAACGAAGTATTTAACTTTTCATAATGTCTTTAATTCCTAGAGTGGGCAAACCATAAAATGCTCGACAGTATACATAGTCGTATAAATAGTTCGAATTTTATATATCCCGTGATAATATTTACGTTTAACCTATTACACAGTTTCAAACTAAGCACTATCTTAATCAAAATAATTTTTTTAAGTGCGAAGAAATCGAAAAGTTGCAAGTTCAATTGGCAGCAAAAGATGCTGAAATTATTAACTTAAAAAAAAAAAATCGTGACATTAGAGAGGAAAATATTATGTTAAAATCAGAAAATCATGCATTTAAAATCAGCCAACAGGGAATGAAGGATGTGCTGCTTTCAATTAATCAAAACGTGTCAAGTCTCGTAAATAATCGAGCAACAGATCTAGTTCCAGAAGAATCTTCCTCTTCTTCTGCAGAACCCACGAGGGTAAATTTTTTGTGTTGTTATTTTGCAAAATATAGAGGTGATTCTCCAAGTAGCGTATAATTTTATGTCTCTTATATTTTTTTTATAAATTATTTGGATAAACTTAAATAAATCCAACGTTACAAAGTAGCTTTTATGTTTACAAGCAATATCCTACAGTCACTTTTTCATATCAATATAATTTCTTTTTCACTTGCAAATTAGAGAGTTAAATCATCATAGTGAAGTCTGTCTCCAGTACCACTTACAAATTTGAAATTGATAGGGTAGAGTCACCACGGTCAGACTACGTTTTGAATTGTACCCGTTACATCCGTTAAGGACGAACTTCCCTTTTTCGCATAGGATTAGAAACATTTTCTTGTACGCCATTTTGGATCTGACATTTTGAATTTTTGAAAGTAGACATCGGATTCAAAATGATCGATCCCAAAACCCTTATAATATCAAAATTCAAGCGAATCCATTGACTTTTTAGCAATTAGAAGAGTATTGCCCAAAATTCTTAAATTTTTATTTACTTTTGACACCATATTGGTCCACCATCTTGAAATTTTTAATTCTACTTTACATTTCTCAAAAGTATACAATTTTAACACCGAAGAATTAATGTTTTTTGTGTGTCATGATAAAGCCTCAGCGTCATGTTAGAGCAAGATTAGAAGTAGTTTAGAATTTAATTTTTATTAAATTTAAAAAAGAATGTCAGAATAGCAGTAACTAATTTTTACACTACGTGGAGAATAGCCCATTATCACTATCTTAACTCCACAGATAAAACCTTTTTTTTTAAATAACGATTTCAAACATTTTTACAAATATTTTCAATTTAAAAATGGTATTCAATTGGATCAAAATGGAAAAAAATTTTCAGTTTGAAGACTAATATGGTAGGATCTTTCTTTCATCGTATATCTAAAAAAAGTAATCCGACCTTGAGTTTGGTTTCTGATTACATTTTGCATGCCCTGCTCATTTCGATATAGCGGATCTAAGTAAATTATAGATGTCATATAATTACGAAGCTGAAGTACGCAACGTTTATGATAAACGATTTTTAAAGAAATAATTTTTTAATTTGAAAAATTCTATAATGTTTTGCCTAAAAAATATTTTTTTATAATTTGTTAATTAATGAAAACTACAAGAAATATTTTTTAGACAAAAATTTATAGAATTTTTCATTTTAAAAAATTATTTCTTTAAAAATCGTTTATCATAAACGTTGCGTACTTCAGCTTCGTATATAATTAAGTATCGAAGATATTTACTCACAAATATATACAAAATAAAAATCTGGGTTTATTTTTGTTACTGACCATACTGAATTCTGGATTAAAAGTAATGGGGAAACTTCATACAAATCAAAGATGGGTGCATCCACCAGGACTGCAAAATGGAAACTAGAACCGAACTGAATTTTGGACTAGATTTTTCTCTTTCTAAAGAAAAATACCTGCCATATGGCAGTCTTCGCACTTAATAAAAAATTTTCTTGTGTGTCCGGTTTATTAAACATTTAACATTTTAGCAGTTTTCTTAAAAAAGAATGCACTTTTTTTATTTAAGTTATTAAAAAAATTTTAGATCCTGACTAAAATTGCGGGTGTTTGCATTGAAAAATTTTCACTACAAAGAGCTCAACATTCCCTCGAGCTCGATGAAAGATTGCGAAACATTATTCTGGGCTACTGGAAACCCAGTGATTACAAGCTTTTGGCTAATGCCAGGCCACCTGAAGGCGTTTCAAAAGAGGAAATGATTCCAATAACAGACAGACATGCCTATGAAATACTCAGTACGTATTTTTAACTTCTATTTTGGTGAGAGTCGGGTAATATTGCCTTTATCAGGTACATTGTTGTTGCGGATACGTTATACATTAAATATCAGTTTTTTAATTTGTATAACTCGCTCCCGGTTATGATTTTTTGTAGTTGAGACACAGGTTTGAGATAAAAGATCACCCTATTGAAAATCCCTGTACAAGATCTTGTACAAGAAAATGTTCATGTTCAGCAGCTGAACTTGTACCTGTTCCGGTGAGAACATGTACAAGATCTTGTACAATTTCGGCAAGGATTTTCAATAGGCCAGTCTTAAGTTGTCTAAATAGAGCTCTGTTCTTAGTTGTAGCAAAGTAACTTTTTTATTTAAAGCAAATTTTGTTAATAATAATAATATTAATAAATTATTATTGTTATTAATATTATCATTTCCATTTTCATTTCATTATAGATGTTGCTATTGCATTAGAGAAAGAAGACATCCCACCACTTGAAAAACTTGCGTCTGCGTTGACAACTGAAGATTTAAAAAAAAAAATAGGAGGCGTCATTAAGAAAGAAAGGTTTAAAAAGAAACCAAAGCAAATTGAAAATAAGTATGTGAAAAATTACCATTCATTTAATAGAAATCCGCTTCAAATGAATTCATTACCACACTTTTATAAAGTATTAATTTGTTGAAATTTTTTTTGTTCGTTTAAAATGTTCTTGGATTTATTTATATGGGTGATTCTCCGCGTAGTGCACAACTCAATGTCCCTCGTATTTTTAAAAAAATCAATTGTACATATTGCAATAAATCCAACAGGAAAAACTAATTTCTATGTTTACAAACAAAAGCCCACAGTCGTTTTTATTCAAAAGTTTATAATTTAGCTAAAAAGCTGTTTTAAGGAGCCAAAATGTCATGATATGACCTGTTCCCAGTACCACTTTTATAAAAAAAATGTTATATTTAGTAAAGTATAGTAATCAATATAAAAACTATTGATAGTTTCGTATTGTTTATGTTAGTAGAATTGTGAAAAACAAAGCATTTGTGAAAAAAAATTTATTTTATTTCATTTTTTGGGTGTTAATCCTTGATCCTCGTTTTTGCGTCATGGTATACCCTTTTATAAAATAGCATTTTTTTACATAAAAATCAAATCGAATACTCAACCTTAGTTAACAGCAACAATAAGCTCTCCTAAGTGAATTACTAAGAGGGAAACTGCTTTCAGAATTACTTTTTTTGTTTTTCACACATCAAAAGCATCAAATGTGCATAGGTAATAACAGAATCGTCATGGTATAGCCTTCAAATATTTCTCAATAAAATTAATAATTATTTATTTTTTATGTCAATTGAAGTGCAGTAGTATTAGTTCAGTGAATATAAATAACAAGCATATGAAACAGATTGAAAATCGATAATACATTTTTGAAAAAATCAGTTTTTCTTGTGCGTCATGGTAAGGCTTTTCCTCCATTGAGCGGCGTGTATCACTCAAGTGTCTATAAGTGCACATAGAAAGTGAAGCAAAACAATTTGTTTTAAACATTGAACTTTAAGCAAGTAATAAATAATTACATAAATGTCTATATATTACCGCATAAATTTCCATAAACTACTGCATAAATTTCTATAAATTACCAAAATCAAAATTTTTAATTGTCGTTCGCGCTATGTTTTTTTTTGTAAATTACCGCGAAAATTTCCATAAATTACCGAAATAAAAAATTTTAATTGTCGTTAGCGCTATGTATATTTTTGTAAATTACCGCGAAAATTTCCATAAATTACCGAACTTAAAAATTTTAATTGTGAGTTATGCTTTCATATTTTCATGAATTTTAGATAAAGTTTATATAAATTACCACATAATTATTCCATAAATTACCTCAAAAATTTCCGTAAATTACCGAAATCAAAATTTTTAATTGTCGTTCGCGTTATATATATTTTTGTAAATTGTCGCGAGAATTTCCAGAAACATTGTAAATAAAATGTACACTATTTTATAGAATTCAAGAAGCAAAGAATTTTTTTTAAATTTGTTTAAAAAACTTAAAAAATTATGAACAATTTGTCCGACCCACCATGGATATTTATTTCTTAACACTTTATTTTCAAAAATATGTATTGATATTTATCATTTCAATAAAATAATATTTTAAAGTTTCAGACACCAAATCGTGCGCTACGCGGAGAATCACCCATATATTTCCTTATATGCAGGAAGTAATGTTTAATTTTTGAGAAATTTTTTTTTGTGAGGAATTTAATGGTCATAAAAAATATTAAGTAAAAAATTATTTTGGCCCTTTTTCGAAAATCGAAGAAAATTAATTTTTTGCTAACAATAAAATATTTTAAAACCCATCCATAATTTTTTAGAAAATGTGTTTTTTTATTCAAAAGAAATTTGAAAGCTGCAAAATGTTAATTTTGCTTTTGCTACTTTAGATGCATTTTTTCTGGACGCATGAATATGCACCACATGTCAATTAACCAAACTGTACTTTAACCGAAAGGCCAATTGACCGAATTGTCAAATATCAAAATTAACATTTAACCGAATTCTATTAATTGACAATTCGATTAAATGACGTGTCGATAAAATGACATGTTGGTTAAATGACATGTCATTTCTGTCCATTGCCGTGTCGGTTAAATGACAATTCTATTGTCCGACAATTCGGATACTTGACATTTCGGTAATTTGTCAGTTCGGGCGAACGATAATTCTCTTAAATGTCAATTCGGACAACTTAAAATTATGTTAAGTGAGTTTTTGGTTTAGTGACAATTCGGTTTAATGACAATTCTGATATTTGACACTTCGGTCAAATAACAATTCGGTTAATTGTCCTTTCGGTTAATTGATATTTTGTGCATATTCATGGGTCCCATTTTTTTCTATTTATAAATTTCTATTTTTTCCTATTAAACTTTGTTTTATTAAAAAAAAATTGACAGCTCGAAAAATTTAATTTTCCTACTTCAGATGCACTTTTTTCGATTTATAAATTCATTTTTTCTCTCACTCATGTCCCTCCCTCCATGCTTAGCCATTTCAATCTAACAAGCTCAAACTTGGTACCCATTCATATTTTTGCGCTTAGATTACAGAAAAATTATATTCAACTACATTGGAATTAATTTGAATATGGTTTTTAAAAGAAAAACTCATTTTTCCTGAAAAAAAGGTATTCCATACTTTAATTTTGACAATTTAAAAGCTACAGAATTGAAATTTGCCATGCATGCGTATTTATAATTGTAGTTTGTGAGAAAGTAATTAAAAATCTCTTTGGAACTAATTTGAATAATGTTTTTGAATAAAAATTTATTTTTTCTAAATTAGTAATTTTAAATAGTCGCATCAAAAATAATAAAATTTAAATTTTTGAGCTGTCAATTTTTTAAAATTAAAAATTTTTTTTTAATGCAATGACTTTTTTATTTTCAGACAGCTTTCAAAGAGTATTACCAAAGAAAATGCAGAATAAATGTTATTAGAAGAAATATTTCAATCTTATTTAAACTTTTAAAAAGTTTAATGTAAATTTTCGTTTTAAAGATAGTATTTTATTGATAGCAATGTTGCTTCAATGTGTAATGTAAATGTAATTTAAGTTAATTTCAAATGTAACTAACCGTTTTGTTTAAAAATTAAATATTTTTATAAATAAATATGAAATATTTAACAAGTAACTTTTATATAGAATGTCTAATAGTCTTGGAATCAGACGAATATTTTGAAACATATTCGACTATTTCCACATTATTAGGACATCACTTGTAATTTACTTTCTTTGCGAAATAATTTCTCAGATATCGCCAACCGAGGTAATTTTATTCAGAAAATCGCAACTTTTATACCAAATGCTTCATTAAAATTAACAATTATAAAAAAAAAATTTCAACTATTGCGTTTTGTTGTGGACATACTATTGCAGATTTCCATTCAAGTTAGATGCTGTAAAAATTCTTTTTGCTGGAGTTAATGTTATAGAAACATAAAGTTGTGGGTGTAATAGCCCCGCGGTTGTGGAAAATATAACCAGCAAAGTTTGTTTATTCATAAAATAGCCTACAATTTTTTATTGATAGTATAGTCTGTTCAAAATCTTTTCTGTAGATAGTCTAAAAATTTTTTTACAGGCATTGTTCAACAAATTTGAAAATAAAGTACTGCATTTTTAATAAAATGTACATTTAGTAAAAAAGTATACATTTTTGTATTAATTATGTAGCAATTTAAAACTAATGAGCCTTTTAATATATTCTCAAAGGAAAAGTTTTAAATTTAACTCGAAAAACATATAAATATTGACAATTTTTTGAGGATATGATGCATTTCTTGTTAAATGCTGGTTTTCCATACTTTTCTCTTAAAATGCACAATTAAAATTATCGCGCTACGTATACATCATCACAACTAAATTGTCAACAATTATTTGCAATATTGTATGAAATGCTATAAAACTTTCCGAGATCCAGTATAATGTATACGAACCTGCGAAAGTTTTTTTTACCAGACTCACGACTATATAAATTTTGTTCTCTTAACTTACAAAAATGAAGTAATTTCATTTAGTACCTTTGTAGTTAAACTATCAATCATTGCCTATACTAAATGGCAAATTTAAACATTTTAATACAAAGATTTCACTCATTAAAGGTTACCAATGGTTATAATAGTTTTTGCATGGGTAAAATTATCCAGGTTGACCGTAAATGGCAAATTGAATACTATTCTAGGTCAATGACTTGCGTCTATCCTTTCTGTCCTAAATCTCTATTCTTTTTCACAGCAATTGGATATTATTATAAATAATATTCACGATATTTTTAACACATAATTAAAAATTACAAACAGAATTGATAATATGATGTTAAGGGGTTACGCCACCCTGAACGCCTGAAAATTGGTATTTCTATTTCATTTCAATTAATATGCAATTATTTTATTCATTTTATTTCAAAAATAAATTTTGACAAAACTATTACAAATACAACTTTTTAATAATTACAGTTTAAAAATACAATTTTATTAATTGTCAGTAGCAAGAACTGTTAGCAAGTGATAGTAAATCTTAGTTACAGCGCAATAGTTATTTTCGAACACATAACGTTTTCAAAGCAATAGTAAAAACACTACTTTTTTGCGTTTTTGGCAAAACGTGTTTTTTCGCGCGCCGCCCTATTGAGAATCCCTGTACAAGATCATGTACAAGAAAATGTGCATGTTAAGCAGCTGAACATGTACCTGTTCTAGTGAGAACATATGAGGCAAAATTCCTGAAGTGATCCAATTTTAAAATTGAAGGTTTTTGGATCGGACTGAAATTTGCACAAAGTTTAGTACTATGGGTGAGTACTTCACCCATAAATTATTACTAAGTTTTATGCAAAACTGTAGAGGGGGGAGGGGGTTCAAGTTTCTCGTCAAATATGAACAGTGGATTTTTTAAAAAATCCTAACTTCTACATAAATGGATAAAAAAAATTTTGACCTATATGTTTCGAAAGGTTTTTTTCTGCTCTTTCGAATGGTGAATTTTTTTTAAATTCCAAATTTACCCCTTTTTTGAAAATCAAAAATATTTTTGATTTTTTTTTCAAAAGGACACTTTTTTTTCTTTTTTTACCCTCAGAATGAAGCTTAAGATATATACTTTCAATACAAAAAAAATAGAATGACGTTTTTTTTGTTTTCGAGATATTAATTAATTAACTAATTAATGTTTATAACAAATGAAATATTTTACAAACAAATAAAGTTAACGTAAATCTGAAGTTAGCAATTGAAAGTTAACGTAATTCCGCATCCAACGAGCCCTATATGAAGTACTTTGGTTAAGTAGATTGTTAATAAACAATTGCAATGTTAACTATTTATTTATTAACAATCTACTTCACCAAAATACTTCATATAGGGCTCGTCGGATTTGTTATAGATTTGTTATAAACATTAATTAGTTAATTAATTAATATCTCGAAAACAAAAAAACGTCATTCTATTTTTTTTTGTATTGAAAGTATTGGATCACTTCAAGAATTTTCCCTCATATAAAATGTTATACAATTTTGACACAAGAATTTGGAACAGGTTCTTGTACGAAAATTGTACAAGATCTTCCATAAGATCGTGTACAAGAAAATATATATTTAATATTTGTATACAATAAATTAAAACTCTTTACTTATGCATGCTAAGAAGTATTGCGCAGCTGTAAAATCTAAGAAAACTACTGCACAGCCTTTAAAGTATTTAATTTTTACTAAACAAAGACATAAATAAAAATCTTGGTTGAGATTTGAGACCTGTAGGTTGCATGGCACATGAATTTCCTCCCTTAACTGAAGTACCTTATTTAGTTCTAGATCGCACGGAAGCTTGCGGCAACGGAGTCAATGGAAACTTGTTACTCGGTGGTTTTTGGAGTCGCTGACTACGAATTCGATGTCACTTTTTGAAAATTCAAAAACTGTTGACTAACAAAATTTGAACAAATTTCGGCAAATTTCAAATATTTTTTTGTTCCATATTGGATCTGATATTTAAAATCTTTGAAAACCTATACTAAATTCGTGATCTGACACCTCAACAATACCCAAATAATAAGTTTTAAGTGAATCCAGGGTGTCTAGCGGTCAGGGAAACGTCAGGGAATTTTGTTGGTCAGGGAAAAGGCAGGGCATTTCAGAAAATTTCATTAAAAGTCAGGGAAATTTCTGTAAATTTCTACAAAATTAAAATTTTTTGTGAATTTAAAAATTTTTTAATCTACAAAAACTTGAATTGTTTTTATTACCATTTGTTACCACCATTAGAAATTAATTTATTGTTAAATATGTCAATTATCATATTTTTGTCCAAAGAAAGCAGAAATAAGGTTATTGAAAAGTCAGGGAAAAATCAAAAAATGTCAGGGAGGAGTCAGGGAATTTTTTTCTCAATCCTTGTTAGACACCCTGGAATCCGATGAATTTTTGAAAAAGTCCTCCGCCATATTAGATCCGCCATTTTAAATTTTCAAAATCTGATGCAAGATTCGTAATCAGCGACCCCGAAAACCCCCGAGTAATAAGTTATTTGTATGCGTATTTGTGATATGTAACTTGAAACTTTTTATAATCACTTCATTTTTTCACAAATAAATGCAATAATGATAAATAATTTCTTCTTTAAGCTTGTACTTTCTACTACCTCAAAAATTAATTTTTTCGCATCTCCTTCACTACATACTCATTTTTCAAAGGAAATAATAAAAATTTGAACATATATTTTGTTATATCATACTTCAGACAGATTACCAAATTATTCTTATAATTTTAATTAAAAAAAAAATATTCCGCAGCAATTTTAATCAAAACCGAATTAATTGTAATAAACTTTTATAAAATTTCAGACTCAAAGGACAGAGCAAAAAAATAATGTCAGACATTGAAGATTTAAGTGAAGATGAAATGGGAGCCAGAGTAAATGATAGTAATAGCGAAAATTCAGAGGATGAAGAGGACTTTTTTTTCGATCATGATAATGCAGATAATGATGATAATGAAGAGGTTTTTGCGGACGACGAAAATCTATCTGACGAAGAAGAAGAAGAAAATGATGAAAATGCAATGGAAATTGATGCAGAAGTTGCAGTGATTGACAATATTAATGCAGCAAATCCTATTGCAGTTAATAATGATGACAATCAAGAGGAAGAAATACCAAATTTACAAGAAACATTTTTTAGAGGTATCAATACCATCGGTTTACGCGTGCCATTAGAACATAATCAAAATTTACGAGCTATCGATTATCTCTTAGTAGCATTAACGCGAGCGGTACGACACAATTCAACATACGAACATTTAATTGATGATTTGAAATGGATTAAAAAATGTTTTACAGTTATTAACATGCCGACGACTAAAAAAGCTTTGTGGAAAATACTTGGTCGATCAAGAGAAAATTTGATATACCGATATTTTTGCGAAAAATGCAAACAACCAATTGGTGTGGGGCAAATAACAGTAAGATGTCGTTGCAGTAGATGTGGTCCAGGGCAAGAAAAAACATTTGTTGCAATCTTTATTCAAATTTTATTGAGACCCCAACTTACTGATTTACTACGCATTCCCAATATTGCCGAAGCATTAAATTATAGGGACAACAGGATAAGAATACACCCCGATGCAATAGAAGACATCTACGATGGTGAGATGTACCTGCGACTCAGTGAGCCAGGCAACTTTTTAAGTAACCCGCACAACTATTCTCTCACGTTCTGGACAGACGGTCTAAAAATAACTAGATCTTCCCGTGCTACAACATACCCAATTGTTTTTCAAGTCAACGAACTGTCACCGCATGCTCGCAAAAAACATTTGGTGCTGGGGGGCATTTGGGTAGCAAATGAGCACCCTATTATGAATCAAATTATTGGACCAATCAGAGACGAATTGAGGCTCATATATCGGCTTGGAATCCGTTGGAGTCCTGACGGCATTCGTGAAGTGATCAGTAGGTTCATAGTCACCATCTTAACAGCGGATTCCGTGGCAAGGCCAGACGTATTGCGTATGAAAAGATTTAATGGAGAAAATGGATGTCAATTATGTCTCGCTCCTGGACAAAGAGAAAACGATACCTGGGTTTATCCTGCCTTACCATTTGTGGAACGCACAGATGCTTCTATAAGGACAGATGGCTTAGCTGCTCTTCAACAAGGACATGCAGTTAATGGCGTCAAAGGCGTGTCGGCCTTAACAACATTTCCTGAATTTGACATGAGAGATGGTGTCGGTGTTGATGTTGCCCACAATGCTTTTCTTGGTGCAGCCAAAAGATTAGTTGTCAGATACCTGACTGATGCAGGAGAACGTTGGTATATAGGAACTCCAAACGAAATGGCTGCTATAAATGAAAGATTGTTGAGGATTAAACCACCGACAAGAATTTCTCGACAACCGCGAAGCATACTCCTTTACAAAATGTGGAAGGCATCAGAATGGAGAAATTGGCTTCTTTATTATGCACTGCCATGTCTTGATGGAATATTAGCTCAGCCTTATTTCAATCATTTGGCAATGTTGTGCCAGGCTGTATATATTCTTAATTCCGCTTCCATCACAGATGCAAATCTCAACCATGCAGATCGTTTGATTAATGACTTCGTCAACGATTATCAGAGACATTACGGTTTAGTAAATATGGTTTACAACGTGCATCTTTTACTTCACCTTGTACGATCAGTACGAATGTTAGGTCCTTTATGGGCATATTCTGCTCTACCATTCGAGTCATTAAACAAAAAAATTACGGATTACATAACAAGTCCAAACGGTAGAGCAGACCAAATCGTCACCCGATTTTTTATGAAAAAGTTCATAAATATTGCTGCAGGACAAGCCCCGATTTCACAAACGGCAAGGGAAGAAATGTGTCGTTTACTGAAGATAAGAGTTGAACATATAGAAGGCATGCCAGAAGGGCACTATTTTCTTGGTTTGGGTAGACTAAGAACTCGTAATCCTCAAGTTCAAGAAATAAATCTTCTCAGATATGCAGGATACGAAATAGAAAATGAAACGGAAATTACACTATTCCGAAGAGCTGAAATTCATGGGACAGAATATCGAGTTCAAGACAACGTTGAAAGAAAGTTTTGTAATCACATTGTTTTTACTGAAGAATACCGATTTTATGAAATTAAAAGCATATTGTCGTACAGACATCAGGATGTTACAGTCTCAGGAATCATCGGTCAACATTTAGAAAGCAATGGAAATGTGTACGGGACTCCCCACATGCAACGAGTTGTGCGACAAGATGGAAGGGAATTTATCAGGTTCGAGAGAGTAATAAGTCCGGGCTTCTTTATTCCGTTGACGAACGGATTGGCAGCTGTTTCTCTGTGCAACGTTTGGGAAACAGACTAGCAATGCACACAAGTAGTCACTGTACCATTAAAAAAAAACATAGGTAAATATTTCTAATTATTATTAATATATTTTTAATTATTCATCGGTTTTTCAAAAAAATTAAATATCTACTTTAAAAAAAAATAAAATGATTAATGCAGTCAACAAAATAAAAATAATTTTTTAGGTTTAGAGTGAAAAATATGTTTTTAAATATTTCTCAAGGGGTGACATGTCTTTAAGAAGTTTAAAAATAGTTTCAAATAACAAAGTGTAATATGATTAAAACTAAGGTGGAATAATTTTTAACAACTAATTTTAGACACTTAATTACCTCAAGAATTGACTAGTGATTGAACAAATAGTTTTTTTTCTATTTAGTACACATTTACATTTTAAAAAAGAATTTGTTAAAAACTCAAATTTTAATTTTTCTTTAAATTTTTGGTTCAATCAGAAACAGAAAAAATTTTGCTTTTTGATTTAGCATAAAATTAAATCATCTAGACCACCGTGGAAATAATTTTCACTGGGTGGTTTCAAAAAACTATATCTCAACGACAGAGTTGAAAAATTAGAAATAAAAATTTCATAAAAATACTTTAAATTGTATGTTAGTATATGCTTAAAACTTTCAATATTTCAATTTATTTATTAAGAAAAAAATAAAGTTTATAAATTATCTAGTAAAGTGAAATATAAATCACTTGTTCTTTCTCAATGTCATTTTTATGTTTTTTAGCTCGTAATAATGATGAATCTTCGAAATCTGCCAATCGTATAAGTACTAATTAAGAATGCGTACCTGAAATCGACACCGATATAGAATCAAGTATCTCCTGTTTTGGTTTTTCTAACTGTGTAAAAGGTTTTTAAGCAGAGATTGTTTTCACTGAATTATTGTAAGTAAATTTCAGTGTATTATACCTAATATTATTCGATTTTGTATGTTCTCGATAATGCAAAAGATGCATTTTAATTTATTTTATTCTTACGAAATGAAACTTCATTTGTACAACATATTTTTTTTAGTTTCCTATATAATCCAAAACTACTCGATTTTTATAAATAATAACTTTTATAACTACTCGATTTTTATCTATTATAAAAATTTCCCTAATATTATAAAAGGATTGTTACTCTAATACCCCTTTTACACCCAGACAAAATGGAGTCTTTAAAAAAAATTGTAGTAATTCTTGAGGAGGTCGCTGATTACAAATCGACCCAAATCGGTTGTTATTTTCTAAAAAATAACAAATGGCCGATCCTAAATACAAAACCATTTCCTAATAAAATACTAAACTTCTTGATTTTCAAGAAAACTATATACACCGAAAAAAATCGTCTTGTTTCAAGAGGATTCCTCTTATTTCAATGCATATTTTCCTCTATTATATGCTGAAAAAGGATGTCCTCTAGGTTTAAGAGGATTGTCCTCTAGGTAAAATTATTCCTCTTAATTTAAAAGGATACTCTTATTTTAAGAGGAAAATATCATCTTAAAAAGAACTCTGAAATAATAACAATGCAATCATCTAGTTTGTATGTCATAGATATAATCTATAAAATTAAAAGGAATAAAATTTGTTATTCCATGATTTACAACTATTTGAGTATAAATAAATTGAAATTGATTTTAATTTTTTTGAATAAATGAACTAAATCTATTTTTAATAATATTTTTATGCGCAAAACATTAAATTTGAAAATTTATTTTAAATAAATTTTAAATAAAATTAAAATAAATAAAATTTTAAATAGCGTAACCTCAAAATTATTTAAAGTTTTTTTAAAATTACTTTTAAAAATATTTCTTTTAAAAATTTCTTTTACCTTCAAAAATAGGCACGTTTTGTGTAAGTTTCAACTCTAGCAAGATATTTGAAAGATTATTATCCATTTTGGTTTATTCCCCTTTTCTCACACAAAAACTAAAACTTAATTTTCACGTATGATATGCGATTTATGGCGCGAAGTAAATGATATGACGCAATCATCTTTGCGCATGAGCGACTTTCTATGGGAAATCCTCTTAGAATTTAGAGGAATATTCTTAAACACAGAAGATTATTCTAAATTCTAAGAGTATTATTTTTATTCTAAAAAGATTATTCTGAATATAAGAGGAATGCTCTAGAATAGTCTTTTTGTTTCGATCTTCTTGATATTAGAAGAAAATATTCTCATTTAAAGAGTAATACTCTTGTTTTAAGAATAAAATTCAAGAGGATTCTGTATGAGGAATTTTCCTCTGAATACAAGAATATTTTTTTTCGGTGTACATGCAAAATCACTTACCTAAGTTCTTTATAGTTTTCTATGACTACAACCTACATAATCACCCCTACGACCTGAAAACGAAAGTTATTCTTAACTCTAAACTTTCATGAAATTAATGTCCCATATAGAGCATTTCGGCATACGGTAAAGTTAAAAGTTTGTCAATCATATTAAAATTTTTTACTGTAATTCAATTCATAATTACACTGTGTTACAAAAAAAATATGACTTTAAAAACTTCTTATCGGACCTAGTAGAGTTTGTAGAGCATAAAAAACTGAAAAGAATGGTGTATATTTAATTGCTTATACACCCTCAAAGTTTGATTTTAGGAACGAAATACCATTTTTTGTGAAAAAATCCTTGTAACTTCCTTATTTTTTGCCCGATTTCAAATTTTTTTTAAAATTTTTAAGCTGAAAAACAGATCTTTGCAACTGTATAAAAGATTTTTGTTGTATTTTCTTAATTGATGACGATAAAGACCAAATACTTTCAAAAATTTCGATTTTTTTATTGATTTTTCAACTTTTTGATCAATTTGTAACTGTTATCTGATGAGATATACCTTCTTTCTTTTTACACATCGAAAGTGTAGTCAATTCTGCTTCAAATGACCCCTAATTGGTTGGAATTCGTTAAAATTTGTCTAAGTTAGCAGACTTTTAATTTAATAGTCACATTAGGTTTCATGTGTGATTTATAGTTTTTTTTTAATTTTCGTAAAATTTAAATGTAAATGCTCTGTATTCTTTAATTTTAGTATACACAAAACATCTATTAAATTTTATGAAAATTAAAAAAAACTATAAATCACACACGATACCTAATGTGACTATTAAATTAAAAGTCTGCTAACTTAGACAAATTTTAACGAATTCCAACCAATTAGGGGTCATTTGAAGCAGAATTGACTACACTTTCGATGTGTAAAAAGAAAGAAGGTATATCTCATCAGATAACAGTTACAAATTGATCAAAAAGTTGAAAAATCAATAAAAAAATCGAAATTTTTGAAAGTATTTGGTCTTTATCGTCATCAATTAAGAAAATACAACAAAAATCTTTTATACAGTTGCAAAGATCTGTTTTTCAGCTTAAAAATTTTAAAAAAAATTTGAAATCGGGCAAAAAATAAGGAAGTTACAAGGATTTTTTCACAAAAAATGGTATTTCGTTCCTAAAATCAAACTTTGAGGGTGTATAAGCAATTAAATATACACCATTCTTTTCAGTTTTTTATGCTCTACAAACTCTACTAGGTCCGATAAGAAGTTTTTAAAGTCATATTTTTTTGTAACACAGTGTTATTATAGGAAATTGGTTCAGGTAATTGATTATTATTGCTAACATAATTATGTTCTTTTTTCGTTCTTCTTCTAAAATTCAATTTGTTACATATTTTGTTCATTTTAATAATAATTTACTAAATAAGTAGTGTAAAAGTTTTTTGGAAAAATATTTAATTTTTCATTTGAAATAATTTGTCTTTTTTTTTAGATCCAAAAGCGTGTAATCATCTCTTAAGTGAAAAAATTGCTTCCATCAAACTATGTGAATGACAATTATTGCAAGGAACGACTTCTTGAAATTAAACATCCAACTACAGTGTGCAATTGAAGATGAAACGCAGAGAAATCATCGAAGAAGCAAATAAAAAGAACTCCCTAAAGCAATGGTATAAAGGCTACTGAAACTACTGCTAAGCAGTTTTGTCAAAGAAATTTTGTTTTAAAGTCCGAAACTCAAAAAAAGGAAAACATATTTAAGTGATATAAATAATATGATAACTACGTTAATATATTGTAAAAAAGTGATTAAAATTTTTTGTACTGCTTATGGTCAAAATTATTCATGCGTGTGAGCAAAAAAATACTTTAATTTTTAACGATGAATAAATTTTTTACTATAATTAATATTATTAAATTATGCGTATAAAGTTTTCAGATAAAAAAATTGTCCTTGAAATTATTAATAATTTAATTTTTAAGTCTTAACCTTCGCTTGACAAGATGCCCACCCAGGGTGGGCCAGACAAATTTGAAATTGCCATATCTTCTAAAGTTTTTCCTTAATTGAATCACGATTTTAAGTCACTGAACAAAATCTTAAGAACTTTCAAAAAATGTAAAAACAAATTTTTAAAAAAAATTTCTTCTTGATTATTTATAACTTTTATCAATGTATGTACGGATATAACCGGGATGATTCAGATATTTTTTTAATTCTATTTTACAAAAAGACTTGAAATCATGCAGACTTTTCACTGTGAGTGTTTTATGATGTCAAATAATAGATATAAAAAATATTATATTTCATTTTTCATTTGTTTAAACAATTTATTGTTATTATTTATTAACTTTCTTTGTTCTGCACCTAGAAAGATGCAGTTTTTTTCTAATTTTGCAATTTATCAAGCGGAATATAATAAAAGATAGATTTGATGTAAAATTATTAATTCAACAATTGTTTAAACAATTTATTGTTGTTATTTATTAACTTTTTTGTAGTGCACCTAGAAAGATGCAGCTTTTTCCTAATTTTACAATAGGAAAAAATACTGCATTTTTCTAGGAAAATTATGAAAAATAATAATAAATAGCAACAATTATTTGTTTAAACAATTTATAATAATAGTTGTTGCAAATTGAATTATATATTTTATTTTATTTATAACCTTTGAATTAATAACTACGAAGAAAAGGTAACAAATTTATAAAATTCTTCTACTGTCGTATGTATATTTGAAAAAGTTATAAATTATTAATAATAAATTGTTCAAAAAATAAAAAATCAACAAAACATTAATAAAATATATTATTTGGTAACATATAACAATTTTGGAAAAAAACTGAATGATTCTAAGTTTTTATTGCAATATACAAAGAAGAAAACATTTGGCCCACCCTGGGTGGGATCTTGTCAACCGTGTATATAAAAAGTATCCAGTCCGGCGAAGGTTAAATAAAGAAATTTTCTTTTTTTTGAAATATAGTTGACAAAAATAATTATAGCGTTTAATTTGATAGTCTCTTTACACGTAATTATTATTTAAAACAAATAATAGTTGTTATTATTTAAAAAATTTATAAACAAATAATTATTAATTATCTTATTTTTTATTGAGGAACATTTTTTTCTCAAAGGTTTTATATTTAGTAGGGTACGTAATTTAAAATCGGTCAATTTTACTTCGAGAGAACAATTGCTTATTTAAAACTTGTAAAAAACTAAATTGTTAAAAAGTTATACAAAAAAAATTTTTTTATTAAAAATTTTAGAAACTTATTTTGAACTTTTTCTTGAATGTTTTTTGAAAGTTTTTGAACTTTTTTTTTGACTTGTTTGAAAAATGATGACCCCTTAATTATTAAGAATTATTTATTATGTTTTTGGTGCAATTATTGCTACAGCGAAAATTATGTTTGTTTCTCTTGTCACCAAAAAATAATTTTATAATAACGATTGACAGATTTCTTTTATTATCAATAATATTTCTAGAATTTAGTTTTATTTATATAATTAACAGGAGTCAGAGATGACATTTTCAGACATTTGAAGTAATTAATTTAAATTTTAGACAAAATAATTTTTATAAAAATGGTTTGAAAGTAATTCAATGGCTATTAAAAAATTGAGTAAACAAATTTTAAAAAAAAATTTAAATCGAAAAAATCTATTTTTTTATAAAAATTAAATATTTCAAAACTTATTCGTAATTTTTCAAAAAATATGTTTATATATTAAAAATAAATTAATATAACTGTTTTTGAAACATATTTTCGATTTAAATATTCATTTATTTTTAAACGGACATTTTTAATTTTATTATTAAAAATCAAAAAAGAAAATAATAATTTATATAACTTTTTAAAATGTTTTAGAAATTAAGAAGAAATTAATAAATTATTTTTTTCTTCAATTTTTAATACTAATGTGAAAAAAAATTTAATCGAAAAAAATGAATTAATAAAATTAAAATTCAAAAATTTTATCTGTCAAATTTTATTAATAAAAAACATATATTCTAGAAAATTAAGGATGGATTTTGAAATATTTCATTTTTAACAAAAATTTAATTTTTTTTCGATTTTCGAAAAATAGTGAAAAAATTTGTTTACTTAATTTTTTTATGACCATTGAATTCCTCGCAACAATTTAGTTTAAAAATGAATTTGTCACATAAATGAAAATGTCATCTTGGTTTCTTCTTTAACAAGTAAACATTTTTAATTTTTTTTAAAACATACAGCTATTTTTAATATTAACATTAAAAATTGAAAAATGTTTATAAGATTTTAAAATATTTTAGAAATTACAAAAAAATTATTAAAATTTTTTAGGTGTCAATTTAATTTTAATAATAATTTTTTTTTAATTACGGATGGGTTTTGTTTTATTCCAGTTTTACAAAAAAGTAAATTTTTTTCGATTTCCGATTGAAAAATGGTCAAAAATTTGTTTGCCTTATTTCTTTATAAATCATGGTATTCCTCTAAAAAATCAGTACAAAAAAGATTTTGTCAAAAATATAAATTAATTCCTTCATATAACTGAAAATGTCGTTTCAATCTTTTAATTTTTAAGTTGTTTTTATGTAAACAAATTTTAATGAATTAAAATTCTTTCCATTGATGTATTCTAAAATAATTAAATCGATTTAATAATTTTAATAGCATTTTTTTAAATTATACACGGAAAATTTGAAAAAAGCCTGTAAATTTTAAATTAAAATTTATCTAAAAATCATTTTTTATTAAAAAAATATTTTTAATTTTATGTAAATATTCCTCTTTCTTTTATGGTTACAATAAATTCAATTATTCAAAATTTAATTTTTTGAATTAAACATTTTTTTATTCCTGTTTTACCATTGTTATAGCAGAATTTTAGAAAAATTTACTGATTAATGTTTTCAATAGTTTTCTGCCTTGGAAATATTCAAATTTTTTTTTATTTATTAGAATATATTTATTAACCTATTTATTATATATTAAAATTTATTGTAATAATTGAAACGTCACATTTAATGCACTATTTTTATGCTACTTATTGCTTTTCACAATTAAGTGCTGTTTTTACCACAATAAAATTTTAAAAATGGCCCCTGTTTCATATCTATTTCACGCACATACAGGTATTCATGTGGTCGCATAGTTCCCGACATCCATTAGGTCTTGCTCAAAACATGCACGGTATAAGTAAATGTATTTTTATTGAAACAATTTAGATTAATCGATTAACACCTAAACATAAGAATTAAAACAAAATTTTGTATTTTAATTTTTACAAATAATAATATTTTTAAAAAGAAAAAACCCCTGCTGACATCTATGGAGTTTTGCGCGCGACAATCCCAGTGTCGGTACAATAGTATTTTACTTCACAACAGTTAAATTAAAGTGACAGGTGGGCACCTTTTGACTTTCAACATTAATAATAAGTTAATAAAAGCTGAATTCAAATAAATTATTACAGGAATAAAACCTTGGATTAGTTATTTATTTATTCCAATAGTTTTTTTCACCATTTTCCACCTTTTTCATGGGTTTTTCCACATCGAACCGAAACGTGACTGAAATCGGACCGAGTTCAGTCCCATTCCAGTCCATGCGATCCGCCAGGGAAACAATAAAAATAATAAGCTTTTGTTTACAATCGTCCAATTTAAAATCTGCTCCGCATGAAATTAAAGGCGAAATTAGCCTTTCTGGACATATAAAAAAAATGACATGCTGTTGCAAGGCCGGTTTGAGTGAAAAGTGCAAACATATTGTTGCAGTTTTGCTTCACTTGAATTTGTAAGTATTCTAATGTTGCACTATTTTAACAATATAATCTCTTTATCAAAATTAATAATTTAATAATAAATGTAATTAATTAATAGTAGTTAATAATTCTTTAATAAAAAATAATCTAAACAAAGCGATCGAATTTGAGGTTATGTTATTTATTTTATCTTTTGTTTGCAATAATAAATATTTGTTACGTTATTAATTTGAGTCGAAATTTATATGTATTTTTATTAAATTTATTAAACTTCAAGTAAAATTATTCCTATTATATTTTAAAAATTGCAGGACTGATATTTCGAATTTGGAACTCTGTCCATGTACAGACACAAAGTGTTTATGGTCTGCTCCACAAGAAAAAGCGCTGGAAATATATGAGCCAGCACCACTTCGAACTCACAACTGTTTCACAAATAATTTTGATAAAGAATATGCTCTAAACATTACAGGAGATGATGAGGCGTTTATAAAAGACTTGCTTTTTAAATGCGACCCGAATTCAGCACTTACAAAGCACATGTATGATTGACTTTCGTTTTATCCATTTAAATCAGTTACTTGAGATTCTTTATTCTTAATTGGAGAAGGTACCCTATTTTTATTTTTTTCACGTTTAACTCTTCTTCAACATTCAAATTTATGGCTTCTGTGATGCGAGTCAAAGGGGGTATGGTGAGTGCATTTATGTACGATCCGTAGATAATAAGGGAAACATTCAATGCCACTTACTTTGCGCGAAGTCACGGGTTGCACCATTAAAAACGATCACGCTTCCTAGGTTAGAACTTTGTTCAGCAGCACTCCTTAGCAATTTGTATTCGTCAATACGCAAGTGTCTGAATATGTCTGCAAACCAGGTAACATTTGGACTGATTCCTCTATCGCGCTCTCGTGGACTAACACACCCCCGCATCAGCTCAAAACTTTCGTTGCGAATCGAGTTTCCGATATTCAGGAAAAAACTAACGGTCACGATTGGAAACACGTCAGTTCCTTAGATAACCCGGCGGATAGTCTATCACGCGGTCAAAAACCTGCCGATTTCGTAGCAAACAAAACTTGGAAAGAAGGTCCCTATTGGCTCAAACAAACGGAAAACACATGGCCAGTATCAACGTTAGAAGTAATAAAAGATCCACCCGAAATTAAAAAGAGCATCCTTTTAACAGAAATATTTAAGCAATTCTCGTCTTACTCACATATGAGAAGAATTGTTGCTTATTGCTTGCGATTCAAAACGACCAACCACCGCAAGGGTCCATTACTGTTTGTCAAGTTAAAAAATGCTGAAAAACTATACTAAAGTTAATATAAGGGGAAGTATTTAGCGAAGAGATCAATGAACTCGAAAGGCAGAAAGAAATCAATAAAAAGAGTAATATTCTAGTACTAAACCCATTTCTCGATCAGGAAGGAATATTACGTGTGGGGTGACGTTTGAAAAATGCTACGATTCCTTTTTCTGAGTAGCATCCAGCTTTGCTCCCGAAAACGCATCACGTCACTAACATAAACATTCGCGAAGAACATTGCCGCAACTTGCATTCCGGGGTATTAACAACCTTATATTCCTTGCGTCGACAATTCTGGCTTCCTGATGGGCGAAACCAGGTTCGCAAAGTCGTACGACAATGTGTTGAATGCTTTAAAATCAATCCTATTAACACGGAATACATAATGGGTGATCTTCCTAAAATTCGAGTCAATCAAGCTCGTCCGTTTTCCCACGTAGGAATCGATTATTGTGGTCCTTTCTTTATAAAAGAAAAAAAATACCGTAATCGAACAAAAATTAAGATATATATAGCGGTTTTTGTTTGCCTCGTGGTAAAAGCTGTACATTTGGAGGTAGTAAGTGACGTGAGCACTGAAACCTTCTTAGGCGCACTGAGAAGATTCATCGGGCGACGCGGCAAACCTAATGTCATCAGCTCAGACAATGGGTCAAATTTTATAGGTGCCAATAACGAGCTAAAAGATCTCGGCAATCTTCTCCGATCTGAAAAATTCAATGAACAAACCGCTCACATCCTGAATGACCAAGGGATTGAATGGAAGTTCATCCCTCCCTTATCTCCTCACTTCGAAGGAATTTGGGAATCCGCGGTTAAAAGTTTTAAACATCATTTCAAACGAGTCGTGAAAGATGTTTTGTTCACATTCGAAGAAATAAATACGTTTGTCATCGAGATCGAAGCGGTATTAAATTCTCGCCCACTTACCCCCATTTCGAACGATCCTAATGACGTTATCGCCCTCACTCCTGGCCACGTCCTTATTGGCGATTCGTTAACAAGCCTACCTGAATTGAATTTTAAATTAACACCAACACCACGATTATCGAGATGGCAACACCTCCAAAAGATGCGGCAAGACTTTTGGAATAGGTCGCATAAAGAATACCTAAATGGACTCAACATGCGTCACAAATGGAAAAGTGGAAATCACCGAATTCGAGATGGCACCATTGTCATCTTAAAAGAAGATAACACTTCTCCTCTGCAATGGGTTTTGGGTCGAGTTACAAAAATATTCCCAGGATCCGACGGCGTCATTCGGACCGTAATTGTCAAACGTTTAAAGGCGAATTTAAACGCAAAGTTCGAAAATTGGCCCCGTTGCCTATCGATGAAAACGACGGTTAATAAAGCAGCAAACGATACATGACTTCGATGGTCATGAATTATTGTTCGATACGAGTTAATTATTATATGTTATTTCAAATTAAGATTAAGATTTGATATTGTTTGAGTTTAAGGGGAGGTTCCACTAGTTTTGATGTTTTTTTCAAAGATTTTTTTTTATAGTAAAAAAAATATTTTTTATTTTATATTTTGGCTATCGTGTTGACTAGAATAAGAATTTTTTATTAAAAAATAACCGAAGGACAGACTTTTGAATTTTTTTATCATAATTTTGCAACTTAAATTGTTTATAACTTTTTTAAATATTAATGAATTTTCAAAATCCTAGTCCACACGAAAACTACACATTCAAGGAACATGCTGTCCAAAAATCAAGTTAATTGGTTAAGTATTGTTAAAATGGGAGTGTGAACCAGTTGAAAATATGTGGTTTCGAGAAAAACGCTTTTAAAGTTTTTATATAAAAATTTTGGATAATATTTTTCAAGTTGACAAAAACTCAATGAATTCACTTGAATTTTGTTACTCGGGGGTTTTCGGGGTCGCTGATCACGAATTTGATGTTATTTTGTAAAAATTCAAAATGGCGGATCCAATATGGCGGACGAGTTTTACAAAAATTTATCGGATTAACTTTAAACTCATCACTTGGGGGTTTTTAAAACAAATTTATCGAAAACTTTTTAAATAATTCAAGAAAATGTATCAGTTTTGCATGTTCACATTAGGAATCATATGTTAACTGGTGCAACTTTGATGAACCCAGATTTCTCAGTTTTAGCATGGCAATGGGTACTGGGTTTTTTTACCTCTTAAGTGGTAAAAAAGGAATTATTGAGCAAGCCGTCTGCTCAATTGTCCAAACGACATCTGGACAATTGGACTGCTTGCTCAATAAAGTGATTACATTGAAATACAATAAATTCAACTGTTTCCTTCTTCAAGAAAAGAAAATTTAAATTAATAAATATAGAGTGTTACGATCAAACTCCGTAACCTTTTAAATAATTGTAAAAACAAATTATCAATTTGTTTTCTAAAAAATTATGCAATTGATTATCAATATCGAAAACATAATTACACAAAACACCTTCAAATATAAAATTGATAAAAGATAATCTAGATTGTTTCACAATTTAGGCTGAAGGGACTGAAGAACAAAAAACAGGGTTGTTTAATACGTTTCTTTGATTTTGACTACAGAATTATTGACCTTCTTTGGAAATATTGAGAAACATATAAGAATGTATATTTCTCAATATAAGGAGTGGTGAATCCAAGTCACTGAACTCGGATCACACCACTACCTAAATTTGCAAGATTGTACAAATGCACTTAGCAACAACCAAGTGCATTGAATTTGCAGTACGATTTCCCCATCAAAATGTCTTTTAATAAAATGGATTGACATCGGGAAATCGAGGCAGTTTAGCCAGGAGTTTTGAACCGAGCCATCGTAGCCGGTGGTTGTAATTCGGCAGTTTCAGGCCGAGAGTTTATCAAGCGTTTTTTTAATCGGGCAAAGAGCGTGTTTTATTTTAAAGTTCGGCAGTTAGCCGTGAATATAAAGAAAAAGAAGAATCAATACTCTGTGGTGGTAATTAGAGGAAAGTTTAAGAAATATTTAAAGAAATTGAGATTTATATATACGAAAATTAAAAGTTCATTCTCCTAAAATTGTGAGAAGCAAGAATTCCATCGAAGATTCAGCAAATTGGATAAATGCGAAAAAAAAGATACCACTTGTGAGTATTTCATAGCATCTCACCTTACACACACAGTATACCAACACATACATACAGCTCAGAGTTCGAGTTTCACAAACACAAACAGAATTAGATAAAGTTGTATTAGGGTTTCTTTTTTTTTGGGAAAATATATAATTGTATAAATTTTATCTTTGTGTTTCAATTAATTTAAATAAATCTGAAAATATCCTCTCCTTCCTTTTGTAAGAATAAGGTTCTCAACCTATTGGTTGAAATAATAGCCAATTAGAGGGGGAATCCACTACCTATTACAATTTTGTCCGAAGGATACGTTAGTTAAAGTTCACAACAATACTTTTGAATTCTAGAGATTAAATATCATAGAATTCTCCAAATTCTACTTTAACATAGAGTGTCGGCAAAGAAATATACTTTTACCTGCAGAATCACATGCACAGTAGCCAAAAAAAATATTTCATAAAATTCGTCGTTTTTGACAATTACAGATTCTTTTACAGTTTATTTTTGAATATGCGTGTGCCTCATGTTGCAGCATATTCACGGCGTAATAATTTATAATCGTTTTCAGTTTTATGCAGATAAATTTTGTTTGAAGTTTTTTTGTAGTGAGTGACAAAGAAGTTCAGAGAAGTTTGTTAATTGTTTGTGGCTTTGCGATTTCCTATCGTGATCTGCGTAATGTACAAGTTTTGACTCAATGTATTGCAGAATTTTTCCAGTTTAAAGTTCAGTCATGAAAATTTGTTCAGTGTTTTACTTATTTGGAACCTCACTTAGATAATTATTGAATTAATTAAATATCATTAAAATACATTTCGAAGTATTTCAATATTTTTGAATTATATTTCAATCAAAATGCCTACATACATACAAGCCCAAAATTTTTTAAATCTAGTTTTCATTGAAAGAAAATTGTGCATTAAAATACAAAATTATTTCTTTGATTTAAATGAAAGATTTCTTAAAACTAAAGAAATATTTCTTTGAGTCAACAAAGGAAACTAATGAAATAATTTCTTTAAATGAAAGAAATTTTTTTGAGCCTATAATAATGCACAAATTTTTTTGAAACAAAAAATTTTTCTGGGTGCATAAGGCTATATATACAATTCTTGAAAGTTAAACCTTTTCTAAAAATTATTTCGCGCTTGAAAAAAGCCCTTTTTAGAATCGCTATTGGTTAAAATATTTAACCAAAAGAAATAAAAGTTAAGTAATGAATACTTATTACTGGTCATTTTAAAGATGCTTCTAGAAAAAAATAAATATACATAAAACCTAAACGAAGATAAAAACCATGAATATAAAAACCTATTAATAATATATTTGAATTAGCATTTTCTCGCCTGAGATTCAAAAAGTGTATTGTGTGCCAACATGTGGGGAAGATAATTTTACTGGTGTTATATTCTAAAAAACATTTTTCTCAACATAAATTAAATTATATTTATGCTAATGTTTATGAATGTCTATTTTTTATTTAAAATAATTTATATGAAGTGTTTTTTTCTTTTTACCAGTGTCATATAAGTGAATATCAAGATCACGGTTACATCTAAATTCATAAGTAAGTACATAATTTAACAAAATACATTGAAATTAAGACTACGTCAATGTCTTTTTCTATTCAAAAATATTTAAAAATTTTATGATTAAAATAATTTTTATAAAATTATAATTTATATTTAACAGGGAACATTTTCTTAATTAAAAAAACGATAAAATTGAAATATCTTAATCAAACAGTAAAAACGAGCTAAAAGATCTCGGCAATCTTCTCCGATCTGAAAAATTCAATGAACAAACCGCTCACATCCTGAATGACCAAGGGATTGAATGGAAGTTCATCCCTCCCTTATCTCTTCACTTCGAAGGAATTTGGGAATCCGCGGTTTAAAGTTTTAAACATCATTTCAAACGAGTCGTGAAAGATGTTTTGTTCACATTCGAAGAAATAAATACGTTTGTCATCGAGATCGAAGCGGTATTAAATTCTCGCCCACTTACCCCCATTTCGAACGATCCTAATGACGTTATCGCCCTCACTCCTGGCCACGTCCTTATTGGCGATTCGTTAACAAGCCTACCTGAATTGAATTTTAAATTAACACCAACACCACGATTATCGAGATGGCAACACCTCCAAAAGATGCGGCAAGACTTTTGGAATAGGTCGCATAAAGAATACCTAAATGGACTCAACATGCGTCACAAATGGAAAAGTGGAAATCACCGAATTCGAGATGGCACCATTGTCATCTTAAAAGAAGATAACACTTCTCCTCTGCAATGGGTTTTGGGTCGAGTTACAAAAATATTCCCAGGATCCGACGGCGTCATTCGGACCGTAATTGTCAAACGTTTAAAGGCGAATTTAAACGCAAAGTTCGAAAATTGGCCCCGTTGCCTATCGATGAAAACGACGGTTAATAAAGCAGCAAACGATACATGACTTCGATGGTCATGAATTATTGTTCGATACGAGTTAATTATTATATGTTATTTCAAATTAAGATTAAGATTTGATATTGTTTGAGTTTAAGGGGAGGTTCCACTAGTTTTGATGTTTTTTTCAAAGATTTTTTTTATAGTAAAAAAAATATTTTTTATTTTATATTTTGGCTATCGTGTTGACTAGAATAAGAATTTTTTATTAAAAAATAACCGAAGGACAGACTTTTGAATTTTTTTATCATAATTTTGCAACTTAAATTGTTTATAACTTTTTTAAATATTAATGAATTTTCAAAATCCTAGTCCACACGAAAACTACACATTCAAGGAACATGCTGTCCAAAAATCAAGTTAATTGGTTAAGTATTGTTAAAATGGGAGTGTGAACCAGTTGAAAATATGTGGTTTCGAGAAAAACGCTTTTAAAGTTTTTATATAAAAATTTTGGATAATATTTTTCAAGTTGACAAAAACTCAATGAATTCACTTGAATTTTGTTACTCGGGGGTTTTCGGGGTCGCTGATCACGAATTTGATGTTATTTTGTAAAAATTCAAAATGGCGGATCCAATATGGCGGACGAGTTTTACAAAAATTTATCGGATTAACTTTAAACTCATCACTTGGGGGTTTTTAAAACAAATTTATCGAAAACTTTTTAAATAATTCAAGAAAATGTATCAGTTTTGCATGTTCACATTAGGAATCATATGTTAACTGGTGCAACTTTGATGAACCCAGATTTCTCAGTTTTAGCATGGCAATGGGTACTGGGTTTTTTTACCTCTTAAGTGGTAAAAAAGGAATTATTGAGCAAGCCGTCTGCTCAATTGTCCAAACGACATCTGGACAATTGGACTGCTTGCTCAATAAAGTGATTACATTGAAATACAATAAATTCAACTGTTTCCTTCTTCAAGAAAAGAAAATTTAAATTAATAAATATAGAGTGTTACGATCAAACTCCGTAACCTTTTAAATAATTGTAAAAACAAATTATCAATTTGTTTTCTAAAAAATTATGCAATTATTTATCAATATCGTAAACATAATTACACAAAACACCTTCAAATGTAAAATTGATAAAAGATAATCTAGTTTGTTTGATTCTTATTCTAATGTGTTAAAATATTAAAATAATTAGATAACATTCTTCGGTTTTCACAATTTGGGCTGAAGGGACTGAAGAACAAAAAACAGGGTTGTTTAATACGTTTCTTTGATTTTGACTACAGAATTATTGACCTTCTTTGGAAATATTGAGAAACATATAAGAATGTATATTTCTCAATATAAGGAGTGGTGAATCCAAGTCACTGAACTCGGATCACACCACTACCTAAATTTGCAAGATTGTAAAAATGCACTTAGCAACAACCAAGTGCATTGAACTTGCAGTACGATTTCCCCTTCAAAATGTCTTTCAATAAAATGGATTGACATCGGGAAATCGAGGCAGTTTAGCCAGGAGTTTTGAACCGAGCTATCGTAGCCGGTGATTGTAATTCGGCAGTTTCAGGCCGAGAGTTTATCAAGCGTTTTTTTAATCGGGCAAAGAGCGTGTTTTATTTTAAAGTTCGGCAGTTAGCCGTGAATATAAAGAAAAAGAAGAATCAATACTCTGTGGTGGTAATTAGAGGAAAGTTTAAGAAATATTTAAAGAAATTGAGATTTATATATACGAAAATTAAAAGTTCATTCTCCTAAAATTGTGAGAAGCAAGAATTCCATCGAAGATTCAGCAAATTGGATAAATGCGAAAAAAAAGATACCACTTGTGAGTGTTTCATAGCATCTCACCTTACACACACAGTATACCAACACATACATACAGCTCAGAGTTCGAGTTTCACAAACACAAACAGAATTAGATAAAGTTGTATTAGGGTTTCTTTTTTTTTGGGAAAATATATAATTGTATAAATTTTATCTTTGTGTTTCAATTAATTTAAATACATCTGAAAATATCCTCTCCTTCCTTTTGTAAGAATAAGGTTCTCAACCTATTGGTTGAAATAATAGCCAATTAGAGGGGGAATCCACTACCTATTACAATTTTGTCCGAAGGACACGTTAGTTAAAGTTCACAACAATACTTTTGAATTCTAGAGATTAAATATCATAGAATTCTCCAAATTCTACTTTAACATAGAGTGTCGGCAAAGAAATATACTTCTACCTGCAGAATCACATGCACAGTAGCCAAAAAAAATATTTCATAAAATTCGTCGTTTTTGACAATTACAGATTCTTTTACAGTTTATTTTTGAATATGCGTGTGCCTCATGTTGCAGCATATTCACGGCTTAATAATTTATAATCGTTTTCAGTTTTATGCAGATAAATTTTGTTTGAAGTTTTTTTGTAGTGAGTGACAAAGAAGTTCAGAGAAGTTTGTTAATTGTTTGTGGCTTTGGGATTTCCTATCGTGATCTGCGTAATGTATAAGTATTGACTCAATGTATTGCAGAATTTTTCCAGTTTAAAGTTCAGTCATGAAAATTTGTTCAGTGTTTTACTTATTTGGAACCTCACTTAGATAATTATTGAATTAATTAAATATCATTAAAATACATTTCGAAGTATTTCAATATTTTTGAATTATATTTCAATCAAAATGCCTACATACATACAAGCTCAAAATTTTTTAAATCTAGTTTTCATTTAAAGAAAATTGTGCATTAAAATACAAAATTATTTCTTTGATTTAAATGAAAAATTTCTTAAAACTAAAGAAATATTTCTTTGAGTCAACAAAGGAAAATAATGAAATAATTTCTTTAAATGAAAGAAATTTTTTTGAGCCTATAATAATGCACAAATTTTTTTGAAACAAAAAATTTTTCTGGGTGCATAAGGCTATATATACAATTCTTGAAAGTTAAACCTTTTCTAAAAATTATTTCGCGCTTGAAAAAAGCCCTTTTTAGAATCGCTATTGGTTAAAATATTTAACCAAAAGAAATAAAAGTTAAGTAATGAATACTTATTACTGGTCATTTTAGAGATGCTTCTAGAAAAAAATAAATATACATAAAACGTAAACGAAGATAAAAACCATGAATATAAAAACCTATTAACTATAATAATCTTTGAATTCATTCCTCCATTCTGTCCATTCCTTCATTCCGTCCATTCATTCATTCCGTCCGGACCCCTGCTGGGTTTTCGGTGACAGAGAAAAAGAACAAGTTATGGAGAGAGAAAGATATATCTTTATTTTGCAAATGAGGGTTCACTTGACCTGCAATCTTTTAAAGAGGATTAATTAATAACTCTGAGGACCCAGGTAATAATTTCTTTCTGTCTTTATCACGTGAAAAAAAACTATAAAGAAAGTCTAAAACTAAATAGGTAACGCATACCTTTCTTTCTTACACCAAGGAATATAACATAAGTACTTCTTCGTTTAACATTGCGTTTCTCTATCTAGACAATTCAAAATGGCATAAGAATATCTTCGTCTAAAATCTTAATCTTTTTCCTTTTTGTTTTGAAAATAAAAATAAATATATATATATATATATGTGTGCATACCTGTATTAGAGTCCCTGAAAATTTTAATAAAAAAAATTTAAAAATTATTACCTAAGTTCTCAGAGTTAATCCTTATCAACAAAGGTTCTATTGTCTAAGGGTATTTTTCCATGTAATAAATGGGAGAAAAGAAATTATTACCTGGGTCCTCAGAGTTAATTCTCATTGATTATTTAACAAAGGTTCTATTGTCCAAGGGTTGGATTTTTGTGGTAATTAATCCGGGGTTTTAATACAAGTGTATATAAATGTATATATGGTATCTGTAATGAACTACTGATTAATCATATAAGAGTGTCCTTTTGCACTTATTGGCTGATCAGTAGTTACTCATTCATAGTTCTCTCATTCTATTGGATATTGGTAGTTGTATTGGATAGAAGGCAAAATTTGTTATATTGAATTAAAGGCAAAATTGGTTATATTTAATAAATGGCAAAATTGGTTATATTTAATAAATGGCAAAATTTGTTATATTGGAGAGAGTGAGCGAGAGGATTAAAGATATTTAGATTTTCATGAATCAAAAATAAAATTAAACGAAGTATACTATGGCCAACATAAAACAGTATGTTATTTTGAGTGATGAAGATTTAAAAATTGTTAAAAATTGAAATAAATTGTTAAATGACATGCATATGTACAAATTTGAAGATTTATTAAAAAAAGATTCCAATTCTTTTTTCAATATGCAAAGTACTTATACTTTTATAGCCTTAATGAGGGGTGTTTAAATGTGCATCAAATGAAATATTTAATTAGATTGTTCCCTTTTAAACCAACAGTACTTTTTGTAGTTGTTGATCAACAACCTTTTGGTAGTGTTGAGTGTGGAGTATATGCAATAGCATTTGCAACATCTATATTTTTTAACGTAATGTCAAACAGTGTAAATTATGAAACTGATAATAACAGAATGAGAAACCATTTAAAGTCAATGTTTGAAAATAATCGCTTAAATCATTTTCCGTCAATAAGAACGTCTCACAATAGGAATTCGATAATAGAGAATGATTGGAACCGTCTTTTCATAAATCGAGCTCAGGAACTTAAAAATAATATTTTGAACCCTTGTTCTGTTTTAATACTTTTCCCAGAAATAATATTAACAGAGTTCTATTAACACAATATTTAGAAATTAAACATTCTCTAAATGACACTAGTGAAGAGAAAATAATTCGTACAACTAATAATAATATGAACAAAATTTCACCACTTGAATATTCAGAAATGAAGTATTTTCTGAGTGAAGAAATTGATAAAAAGATAATTCTAGGAATTAAAGAAAAGGGAAGGCAACGCGCGAAGTTACATATGAACAGAAAATAATTAGACAAGAGAATGGTAGATTGAGAAAACGTAATCGTAATGAAACAGAAACAGAAATACAAAAGAAAGAGCGCAAAAAAAATTTGACATGCAAAAAAAGAAATTATCTATAGAAACTAAAGATGAAAAGAAAATACACAAGGATAAAAATTTGGCATGTAGGAAAGAAAAATATCAATGGAAACTCAAGATGAAAAGAAAGTGCGTCAAGAAAATAATTTGTCATGTAAGAAGAACAAATTTTCTACGGAAACGGAAGATGAAAAGAAAGTGCGTCAAGAAAAGAATTTGGCATGTGAAAACGATAACCGAAATAAAAAAGTGTAGGAGATGCAATAATGTCTTAAAGTTTTCAATGAAAGTAAGGTTCCACAGAATTATTTAGGTTTGATGAATGTAGAATGTAAGTTTTGTTATGCGTTACATTTTCTGTGTGAGAGACCGTCACATAGATTATTTAGTAGTTGCTGTCATAAGGGAAAAGTAAAGTTAAGCGCCCAAGTAGCACGGAATATTGGTTGAATGTAACATTGATATCAAGTGGGAATATTCCTGTGACATTCAGGCGATATCATAATGTCTTCACGGGGACATTCCTCGGTGATATTCAAAATAAACAACATTTTAGAATTTTCTAAATTACAGGAATATTGTCTCAATATCATAGGGATATTCCCTTAATATCCCAGGAATATTTTCTTAATATTGCGTGAATTTCACGGGAATATTCCCTCAGTACCATACAAATATCACGCGAATTTCACAAGAATATCACCGTAGAATGTCCCCATGAAGCGGACATTATGATATCGCCTAAATGTCACAAAAATATTCCCGCTTGATATCACCTTGACATTCAAGCAATATTCCGTGCTCCTTCACGGTTGGCCTGAACTAAATTTTATTCAAACTTTCAGTAACTCTAAATTTTTTTGTTGATTCTGAATTTATATTTTTTTTAGCATTATTTTAAGACAAAAAAGAAAAAAATCGGCGGAGGACTTTTTGAAATATACCATTTTAAAAAAAAAAAATTTTTTACTAAAAACTAAGTTACAGATTTATTTGAGTTGACTCGTTTTGTTTGTATTTTTTTTAAGCAGTCTAATAAATGTTAAGGTATTTAAAGGATAAGTAGGATTTCATAGCTGCAAAAGGTTTTTAATTTGACAAACAATGTACCGTTGACAAAAAAATATTTTATCGAACTAAATATTTGAAATATAATTTGTAATAAATCTGTAATAAAAATTACAATATTTTTTATACACATTTTAAAGATTTATAAATGAAGTTAAATTTTAAAAATGTTTATGCAAAATATATAAACATGTAGCTTCAGATGTGCAGTGTGTCAGTATAATAGTTCGCACATCTGAAGCTACATGTTTATATATTTTGCATAAACATTTTTAAAATTTAACTTCATTTATAAATCTTTAAAATGAGTATAAAAAATATTGTAATTTTTATTACAGATTTATTACAAATTATATTTCAAATATTTAGTTCGATAAAATATTTTTTGTCAACGGTACATTGTTTGTCAAATTAACCTTTAGAGGGTCGGCATTTTTTAATTGAAAATCACCATGTTATAAATTGAAAATTTGACTACTTATGAAGTCAATATAAGGTAGAAAAAACCTGACACCGGAACTGGCCACTATAGTGGCCACCCCGGCCCTCTGGAGGTTAAAAACCTTTTGCAGCTATGAAATCCTACTTATCCTTTAAATACCTTAACATTTATTAGACTGCTTAAAAAAATACAAACAAAACGAGTCAACTCAAATAAATCTGTAACTTAGTTTTTAGTAAAAAAATTTTTTTTTTTTAAATGGTATATTTCAAAAAGCCCTCCGCCGAATTTTTTCTTTTTTGTCTTAAAATAATGCTAAAAAAATATAAATTCAGAATCAACAAAAAAATTTAGAGTTACTGAAAGTTTGAATAAAATTTAGTTCAGGCCAACCGTGCCTTGGGTGGTAGATTTAATATGAAGAAATTTTTTTAAAATTTCTAATATTAAATTTTTTGAAAAAAAAGAAGTGAATAAAGATATGGTTAATGCACACGAGCAACGTAGTCGGCCGCTTGCGGACGACAAAGTTGCTAGTTAATAATATATTTGAATTAGCATTTTCTCGCCTGAGATTCAAAAAGTGTATTGTGTGCCAACATGTGGGGAAGATAATTTTACTGGTGTTATATTCTAAAAAACATTTTTCTCAACATAAATTAAATTATATTTATGCTAATGTTTATGAATGTTTATTTTTTATTTAAAATAATTTATATGAAGTGTTGTTTTCTTTTTACCAGTGTCATATAAGTGAATATCAAGATCACGGTTACATCTAAATTCATAAGTACATAATTTAACAAAATACATTGAAATTAAGACTACGTCAATGTCTTTTTCTATTCAAAAATATTTAAAAATTTTATGATTAAAATAATTTTTATAAAAATATAATTTATATTTAACAGGGAACATTTTCTTAATTAAAAAAACGAAAAAATTGAAATATCTTAATCAAACAATAAAATAATAATAGAAACTTTCATTTTACTTTTAATTATATTTTATGTCAATATTTAATATCCACAAAAATAAAATAATTGAAATCTTAATGAATTTGTAAAATTTTAATATCTTTTTTATTCATTTTTATTATTTAAGTTCATTTATTATGTATATATATATATAATAAACAATTTTTTAGTATTATTATTATTATTATTAAAACTACATATTATTATTTATTAATAAATATAGTAAAATTGATCTTATTATTAAAAACCAAAATTTTCTTAAAATATTCACTATAAAAAACAAACTACTCTTTATCCTAATAAATACTTTACTTTTCGATTATTTGAAATTTTGAAAATAGCGCGCGCAAGTTTGGATTTACATCACGTGATTTCCGTCCTTTCCACATCTGGCGCAGAACACATGCGCAGTTAATCTAATGGAAAATCTCCTGAAAAGTTGGGGTTTAGAATCCCTAGCAGCACATTTTAAAGGTATGAATAATAGTTTGAGTAAATGTTGCGACAGTTAAGTTTTAATGAAATAAAACTTACATCTCGATCCAGTGCGCGTCAGATTGAATGCGATCGAAAAAATTTACAAATAAATAATAGTTTTTAACATGATTAACGAAATGCTGTTTGTTTTTAAATAAAATAGTTATTCTGGATTGTATCTATATATAATCACCTTATTGAAAATAATTCATGACGAAAATTTTTAGTTACATAACCTGCAAATCGAATTTGAAATCACGAAATCGCTGTATTCATTAAAGTTCTGTGCATTCGCTTAGTAAAGAATATTTACTTTTAAATAACACGAAGTAACATTTTTATTGTACTTGAAAATATAATTGTTTACATGATAATGAAAACGAAAATCAGAAATAATCGTTACTTAAACTTTTTGACAAAAATTATATTTATAATAAGGAATATTATTGAACCTTGCTTTTTGTTGAAAATGATTTTGCATTCCATTTATTTCCCAGAAATGTAAATCTTGATATAAAAATAATTAATATAAAAAATACTTCAATAAAATGAGATTTTTATATTGTTTATGACTGCAATAATATTATAAAAAAATAATTTTAAAAGGCATTTATAATTTTTATTCTTGAATATTCCGACGTTACAATTTTACATTTTTTAAAACTACTTTATTTCAAACTATTTTTGTAGTTTCTTTTTTGTACAGATCAAAATATTGATTTAGAAGTTTGTAAAAATTTGCAAAAGGAAGATGTTGATTCTTTACTATCTGATGTTGGCCGTAAAATAAAGTTTAAAAAGCATTGGGAAGAGCATTTAAAAAAAAAATAGTCGCTGATAAAACATCAGAAGTGATGGATTTCTTCGTCGAGGAAATCTTGAACACTTTCGAATAAAAAAAAAAAGACTGTATTAAATATTACTTATTTAACTATAAGTACACTGGTTCGAAGTGCCTAAGCAACTGCAACGATTTTCGTATTAAAAACTGACCTGAACCTTCTTTTCTTCTTATCGTAGAAGAAGGGGAAGGTACAGGGTAAGCGCATCGTATATTTTTGGCTTGAACCTTTTTTCTTCTGATCGTAAGAGAAAGACATTTTCAAGCCAGACGTGTCGTGTCGTCTTTTACCTGGGCCCTATTTCCCTCTCATCGTAAAAGAGAGAAAAGGTATAAACGAACAATATTATTTGATTTTAACATTTTATTCGTTGGAGACTATCCATTCTCCCCCCGTTGAGAATTTCTGCAATAAATAATGTTATCGTAGAATATTCCAACAGCGTAGATTGACAGTGTTAAAACAATCGGAGATACATTTGTCTGGCAATAAATAATTCGTAGTAATTTAATCGTATTTATAACGTCAATTCTGTAATTAAGGGGAGGTCCCACTGGTTTTTTTTCTTTAAATCGAAAATTTTTTTTTTCATTTTTGGTTAGTATACATACCAAACCAAGCTTTTCATAGTAGTTGTATGTCCAACATACTTGCAACGGTCAATCTCAATACCATTCAATTCATAACGAACTTCATCAAACAAATAGGCTATCGCATTGTTGGTGAAATGAATATTTTGTGTGGCATCAGTTCCATCAGCATTAGTCAACCTTCCAAAAATATGTAATACACTATTGCTTGGTAAAATAGATAAATCTTGATTTTGTACAATAATGCGAATTTCATCACTATTGTTAAAAGATGAGGATGCATATGGTTGATGACTGTGAATCTCATAATTAGCTATGGATTCATCAAAATTCACTAATGCTGGAATGCTGAGAATCTCCTCCATTTTTCTTATAACAGCGACACAAAATAAACAAGAAAAAATTTTCTCCTCTTCTCTTCTTTCTCTTCCTTAGTTTTGATTTCTGACTCGTAGACCTAGCTGCTTCAGGAATTGTCGACTCTGAGGTGTTAACACCTTGCGAGCTGTATTCAAACTGATCTTCGATGGACATGGTGTTTGAGTTTTATAACTACTTCCAACTTTTCGATTATAAACAATACCCATTACATTGATTTAATGTGTAAACGGATTGTTATTGTCTCTCCTCTAAAATTAACCAAAATACCGTTCTGATCTACTGTACGCAGCTGAATGTTATGTATTGTCCTTACGGCGACTGGAAGGTAAATGATGTGTGCTGGAACTTCTACAATCTTATATCCTGGTGGAACAGTAGGGAAAAATTCATGTATAGTGTGAACTTTTTCACCATTTATATAAGCTCCAGTGGTAATACTACATTCAATGCGTAGAGCATTCACTTTCAATATTTTTACAGATAAATCGGAGAAATGTTTTAAATTCGGCATTAGTTTGCGAGCAGTGAATCCCAATAAACTAGCAATAGAATCTTCAGGAGTAAAGTCAATCCAAAGATTTGATTTAATATTGCATCCTAATGTACTATTGTTGGAATCTATTGCTAAATAATCTTCATCTGGTAATTGACGCCGCAAATATTCTTCTATATCTTTAATTTCATAACTACCTGTAGGTATAGTAAACTCAAAATCATCTATGTAAAATTTGTTGGAACTTTCATCAATATTAGGAATTGAGTTATATGTAAATAAATCAACAAGTCCAAGTGTATAATTTTTATTAGGTGAAAGTTCAATAGGTGGGAAGTATGAAGCCACCAGAACAGAAGACTTTCCCGTTAACGTTCAAGTAAAAGAGTCATTCATGTTGGACATCTACTTTTATACTGAAGGTTATAATTGTTTACATATTCTTATATAGATTAAAACTGTTCTTAACGTTAAGTTGCTTACATAAGAATTTAAGACATAAATGACCACATATAAATGTATCAAAATTGTGATATCTCTCATGATTATATTTTATATAGCTACCAACACCTAGATAAACAATGAGATCCAATGGTGGTGAAAGATTTCCAAAACTATCAAAATATTCAGTTTCATTGTTTATCTTTTTATATGCTACCCAATGTGTTCCAGGACCTTCTTTATTATCAAGATTAGTTATGGCTGATTCACATTTATAAGGTCCTGTAATAGGTAATTCATTTCTCATAAAAACTCCACGAAATTTAGGTATTTTCACAAGTTTAGCATATTTAAGTAAATCATAGTCGGTTAGTGCGCGGTGAGGTAGCTTCAATATTAGTTTTTTTGAACACTCTTTGTATATTTCAATCCGTTTCCTTGATGTGGTTTAATATAAAGACCAAGTCCTTTACGATAGGGTTTCAAATATATACCCTTTCCTATAGCAATGGCCTCCATTGTTTCATTATGTCGATGAGCTTCTGAAAGTTGTTTTTTAGCAGCATTAGCATCATTTACTGCTTTTACAATACCACTGACTCCACCACTAAGTGCTCCTAATGCAATAAGCCCGGCAAAAATTGGTATAAGCGGTAGAATACCGCCAACTTTTGAAGGTACAGGAAGAATTCGAGGTGATGAAATTTTACATTTACTACCAAGATTTTTAACTGCATTTTGTGCACCAATCATTGCTGTTTTAATAGTGTCCGTTGCGTTATGATTTTTTTTCATATTATTTTTAGCAGCATGAATAATCTTCCCTAATGTCATGCGTTTATTTTTCTTGGAAATTGTATTCTTCTTCTTCTTCACAATCTTTTTCTTAATATTATTATTAATTTTTAAACCCATCCCAAATTTAGATTTAGCTTTCATTTTATTAGTTACAGCTAACGCAGCTGCTTTTTTACTAATTTTAGCGTCCTTGGAAATTACTCGTTCCCACGCCTTTTCAGCTAGTATTTTGTCTGCAGTATTTCTTGCAGCCACGTCTTTATCTTTTGAATAGGCTATATCATGCTCCTTACAAGCCGTATCCAAGGGATTTATACCAGGATCCCCTCGTGCAAGACGTTTTGCCAACTTTGTTCCAGGTCCACAATATTGATAACCAGGAATGTGACACTCGAATGGTAATTTGTTAATTAAAGTATTGAGAAATCCTTGACCACTGCAAGAATTTTTCTTCACTTTATCGTGAGTAATCATTCCTCACTCGACAATGGTCTATAACCAACTGATTGAGGGCGACTATATAAGTGGGGTATTTATAGTTTTTTTCGTTAGTCAATTCCAAGATGCAGTTCAAGGTACAAGCTGTACAACTCCCGATTGCAAATGTGGATAACCTCATTGAAACTAAAGATAATGGGGTAAATAAATCAACAAGTCCAAGTGTATAATTTTTATTAGGTGAAAGTTCAATAGGTGGGAAGTATGAAGCCTCCAGAACATGGAAGTTTATTTTCAAATAGTATTCGAGCAGCTTTTTGTGGACCTTCAAATTGTGGAAAAACGAATGCACTTCTTTCTCTGATTATACATCCGAATGGTTTAGGATTTGAAAATATATATTTATATTCAAAATCATTACAGCAGCCGAAATATAAATTTTTGGAACAAGTACTTAGTAAAGTAGATGGCATCGAGTTTTTTCCCATTCAGTGAACATGAACAAGTTGTTACACCTAAAGATGCAAAAACTAATTCAATTTTCATTTTTGATGATATCGCTTGTGAGAAGCAGGACAATGTTAAAGCGTTTTTTTGTATGGGGCGACATGTTAACGTCGATAGTTTTTATCTTTGTCAAACATATGCTCATATTCCAAAACATCTTGTTAGAGATAATATTAATTTGCTTGTGCTATTCAGACAAGATGAAAGGAATCTCAAGCATGTTTACAATGATCATGTTAATACAGATATGACGTTTACACAGTTTCGAGATTTATGTTCAGTATGTTGGAACTCTGACAGATATGGATTTGTAGTTATTGACAAAGATAGAAATATAAATGATAGAAGATATAGGAAGGGATTTGATTGCTTTATCCAGTTATAAATATTAAGCATTTCAAGAGAATTGCATTAGTTCAGTTTGAGACTTTCATAAATAAACATGTTTCGAAAGGAGCGAGAGAAACTACATCAAATAGCTGCAGCAAGTGATGCTATACGTCGAAAGCATCGTATTCTTAAAACTGGCAGAGAGTCAGCTGAAAATATATTGAAAGAAACCTTTCAACCATTAGTTACTCCATTGGAAAAATTAGTGAATATAACTAAAAATCCTATAAAGATTGAAAATTTTCAAAACCATGTAAAGAAAGAAGAAGAAGAAGAAGAAGACTTTGAATCATCTTTTAAGACTGCCATTAGTAAAGATACACCTTTCAACAAATCTATTTATAATGATGATGTAACGTTTTATGATCCTATTTATGAAGAAGAAGAAGACTTGCAAAATTTATCAAAAGAAAATATAATTGATAGATTGTCAAATCAAGAGAATCATAATGTTATTACTAATGAGCAAAATAATAATATACTTAATGATGACTTTCATGAGCAAGGCATGTACGATATTAAAGATGAAAGTAATGTGGTTAATACTGTGGAAGAAGATTCTGATAAATTAACAAAGAAATTTCTACAAATGTTGGACAAAAATAGAAAACAATATATAGATACGAAATAAATATATGGTGTGAATTTATCAATCTTCCAAGTCAAAAGTGTTGAAAATAAAAAAACACTGCATTTTTTTGACGTTTCGACGGTACGACCGTCCTCATCAGAAACTATAAAAAATTATTTATTAATTAATAAAATTACAAAAAAATCTTTACAAAGAAAAAATTTATAAAAATTGTATAATGAAAAGAAATAATTAAACATTTTCTTTACCGTAAAATTTTAAAAGAAAAAGAAAAATTGTCTGTGGTCGACGTTTGGACAGACCACGATCAACTGACAAGACTAACAATATAGAAACAATAAGTATAAGTTATAGGAAGTCAATGAACTTTCACAAAAATAAAAGAGAAATAGCGAAAATGTACACTTAGTATATTACTATATATATTGAGAAAATGATCACTAAAATGATTCAGTAGGAAAAATATTGTTATTTGTGGAAAATCTAATGTTATAATTTTTTGAAAAAGTTTTTATAAAATTTGTTAAGATTTTTTGTATCATCTTTTTTGTTTAATGGTTTGTTTTGTGAATTTATGTGAATCATTTCAGAAATCAGTCTTTTTTGCCAAACAGGTTCGTTGTCAAGAATATTAAAGTTGTCAAAGTCAAAATTATGGTTAAGGGTATCTTTGTGTTTCGCAATTACATTTGTTTTAGATCTTTTATGTTCGCTTATCAAATTATCAAATCATATTTTTCATAAAAAAAATTTAAAAATCGTTAATAACTTACTTTTACAGAATGGTTATCCCCAAAAAATTATAACAAAATACATTAATAAACGTATTCATTTTATAAATCAAAATCCAAACCAAACCGCTACTGTGTCACCCTATACTAGACTATCTAAAATCTCCTTACCTTATGTCAACGGTTTTTATGATAAGACTTCTTCTCTTTTGCGTCAAAATAATATAATAACAATTCCACGTATTTGTAACAACAATAATCATATAATTAAAGGAAAAGATCGAACAAAAAAATGTGACAAAACAAATTGTGTTTATAAAATAAAATGTAAAGATTGTAATGCGTGTTATATTGGCGAATCAAAGAGAATGTTAAAAAAGCGAATAAGCGAACATAAAAGATCTAAAACAAATGTAATTGCGAAACACAAAGATACCCTTAACCATAATTTTGACTTTGACAACTTTAATATTCTTGACAACGAACCTGTTTGGCAAAAAAGACTGATTTCTGAAATGATTCACATAAATTCACAAAACAAACCATTAAACAAAAAAGATGATACAAAAAATCTTAACAAATTTTATAAAAACTTTTTCAAAAAATTATAACATTAGATTTTCCACAAATAACAATATTTTTCCTACTGAATCATTTTAGTGATCATTTTCTCAATATATATAGTAATATACTAAGTGTACATCTTCGCTATTTCTCTTTTATTTTTGTGAAAGTTCATTGACTTCCTATAACTTATACTTATTGTTTCTATATTGTTAGTCTTGTCAGTTGATCGTGGTCTGTCCAAACGTCGACCACAGACAATTTTTCTTTTTCTTTTAAAATTTTACGGTAAAGAAAATGTTTAATTATTTCTTTTCATTATACAATTTTTATAAATTTTTTCTTTGTAAAGATTTTTTTGTAATTTTATTAATTAATAAATAATTTTTTATAGTTTCTGATGAGGACGGTCGTACCGTCGAAACGTCAAAAAAATGCAGTGTTTTTTTATTTTCAACACTTTTGACTTGGAAGATTGATAAATTCACACCATATATTTATTTCAATATTTTACCAAGTGATAAATTCTAATATATGATAAAATATATAGATACGGTTTATGGAGTACGTAAACTTCCCGACGGTACATATATGATTGGTAATACGCAAATTGATTTTGAAGGTTCTTACATTAATCTAGTTGGGAAGAAAAAATATTCTAAAACGGATGGATTATTAGAACTCATATTCCGTCAAAAACCTGATCAGAAGTTAACAAATGCTAATGATTTCGTAAACTATAAAGAAATCCTATGTAGTACGAATGCATATAGAAAGAACTATAGCCCAAATAAACCTATTCGTAGTAATAAGACTTTCAAATATACTAATGTTATTGCAAAACTTTTGCTGAAATCTGGAGATTCTTATTTGAAGAGAAAAACTCAATTACCACAATTTATGACGGTGAGGAAAGAATCATATCCAGACTATATCTATTGGGATGATCCAAATGAGATTGTTGATCGTCTACGCTTACTTGTCGCTTCACAACAGGCTGGCAATTCAAGTCATAACAATGAAATTATGTCAATAATTGTGTTACATATTTAGTTGCTTCACTGCAACCATTTAAAATTCAATTAGTATTCGGCAACACTGCCTATTATATTTTAATCTCTTTTCGTCGACAAGACTCGCTATGAGAAGCAAGACCTTGTTTACGGATACCTGACACCCTGATAAGGAACCGCCGTCAGCTCGCTAATACTCTTTACTCGACGCCCTTCTTTCAAATATAAAACATTATAAATTAAGTTTTTAAAATTGTCTCTAGAGGGTAACCTTGTGACAGTGTTATGAAGCCAGATAGCGAAAAATATCATTGTCGCAAGGTTGCATATCTATTTTATCATCGTTACATATGTCTTTTATTATTGGAAACATTGTAACAATGTTGTGAAGCATCATGGCGAAAATCAACATAGTTGCAATCTTAGTCATCTACCTCGTTCAAGCACCACGCGTATTTGCTGCAGCAATGTTGCCAAGAAAATGTCGAGATACGTTTTATAAGAATACAAAAGGAATTATATCAAAAAATAT
The DNA here is from genome assembly GCF_019393585.1 of Leptopilina boulardi. NCBI lineage: Eukaryota > Metazoa > Arthropoda > Insecta > Hymenoptera > Figitidae > Leptopilina > Leptopilina boulardi. The sequence continues at coordinate 138,193 of NW_026137909.1, read as the reverse complement.
ATATGTAATAGTAAATGCAAAAAAAAAAAAAAAGAAAATATACATTCGAACATATACAACTCACCGCTTGTGGTGTATATGTGGGGGGGACGACCAGCGCAACACACACGGACACGAAACAGCCGTGCATAAACTACAGTGCGCTCGTGGGTTCTCGGTTACAAGACTCACACCACCATGGGACTCGTCGTGCTACGGGCACTAACACACACGCGCAACGCTTGCCTCTACTCGCTGCCTTATCTGTGCGTAAAACCTTTCCTTCACCCCTCCGGGCCCGCAAGTTGTAAACACAGCACCAAAACAAAAGCACGTGCGTTTCCAACAGCTGATCCGGTATTATATGCGAACGCATGTTGCCTTGGAACATTATATGCCCAATTGCAGAAGACTCTTTTATTTAATACACATTTGTTGCAACTTTGTTTCCAACAAATTAACGGAAAACCATGGGTCATAGATATGGATATAGTCACAATTGGATACGCAACCTACTTGCTATCCTCTATATGGGTTGTAATAATTGCAATAAATTATTGCACCATTTATAATGAAATTGGATTATAATTTTGTTAAATAATATTGTAATTTATGTTATTAAATTATAATTTTGTTAAGTAAATTATAATTTAATTTAATTATTTTAAAATAATTTTCAGAAATGTCTCATATTAACAGACCATTTCCGTTCTCACGGAGCCTGCATGGGAATCAAAAAGATCAGCAAAATTGCAACTCCCACCGGGCCCAGGAATTTTCCCCTACTTCCATCTAAATTTTTCGTTTTCCCCACCTTGACACTGAAGGCAAGGACTAGAGGCTAGTCGCAAAATCTAATTAATTGCAGTACAACTTCTTGACTCTTCCGAGCAACATCTCCTGGCTCTAGCCTGGTAAGTGTTGCGAGACCTCAAGAACGCCGCGACTTAGCCCGTCTGCGCGTCGGACCCCCGTGTAGAACTTAGATTAAAAGTATAACACGAAAGGCGGACGAAAAATAAAATAGAAGTCTTCTAACCGACGAAATCCACGTGAGAGCTGTAGCGGGAGAAATTCGGTTTAGTAAATAAATTTTACTAAATCGAATTTTGCCCCACAACGCAGTGTTAAAAACTTTTATTCGGGTAAACCAAATAATTTAACCTGTAAAATTCGAACAATAGGTTGTAAAGACAACCAAGTTAAGTGTAATTAAAAGCGTTCTTGCCCGACGACAACAAGAATATCTCTAGCTGACGTCGGTAGTCGTAAGTAAATTCTGTATCGTTCAACATAAACCACTCTATTTTGTATTAAACTTTAAATTCACTTGTTAACCACAATATTTTCTTTCCTGAATAAAAGAACAAATATAAATAAAATTACTAAATTTTACTTACCTTTCAACTGAACTCCTTTTGCTTTAACACCATAACTAATTGATTTTCAACCAATCATTCAAAGAAAAACAACGAAGCAGAGCGTAACTTTTAAAATTAAGATAACGTCCCCACAAAATTAAACAAGGTCCTTCAGACCTTGGCAGCTTGGTGCCTCCCCAAACTAAAATTTAGGGCCATCTCAAAAGCTCGATTTAAATAATAAAATTTAAATAAATAAATTTTTGGTTTGTAACACAAGCCTCAATTTCGAATGCTGAACTTGTTCAAGAACATTACTCCAACGTGTACAAGAAAATGTACAAGTTTATTAATGAACATGTTGTGACAACCCTAACCGCAAGATTAAATATTTTATAAAACGTGGGTACGACTCGCGATAGGGACACAAATGATAATGAGTGAGAAATCCAGTCACCTTAGAAATCAGCCATTGTCCTCCGGACCAGTGAAAAATAAAAAGTTAGCCACAGTGCGAACTTACCGGTTGGTTGACCTTCGCAGCAACAATTTCAATCGTCCACGAGGAAGATGGGTTTGAGGCAAGGTATCGCAGAAAGTAGTAACTAAACAATCACACTAAACTGTTATAATTTATTACTTTGGTTTTAATTAAAGTACACGCGTAGCACGTTAGTATACAAAAAGAAAAAGTCACGTGTCGCAGCACTCCGTGGTTCGCATCAATCTGGCGAGTCGGCGCCAGATTCATGGGAGAATCGTCTGCTAGAAGCAGCGATCGCTACGCCATCTAACGCGAGTAGTGGCGTAAGTTTAAATTGCGATGATTCGCATAAGGAACGAAGTCAGGAAGTAATGACCAATATAATTGGAAAGAAAAAAAGACGTCTTGGGTTGTTACACCCCCCCCCCTTCTAGATCAGTATTAATCCCTAGTTTCGTCCCAGTTCGCACTTTTGATAAAAAGTGACTATTTTCATTTTTTGTTACTTTTCTTCTTCTTCCTTCTCGACGTTGAGCTTGTAGACTTCTGCCAGTGTTTCCCATAGTCTGACATTTTCCTCATTCGAATCTCTCAACGATAACAGTTGATGTGTACTTTCAACTCGGCCTCGGTTGAGGGTCGATGAAGTGCGGATTTGGGGATGTATGATAACTTGGGAGGACGTTGCCTGATCGGATATTTGACATTTTTCGAGTGTCTCTTCGATTGGGATGACGACCCGGGCTGGAGGGGCTCGAGTCTGGAAGAGTTCTTGCGGATAGCACCTGTTGATGGGCCTGGAGGTGGTTGAACTTGCGGTTCATGGTTTAGTAACTTCTGGGCCAGCTGATTTCGCTTGATAACATTGTTTTCCATCAGACGTTTGCGACATTCGCCACAATTGTAATGAAGAAGATTTTTGGGACAGTCACAACTTTTACATCTATTTTTGGTCGGAACTTGGAATTTTTCCTCTGGTACATGGGGCCAAGGGCATTCTTCTGTGCAAAAATCGGGGTTGGCGCTTTTTTGGCAGAAGCGTCCGTTGTACGCCTTGGTACAGCTCTTGTAGCTGTGACCCATTATGTCGCAGTTGAGACAACCTGGTGCAGCTCTGTGCCTGATGCGGATCTCGCGTAGTTCGGACTGCATCTTGTATACTTCCGCGATTTTATGGGAGAACAGGTTACGAGTACGTTGCCAGAGCTTATCTGTGTAATTATAATCCTCGAGTAGTGAGTCGTAATCTTGCTGGTATGTATCTACGTCTCTCTGGAGTTTAGTCACTCGATTTTTGTACATGTCGTTTTCTTCCTTCAACTTCGGTAGCTGTTCTGCGAGCTCTGCTTTTCTTTAACCAGATCTACTAGCATCTTGTAGTGACCCGCGACATCATCCGCAGTGCTGGGGATCTGATTCGATTTAGCCGTGGCAAGTTCTTGGTTCAGAACTTTAATCGTTTCAAATGCGAGGAGAAGATCACTGGTGAGTCGGCGCTGACAACTTAGAAGGGTCTGGAAATCTGTCCTATTGACTGCGACAATCCCGGGATGATTTGCCATGAACACTGTGATTGCGTTAGCGTCGAGTTCATCGTTCGAGGGAAAAGTCAGACTCAACACTGGTACCTGCGGTAGATCCACTATTTCGTGTGCGAAGTTGTTGTCGTTTTGGTCCATGGTTTGATCTGAAAAAAGAGTTACAAATTCGTTCGCGATCGTAGACCTTTTTTTGCTGGTTTTAAATCGTTGACATGGTATTTGCCTATCTTTTTACCTTTATCGTCTTCGAGAATGACTACCAAAGGAGACAACTTTTTCTGAACAACTACTGGTCCCTTATAGCGCGGGGCCAATTTCGAACTGTAATTTTTCGCGGCGTTAGAAAGGATGTTATTTGGGTAAAACACCAAATCTCCGGCCTCGAGCGCGATCTCGGTTTTTCGTTTTTTGTTAAAGGTCTTACTTTGTTTCTCGCTGGCTTTGGCCATTAATTTTTCTATTTTTGTGCGAAGAGAGTCGATTCTTTTTATTCGATCAATCCATTCTTTAGTCGTTTCATCGGTCGTGTTGTCAGTAGCGTTGTTGTCTATTTGTTGACCATTGCGTCTTGGTTCACGGGCAAAATTCATGTACGCGAGTGTTACTCCTAAGGATATGTGTACAGTGTTGTCATACGCGAATTGAATCTCTTCGAGCGGAATGTCCCACTCACGCTGATCATCTCCAAGGAGACTCGCGATCATCGTTTTTAAATTACGATTCACGCGTTCTACCGGATTTAACTGTGGGTGGTAAACGGGAGTTGTTCGCTGAGAAGAACCAATTTCTTCGAGGAATTTGGTAAACTTTTTATTAACAAATTCCGTGCCGTTGTCAGTCAAGAACGTCTTCGGTGTACCCCATCGATTGACGAGCGTCGTCACTGATTTTATTATCTTGGGGGCGTCCGCCTTCGAAAGCGCGAAACATTCTATGTACCGGGTGTAAACGTCTTCACACACGAGAACATAGGGCTTGCCTGCCTTTTAACGCGGAAGGGGGCCCATGATATCAAGGGATACTGTTTCCCAAGGTTCAGTGAATTTTAGCGGGTACATCAAGCCTTGAGGCGGAGAATTATCTGGTTTGCAATTGAGACAAACTTGGCATTTGTTGACATAACGTTTCACATCCTCGCGCATACCAGGCCAATAGTACGAATTTAAAATGGATTGGTACGTTTTATTAATGCCTTGATGTGCGGATTGAGGCGAATCGTAAAATTCGGTTAGGATTGGAAGAATCTCTTCTTCTTTGAAGACAATTTCCACGCGTTATTATCGCCAATTGTTTCTTTAATTTGATTGGGCTTAAAATAACGCAGTTCGTTATTTTTGTCAATACGATATCTTTCGTAACGCGCGGGATCTTTTTTGACATTGTCCATCGTGGTGTCGTACCAGGACTGGTTCGCAATTCCGTTTATTTCCAAGAGGGGCGTGTCTTCCGCCGGGGTTTCGTATAGGCGTGAAAGAGTATCGGGCGCTTCGTTTAACGTTCCTTTTCGATGCTCTATTTTTACCTTGCTCGTAGACAGTTCCAGGGCCCATCTAGCGACTCTGCCTCTGGGATCTTTAATACTTTGGAGTCAGACTAGGCTCGAATGGTCAGTTACCGCAGTGAACTCGGTAAGTTCGAGATAGCAACGCAGCTTTTTTATGGATTCTACTAGCGCCAAGCATTCCTTTTCCGTGGTCGTGTAGTTTAATTCCGCTCCGCGTAGAGGTCTGCTTATGCAAGTGATAAGGTATTCACGATCTTCACCTTTTTGTGTGAGAATCGCTCCGATGCGATCCCTGTATCACTCGCGTCGATGTAAAGAAAAAACGGTAAACCGGGGCGCGGTTCATTCAAGGTCAACGCGTTTTTTAATTCTTCCTTGACATTGTTAAATGCGGTTTTGTGTTCGTCGGTCCATTGCCAAGGCACTTTTGGACTAGCCAACTTGTTTAACGGGCCATGAATTCGCGCGATGTTGCGCAGATGGCGATGGTACCAATTTACGGAACCGTTGAATTGGCGTAGTTCTTTGCGATTTTTGGGTCTTGATCTAGCGAGGATCGGTTCTACGCGTTTTGGGTTTGGCTTAAGGCCATCTTTGTCAAGGATAAAGCCTAGATATTCGACTGAGGATCTTGCAAAGAAAATTTTTTCGCGATTTATGGACAATCCTGCTTCTTGCAAAATTTTGAACACTATTTCTAAAATTTGGAGATGTTCGTCAAAAGTTCGCGAATTAATTATCCAATCGTCTAAGTAGGCGTGGACTTGGTCTATAAACCTTCTCATAAGATCGTGTTCTCGAATGTAATCGATAAAGTTTTATTTCAGTCTATGGGTAAGAGCCTGAAAAGTGGCTGGTGCGTTCGTGAGGCCAAACGGCATTCTGACCCACTCGAACTGGCCACGACCGGGTACGATGAAAGCGGTGTATTCACGTGATGCAGGGTCTATCGATATGTGGTGAAATGCGTCGGTAAGGTCTATGGTGCTGATTATATTAGCCTCATAAAGCGCGTCGAGTATGGAATCCATACGGGGTAACGGATACGCGGATTTCTTTGTATTTTTATTTAATTTGCGATAATCTATACAAACTCTTGGTTTACCGTCTTTACGGTATGTTAATATTGCGGGACTAGCAAATTGACCATTACTTGGTTTTATAAATCCTCGCGCGATATATTTGTCAATTTGCTCATTTATTATTTTATCAGCTTCTAGGATGCGGCGTTACGGTTTAATTTTGAACGGCGTCGGGTCTGTTAGTTCGATGACGTGAGTGGTCAAGTCAGTACCTATCCCGGTATAATCAGCGAATTCGGACATTTTTTTTCAATAAATTTATTTAATTTATCTCTTTGTTCGTCCGTTAATTCAGTGATTTACATATTTCTTAGGGAGCCGTTTGCTGAACGCGCGAAACTCAAAGGGTGTCGAGTTTTCGAACCCTCAATGGACCAATAACCCTGGTTAGCGTCTATGACGATTTTCCAGGCAGTTATAAGATCCATGCCTAAGATAATTAGGGTGGTAAGTCCGTCAAGGACAGCGAACCACATGTCGCCGTTACAATTATCGATACCGATATTAAATTTCGCGGAATAACGCGGAGCAGCCACATGATCTCGTTGTGCGAGTTGTACGCCGGCTCGGGTTATCACGACTTTAACTGGTTCGCCGATTGAAAATTCTTTAATTTTGTCGTATGCTTCGCCTGACATGAAGGTGCGGTCGCTACCTGTGTCAAGAAGTCCCGTAAATTCTTTATCGCCTATTTTGATTTTTGTCAAGATCGTACACCGATTTTGTGACGGAAAAGGCAATGCGGGCCCTTTTTGAATAGTTTCCTGAATTTTCTCCGTTAACGCGAGTAAGTGGTTACTAGGAGGAAGTAGGGAAGTTGACATAAGCGAGGAAATGTGCGCCTCTTCTGCAGTAGAGGGGGGCTCCTCGTCAGAGTCTTTATATTCTGTCTCGGACTCCGTGTGATAGCATAAGCCCCAGTCACAGTCGGAATCACTAGCATCGTCCCTGGTGGCGAACGCTTGATTAAGCGCTATGGCATTTTCAGGGGCGCGCGTTGACTCGTCTGTGGTGCGGCCATTGCTCGGGATTGCATGGTCTTGAAAAAGATCGCGATTTTTAAAATTAAATTGATTTGAATTATCGCTTTTATTAAGAATCGCGTTATTTGTGTTGGATGTTTTGCCAGGGAGAATTAATCTCTCCTGGCATCCTCGTCGTTTTTTTGAAACGAATTAGAGCATTCGCGGTTGTAGTTACCGTAACACTGCTGTGTAGGCGGCGGGGGAGGTGCATGCTGTTGAGCGCAAGAGTTGTGCGCCTGAGCACCACACTGAGAATTTGGTTGGCATGATTGTGAATGTTGGTGAGAATGGTTGTAACCATTATGGTTATTGTAACCTTGACAATTGTTGTACCAATTTTTCCTACCATTTGCGCGACCACGCCCACCATACCCTCCACGATTATTAGTATTGCGCCCGTTATTTTTGTCATTGTTGTTACCGTCTCGTTTGTCATTCTTGTCACGATCATTTCGCGAAGACGATCTGTTCCACCCCCCCTTTGCTTGCGACGAACGCGAGCGTGAGGAGCGGCGAGAACGAGAAGAAGAGCGGTGGCGCGAATCGTGGGAAGAAGAGAGAGGCCGAGGGGCCTTCTCTGTATCAGTTGTAGACTTGCTTCCTTGGGGCAGTTTCGCCTGTAATTTTTTTATTTGCTGTTTGTAAATTTCAATTTTATTTATGTCTACTGTCGTTTCTGTTTTATTTGTTTTTTTAGTTTGCTTCGATTGCTTTTGTGAATTTTCTGTTTTACTGTCTGCTGTAGTGGTTGCGTTTTGCGTATCGTCGAGTGCGGGTGATTGATTTTCAATTGCATTTAATTGATTTTTCCCGCGTTGTTGGCGAGGTTGCTTGGATTCCTGTTCTCGAATTTTAGTGGTTTGTTTGTTTGTCGCGATTTTCTTTTCATATTTATGAATATTGATGATTATGCCGTCGTAGGTTGTGAATGAATCGCGATCAAAAAAGTTAGTTAATTCCGGATTTTAATATTAGTAATAGCATTAGAATACTTCTAAAAGTTATTAACATCGCGAAAGAAACAAATAGACTATTAAATAGGAATAAAAATATATAAAAAATTCAAAATGGCGTCCACAAAATGGCGATTAAATTGAATTTTTACTTTAATTATACTGTCTTTCGTCAAAAAACATAAAAATTAATGATTTAATACAAAATAAGGTTATAACAAGCTTTTTAAAGTTGCTAATCTCAAATCAAAAGTAACAATTTAAAAATTCAAAATGGGGCATTCAATATGGCGGACAACTTTTTTTAAAAAATCTAATGGATAATGTTGAAACTCATTATTCGGGGGTGTTTGATGTTGCTGATTACGAATCTGATATCAGTTTTTAAAAATTCAAAATGGCGGATTCAATATGGCGGACAATTTTTTAAAAATGTGAATAGATTTTATTGAAACACATTGTCCGGGGGTTTTTGGGGTCGCTGATTACGAATGTGATGTCCATTTTTTTAAATTCAACATGGCGGATCCAATATGGCCGCCGACTGTTTAAAAATTATCCGATTCACTCGAAAATTGTTTCTCGGGGGTTTATGGAGTCGCTGATTACGAATTTGACATTAATTTTTTGAAATCTAAATGTCGGAATAAGAAAAAATAAACTTCGTCATAATTTTCTTGCATTTTGAAATTAAAACTTACCAAATCTCAGCCAGCGATCCCAGGTCCATATAGTAAGCCTTCGACCTTTTCAAAATTCTCCTCTTCTTCTAGCCGAATTTTTTTTGCCTCAATCCGACCATCTTTAGTTGCTTCAGCAGAACGCTTTTCAGCCAATTTTATTCGTTGCTCGTCTTTATATTTAGTGAATTCAGCAGCTAAGGGTCCGATGGCGATTTCCATTAACTCCATCATTTTTAACACTGTTTTTCTTCCTTCATTGAATATTGAAAGAGATATGTGAGCAGCGAGTTCAACAACATTTTTACCGACGAAGTTATGTTTGGGTATGATGGCCCAAAGCGTCTTATTATAGCATTCATTGTTATTTTGGGTATTGTGGCCCAAACAACGAGTTAAAAGATCATCTCCGGTCAGTCGTTGGTATACGGGTTCGACGTACTTTTGTACTTGTTCACCTCAAGCCGGTGGGTGCTTGAAAACTTTTTTTTCGGCTACAGCTTGCAAGTATTTGCACCATTCAGGGTTGCACTTCTCATGTTGCGGTTCAGCGTCTGTCGAGATCATATGAAAATAACTTCACCAGATTTCGTTTTTCATTGCTTCAACAGAATTTGGATGCCTTTGAATGGCTAAGCCATAATACAGCGACATTTTTTTCATCACTTTTCCAATTAATTCCGTCGTTTTTACAACTGGTGTATTCGATTTTGCCTTTTTATCCGCGGATTTCCATTTACCTCTTACTTTTTTTACTACTTTTTTCGTAGGTTTCTTTTGGTTCTTCAACTCTTCTGCTTTTAATTTTCCATCTTGATTCTTTACGAATTTTTTAAATTCTGTTAACGTTTTTTTAACTTCTTTTAAAGCACGGAACATTGTCTTACCAACGTGCAAAACACACTCCAATTTTTGGATGATAAATTTTTTTTCATATGGTTTTGCCTCTGTAAGATTTGAAAAAGTCTTCGAATCGCCATCACCAATATAAAAGGCATATCGAACCTTATGGAAAGGAATTGAATTTTTAAACATTGCAATTATTCCTTGCACTTCCATACCTCCGGAACTACCTTTATAATTTATGGAACATTCTTCTTCGTGTTCGCTCTCAAACCAAATAGAAAAATCTTGAGGAGAGAGTTTTTTTCATTATTTCGCAGGTCTTGCATGTTTTACTCGAGATAAACACGTCTAAAATTTTTCCGGTGTACTTTCCAATTATTGAAGTGACTCCTAAAAGAGATGAAAAACCTCTCTTCGACCACGTGCCATCTCCCGAAACCGATAAATCGTTTTCTGTCAATCCTTGTTCTTTGGTTTTTTCTTTTTCTTCTAATCCGGCTTTTTTTAAGACGTTTTCAGCAACAATTTTTACTGCGATGGCTGCATTCTTTAGAGATTTATAATAAGCAGTTGGATTAAACTTGGAGCACAAATCCATTAAGGAACAAAATATTTGAAGACCATTCAAACCAACTCCAATAAGTCTCATGACAAACACAATCCTGCGATTTATTTCGTAGCCTGTATTGATCATTTTACAAGAATCAATTATTCTGACTCCGCATTTGCATTCTAAATTAATTTTGAAACCAAGACATTTGATACCATTTCTTGTAAAATTAATATCACCGTCGCAAATCTTACATTTCACCACAAACGCAAGAGTAAGAAAAACATCCAAAAAAGAAATGATACAATACAGTGACGTTTGATCTTGATTCACTTCGTAGGATTTATTTTCCGACAATTTTTTAGCAGAAGTACTTTTGAACGCAGTATCACTTTTAGATGTAAACTGATTATTATGAAACACTACTTTCTTTTTACGGTGGACTTTAGAATTTTTATTTCTTTTTCTATTAGATGCCATTATTATCTCTCAAAAATTTTTAGTAAACATAAACAAAAGCGATCACAGCTTGAAGTTAACCACATTTGCAGTGAACTTCAAGACGCAGTGACTATTATCAACCAAATTTTGTACATATGAATTTACTCAGAAAAATAATTTAACCTGTATTCATTGCCTAAAAAACAAACCGAATATTTATTTATACGCCAAATAAATGTTGCGAAATCCGCCATTTTGAATTTTGAAAAACTGATGTCATATTTGTAATTAGCGACCCCAAAAACCCTCGAGTAACGAGTTTCAAGTAAATCTAAACATTTTTTAAATTTTGTGTGCCATATTGGATCCGCCATTTTTAATTTTGACAAACTGATGTCATATTCGTAATTAGCGACCCCAAAAACCCCCAAGTAACGAGTTTCAAGTGAATACAACGATTTTTAAAAATATCTTCCGCCATATTTAATCCGCCATTTTGAATTTTGAAAAACTGACATCGGATTCGTAATCAGCGACCTTGAAAACCTCGGAGTGACCAGTTCCAGCAAAATCCAATCACTGGATTTCATTGGGACACGAAAAGTTCAAAAGCGCAAAATTGGCACTGAGCGCAAAAGTGCATTGCGCTACATTTTGTTGTGTAACTTTTTTATTTTTTCAAATTTTGATCTGGAAATTGAGATTTACCCTCCTAAGATGATTTGGAACATGAAAATGCAAAAAAAATCGATTTTTTGGTCGGTATAAAGTGTAATACTACCTTAAGAAAACTCACTGTAGGTAATGATACAGTTTCACTTTCATATTTTCGTTTCAGTGATTGTTTCTTTTCTTGGATCTCGGTTTCTTCTTTTTTGATAAGACCGTTAACATTTTTTCTTGTTTTTAATAATACTTTTGTTCTACACTTTCCTGACATTGAACGTTTTGTGCGTCGCTTCTTTCCTTCTTTGCTTTGTATGGTTGTTATGTATTCTGATAAATTTTTTCTTAAATTCTTACTTTCAAAATGGGTAGCTTTATTTTTAGGAGGCTGATTTTTGCCTTTTCTCCATACTTCTTGCAGATTTGGATCATTATACCTGGGAACAATTGTTTCGCGTTTTGAAAATTCAGGTTTTGTATTCTTAATTCCTTTATAATTGAATCCTACACGAATAGTGGTTGTTAATGACTGAGAGTATTGCTTTAATTTTCTAACCAAACGTCCTGCTGGCGTATCTTTTTTCTTTCTTAAAAGTGTATACTTTACAGTATGAAAATGCGCTTCAATATGTTGATTATGAAGGTGGGATAAATTAGAATTTTGTTTACTTATTATAATTGCTGACCAAATAGGAGCAAAAGACATAAAATGATCAACAATATATTTAGCCAATTGTAGTGATCGAAGTTGGTTTTATTCCCTTTTTCAATACTTGAAGGAGTAACAAATGCACTTTTTATTTCCTCAAAAATTTTTATGTAATGATCATGAAAAGGTGAATCTTTATAAATAGGCATTTTATCCTCTTTATCTTTCAAAAATTTATCTTGAAGGCTTTGTCTGTCGTTTTCTGCTTTTCCTTTTTCATCATCCTCTTCTTTTTTATTATTTTGTTCTGTGGACTTTGAAAGCTCATCAAATCCGTCAAAGCGCAGTTTGTTTATCTCCTTCCTTGCATTTTCTGCTTCATCATCATAATTACATACGAGTAATGTAATCATCTGTTTGATCACATTATCTATTTCTTGAATTGTTTTACACTGAATCATAAATGCCATACAGTCGATTATAAAAGGCAATCCAACAAAATCATCTTCCTTTTCATTAAGTCTGTCATGTACCCTTTTTAAAAAATGAACAGCACAAGTTTGTATTATTACACAGTTTTTAGGAAATGAAGCTTGGTTGACCACACAATTGTAACATTTTTTTAAATATTCTTGTATATTTGTGGAATTCTATTCTATAATAAATAAATATAAGAATACCCAACTCCAATCCATTACAGCAATTGGAAAGTATGGCCACATTCGAGTTGTATTTTCTACAAAAAATCTAAATCGTTTTAAAGTGACGCTTATATTGACAGTATTATGACTTGTTGTTACGAATTCTAAGACAGGTAAAACAACTCCACAAACGTAAACAACGAATGCGTAATAGTATACTCGTTTTGCATTTATAAAAGTTGGCTGTCCACAACAATTTCCCGTTGAATCTGCCCTTATTGTTAGTATTTTTCCAGGACCAATTATTTGTGTTACGAACTATCGTAACGTAATTATAAATAAAAGATAAATAAAATGATAATAAATAATTTTCAAGAATAATTGAAAATTATTTAAGAATAAAATCTCCAAGTCGATGCCACAATGTATATAGGCATGTAATTTGAATCCCTGATAATCGCGCGCGTTGAGTGATACTCCACACATACAGTCTTATATTCTCATTGCTTCTAAAAATGTATCTATGACTATGATATTATAATATAACTTTGTTAAACTGTTATATTATAATATATTATTTTATTCTATCTTATGTTATATTATTCTATATTATTATTTATACTATATTATATTATGCTATATTATAAACTATATTAATTATCTAATACCAATATTCAAGCTTGAATATTATAAGTATATGCATGAAAAATATAATATAGTGTACTTACCTTATATAAAGATACTAAAATATTATTATTATAAATCAAACAATTATACTTTACTCATTTTTATTAATAATTTGCAGTAATTAATTAATTAATAATATGCAAATTATTGTTAATTCATGATTTTTTTTTTATTATAATAATGATAAATCGTATTATTATCATTGTTATTTACATTTACTAAAATTAATATTAATAATTAATCATAATTATCATTATAAACAATTGGATATATTACCAATACTATTTTTCTACTTATTAGAATCATCATTATCAAATATTATTTAAAAGAATATGCATTGTATATGCACGTATGCGTGTACATTATTTTTATCGTGTGTACGTGTGTTCATAGTATGCCAAAGTGATATGGATAGATATGTGTATACATTGTTTGGTTGCACATTTCTACGCATATTATAGTAACCAACAATAATGCGATTATTATATTGCAATTATTATATTTACGAAAATGTATTATTTTATAAGAAGGGAGAAGAATCGCATACGTCAATTCTATCTATCTTTCTCTCTCTTTCTCACGCGTTCAGGTGCAATGAGTCTCGCAGCATGGATGCGGTACACACAGACACGGACTCCCCATAGCCTGCGTAACGCATATGTGTGAGGCGTTTGAGGAGTATCGCGCGATGCAAACACTGCCTTCCTTCCCCTATTCTTTTCCTTATAATACCTTCAAAATTAAAAAAAAAAGGGAAATAAAGATACAATAATTGTTGATAGCTTAAATTGGAACGTGTCACATTTTCCAAGCACATATAAACTCGCAACAATTAAGATTTTATTTCAAGAGGGTCAATTTTGTAAAAAAAAACAAAACAAAATGCACATAAAAAAAAGAGAAGAAAATTTTTGAGACATGTATGCCGTGCATATATGTATTTGTACTAAGGTAAATGTACGTGTGTATGCGTAAAATGTATATGCATATATAAAAAGGAAAATAGTTTCATTTTTAATATGAAAATGATAATCTGTGCAGAACTATGACCGCTCTAGAATTCAACAAAGGTTGCGAGTTATACTTTATTAAAAACACACATATACACTTACACATATGGAGATGTGCAGTTCCAATAGTGTCAACAAAGAAAAGAATAACAAGAATCATGGGTTCTGAGAATATCGATGGACGATGATCTAAGTTTTCTTATCGATACCCCTGAAACCCCCAGAATCCTTCTACCCCTGATTCACTAATCCCACTAAGTGCATCTCGCGATGCTCTTTATAAGCAGAAGCTCATAGGGCCTCATTGCCTATTCGTCTTCAGTCAATCACTTAGTACGTGTTACTGATTTTTGCATTATTTCTTTAAAAAGTGAACTTAGAGTTTAAACTGTGGAGAAAGCTCAATAATATACCTGCTGAATCACGATAGATTTTCGTTGAGCCAGGTAAATTAACAGCAGTGCTTAAATTTCTAAAATTAAAATTGCTGAATCACGATAGATTTTCGTTGAGCCAATTTTTAATTTTAAGAATAAGGCCCGTCTGCGAGCTGGCTCCAATTTAAATTCTATTTTCTTTGGGCGGACGTAAAATTAAATCGAACCTTGAACCGGCTGAGTCCCAATCGGTTGATCAGTACAGTGAGAAATTATTTAATAAATTATTTATAATTTATTAAATAATTTTTTGTTCTTAAAACCGGCCAGTCCGTACGGATTGTACCTGCGCCGCTTGTGTCTGATAGGGTACCGGTACCGCGTTTCGAGACGCGGAAATACGCATAACACCTTTCTTTCGTTTTGCCCGTTGATTGTGTGACGAGATCGCGAGAATTCTCCCTTCTCAACAAGCTCTCTCGACGGTAGTGTGTAAGAGAAATCTAGCCGTAAGTAATAAAAAACTGTATCGTTCCAAAAACATTATTCTTTACAAAAGAAAGCATATAATGTGTAATTTTTGCAATTTTTACTTTGATTTTTAATAAATTTTTGTAAACTAAAATTCCAATTGTTCTATTCAATCAAATAGACCTTTTTATTTGTGCTGTCAAAAATAGTGTGGATTTTCATCTCAAAGCTAAGAAACATTATTTACGATCTAAAGATTAAATTGGCAGTTTCGTCTTCTATCGGCGATATAATTAATCGAACCCACATTAAAAATAAACATTATTAAGTTGAATGTTCATTTTGACTTGTTAATGGCAACTTGGTTCCTCCGGCGAATAGAAAATTTTAAATAATTGTTCAAAATTATAAAAATTAATAAATTAATTTTCTCGTTCGTAACAATTTGCAATTTTTCTTCATTGTACATTACTACATTCATTGGTAGCTCAATAATTCGAAGAAACGGATCATTTCCTTTGTTTTCTTCAATCCAGAGTTGATTAAGATCTTGTAACTCCATTGATTTTAAAGTTAAATCAAATTTTGAGTTTTCTTCTGATCTTGCTTTCTGATATACACTTAAACTTCTTGCTTGCTGCATGTTTCCAGAGCTTGCAGTATATTTATCAATGTCATCTGTTAAATTTATCTGATATAAACGAGACTGAATATTCTTTAATTCTTGTCTTAATTTCAATCTCTCCTTTTGTCTAATCTAGTAATTTTCGTTTACTTTCCGACAATGTTCTTTATCACTGTGATCAGTACTGCTAATAAAAATTGTTGTTTCTAAAGGCTATTCCCCAACAATATCAAACTTAAACTTCTGGCGACAATCTTGAGCTCTGCACGTTGCACTTGTACTTTCACTACTGTCATCACTTTCTTTGTAATCAGAATTATCATCTTTACAATTTTCATCACTACTTAAAACACTCTCATTTTCATTAAATGATTCATAATTATTTTCAACATTTTGCAGTACAACTTTCATCAAAGTTGGTTCCCCTATTTCTACTTCAATTTCACTATCTTTTTTAATATTCTTTTTTTCAAAAATATCTGTTTTAGATTTTTTACTGTCATTTTTTAAATACTGCTTTCCTTTTCTTCTTCTAATCTCATCAGTTTTTTTAATTTTATCATTTTGATCCAGTTTGCTATTATTGTTTTTTTCTCTTGAGGTATCCATTCCACTTTTTTCTGTTTATTTATTTTTCTGTTAATTAAATTTTCTGACGGACTTAAATTTTCTTTGCGTACGTTTTCGCTTTCTCCTTTATTTTTTTCATTTTCAATTTTACCTTAATCTTTTATAATATTAGTATTTTCTTGATCCCTTTTAATTTCAAAATTTTTTGGAAAAATTTCCTCTTCAGTTATAACTCCTGGGACATTTTTTGAATCTAAACTTTTCAAATTATCGGTTTCATAATTTAAAACACTTACCTTATCTGTTTCTAATACTAAATTTTCCTTAACAAACGTTTTCTTATTTAAGAGGCTACTGACTTCCTCTTTGATGTTTACATTGTCTCTCCAAATTCTTTTAATTTTCGTGCTTTGTTTGCTTGAAAAGGACTTCTTTGGCCTCTCGTAAACCTATTTAAAAACGAAGTGGATTTTTAAAAATATTAAAATTGTTAATTACTCATTTTACTAACCATAAGCAAGCGATAGTAAACCTTGGTTTTTGTGCAATAGTTATTTTAGAATACATAACGGCTTCAAGAGAATAGTTCAAACACTATGAATCGAAAACCAGTTTAAAAAAAAAATTGCTGAAAAAACATGCATTTACACGAGTTTCCCCCCTTAAAACCAATCTATAAGGAATCCTCATAAGATCCTTTGTAAGATCTTACGTGGATTGCGTTTAAGGAAACTTTCAGACAACATACGACATTACTGTACGAATTTGATTCAGGCAATATAAAAAATGAAAATGAAAAAAAATTTTGAATTTTTTATTTTCTGTGACATGCTTCATAGGATCCTCCATAGGAAACTATATGGAAAACTTTATAGTCTCCTGTAAGATTGCCTAAACCAAATTTGTATAGTAATGTGGTATGTTGTCTGAAAGCTTCCTTAAACGCACCCCACGTAAGATCTTAAAAAGGATCTTTTGAGGATTCCTTATAGTTGGGTTTTAAAGGATCCCACGTGGGAAACTTTGCAGGAATTTTCAATAGGGTTTACTCGCCCTTTGCTTAAAATCCTGACGTGATATGCAATTTTTTAACCCAGGAGCGTATTCAGCACACAAAAATACATTGGAAACAACTCCGAAAACTAAAAAAAGTCTTATTTTGTAGATCTGTGTTATAATTAAAGATAAATAATAAAAGGAGTAAAATATGACTAAAACAATATTTTACTATAAGAATAAGTAGGTAAAATAATTAAATAAATAATTAAAATAAATGTTTAAACTAAAAAACTACGAAAAAACTAGTAAATTTTAACTTAAACCAACAATCCACGTTAAACTATGCGAGATACCTATATTTGCGAAGACTATAACAAAAGAATTAAAATCGTATTCAAGTTAATAAATAGAAACATCTGATACTATCCATGAAAATATTTATGCGGACAACGTTGAAGCCAATATTTAAATCAACGAAAATTGAAAGAACTAAATAAAACTTACCAGGCGGAAAAGTCGGACGAATGCCGGAGTTTACAACCGGCTGGGAACCGCACCCGTATAGACCGCCAGTACCGATGGTCTGTACTGATTCGGATCCCAAAATACAAACGGCCTTTGTACAAATCGTCTGTACTGGCGCGGTACTGGATTTGTTCCGACTGCGGATCTCATTTTTCTACGAGGCGTCGGAAGAATGCCGAATGTTATGTCTGTACTGGCTCGGTACTGGGGCGGATCCGACTTGCGGATTTTAACAATAATTATTATACTATAATTCCCATTATCAGTTCACTGAAAGAAAATAGTATTGAATCAAGAAAACCATTCCCTAATTTTCTTGATGCACGAAAATTTACTTCATACGAACAGTGGCGGATCCAGAACTTACTCCAGGGGGGGTCATCCATAGATGATCGACGTCCGTCGACGACCTATGTGTGACCTTTTTAGGGTTCCGTACCCGAAGGGGGAACCCTATTAATGAGACTAGTGAAGCAAGGCATGTACCCCCCCCCCCCTAGCAGCCACACGAATTTATCTAGAGAGTTGAAATTTGGTATACATATGAGGCAAAATTCCTGAAATGTCCGAACAAAAAATTAAAAGTTCTCGAATTTAATCCATACTTTTCTAAAATGTTGTTATTGTTGGTGAAAGTCTAAAAATCAATTATTATTGAATTTAATAAAATAGTTTTTGAATTACAACGTTTTTAATTTTTGACTTTTGAAAAAAAAAATTTTTTTCAATGTACAATATTTATAAGAAGAATGCATAAAAGTTAACATATATATAATGATTTTTGAAGCTTTTTTGACGAGCTACACGCTGTTAATAAAATTTTTTTTTTTTAAATAACATTTGACCTTGAAATTCAAGGTCAAAATGTTAATTTACGTTTATCTCAAAATCGGATTTTTAAAAATTTTTTTTAACTATCTCAATGGAAAGCTTGACTAATTTCCTATAAAATATGTAATTTTCAGAGTGGGATCTTTTAAAGTTTTTGAGTTATTAATTAATTAATTAATTAATGTTTATAACAAATGAAATATTTTACAAACGAATAAAGTTACCGTAATTCTGAAGTTAGTAATTAAAAGTTAACGTAATTCCGCATCCAACGAGCCCTATATGAAGTATTTTGGATAAGTAGATTGTTAATAAACAATTAGTTAACATTGCAATTATTTATTAACAATCTACTTATCCAAAATACTTCATATAGGGCTCGTTGGATGCGGAATTAGCTTAACTTTCAATTGGTTAGTTTAGATTTACAATAACTTTATTTGTTTGTAAGATATTTCATTTTTTATTGTTATTTAACTAAAATTGAACAAAAATACTTCATATAGGGCTTTTGGATGCTTGTTGTTAGTAAAAAATAAAATATTTTACAAACAAATAAAGTTATGGTAATGCTGAACTTACCAATTGAAAGTTAAGGTAATTCCGCATCCAACGAGCCCTATATGAAGTATTTTGGATAAGTAGATTGTTAATAAACAATTGCAATGTTAACTAATTGTTTATTAACAATCTACTTATCCAAAATACTTCATATAGGGCTCGTTGGATGCGGAATTACGTTAACTTTCAATTACTAACTTCAGAATTACGGTAACTTTATTCGTTTGTAAAATATTTCATTTGTTATAAACATTAATTAATTAATTAATTAATAACTCAAAAACTTTAAAAGATCCCACTCTGAAAATTACATGTTTTGTAGGAAATTAGTCAAGCTTTCCATTGAGATAGTTAAAAATAATTTTAAAAAATCCGATTTTGAGATAAACGTAAATTAACATTTTGACCTTGAATTTCAAGGTCAAATGTTATTTAAAAAAAAAAAATTTTATTAACAGCGTGTAGCTCGTCAAAAAAGCTTCAAAAATCATTATATATATGTTAACTTTTATGCATTCTTCTTATAAATATTGTACATTGAAAAAATTTTTTTTTTCAAAAGTCAAAAATTAAAAACGTTGTAATTCAAAAACTATTTTATTAAATTCAATAATAATTGATTTTTAGACTTTCACCAACAATAACAACATTTTAGAAAAGTATGGATTAAATTCGAGAACTTTTAATTTTTTGTTCGGACATTTCAGGAATTTTGCCTCATATGTATTTTGGCGTGTAGATTACAGGAAAAATATAGCGAATCTCATAGGAATTGATTATCATAGCGTTGTCAAGGAAAAACCATGAATTTTTACGAAAAATCCCTGAAAATGACTATGTACCCCCCACTGGTTGCCACATCTTTTTACATAGAGAGCTCAAATTTGGTACACTTATGTATTTTTACGTGAAAATTACAGGAAAAATATAGCGAACATGATTCGGATCAATTTACATAGCGTTGTCAAGGAAAAATCAAAAATTTTGAAAAAAAGCGTTTAATCCACCTAGCGCACACACTATTTGACCAAGACAGTTCATATTTGGTATACTTACGTATTTTTGCGTGTAGATTACAGGAAAAATATAGCGAGCACGATTGGAGTTGATGATCATATTGTTTTTAAGGAAAACTCATATTTTTAGAAAAAATCATGGATTTTTCGAATAAAAAAAGAAGAAAATTTTATCTTAAGGGATTCAAATTTATACATTTTTACGTATTTTTACGTGTAGATTACAAAAAAATATAGCGAGAACGATTAGAGTTGATTATCATAGAGTTTTTAAGAAAAAACTGATAATTTTTTATAAAAATCATGAATTTTCTTCAAAAAACAAAGAAAATATTATCTAATGGGCTTCAAACTTATACATTTTTATGTATTTTTACGTATAGATTACAAAAAAATATAGTGAGCATGATTGGAGTTGATAATCATAGCGTTTTTAAGGCAAAACTGATAATTTTCGTTATATGTGACTATGTGTCTATCTATGTGTTTTTATGCTCACATTACAGGAAAAATTAAGCAAAATTGGAATTTTTCCACATGTCTTCACACTTTAACCCCTTAAATTTTAGGTTTAAGGGTACGGAACCCTCGGTTTTAATGCGAGTGTAACTCGCACTTGTCCGATTTTTTTAATACAAATATTTTGCTCCAGGGGGGGGGGTCATGACCCTATTGACCCCCCCCCTGGATCCGCCACTGCATACGAATAAAATTTTCTTGGATCAAGAAAATATTTGTTAACCAGATCTCTCCATAATTGTTTTAATTTAAAAAAATTTTATCATATTGGAAAAATTAGCTTGGGATGTCTACTTTTAATCCCGTTGAGCGCTTTTTAAAAATTCAAAATGGCGAATCGAAAATGGCTGACCAAAAATCCAAATAAATTGAGCTAAACTCTTTAAAATGTCTACCTAACGGTTTTTCAGGTCAATCTTTACGAATTCATAGTTACTTTTAAAAAAATAAAAGTGGTGAATCTAAAAAAGAGTGAACCAAAATATAAAAAATTGATCCAACTTTTTTATATTAAACGTAAAAAAGTGCCATTTGAACTTATCAAATACATCGCCAGATAAATTTTTATGAAAATTACGTGAGGATTATTAAAATTTTATAATTATACCTGAGTAATTATTTTCACAAGCATAATTTAATTTCTTGAATGTTGGTCTGCCATTTTGGATCAACCATTTAAAAAGTTTAGAAACTGACATTGGATTCGTAATCAGCGACCCAGAAAACCCCAATGTAGACTTTTAAATCTGCCATTATAAATTTTAAAAAATTGACATGTAATTCGTAACCACCGACTTCGAAAACTCCCGAGTAGTGATTATCACACGACTACTCAATTTTTTAATTCTTTCCGCCATTTTGAATTTTAAATAGAGATTTGTCATCAGCCATTTAAAAAGTTTAAAAACTGATATCGGATTCGTAATCAGCTAACCAAAAATATCCCTTGTAGACATTTTTACGAAATTAGCTCAATTTTTTAAATTTTTGGTCCGCCATTTTGAACCCGCCATTTATAATTTTTAAAAACTAATATTAAATTTGTAACCAGCGACCTCGAAAACCCCTGAGTAGTAATTTTCACGATCCTAGCTCAATTTTTAATTTTATCCTCCATTTTGAATTTTGAATAGAGATTCGGTATCAGTTCGTATGTAAACTATGTTGTGGTTATTTTTATCGTCATATGTGAAGCTTTAAACAATAATATAGATCATGTTAATGGATTTTTGGGTTTTTTATGTCGTTTAGGCGCCATATTTAAGTTGCCATTTTGAATTTGAAAAAGCGCCCAACTGGATTAAAAAGCAGACATTCCAAGCTAATTTTTCCAATACGATAAATTTTTTTTAAATTAAATAATGATGTTGACAATATCAGTAAGGAAGAAAAAAGTGTAGTGTTTCCGTATTATGGACGAATATCAGAAAATATTAAAAGATTACTTAAAAAATTCAATATTAAAACTATTTTTAATGTAAATTCAAAACTTGATCATTTTATTAGACTCGGAAAAGATAAACTTGATGGATTAAATCAATGTGATTGTGTTTATAAGTTGGAGTGTAGTTGTGGAAAAACATATGTTGGTCAAACAAAAAGACCTTTACATATTCGTAGATTAGAACATATGAAAAATATTGAATTAAATGAAAAATATCATAATGTTATCAGTGATCACTTAACGAGTTGCAAACATGACACTTTTTCACACTTTATAAAATGGGATGAATTTGAGATATTGCATGTTGAATCAAATCTAAAAAAACGATTATTTGCCGAAATGTGTTGTATTAAAAAAGAAGGAAAAAATAGCTTAAATAAAATGACAGACTTGGAAAATTTTGATAAGTCGTATGAAATAATTTTGAATTTTATTTCTAACAATTTAAAATGAAAAATTGCTCATTTTCGTTATTCTCTATTACTTATACAATTGTTTTTGTTTTTATTTTCGTTTTGTTCAATTGATAATTTATTGTAAAGTGTCGATAGTGTTTTGGAGATCAGTTTTAAAGTTGACGTTGGGAACAGAACATATAATATTTTATTTTATTTATTTCATTTTATATTGTTTATTTATAGATTGTGTGATTTATTTATTTATTTATCATATGTTTTGTTTATAATGTGTCTGTTCAGTTATTATAAATTTTCTTTAAAAAATGGATTGATTGGTATGTAATCTTTTATTTTAATTTTCAAATTTTTAATTTATTCTTTATTAATTTATTCTTTATTAATTTATTCTTTATATAATTTTTAATTTATTCTTTATATAATTTTTAATTTATAGTGAATTTGATTATTCAATTTTAGATTTGAACTCCAAACTCTATGTTTCTCTCCAACGTTAGGGTGGTTTTGTTTTTATTAATTTGACACCGCAATTGACCATTATTTCTATGACTTGACATATGTTTCTTATTTGGTAAGATTATTTTAAATTGTTTGTATTTAATTTATTACTTATTATTGTTATTTTATTTATTTTTTACTATCTATTGTATTTTATTTATTAATTATTGACTGTATTTATTTTTGATGTTTCACTGTATTTAATTTAATTATTATTTTAATTTTTTGTATTTATTTATTTGACAATTTATTGTAATTTTGATAGACTCCCTGAAGAGGAAATCATTTAGATTTCGAAACGTTGGAGTAAACTTTTATTAAAACAACAATCGTCCGAATGTTATCGTTTTTATTCATACGAAACCTTCTAATTAAATTAAACCAATTATGAAGAGATTTTAATACCTAATAATTTTCTGTCAATGTGTAAAGTGAACTATTGATAAATTCTCATTAAAATGTATCTTTTGCAATACATTAATATTTTATTATTCTTATTTATAGCAAAAAAATCATTTAAATAATTT
Organism: Leptopilina boulardi; assembly: GCF_019393585.1. Classification (NCBI taxonomy): domain Eukaryota; kingdom Metazoa; phylum Arthropoda; class Insecta; order Hymenoptera; family Figitidae; genus Leptopilina; species Leptopilina boulardi. The sequence continues at coordinate 114,715 of NW_026137909.1, read as the reverse complement.
TTGATTCAAGACGGTTGTCAGGCAGTAGAATGCCAGCACCCAACCCGTTTCAAATCTATAGAACGAAACTCCGCAGTCGGAGCAATGCCAGATCCCAGCCGGTTGAATTCTTAATACACCGATTCCTTACTGCCCGTTCCCGGGCGGTAGGAATGCCTGTGCCGAGCCGGTTGCCAGCGCGCTCCTGGCCAAGTCACTTTTCGGTATAATGCCTGTACCCAGCCGATTGGCAGGCGAATCCCAGCCAGTACAGTGATGCCGACGTCGGCACGGGCCGGGATCCGCGCCAGTTGCAAATTTCAGCCTGGGTGACATTATTATATTTTTTATATTATTTTATATTGATAAATTTTTTATTAATAATTATTAATAACTGATTATTTATTTAATATTATTCATATTTTATTGCCTTTCAGTTGTAATTTAATAAGAAAAAAACACTTTAAATAAAAAAGTTTTGGATATGGCGCTTCCCCTGATATATCAGATACCCTCTTGCATCGGATTTACGAAATAAAAGTCTCGATCACTGTAGTAGTTTTCTTTTTAGAAATATTAATATCGGTTTTTTTGAAATCGTGTACCCCCCCTAGCGGCCACACGAATTTATCTGGAGGGCTGAAATTTGGTACACATATGTATTTTCGCGTGTAGATTACAGGAAAAATATAGCGAACTTGATTCAGATCAATTTGCATAGCGTTGTTAAGGAAAAATCAAAAATTTCGAAAAAAATTGATTTTTTCTCCCTAGCGCACACAATATTCAACCCAGACAGTTCATATTTATTATACAAATGTATTTTTACGGAAAAATACGGGGAAAAAAGCGATCACAATTAGAGTTGATGATTAACTTTTTATCAAGTTTTTCAAGAAAAAATGACAATTTTAGGAAAAAAATGTATTTTTCCACCAAAAACGAACAAAATTTTATTTAAAGGGATTTAAATTTATATATTTTAACGTATTTTTACGTGTAGATTACAAAAAAATATAGCGAGCATGATTGGAGTTGATTATCATAGCGTTGTCAAGGAAAAACCATGAATTTTTACGAAAAATACCTAAAAATGACTATGTACCCCCCCCCCCTAGCAGCCACATCTTTTGACATAAAGAGCACAAATTTGGTACACTTACGTATTTTTACGTGAAAATTATAGGAAAAATGTATTGTATATGTAAATGTATTTTTCCGCAAAAAACGAAAAAAGTTTATTTAAAGTGATTCAAATTTATATATTTTGGCGTATTTTTACGTGTAGATTACAAAAAAATATAGCGAGGATGATTGGAGTTGATTTTTCTGGAACTGTCAAGAAAAAACTGATAATTTAAAAAAAAATCATGAATTTTTTCCGAATAACGAAAAATCTAAAGGGCTTCAAAATTCAAAAAGTGATACAAAAAGGAACAATTTTGTAAAATTTAAGAAAATTGTTCCTCTTCGTATCACTTATATTATTTGAAATACAACACCTATTTAAAATTTTTTTTTGTTTTTATACCAAAGGAGGAAAAATTTTCTCAAATTTTTTTTAAATTGTTCCTTTTTGTATCACATATATTATTTAACATACAACACATATTTTTGAAACATTTGTTTTTATACCAAATAAGGTCGCTTCGAGTACGGAACCCTCGATTTCAGTGCGAGTGTAACTCGCACTTGTCCGATTTTTTTTAACTAGATATTAATTTACAAATTTTTTCATAAGAAATTAATATTTTATTGTTATTATTAACCCCTTCACTACTGTTAGAGAAAAAATTAATACTGTGGTCCCAAAAGGGCCAACAAATTCTGGTTGACAAATTTTTATGAAATTTTGAAGGTTTTTGGAGTTTCTGAATTTAAAAAAATTGTTCTTTTCATGATTTTTACTTGTTTTTCAATTGCTTATCAGTCAAAAATAATAAATAATTATTTAATTATTATTAATTAACCAAACCAAAATTAAAAAAAAATCATATCCAAATTTAAAAAAACATAATTTGTTTATAAAAAATTGTTATTTTTTTAAACAAAAAATAAAAAAAAATTTTATTAACATTATTGAAAAGTAAAAGAAAAACTGAAACTTTTCTTTTGTTATCAAAAACTGAAAAAATCCATTTTTTTCGAGATATCAGCCATTGAAAATAGGTCTACATTGAAAAAACTGAAATTTTAAAAATTCAAAACTCGAAAATTTTTCAGAAAAAAAATTTTTTCACTACAGAACAAGAAAAAAATATATTTGGCCGAATTTAAAGGGTCGACGGAAATCTCACGTGAAATCGCCCATATATAATACAATATTAATAAAAATATGAAGGGTAGAATGACAAAAGGGGTCAAGCGCCAATTCACTGTTTTTACAGGAAGTAAAAAAAAACATTTTTAAAAATTTTGGAGGTAATTTAAAAAAAACTGAAAAAACCGTTTCGATATATTAGTATGTTTTAATAAATAAACAACAATTTGTTAAAATAAACCTACATATTAACAATAAAATTAAAAAAAACTGTGGTTCCTTGAGGTTATATCAACTGCGCACATTTTCTTTAAGCATTAATTATAAAAAAATATACAGTTTAAAGAAAAACTGGAAAATTAGTTTCTTTCTATGGAATCGACGAAATGAATAGAAAAAAAAATTCCTTTAAAAAATTGTTTGTTTTCAAGAAAATTACGAATTAATTGCTTGCTTTGGAATTGAGCAATACTTTCATCTTTAAATTCAATTGTTCACTTAGTATAACCATAAAAATATTTAAAAATTAATAACAAAATGATTTTAAAATTGTTTAAAATTGAAGATACATTATTATTATTATTAATTTTATTAATTAAAATATTATTAAAATAAAATATTAAAATAAAACCTAAAAAAATAATATTTTTTTTTATTTTGATAATATTATTGACTCACCACTTTCTTTTGTTTTTCAATCAGGTTGCAATAAAGTAAATTTGAGGCTATTTTATTAATTTAATTTTTATTAAAAACTGATTTAAATACGCAATAAAAAAGGAAATCCTTCTACTGAAGTGTGTAAATGAATTTTCTTGATTTTTTTATGCAAAATCCTCATTTTCGATAAATTGGCGCTTGACCCCTTTTGTCATTCTACCCTTCATATATTAATAATAATAAAATAATAATAATAATAGTAAAATAATAAATTTATATTATTACATTATACATATTTATTTATCATTAAATGTAATAATTATTTATCTTCTGTAACAAATTATTATCAATTGAAAATTTTTTAAATCTTCATCCGGGTTTTGTTCAACAACTTGCGCAATTAAAGTTGCTATTAAAGTCGTTAAACTTTTTGATGTCATAATTAGGGTTTTTTCATTTTAATTTCACACAATTAAATCACACTTTTTATTTTTACACAAAATTATCTCTCTGTAAAACGTCAAACTTTTAAAAACTTAGGGTTATAGAAAGAATTGAATATCAAAATAATAATGGTCAAACTTTAGAGCAATGCAAATACTTTTCAAAAAGAAAAAAAATTATATAAACAAAATAAAAATACTTATAAATTAGAAACAATATTAATTTTTATTCTTCTTATTACATTATTAAATAATAATTTGAATTTCAAAAAATTCTTCAATCTTGAAATAAATCTGGATAAAATATTCAAGTATCCAACAAAATAATAAAAAAGGATTTTCTTACAGTAAAATTTTATAAAAACATGAAAATTTACATTTTTTAAAATACATATATTCAAAAAATTTTAATATAATAATAGAAAATTATTACTTATTGAAACAACTACATATTAACACATTAGTATCATATAAAAAAAATTTTAAATTAAAAAATACAAACTTCCTTAAATAATCACATACATAATACAAATTATAATTACTTACCTGTTAAAGTACAATCATTAACATATAAATACCAGTTAAAATTCGAAACTTGATTCTGACTCATTTTTTAATGCTCTTTCGGTTGGTAATGATTAAAATTTAAAGAAACTTTAATAAGCACCCGTTAACGTGATCGTTAGCGTTTAAGAAGCCATAACTTCTTCAATATTTTTATTTTTCATATCTTTCCGACATCAAATTTGGAATAAAACTCATGGATTCCGACACATTTTTTCATGCTCTTTCAATTGGTAATGATTAAAATTTGAACAAACTTTAATAAGCACCCGTTAACGCGATCGTTAACATTTAAGAAAGGTTAAAATAATTTTGATTTTTCATAACTTTCCAACATCAAATTTGGAATAAAACTCATGGATTCCGACACATTTTTTCATGCTCTTTCAATTGGTAATGATTAAAATTTGAACAAACTTTAATAAGCACCCGTTAACGCGATCGTTAACATTTAAGAAAGGTTAAATTAATTTTGATTTTTAGTAGTAGGGCTGTGCCAGTTCTAAAACACAGGTAATGCAGGTATCTACATTACCGACATATGGTAACTCTACTTTACCCTTGGCGGATGTTACCGACCGTTGTCGCGAGATGGCGCTGTTGCTCGCGGGAATTTTTTAATTTTAACCCTTTTGGTTAGGTTAGTGTTACCGACCGTTGTCGCGAGATGGCGCTGTTGTTCGCGGGAATTTTTAAAATTTTTAACCCATTTAGTCACCTCTCTTACCACCCACTTTCCACCCTCTTGGTCACCCACCACCCCCCTTATTTGCAAATGATTTTTTAAAATTTAACCCTTTTGATCGCCTACCCACCCCCATAATTTGCATATATGTCTTCTCTATGTATAAACATATACGGTCCCAAAAATTCAAAAATCATAATTAGAACCTCGAGGAACAAAGGGTTCGCGAGATACCGCGCGGGACTGTGGGTGGTTGGGAGTGGGTGGCTGTGGGTGGCGCACAGTGGATGACTCAAAAGTGAAAGGTGCGCGGCAGATTTGCGCGTACGGTCACCGGGGCCTGTTGGTAGTCCATGCGTCAAGTGGGGGCGTAGTTCAGTGGTGGGATGTTGTGTGTGGTGGGGACTACATGTACCTCAGGCGATTCCCGTGGCAAGGAAAATCATTCTGTTTCAGCTTCCAGAATCAGCAACATCAGACCTCTGGCACTAGTCGTATATCTACAGCAATCCTCTTCAGAGGTCTCATTCCAGTACAAAACTTTGTTGAAGAAGCAGTACCAAGAGCATCAGCGTGAGTTAATCTTACAAGTAACACTACCCAAGTGCCAATCGCCGATTGACTTGAGTCTTTGCGCATTTTTTAGAGGAGCTAAAAATATTTGATACGTACATTTTTATATCGGCAATGAAGATGTTTTAAGGGTTGAAAACAGGGGTTGAAAAGTCATATTTTGAGTGGCAAAATATACATATCATGATCATTAAAGAATGTTTAATTAAAATCATTATTTCATTATTTAAAAAATGTTTGACACTTCTTTCTTGATTTCCTAAAAGATACTGCTCGGTAGAAATTACCGTTATAAACCTTTTTGAATGGGGTGAGTGAAACCTTTAACCCTTTAAGAACCAAATATACAAAATTTTTGCATGATTTCACAACCAATTTTTCAAAGTGATTTGAATCGCTTGAAACTTGTTACTCGGGGGTTTTCGGGGACGCTGATTACGAATTCGATGTCAGTTTTTCAAAATTCAAAATGGCGGATCCAATATGGCGGAAGACATTTTGAAAATCAACTGCAATTTGATTGAAACTTGTTACTCGGGGGTTTTCGGGGTCGCTGATTACGAATTCGATGTCAGTTTTTCAAATTTCAAAATAGCGGAAGACATTTTGAAAATCAACTGCAATTTGATTGAAACTTGTTACTCGGGGGTTTTATTTTTTATCTATTCTACATGAGTTTCGTTACGAAATTTTAATCACCCCTTTCCCAATTTTTCGCCCACCATATTAAATCCGACATTTTCAATTTTCCAATTTTTAATCGAATTCGTAATCAGCGACCCCGAAAACCCCCGAGTAACAAGTTTCAAGCGATTCAAATCACTTTGAAAAATTGGTTGTGAAATCATGCAAAAATTTTGTATATTTGGTTCATAAAGGGTTAATGGTTTCACTCACCCCATTCAAAAAGGTTTATAACGGTAATTTCTACCGAGCAGTATCTTTTAGGAAATCAAGAAAGAAGTGTCAAACATTTTTTAAATAATGAAATAATTATTTTAATTAAACTTTCTTTAATGATCATGATATGTATATTTTGCCACTCAAAATATGACTTTTCAACCCCTGTTTTCAACCCTTAAAACATCTTCATTGCCGATATAAAAATGTACGTATCAAATATTTTTAGCTCCTCTAAAAAATGCGCAAAGACTCAAGTCAATCGGCGATTGGCACTTGGGTAGTGTTACTTGTTAGTCTTATATTCTTATACATAAATTATATCAAATTAATCATAATCCTTTTTTCTGTTTTAGATTCAAGAATATCAAGTCAATCTTCCTACAAGAGACAAACATTCATTTGCATTGCCAAATTTTATAACAGCATTGTAAGTTTACTCAAATTATATATCTTTGCATACATTTCTCTTAATATTCATCAATTTGATTATAATTCTATTTCTGTTTCACATATACTAAAAGTAGCAGAGTGAAGCTTCACAACATCATCTTCGGGGGACATCTTTAAAAAGCGTTTGTCATTGAGCACTACCCCCGCACCTCGCCCCTTCATCACAACTACTTCCTTTCCTACTTGTTCCAAATTCTTTTGATAGGTTTTTCAAATTTTTTTAGGTTATTTTCAGCATTTTTTTAGCCTTCTTTTTTTAGCGTTCTTTTCAGTATTATTTTCAGCGTTCTTTTCAGATTTTTTCAGCTTTTTCCTCATTTAATCCTTTTCAGAATTCAAAAAAAAAAATGGCTAACCGTAGAAATATCGAAACATCTAAACCATACACCTCTATTGATAGTTTCAATGAGATTTGTGAAGCCTCAGACAATTTCATTGATGCTGCCAATATAGAGTTATGCTCTAGAAAATCCGGTGACGCTAATGAAGCACGGTGCAGGACTTAATCAAACAAATGAAAAAATTAAATGGGCTCTAACTGATTCGGCTTTTAATAATCGATTACAAACCGGTACAGTCATTAACTTAAGTCACTTAGATGTTAATGAATTTTTAGATGATGCCTTTGTTCCTTTTGAAAATCACATTAAAACTTGCTTAGACACGTTCGGTCCATTGAAAGTATATACAGTATTCAATGCAAAATATAAAAAACTTTTACCTGACGGCACTACAGAATTCGATATAAAATATTTCATTAATAAGTCAGAGTCAATTTTCCCTTCAACTGAGTTACGCGATTGGTATAATGATTATGTAAAGCAGAAAACTCTTAAAGAAATTGAAGATTTTCAAGATAAAGAATCAAATTGGCAACTCTATTCAATCCATAGATTAGATGTCAATATTAACAAATACAATCCTTTGCGTGCTGGTTCTTTTATTGATCTACCGCCATCTATTAAAGCTAAACGTGCCTGTGTCAATGTCAGAAATGAAGAGGATAATGAATGCTTCAAGTGGGTAATATTATCGGCATTGTATGAAGCTTCGTCAAATCCATCTCGTTTGCAAAACTATGAAAATATTCAGCATAATTTAAATTTTACAAATATTAAATTCCCCGTAGCACTCAATGACGTTGCAAGATTCGAAGTGCTTAACAATATTTCAGTAAATGTTTATTGTCTTATTAAACGAAAGGGGAAATTCACCGTCTCGCCAATCCACCTAACCTCGCAGAAACAATCCAAACATGTTAATGTTCTACGCGTTGATGATCACTACATTGATGAGGATGATGATAAAGAAGATTCTTCAATTTCCAACAAATATCACTATGTTTGGATAAAATCTTTATCGCGTCTAATAAATAACCAAGTCTCAACAAATGGGCATGCGTTATTTATTTGCGATCGTTGTCTTCACTATTTCAGAAGCAACGATAAACTTACCGAGCACGTTGAGGATTGCCAGAAAATGAATAACACTAAAATCATCTTACCTAAACCCGGATCTAATAGCATTCAATTCAAGAACTTTAGTAATAAAGAAAAAGTACCATTCATCATATATGCAGATTGCGAGAGTCTACTAGTTCCAGGGGAGAATTCTTCATCTATGCGATGTCGCACAGAAGTAGTTCAACAACATCAACTTCTCAGCATCGGATTCTATTTAAAGAGTTATGATGACTCTTTAAATGAATACAGGGCATCACCTATGAATGAAGAAGATCCGGCGAGATGGTTTGCAAAAGAGTTGAAAAAGTTGGCGGAAGAAATTGAACCTACATTTATGGTAAATATTGCAATGGATACTTTAAATGCAGCTCAAAAAGCCGCATTTAAAGTAGCTAATATTTGCCACATTTGTATGAAAACTATCAAGCATGGAGAAGTAAAAGTTAGAGATCATTGCCATCTGACTGGGGTGTATCGTTTTACAAAACATGTTGAAGAACGTCTCATTAAATTTAGATTCATAGATTCATTTAGATTTATGGCATCATCTTTAGACAAATTAGCATCATATTTAAACGAATACAAAATTGTTAAATCAAACTTTTCAACCTATAGCGATAATAAAGTTAATTTGTTAACCCGAAAAGGAGTTTTTCCTTACGAGTATCTCGACTCTAAGGAAAAACTTGAAGAAACTCAGTACATTGAATGATTCAAATATATCAGATCAAGAATATTTACATGCTCAGCAAGTATGGTCAGAATTTAATTGTAAAAGTCTTAGTGATTATGTTTATTTATATATGAAAACTGACATCTTGCTGCTTGCTGATGTATTTGAAAATTTCCGTGAACAATGCTTAAAAGCATACGGGTTAGATCCTGCACACTATTACACGACACCGGGTTTTACTTGGGATGCTATGTTAAAATATACAAATGTAAAACTAGAACTGCTCACTGACATTGATATGATAATGTTTATTGAACGTGGTATAAGAGGCGGTATAAGTCAATGTACAAATCGTTATGCCAAAGCAAATAATCAATATATGAAAGAGCACAATGTCAATGAGGAGACTTCTTACATTGTATATTTAGACGCTAATAATCTGTATGGTTGCTTCTAACTACTCTCCAACCTAAACGAAAATACATTCTCCATTATCGTGCACTTAAACAAGCATTAGCCAATGGGCTTAAATTGGTTCACATCCACCGCATTTTACAATTTAAACAGTCAACTTGGCTTAAAGATTATGTCGATTTCAATACTAGTCAACGAACAAAGGCTAGTATTGAATTCGAGAAAAACTTGTTTAAATTAAAGAACAATGCGGTGTATGGGAAGACAATAGAGAATGTACGTAATCACGTAAACGTAAAACTCGTGACAAAGTGGGAGGGTAGGTATGGGGCAGAAGTTTTAATTGCTAAACCTAACTTCCACGCGAGAGCTATCTTTAGCGAAAATTTGATAGCTGTGGAACTTAGGAAGACTGAAGTGTACATGAATAAGCCGATTTATATAGGTCTTAGCGTTTTAGATATTTCAAAAACTTTAATGTACAATTTTCACTACGATTATATGAGGAAAAAGTATGGAAACAACTGTAAACTACTTTATACTGACACTGACAGCCTTATTTATAATATCAAATGTGAGGATGTCTATTCTGATATGAAAGCAGACATTTTCAAATTTGATACTTCTGAGTATCCCATGAATAATGTATATGGCATTCCACAAGCCAACAAAAAAGTGTTAGGTCTTTTGAAAGACGAATGTAATCGGAGGATTGTCACTGAATTTGTTGGTTTGCGTAGTAAAATGTATAGTTTACGTGTAGATAATCAAGATTTCTTCAAAAAGGCAAAAGGTGTAAAGTCTAATGTAGTTAAGAAACATATAACTTTTAATGATTACATTTATTGTTTAAAAAATATTAAAATCCAATCTCGAACTCAATATTCCATTCGCTCCAAACTCCACAAGGTCCTTACTTTAAAACAGAAAAAAATAGCCCTAAGTCCCTACGATGATACAAGATTTTTATTGAAACACAACACTGACACTCTTGCATGGGGTCATTATATTATAGAAAGAGATAAAGTCATAGAAAACGATGTAGAAATGATAGAATTATAAGATAGAATTTAAGTATTTATTTTAATAGAATATAAGTATTATATTGTAAATAGAAAAGAAAAATGTGATTTTATCTATATTTATGAATATTTATTGATGTTATTTATTATTATATTGATCAATATTTTATAAATGTTGTTATACACATGGGTTTTTTAAATAAATGAAAAATTTTTTCTATATACTCTGAAACTTTGTCTACCTTTATTTAATAGAACCTTAATATAGTTTAACAATTAGGAAATAAAGAAATTCACTAAATAGTTTACATTTTATACAAATTTTATTTAAAAATAAGTTCAATATAAATACAATACATTATTACATTTTAGATTAACATTGCTTCAAAGTCAGTTTAACTTTTCTTTAACTTTTTCAAAAGTTAACTTTAACTTTTTCAAAAGTTAACTTTAACTTTTCAAATAGTTAACTTTAACTTTTCTAAAAGTTAACTTTAACTTTCTTAAAATTTACATGCTTTTTACATATAACATTTAAAAAAGTTAACTTTAACTTTTTGAAAAGTTAACTTTAACTTTTTGAAAAGTTAACTTTAACTTTTAGAAAATTTTAAATTTCTGATTTATTTATCCAACTATTGTGAGAATTATCGAATTCAAGCCATTTTACATAGACTTTATTATGACGATTTTTGAGAACTTTCTCTACAAGATAAACATCTGAATATTTGACTTTAGAAATTTCTTCTTCATAGAAACCACCTTCGATGGGTTAATCTTGATAATCCTTCAGCTTGTATGTTACCGGCTTTGTTGATTTTACTTGAGTGATGGTGAATATTTCAGTTGTCCAGTTGGGTGTATATCCTTTTTCGAAAACATTCTTATACTTGCTAACTCGCACTTTATCACCAACTTTGAATTTTGCTTTCTTAGATAAAATTTTCCTTTGTTTGGATATGTGTTTCAACAGTCTTTTTTCATCATCTATGCTGACATCCTTAGGTTTCATTCTGATAGTGCGATGTTTATTATTATTGTACTTTTTAACAAGAGATTGTAAAATGTCTTCCCATTTGTAATTTCCTCGTAAGTTGAACTGTGGCCACATCATATTTTTTAATGTGCGGTTAAATCTTTCAATAATTGAAGCTTTTAAATTACTATAAGTTGAATACAGTTTAATTTTATATGATTTCATTAAACTTTCAAATACAGAATTATAAAATTCTTTCCCTTTATCAGTGTGCAAGTTTTTAGGAACACGTCCATTCACGAGTATAGATTCCATAGCTTCAGAAACATCTTTTCCACTTTTACTTTTTACAGGAATAGCCCATGCATACTTAGAAAATATATCTATAACTGTAAGCATATATTTAAAACCTTTATTAACTTTTGAATAAGGTATCATTTCAACTAAATCTGCTTGCCAGCTTTCATCAATTCCACGCATTTCTACTTTTCGACGTGGATAATTTCTCCTAGCTTGCCTATGTAACTCTGTCACAACTGTTAACTTTTTATCATTCATGTTGAAGGATTTTTAACAAAAAAAAGTGATCTTAATAAAAAAATATTCAATATAATCATGATCTTAATTTTACAAGTTCACTCTTAATATATAATTTGAGCTTCCCGTAATTCTTCAATTTGTTACAAACCAAAAATTTATTTATTTAAATTTTATTATTTAAATCGAGCTTTTGAGATGGCCCTAAATTTTAGTTTGGGGAGGCACCAAGCTGCCAAGGTCTGAAGGACCTTGTTTAATTTTGTGGGGACGTTATCTTACTTTTAAAAGTTGCGCTCTGCTTCGTTGTTTTTCTTTGAATGATTGGTTGAAAATCAATTAGTTATGGTGTTAAAGCAAAAGGAGTTCAGTTGAAAGGTAAGTAAAATTTAGTAATTTTGTTTATATTTGTTCTTTTATTCAGGAAAGAAAATATTGTGGTTAACAAGTGAATTTAAAAGTTTAATACAAATAGAGTGGTTAATGTTGAACGATACAGAATTTACTTACGACTACCGACGTCAGCTAGAGATATTCTTGTTGTCGTCGGGCAAGAACGCTTTTAATTACACTTAACTTGGTTGTCTTTACAACCTATTGTTCGAATTTTACAGGTTAAATTATTTGGTTTACCCGAATAAAAGTTTTTAACACTGCGTTGTGGGGCCACTGTAACGAAACGGCGCAGGCGCTACACGCACGGACTGGCCGGTTATTTATTAAACAAAATTCGATTTAGTAAAATTTATTTACTAAACCGAATTTCTCCCGCTACAGCTCTCACGTGGACTTCGTCGGTTAGAAGTCTTCTATTTTATTTTTCGTCCGCCTTTCGTGTTATACTTTTAATCTAAGTTCTACACGGGGGTCCGACGCGCAGACGGGCTAAGTCGCGGCGTTCTTGAGGTCTCGCAACACTTACCAGGCTAGAGCCAGGAAATGTTGCTCGGAAGAGTCAAGAAGTTGTACTGCAATTAATTAGATTTTGCGACTAGCCTCTAGTCCTTGCCTTCAGTGTCAAGGTGGGGAAAACGAAAAATTTAGATGGAAGTAGGGGAAAATTCCTGGGCCCGGTGGGAGTTGCAATTTTGCTGACCTTTTTGATTCCCATGCAGGCTCCGTGAGAACGGAAATGGTCTGTTAATATGAGACATTTCTGAAAATTATTTTAAAATAATTAAATTAAATTATAATTTAATAACATAAATTACAATATTATTTAACAAAATTATAATCCAATTTCATTATAAATGGTGCAATAATTTATTGCAATTATTACAACCCATATAGAGGATAGCAAGTAGGTTGCGTATCCAATTGTGACTATATCCATATCTATGACCCATGGTTTTCCGTTAATTTGTTGGAAACAAAGTTGCAACAAATGTGTATTAAATAAAAGAGTCTTCTGCAATTGGGCATATAATGTTCCAAGGCAACATGCGTTCGCATATAATACCGGATCAGCTGTTGGAAACGCACGTGCTTTTGTTTTGGTGCTGTGTTTACAACTTGCGAGCCCGGAGGGGTGAAGGAAAGGTTTTACGCATAGATAAGGCAGCGAGTAGAGGCAAGCGTTGCGCGTGTGTGTTAGTGCCCGTAGCACGACGAGTCCCATGGTGGTGTGAGTCTTGTAACCGAGAACCCACGAGCGCACTGTAGTTTATGCACGGCTGTTTCGTGTCCGTGTGTGTTGCGCTGGTCGTCCCCCCCACATATACACCACAAGCGGTGAGTTGTATATGTTCGAATGTATATTTTCTTTTTTTTTTTTTTTTTGCATTTACTATTACATATATATTTTTTGATATAATTCCTTTTGTATTCTTATAAAACGTATCTCGACATTTTCTTGGCAACATTGCTGCAGCAAATACGCGTGGTGCTTGAACGAGGTAGATGACTAAGATTGCAACTATGTTGATTTTCGCCATGATGCTTCACAACATTGTTACAATGTTTCCAATAATAAAAGACATATGTAACGATGATAAAATAGATATGCAACCTTGCGACAGTGATATTTTTCGCTATCTGGCTTCGTAACACTGTCACAAGGTTACCCTCTAGAGACAATTTTAAAAACTTAATTTATAATGTTTTATATTTGAAAGAAGGGTGTCGAGTAAAGAGTATTAGCGAGCTGCCGGCGGTTCCTTATCAGGGTGTCAGGTATCCGTAAACAAGGTCTTGCTTCTCATAGCGAGTCTTGTCGACGAAAAGAGATTAAAATATAATAGGCAGTGTTGCCGAATACTAATTGAATTTTAAATGGTTGCAGTGAAGCAACTAAATATGTAACAATCCACCGTGGAAATTCCGTTTTCCGTCCCGGAGAACTCGATACTCTTCACTCGTAACCTGATAATGGCACAAAAATTTTCTCATTTCTTAAATCTATTTTCCATTGAAGGATTAGTCAGTTAATACATTATGGCAACACAGCGTAAGCATGGTGTTTCTTATTGTATGACTAATCCTTAATACGTTAACAAAGGTTTAGTTTCGCATCCGCTGTAACTCAAAGTCGTCGACGGCAGTTCGCGAAAGAGTTAGTGCAAAGAAGGATATAAATGTAATGTAATTGTAGTTAAACGTTAAAGGGACTTATTATTTGAGTTTTAGTTTATATTCTCAACGAAGGAGAGACAAGGAAAAGAAAACTGTGAATAAAAACTGTGAAAGCGAGTGAAGTGCTAAAGGTCTTCTTTTCCCTCTCTTCTATCAGGAAGAAGTACACGAGTGATTGGGTGGAAGCGCTGTGACATACGGATTGCCGTTGGTAAGTTTTTTTTTTTACATCTTGTAATTGTTCCTTTTAGAGCATAGAAGTGTAACATAAGTATTGAAGTTGCGCAAAATTAATAATTTTTTTTTAAAAAATACAGAAGCTACAGCAGATTTATTGACTTGTGTTTTGAAATTATTTACAAAAAAGTGGTTCTCAAAGCATTGTTGATTTTCATTTGTTTTACAAATTTTGACAAATATATTTTCCATGCTGCAAATGAAAATAATTTATTGAAACTATTTATTAATTATTTATTAAACTTTCAGATTATAAATATAACATTAGAATAAATTGAGATAATAGTTTATTATTTTTATTTCGCTTTGTGAGTTCGAAAAAATACACAAATGTCAGTTACGCATATTTTAGATGTAAAACAGTTTTATAAATAAAGTAATAATTCGCAATTTTTTTTTTAAGTACCAAATATTTCCAGAGTAACAGGTTAATGAGTTATTGTCTGTCTGGTTATTACCTGTCAAAATAATACATATAGATACAAAAACAAAGAAATAATTCTATGTTCATCGAAAAAGCTTCGGAGATGACAATGTTTCATTTTTTTTTCAGTTTTTCTTTTTTTTTTAATTTTTTTTTTACTTAATTTAGAAGCATTAAAATATAATTTAAAAAAAAAATTAGTTTTCAGTAAATTATGATTATATTTTATCACAATTTTATTTTAAAACGCTAATACTCAAAAGAATTCAAATATTTAGAAAAAAAACAAAGGCTTCAGAGATGACATTATTTTAGAAGTTATTTCAATTTTATTTAATAAAACTGATTAATTTTTTTTTATACTCCAGAAAACACAGAAATTTTACTATAGAAATTGTCAATAATTATTAGTAAATAGAATTTAAATAATTATTATTTTATAATTGTATATAATTATTTTAAGGATTATTTTATATTTATATTTTTTTTGTCTTTTTTTTTATGCTTGAAGTAAATTGACTATAACTTGGACAAGGTTAGAGCAATTTTCATCTGGCAAAGCTTAAACTACTCTACAGAGCCTTATCCTTATTTCCCGACTAGGCGTATTCAAGGTGATTTTTCATCCGGAGTGCCTGAAAACGGGCTGTGAAGTGGCGCTATCTAGAAGTTCGAGAAATCTCGTCTAGTCGAAGTAGAGTAGTTAATTTTTTTGTTCGTTGTGACTGATTTCCTTTCCCCTTTTAAATTTAACTTGATTTTAAGTAATTGTTCATCCTTATTGCTATCATCCTTATTAAAATAAAAAAATTTTTTTTTTCTTTTTTTTTTTTTTTTTTAGCTTATATCAAATGGAGGGAAGATCCACGAGATCGAAAGGTGCCACTCTCGAGACTGGTCTCGAGTTTTATCGACCTTCCAGCAGTAAGGACAACCGTCCGGATCTTTACAAGTTTTACAAAGATTTGGATGTCCGCTATTTTAATGGGGAATTGAAACGGGCGGGATTTACCGTAGACTGGGGGCAGAATATGAGGAGGACTTCCGGATTCACAGATACCAAAAAGAGATACATTCGTATCAGCTGGGAGATTCACAGCTTGCTACCGGAAGAAGATCTTATGGCGACTCTCCTACATGAAATGATCCACGTGAAGTGCTTCCAGCACAAGTGGAATGCTAGCAGTCACTGGCATTGTGGCAAGTTCATCGAAGAAATGGAGAGGATAAATAAGATTGGACCCTACAAGGTAAATTCCTTTTGTAAATTGTTTAGTGGAGCTCATCTCAACTATATATTATCCCTCTTTTTTTTAATAACTGTAAAGAAAAACAAACAGTATTCCCCCTTTTTTTTAGGTGGTTCTTAGTCACGAGCTGCCGGAAAAAGTTTATGAGAAGTTGCATCCGCACGAGTGGAAATGCCGTAGTTGCGGTTACATTCTTCAATTAACGACTCGCACAATACCAGGTCCAAAAAACCAGCATCTCACAAAAAAAAATAAAAATTGCGAGAATCCCTTGTGGGAAAAATTGTAGAAGAAGATGCTAGTATTTTTTTTTTATTTTTTTTATTTTTTTTTTTTGCAATCGATAGTAAATTTGTACATTTATTCTTTTAGCCGTTTCTCCTCGTTGCCAAGGATGGCACCTCTCGAAGGATACCAGACCATTGAGGACGTCCTTAGCCTGTCCTTCGTACAGGTATTCTCCTACGACCAGGAGAAAAGCAAAAGATCTTCGGATTCTGGCAAGTGGTAAGTGTATTTAGTTTTGCATCTAATAAAATGTTTATTGCTTAATTATAGCGACCTTGTGACTCACTCCATCTTCTTCCCCTTTTTTTTTAACTAGTGAGATTTTATTTAGTAGAATTTTTAAAAAATGTGTCTTTAATTGAAATGAAATTAACATTTAATACAAAATCTGACCCTTTCTTTAAATTTTGATTATTTTGAATTTCGTTTTACCTTAAATGCTTTTATCAATAAGTGAAGTATTTTTTTCAAAAGAAAATGTTAATATTCCAGTTATAAATACTCAAATGTTCTTATCAAATTGTTAATCGGTTCGAGATTAAACGTTTACTCAGCTTCATGGTTGATCTTCGAGGTCGATCTTCCGGACGTTACTGATGATCAACAATGTCGGGTTGCTTTATGGTACACCTTGGAGAATTGGGGCGGTGCCTTCTCCCGACAGAATCTTCCTCGGCATAGGCTTCGAGGATCAATGATCCTAATCCTTCGGACAGTCATCTGATTCTTCGTTGTTGTTTATCTTCGGTCGTTGCAGACTTTTGTTCACTCTGGTTAACGTTGTTTGTAGAGCTTGGGCGCAGCACATCCTTAACTTTCACTGCTATTTCCTCTTTGGAAGAAACTGGTCTATCTGAGGATGGTGTAATTACTTCATATAGTGTTTCTGCTGTTGCTGGTAGTTGGGTAGCACGGTCGGGTTTCTTTTGTGCTGGTAGTTCGAAATTACCACTTGTCCTTTTGATGTTCAATACTCGAGTTAAATTGTTAGAATTACCCTTGAGTGATGTGTAGCAAAAATACAGCATCATTATCATAAATAGTAGAATCAATCCTCCATACGAGCCGTACACTAGAATCTGATTTTCTCCCTTTAGGTGGCGTTGAAGGGAAAATTCCTGGAGTTGTTGCTCTAGCTCGTCCAAGGTTTTGGTGTTGATCTCGAAACTGGAGAATTTAGGTTCGATCGCAGGGCCAGATCCAAGTGGGATGTCAGACTTCTGCAGCAGGTGTCCATATCTTGCCAATAATGGCGACAATATAGTAAGATTCAAGTGTAGCTCCGATTCGAAAATAAATTCCGATTTTCCAGCTTCGGAAATTGTAGCTGGCACAATAACGTCCCTTGTTTTTACGGAACATCCCGGGGCCAGTTTTAAGATTCCGGTATCTTGGAGGGATAATTTGGTGGGGCTGATAGAATGACAGGCTATGATCACAGCTTCCGGCGCAGCGAAGGAGTATAACCATCCTCCTATGGTTAATAAAGGTTCCCAGTGTGATTTCGGGTTGGTAGTTACCTTGATATTGCAATTCTTCAAGGTATGAATTGTTGGATTTATCAGCAACTGGGCTTCGCAGGATGGTCTCTTCTCAAAATCGTAGATTGGAGTACCCTTCAAACATGCGTGGTACGCGGCCGTGGCCTTGCAAGAATTCCAATCCGTTGCTTTCAATAACAGGTAAGTGCGTTGATCCTCGTCTATGATGAGATAGTCGTATTCTGATTTTATATATGCTCTTCCAGTCCCATTGTTCAAAGAGTTTTGGACTGTTGGGAGCGAGTGGATTTTATAAGATTGATAGTTGTATTTTTCTAGGAGTGGGATGTCCAGGAGGATTTTGAGTTGGTGATTTTCACAAATGGTTGTAACGACAGAAATGCGCATTAGTTCGTCAATGCTGATCCTTGGTCCCGTTAGAGGAAAATTGACATCCTTCAGGTTATCCTGGATCTCTCGCAGAATGGGTTCCAATTGTTCTGAAGTGATGAGGCCAGGATGGAGTTGGCCCTTCCTTGATTCGTGGACCGCATCCAACATCGTAACCATTGCCTGGATGTTATGATCCAAACCCAACCTCAAGGCTCTCGCCACGGCGTACGTCAGGTTCATTCGCTCCATTTCTTCCTTCGATGTTTGATGAACCCTGGCAAATAGGGATTGAAGTTGGTCCTGCAAATTCTTTAACAATACACCATGTCGTTGGGCCTGAGAATGTAAGGAATCCAACTGCGATCTCACAATATGTGTCTGCTTTCCGACCAGATGGGATAAGTTGGCCTGGGCCTCGTTAAGATTTTTGATGGCGGTATCATATTTTTCTCCATCATCATATGTTAGAACTCCAGCTATTGGTCCCGGGATTTTTCCCAGAAATCTAAGCAGGGGAACGGATCGTCTTGCTCGTAACTGCGAGGACATCTTTCCAGGTGAGGTCATTTAGGTATTTTCAAGTTCTTCCACCTGGGTTCGGAATTGTTTCTGCAACTCCGAGGCCATTTCCCATCGGTCTTCCCATTGATATTCACTTGTTAATTCTCTGCACCAATCTTCTTTAGGTTTGCATTGTTCCGTTAGTCGCTGCAGTCTGGCCTTTAAGTCGTCGAAGAATCGGCTATGTTTGCCGACATCCAGGAATATGGTGATCCTCCAATTGCTGACTGATCGTCTCACCACGCCGATATATTCGAAGTACATTACACTACTGGCTTCAAGTGGAAGGTTTTGGTAGCTGCTGTAGTCGGTGGATTTGTCCAGTGGATCCGGTCCATCCTGCACCGCCAGTGCTACAAGGCTGGAAATTAGGCACAAAGGGATGACAGTGCGGGCAAACATCTGGATCGATTTCAACATCGCTATCTGAAAATAGAATTTCGATTAGTTGATGTGCAGTTGAGGTTCAAATTCGAGCAACCATGACCTTGTCGCGATGTTTCGAAAATCGCGCGCCATTTTCGTTTTCTAGGATCACATTGTTGTTTTCGGTGAATCCTACAATGGTAAAAGGACCATCTTCTCGTCTATCAAATTTGTTTGTTCGAACTTCCTTGTAAACGTAAACCTGATCTCCTACTTTAGCTTTTAAAGGCTTAGATTTCTTATCGTAAATTTGCTTTGACCTTTCCTTCGCTTTTACCAAATATTTGGCTGCAAGATTTTGTAGTTCATTCATTCGGGTAATGAGGTCCTTTAAATAGGAACCATACGTTTCAACCTCTGGACCCTGAGGCAGGGAACTAGGGGTTCTTGCCAAATGACCGAACACGAGTTCAAATGGCGTAAAATTCGTAGCCTCGTGAACTGACATGTTATAATTAAACATGGCAAATGGAAGTAGACGATCCCAATCGTCGTAGTCCCTTGCATAATGCTTAATATAATCCGTCAATTCAATATGGCTTCTTTCGAGTGCTCCATTTGTTTGTGGTCGGTAGCCGGAAGTGGTAAGCTGTTTGACACCAAAGATCTTTTCTATTTTCCGCATCAAAGAGCTCACAAAACTTGCTCCTCTGTCCGTAAGCACACAGCGAGGTGCTCCAAAGACAGAAAAAAGATTTGTTGCCACTGCGTGGGCGATAGTTTTGGTTTCTATGTTTGGTATTGGAACCGCAATACAATACTTTGAAAAATTGTCTTGCATTGTAAGGATATGCCGATTTCCGTTTGGGGTCGTTTGTAATTTTCCTACTGTGTCCAATGATACCTTGTCGAAAGGCATTGCTGGAGTGTCGGTGATCAGCATGGGTTCCCTAGTTCGTGCCCTAACCAGTTTATTCTCAAAACAGCTTTTCCAGCCACGAATATACTGTGTGACCTCGTCACGCATTCGAGGCCAATAATATCGCTCTCGAATTTACCTTTATGCCCACCGATTAGACTAGAGTGGAATTCGGCAATGATCTTGTTACGCAAAGCTATTGGGGGCACTTCTATTTTTCCGTGGCAAAGGGCGATAGAAATATCACCACCGCGGAAAACTCCTGTGACAAGTTCTGTCATCTTTCCTTGTGGAATCGCGCCTAACAGATCTCCTGTGTTTGCCATTCTGCATGATTTTTGGTGGTCAGATTCTAGGGCTTTTCTTAAGTTATTTAGTCCTTTTATAACATCTTTCCAACAAACTTCATCAAAATGACACCTTTTTACAACAATAGAATAAACTTTATATTTACCATTTTGGGTGACATGAATTTGTCCCTTCACGGGTTTACGGTCTCTAATCTCTTGGAGATCAATACATTCGGTAGCGATTAAGAGTTTAGATATCGGGTTTGTAGGTTCGCAATCTTCCGATATGAAATGGGCGTAATTGTCACGTTGGTAAGTCAGGGGTTCTGTCCATTTATTTGAGACGCATTCATAAATTCTTTCTTTTAAAGGATCACGATTTTTAATTACACTATCACTTTCACTTATTATTTCGTTCTCACTTTCCGATTCAAGAGAAAAGGGGTCCAGGTAAGGTTCCCTAATGTCTATAAATGATTTGCTCAAGAGATGATCAGTTAACTGTGTGGAGTCCTTTTCTGTCTGAATTCTCCTTGGCTTCATAATGGATCCTTTCCTTACCACCTTCTCTTCTGGTTCGATGACATTAGTCCTGAAACGGGTGAAAGGGGTGGATTGTGCAAACGGTATTGATGAGGGCCCTGGAGTGGTGTTTTCGGGCAACGTCTGTTGTTCATCTTGTGAGACCTCGAATAATTCCGGTAATTCTTTGAATCTAACGATACTTCCTTTCTTATATTCACTTGGACGGCTAGTTAGTGGGGTTTCCTTTGAATTTACTGTGAGTGTTGAAAGTGGCCGGGGATCTGAGGGAATGTCAAGCATTTCCACGTGTTGCTTTTCCACTCGGCTTCGATTAAATTCATCCAAGAATTTTTTAACTCTTTCCGGAAGTCCGTCTTCGTATTCAGTCGCAAGGTCAAAACTCTTCAAATAATCTAAATGCTCCTGATCATCTTCACCATCGGAAACATATTGTCTTCTGGGAGTTTGATCTAATCCTTCATAGTCCCAAAATAAAGTGTTGTTTGTAGGATTAGAAACATTCGTTGGCGCACCGGCTAACGATTCGTTGAATTTATAAATAGATTCATTCACACCTTGAATCAGCTCCTGTGTTTCGGTTTTAGGCTCTTCTTCCTGATCACCGGATTCACTGCTGATGTTGATTCTTCGTTGTCCCTCGATGATCACTTGATCCGGAGGTAACTCTTCGGATTCCAACTCGGACGATGATGACGAATCCGGCTCGGGGTCTTTCAAGGTCCCTTCTCTTGCCAATTGATCGGCATTCTCATTACCAGGAATTCCTTCGTGACCAGGGACATGTTCCCAAATTACATCGAGGGGTTCGAGAGCTTTCATTAACTTTTCATATACTTTTCGGTTCTTAACGGGTTTATTTTCCGTAGTTTTCCAATCGTTCTGTTGCCACCTTGGAACCCATTCCTTTACACTCTGCACTAGATATTTTGAGTCCGTCTTGATTCTCAATTTTCGGATTCCAGCTTTCCTTGCTTGTCGCGCAGCGACGGTAGCTGCTTCGATTTCTGAAGCGTTGTTGGTCTGCTTATCCTTGTAGCGCTGTGAGATGTTGAGGGGATGATTAGGTCTGAACCAAACACCGATTCCAGCTCTCGGGCTGGATCCTCCATTTTCGCAGCAGGCTCCATCGACGTAGACGTCGGTATACGAGTCAAGACCCTTGTCCTTGGAAGTGGAAGGTTGAGCTGGTGAAATATGGAGTGGGAGATGAGGAAAGGCGCTGTAGTCTCTTCGAAACACAGGGGGATCGGAATCCTCTGCTGCTTGTCCTTCATTTTCGCTTTCCGATTCTTCTTCCGAAGTTGTCTTAGTTGTTGAGGATGGAGAGTCCGTATCCTTAGGACTTGCAGAGGTCGCATACTTGCGCGGGCGCAAGCGTTTAGCGATGCAGCTTTCATTCGCTTGATTCATCAAAGGGCTTCGAGTGGGATGGAAGCTGTCGTCATCTAAGGGTGTTGTCGATTTTGTGCTACCTATTGGTCTCCCTGGACCTGTGGGTTCAGCTTTGGGATTGGTGATAACCTTACGCTTTTGACCGCTTGGGTTGATTGTCTTAATTTGTGCAGGTCCCTCCTTTGGGTCCTTGGGCCTTTTTAGAATTGTATACTTCGGTTGTATTCCTTGACTCGTGGATGGCTGTGCTGACACTCCTCCAACCATTGTCGACTTTCTCGTGGTTCGAGGATCGAAAACTTTAGGCTTTGTTCCCGTTCTAACCGGCACTTTCGGCTTCAGTCCTTCCTGAAGACTCCTAGTTCTTTCAGGAAGTCGAGTGGACCTTACAGGGTTTTTTGCAGCTTTACCTTTGTCCGTTGGGTCACTAGGATTCACTCGCGCACTTTCTTGTTCCTTACTGGTAGAAGAGTGGGTAATGGGTAGAGCGCGATAGATCTTCGGTTGTTCGATCGGGGTTTCAACACTAGGGTTCACTTCACTTGAGGGTTCTGACACAGTTAGGTTATGATCTAGTCCTTCGAGATCGGAATAAGATAATTCAGACCAGTTGGAGTCAGAACTACAACCTGATTCACCTGAAAGATCAGCAGGATTGTTTGATAAAGCTTCGACAATTCTGTTGATCTTTCCAGGCTTGCATTCGAACTTGTATTGATAATTTTGAAGACGAATTCTCCATGTCTGAATTCTGGCCCCAGGATTATCAATATACGTCATCCAATAAACTGGTTCGAAATCACAAGCTAGAATAAAATCTCTTCCGTAGAGATAAGGCCTAAAATGTTCCATTGCGTATAGTATAACAAGGCACTCCTTTTCAGCCTTTGGATATTTTTGTTCGTTGGCATTTAAGATTTTTGAATAATACGCAACAGGCAAATCAACATTGTCTTTTTCCTGAGTCAAAATCGCACCTATGGCATGCTCTGAAGCGTCGCAGGTTAATTTAAAGGTCGTACTAAAATCTGGGTATTGGAGGATGGGTTTGCTGCACAAATATCGTCTCAGTCGAGAAAAACTGTCCTTTTGGGCTTTTTCCCATTTCCACACAACATCCTTTTTTAGTAATTAGGTTAGGGGTTTCGCGAGCTTGGCGTAATCTTTTATGAATCGCCTGTAGTATCCGGAGAGACCGAGAAAACTCTTAATGTCTCGAGGCGTTTTCGGTTGTGGAAAATTTTTTATCGCAATGATCTTATTTGGGTTAGGTTTCACACCTTCTTCGCTAATAATATGTCCAAGGTAAGCTACTTCCGGTTTTAGGAATTCGCACTTGTCGGGTTGTAGTTTTAAATTGGCGTCTCTTAGTCTGTTGAATAATCTGCGGGCTCTTTTGTCGTGTTCTTCTAGGGTGTCTGAATATACTATAATGTCGTCCAAATACACAAAGGCTTCAGCATCCAGCATGGTGTTAAGGACGCTGTTGAGTAGTCTTTGGAATGTGGGGGGGGGGCATTTTTGATACCCATCGGCATTCTCTTATATTCAAAATGTCCGTTGCGCGACGAGAAAGCGGTTTTATGCCTATCGTCGGGGTGTGTTTCCACTTGGTGGAAACCACTAGCGAGGTCGAATACAGTAAAATATCGCGCACTACCTAATTTGTCGAACACGGAAATAATGCTGGGGAGGGGGAAAGCGTCTCCCACAATGTTTTCATTTAGGGCCCGATAGTCTACAACAACACGCCACTTTTTCTCACCCGATGCATCTAGTTTTTTAGGCACGATTAACAAAGGAGCGTTGAAAGGGGAGTTCGAGTGTCCGATTATGCCACTATCGAATTGTTTTTTTAATTGCGTATCTATTTGCCCTAAGGCTTCGAATGGTGATCTGTACTGTTTTTTATGAATCACCTTGTTTTCAATCATTGGTATCCTATGTTGGATAAGGTTGGTGCAAGAGAGCATTTCACCATTTAAATAAAATATGTCTGCATAATCCTCCACCCATTTGGAAACGATTTTTCGTTCGTCCGGGGCCAAATGAGCTAAGAATAATGCATTCTTGACTTTAATGACCCTATCGGCATAGGTACTATCAGGAGTTTGGGAGAAGTCTTCAAGGTCGGAATTCGAAAGTTCTTCGCCTGGGAATTTACAGAAATCGAAAGGAATTAATTCCTGTGGATTGATTTTAACATCGATATCTTCCTCAGTGGTATTGATGGCCATTGCATGGCATATTCCATCTTTGTTGGTTACCACGGCCTCTCCCAGATAAAGACCTTCGGGGGTTTCTATTCGAGGAAGATATCCTAGTTTTAATTCGGGGTTTAAGGTGTCGATCGCTATCGGGGTTCGAGTTCGAGATTCAATCCGCAGGATTCGAGCAAAAGGTTTGATTTCAGATTTCAAGGCTTTCCTTGCTTCCAGTGATTCCTTATCAACGAAGGGGATAGGGGTCACTGGATCAGACACTGTCACCAAGGTGTTATGTCTGAAGGAAATTTGTGCTTGCTCTTTTCGTAGATACGGTCTTCCGAGAATTCTATGTGTAGAAATTGGAAAATTATTTCGGACCACATGAAATTCTACAGGAACACTAGAGATTGTTAAATCAATGGTCCCTAGGGTCCTTACGGCGTGATTTGTTATTCCTGAAATCTCAATACACTTATCTCTAACAAGTGTGAGTTCAGGATCCAATGCACACAGTTTAAGGGGGGAACACCAGTTGTAACTCAAAAAATAATGCTTTTTTCAAGAATATTTTCCAAAAGAACAATGAATCTTTTTAAAGAATACTATTTATTAGTTAAAAGTACATGTAAAAAGCTGTAATTTAAAAGAAAAAAAAAATTTTTTTAACAAAAACTTTTGGAGATATGAGCCATTGAAGTGGCGTCTTAAGAAAAAAGGCGAATTGCGGTGACCAGCATTCTGCAAGTATACTTCGTCTGAAATACAAAAATGAAATTGATTTACATTTATTATAAGATTATCTAGTTCGTGATCGAAGGATTTAAAAAAAAAAAAAAATTTGACAAAATGACGACCTGTCAAAGTCAAAAGTATGATTTTCGTTAAAAAAATACGGTCGATTTTCAGCTATATAAAAAAAAGTTTTGATTAAAAAAAAAAATCCTTCGATCACGAACTAGACTTATATGTGTAAATGAAGCACACTAAATTTTAAATAAATCGGTTTAATGGTATTCGAGTAATCGTGGTCACCGACTTGGAAAATGTCATTTTGAGAAAAACGCATTAAAAGTTTCAACTTACTTTTTTTTGTTCAGAAGAAATTTTGTTTCTAAGTTACAAAGAGTCATCGATTCCTGGACCATATAATAACTCTTCCGCAGTGGTTGCCGTTTCTAAATCATAGGAAAAGGCCATCTGTCGTTAGGGTCAGGTATGGCTGGCCACCTTGTATGAAGCCACGGGACGCGCCGCTGCAGTGTTCTGTATATCTCATTTATTTTTCACCGGATCTTCTTTGAAATTTACAGACACATTTCTAAATATGTATACTTTAAGAAAATGCACCAAAAAAAAAATCGATTTTTCGAAAGTTACAACTGGTGTTCCCCCCTTAATAAGGTTCGTATCGGACCCTGGGTCTACGAGGAGCATAACCTTTTCATGTCTGAATTTTGGGGCTCTTACATGGACTACTGGGGATTCCTGGGTCTCTGTTCTTGTTCTAAAGACCCGACACTGTTCTCGAAGAATTGAACGCGGTTCTGACGCTGCGGGGTTGGGCTCGCTGCTGCGTCTTGACGACGAGCCATTGGGTAGTTTAAATTTCCCGTTGGAGCGGGGGAAATTGCTCTCGGAGGAGTCACACTAGGTCGGTAGTTTTGGTTCTGCCTGGGGTGTTGGTTGTGTGACTGCAATTGAGGTTGGATAGGTTGATGAGCTGGATATTGGAAGGATTGATTTGGATAGTATTGGGGATTGTGAGATGGGATAATTGGATGAGGAGAGGGGTAGGGAAAAGGTGGAGGGTATTGGGGCATCATTGATTTGTAAAACTGCCCAAGTTGCTCAGGAGTGAGTTGAAGGACGTTGGAATGTCGATGGTTTGGTGTAGGATTTTGAGAAGTTATTTCTCGGTCTGATCTTCCCTTCCCTCCAGAGCTGCGCTGCTCTAATTGTTTTGAATAAGGACTTGGGGAGCGCGGCCTGTCCTCTGCTCGCGATATGTGGTATGAGGAGGAACGCGGTCTGTCGAGGTAATTATCTCGTTCTTCGGCATGAAGTGCCTACTCTAGAGCTTCCTCGATATTGCGTGGGTTGCGCGCGTCTACGAATTTTGATATTTTCGTAGGCAAACCCTTAATATAAGCGTCTAGGGCACATTCTACAATTGGTTGTAGAATGATATCGCACTCCCTGCGTCTAACGTTCCTGTTTTCAGTGTTAACCTCTTTGTAGATCTTACCATACTTGGGTTCAAGGGCTTGTCGAGCCCCGCTAATCAGGTCTTGCAAACGATCATAATAATCATTTGCGTTTTCTGTCTGTTTTTGCTTTATGGTCACGATATTTTCGAAGTACCATTGATATTTCTTTGTTTGCGCGAAACGTTTCTTCAAATGTTCTAATAATTCCTCTAGTGAGTGGAATTCTTTATGTTTATAACTTGCGTGAGCTTGGCCATCTAACCGACTTAAAACTGCTCTTATAAATTCCGGTTCAGCTACATCAGTGATGAAAAGTCCCGCTCGTTTTACCGCCTGAACGAATTCTCGTAGGGGTGGTTGTTTTCCGTTAAAGATTGGAATGTCGCATGCGCTCGTGCGCAGGGTGAACCGGTCTATAGCCGAACTTGCATCTCCTTGGAGGGGGTTCATGGTTGCGTTGGGGTTGATCCCATTACCACCAAGGCCGCTATTTCCAGGCGGATTTCCCTGGTTGTGAGGGGGTAGTTCTGTGTCCGAATCCGACATGATGGATTCGTTTTAAGGTTAGTTGTTTTGTTAGTTTTGACAAACAGATAGTAATTTCAAGATAGAAAAGGAGAGGAGAAAAAAAATTTTAATAGTAATGTAAGTGTAGAATAAAATGCTTATTTGAATATCTCAAGGTGAGGATAACGCCACCGCGGAAATTCCTGCAGCTTGATGCGAAAGAGAAAAAAATAGACAAAGATGTTGTGATTTAAACTTAAGTTTTAGTCCCTTGGGAAATGAATTAGAATTTCTTCGAAATGTTTTTACCTTTTGAATTTTCTTCGTTCTGATTTTGATTGTATTTATTATTAATTTCACGGAATTTTATACAAAATCTACCTTTCTTGTTCTTTTTCAGTATTTCAGTGGGGACGGAATAAGGGGCCCAGTTCGAGCCTTCATTAGACATGTTAGGAGGTCCCTATTTAGTCTATAATTTTAAGCTTTGCATCAATTGTTCTAATTTTAGCATAGATGAATTTATTCTAACAGCCTTGTCACTTTCTTCACCGATTAATCGAAAATAAAAGTCTAGTCTTCCTCTTAATGTTCTTAAACGGGATTCCTGGAGGAAGTTTAACCTTCTTAATTTATTTCCCTCGCGTATGAGGTATGCCAAATATCCTTGTAATTCTAACAAAAACTCTTCGGAGTTATCAAAAGGAATCTCTTTCCACTCGGGAGTCATTTATATTTAATTTCTTTTAAAGTTAATTTTTTAAATTCGACAACAAGGTTATCTATACTATTTTGTTGCTCGCTTATTTTCTTCTCGTATTCCTGAATTCTTTCCGAAAAAGAAGCATTTGAATCCGCGAGAGTGGCTAACCAAAGTGACAAAAATTTTGTTCTTTTCTCTAATCTCTCAATCTGGCAAGACGAGGCTGAATGATGAAAGACAATCAGTCACTGTCATAGTCAATTGTAGCGTCTGAGTCGCTGTCAGGTTGGTTGTTGTGATTATTTACTGTCGGTTGCCTGATGTGATTTTCCTGGGCATAGGCTAATTGACGTTGCCCTAGGGCTTCTTCAATGTCAAGGTCAATTTCATTAATAGGGAGTTGTGGCAAGACTGGAATAGGTTGTACGACTGCAGCCTGTCTTGGGATTGGTGTAACTCTACAAATCAGTCGAGACCTTATTGGTGGATTCGTAAGATTATAATATAATTCTGATCCAGGTGTTTTGGTTGCTCCTTGTGCGCAATTATCGTGTCGTTTACCGGCACGTTTTCCTCTTTTGGGTTTTGTAGGATTAGAGGACATTTTGGAAAAACATTCTGGAATAGGTTATTAGATTTCAAAATGTCTTTTTTTTATTTGAAATAAATAGTGTAGCAAGTTTAACAAATTCAGCGCGGAAGCTCTCCTAGGCGGGAGATCAGTACTTACAACAGCGCTTCTGAGTGTAAGAAAGTAAAAAGGAAATGGTTTCCTCTTTACTTAATTTCCAAAGAGGTCACTCAGATTCGACAAGGAAGTGTTCCCAATCTTACGGCCTTGTACCCACAACCAGCGATTTTGATTCACTAATTGTTAAAACCAGTGAAAACTAATTTTAACAGTCACGTGTTTAAAACACTATTTTGATTTAGGAGTTAAGGACTTAGCTGTAAAGGAATTAGAAGGAATTAATGGTTAGCCATTAAAGTCCCAAATCAATTGCGCTTTTTATTCCCAAAATACCTGGGGTTACCAAACAACTCTCTGAGTAAAAGGGATGCACGACGTGGAAACACAATTCGGTGTTTTCGAACTGTAAGTAAACAACGCCCAAAATCTCGGCGTAATTGTTGTTAATGCAATCTCCAGTAGGGTGACCAAGAATAGGACAGTTATGTTTTAATTCAGTCTTGCAAATATAGTTGTTTTTGACATTACAGTTAACGGGGTTGGTTGTCACTTCGTGTTGTAAATTTTCTGGGGATATTGTAATCGTTACGTCAGAGTCGTCGTCAATTGGAATCGTCATGTTTTCACAGTTTTGGGCATAATAACGCAAAATAAAACAAATGTCGAGTCATTCCGATAAAGGTTTTCGAAATTTTGATAGAGGGATATTGACAGCTTCTATGCTTCTAACGAGAAGAACCTGATCTGATGTTCGAGTGACAAGATCCGCTGATCTTACAAGATTAAGGGAGAGTTTCCTCAACTCGTTCTGATTTACAAGAGCGTGATCAAGAAGTGGATAAAGTGGGTTGTATGTCAAAAAATAATGTGCCCTTGGTCGTTCTATAAGCTGTTTTCGTCTTATATGTCGCGTAATGGGAACTTCTTGAACTGAAATGCAGTGCGGTTCAGGAAAAGCGTTTTCGTTGGTCACAGGTGTACTTTTTACGACCGGATCAGCACTAGCTTCTGTTTTTACAACTCGAAGGGATTCTAATTCGAATTTTGATTTTTCCAAACTTCCCAACTTAGTGCCCTTAATTATTTCTTTGTTTCGTGATTGATTTCGTTTCTTAGAACGACCACCACGAGGTCTAACCTTTTTTGACATGTCTAGAAAAATACATGACTTGAATAGTGAAAAGAAGAAATCAAACCTTTCAACCCGGACAAAATTCTCCTTATTCAATACAAAATAATTTTCCGGAGCCAATGTTATGAATTCGGATTATGTCATCATCGACGACCAAGGTCGGAGAGCCAAAATCAAATTAGGATTATGTCATCATCAACGACCTGAGTCGGAGAGCCAAAATCCGTAATTTTATTTATTCAAACAATGTCATCACGTACTAATCATTCAATATTGAAATTTTTAGAACGTTTGCCGCGTATCCCTGGTTTATTAGGCATAACAGAAAGAATTCATGATCTTGAGAAAACAAGTAGTATTTCTAATTTTTTTTTTTTTTGATTTTATTTCTGATCAATTGACTGAAATCAACTCTCTATTGTGATCAAGTCGTCATCAACAACCGTAGTTGGAGAGCCAAGATCACGATCGGAAATAAGTCGTCATCAACGATAAATATCGGAGAGCCGAATTTCCGATTTACTAGAAAAGATATTCCGTTTTATGATCGTCAATAAATCTATGAAATAATAAACTTTATAGAAATCGGTTCCTTTATTGATCTAGTCATCATCAACAACCGTAGTTGGAGAGCCAAAATCAAACTGAGAATAAGTCGTCATCAACAACTGAAGTTGGAGAGCCAAATTCCAGTTTTAAAGTCAGGATTTTCTATAAATTTATTTTAATTTTCTCAAAACATAAAATGATGTAGAATAAGAAAAGAAGTTTTATGATTTTAAAAAAAATTGGTGCCACTGGTAACAACGTTACCAGGTAACGTAGCAGGGCGGCAACGCGTAAGAAAATCCCACCGCTGCCACCATCAGCTTGTTACAAACCAAAAATTTATTTATTTAAATTTTATTATTTAAATCGAGCTTTTGAGATGGCCCTAAATTTTAGTTTGGGGAGGCACCAAGCTGCCAAGGTCTGAAGGACCTTGTTTAATTTTGTGGGGACGTTATCTTACTTTTAAAAGTTACGCTCTGCTTCGTTGTTTTTCTTTGAATGATTGGTTGAAAATCAATTAGTTATGGTGTTAAAGCAAAAGGAGTTCAGTTGAAAGGTAAGTAAAATTTAGTAATTTTATTTATATTTGTTCTTTTATTCAGGAAATAAAATATTGTGGTTAACAAGTGAATTTAAAAGTTTAATACAAATAGAGTGGTTAATGTTGAACGATACAGAATTTACTTACGACTACCGACGTCAGCTAGAGATATTCTTGTTGTCGTCGGGCAAGAACGCTTTTAATTACACTTAACTTGGTTGTCTTTACAACCTATTGTTCGAATTTTACAGGTTAAATTATTTGGTTTACCCGAATAAAAGTTTTTAACACTGCGTTGTGGGGCCACTGTAACGAAACGGCGCAGGCGCTACACGCACGGACTGGCCGGTTATTTATTAAACAAAATTCGATTTAGTAAAATTTATTTACTAAACCGAATTTCTCCCGCTACAGCTCTCACGTGGACTTCGTCGGTTAGAAGACTTCTATTTTATTTTTCGTCCGCCTTTCGTGTTATACTTTTAATCTAAGTTCTACACGGGGGTCCGACGCGCAGACGGGCTAAGTCGCGGCGTTCTTGAGGTCTCGCAACACTTACCAGGCTAGAGCCAGGAGATGTTGCTCGGAAGAGTCAAGAAGTTGTACTGCAATTAATTAGATTTTGCGACTAGCCTCTAGTCCTTGCCTTCAGTGTCAAGGTGGGGAAAACGAAAAATTTAGATGGAAGTAGGGGAAAATTCCTGGGCCCGGTGGGAGTTGCAATTTTGCTGATCTTTTTGATTCCCATGCAGGCTCCGTGAGAACGGAAATGGTCTGTTAATATGAGACATTTCTGAAAATTATTTTAAAATAATTAAATTAAATTATAATTTACTTAACAAAATTATAATTTAATAACATAAATTACAATATTATTTAACAAAATTATAATCCAATTTCATTATAAATGGTGCAATAATTTATTGCAATTATTAGAACCCGGAGGGGCCGGAGGGGTGAAGGAAAGGTTTTACGCACAGATAAGGCAGCGAGTAGAGGCAAGCGTTGCGCGTGTGTGTTAGTGCCCGTAGCACGACGAGTCCCATGGTGGTGTGAGTCTTGTAACCGAGAACCCACGAGCGCACTGTAGTTTATGCACGGCTGTTTCGTGTCCGTGTGTGTTGCGCTGGTCGTCCCCCCCACATATACACCACAAGCGGTGAGTTGTATATGTTCGAATGTATATTTTATTTTTTTTTTTTTTTGCATTTACTATTACATATATATTTTTTGATATAATTCCTTTTGTATTCTTATAAAACGTATCTCGACATTTTTTTGGCAACATTGCTGCAGCAAATACGCGTGGTGCTTGAACGAGGTAGATGACTAAGATTGCAACTATGTTGATTTTCGCCATGATGCTTCACAACATTGTTACAATGTTTCCAATAATAAAAGACATATGTAACGATGATAAAATAGATATGCAACCTTGCGACAGTGATATTTTTCGCTATCTGGCTTCGTAACACTGTCACAAGGTTACCCTCTAGAGACAATTTTAAAAACTTAATTTATAATGTTTTATATTTGAAAGAAGGGTGTCGAGTAAAGAGTATTAGCGAGCTGCCGGCGGTTCCTTATCAGGGTGTCAGGTATCCGTAAACAAGGTCTTGCTTCTCATAGCGAGTCTTGTCGATGAAAAGAGATTAAAATATAATAGGCAGTGTTGCCGAATACTAATTGAATTTTAAATGGTTGCAGTGAAGCAACTAAATATGTAACAGCTTGTTCTTGTACCAGAACTTGTACATGATCCTGGACAAGAAAATATACTTGTACAAGAAAATGTACATGTTCTTGTACATATTTTTTGTGCAGGTTTCATGTACAAGTACTTTTACATGAACACGTTTATATTTTTTTAATTATATTATACGTTTATTACTTGTTCAAGAACATTACTTGAACATGTACAAGAAATTAATGTACAAGAGCTTGTACATTTTCTTGTACAAGTTTTATCAGCCGGGAATTAACTTATCAACACGGATAATAAATACAATTTTTTAAAGTTTTTTAAAAGAGTTTTTTTAAAGAGTTGAGGGCTTTTTAAATTACGCAGGGTATAGTTAAAAATTAGTCACAACTACTAATTTTTTCAGTAAATAATTTTTTCAGATATTCGTTTTTACATAAAAAATTATTGCACAATTATCAGGTTACTTGAAGAAACCACAAACTTATGAAGAAAAAAAAATAAAATTACATTAACAAATTCACAATTATCTACTATCGAGTATAATGGACAAAGTATTCATCTGTACTAAAGAAAAAAGAAAATTATTTAAAATATAATTTTTTGTTAATTTTGAATTCAATTCTATCTTTAATTATAAATGTTATAATAAAAAAATATTAATACACCTTTTTCATCAATATTCCTAAAGAAATTAAAGTTATTTTATTTTTAATCCTTTTAATATTTCAGAGATTAGTAGATATTACATGTATAAATACCTTCCCTGAAAGACATGAAAAAATCAAAAACATAATTTTTTAAAATAAGGATTGTCACCAGCATTATTTGGATATCAGACAGACTCTGAGATAGGACAGACTCTTATGGTGATTTATCAAATCCTAGAAGAAAAGGGCGATTAAAATCAGTGTAACATCACATTTCGAGGGTTCAACTGTTTGTTTTGCGTCACGATTAATTAATTTGAGTTCACATTCATGCTGCACATGGCAACTAATAGAGCATTACATTACATTTTACACCTTTGCTAAAAAAATGTTATTTTGCATTTTCCGATTGATTTCTGAAAATCAAGAAAAAATTTTTTTACCAAAGATGTAAATGCTTTATAACTCGACAATAGAGATTCTCGATATTTGTTTCTACTTTTGTCATTTTGTAATAACGTGACTGTACAAGATTTCTGTAATAGATTCATTTGAAGAAAATCGAACACTGTTTAGCAAATTTTCTTAATTTCTGGTTAGAAAAAAGTCGAAATGAGTTTCGAAATTTATCTTAACACGTCACTGAAAAAATCGAACACAGTTTAGAAATTTTCCTACATTACTATTTCAAAAAATTTCTAATTGTTACGTATGAATTTCGTAACTTCTTATTAATAAATTATTAACATTATTAATAATTCATTAATACAATACTTGCAAAAGAGGACACATTATAACACAAACAAATAACACTTTATAAACATTATAAGAAATGCCTTTAGAATCTCTTAGAGATATCCAAATAACTATATATTAAATATTAACTTTCAATTAATAACCTAAATTTTAAAGAAGACCTATTTAAAATTCATGATAAAATTGAGAAACTAAGTGAACTAATTTAATTCAAGAAAGGATGGCGCAATAAACATTGCTGCATCCAAGGTATGTCTATTCAAACTGAACTGGAACACTACCCCAATATTGCAAGGTTGCAATAAAAAAAACACTGACAACAATAAATTTGTTAAATAAGATATTCTTTTCCCAACCAAAAGTCAACTTAATAAAATCAGTTGACACACGAAGATCGAGGTCTTCCAAGTGTGGTCTCCGAGTGAGACAGGTGGAACAACCCCTTAGACCAGGGTTGTTTAGGCAGTTGTGAGTAGAGGAGATTGAGAGTGAGCTCAGTGTGGAGCTCGGAGTTTTTTTGAGAGTTTTGAGTTGGAGTTTAAGTCTCTGAGTTGAGAGACTTTTAGAAACAAACCTTTGGTTCAAGGTTGTTTCCGTTTTGAGTTTATTACTGAGTTTTAATTCGAGTTGTGATTTTTGAAGTGAGATTGTTTAAAGAGTATTAAAGTTTTGAGTATTTTAAAGAGATAAAGATTTATTTATTTTAAAGAGTATTTTAAAGAGATATTGAATAATTGTGGTTTTGAAAAAGAGAATTTAATTTTGAATTTGATTTAAAAGATTCACGAATGAGTTTTTGAGAATCACATAGTTTTGAAATTGAGAGTGAAAATTAAATAGTAAATGAGAAAATAAAGTCTATAGCATATACTGAGTTT
Organism: Leptopilina boulardi; assembly: GCF_019393585.1. Lineage (NCBI taxonomy): Eukaryota > Metazoa > Arthropoda > Insecta > Hymenoptera > Figitidae > Leptopilina > Leptopilina boulardi. The sequence goes on along the minus strand of NW_026137909.1, from coordinate 79,869 downwards.
TGAGATTGTTTTAATAATTGTTTGAAAAAAGAGAATATAATATAACTAAAACAAATTGAAGAGTTAATTAAATACTGAAATTGAGATACGTCGATTATTTTGAAGGATATCAATCGGAGGAAATTCCAGAGGTAAATATACGTAAGAGTTCAGAGACTCTTAACATAACACACACACAACATTATTACACGTACATTCATTCACACCTAGTTTGTATTAGAATATAGAATACTGTAATATTGTATTATTTGAGTTGTTACACAATATATATTTATATATAACTATTTAAATATTTGTTTATTTCTTTTATTCCAAATATTCCTAACCAATTGTTCTGATTAATATGGGATCTCAACCAACTCACTGAATAATAGTGAGATAAGGAAGTGATCCTCTACCTATTACAATATAATTTGTCCGAAGGGCAACGTGTGTTAAGGTACCTAGGTCTTTTAGAGTTTTAGAAAATATCAATCTTTGATTGATATTGAATAATTTTCTAATTTTCAAAATTCATCTTTAACACTAATCTTTTCAAAAAAAACTTGCAAACTATTTTTCGAAAAATTTCAAAAAAAATTTTTACAGTGTAGAACTACCGATGGTACGTTTTTTCCCGCAGCGCACGGTTTTTCTTGTGTATCTTTCGTTAATGACTAGCTGGAGGGCTGAAATTTTTTGACTTTTTTTTGTTGAGTTTACTCAGTATACCTTTTAGATTTTTATCACTATTAGAACCTTATATCTGAATCGGCATACCTAGAACTACCGACGGAACATTTTGTACCATGGTTATTAATATTGTTAAAAACAATTATTATTACAAAATTGAAAAACAATCATTTTGTAGAGTTAATAAAAAGTATGACAATGATAATATGTGTAGAATTATTCTTATTTTGTATGCGCAGCGGACGGTTGGTGTACGAAACTGCTGATGAAACGCGCTTATCAAAAAAATCACTCTAACCTAGTTTTTAGTGAAAAATAAAAATACTGGAGTATTTTCGACTTCGGATTTGTAATCTACGTAAAAAAACGTATGAAAATCATGTATCACTTTATTTTTCGAATTTGTAAATGTTAATAAAAAAACATAAATGAATAATGGGACAAAATATACCGGTGGTAGTTCTAGGTATGCAGGATCTTCGGTAGTTCTAGTGTTAAACTATTTAAAAAAATTTCGTTATTTATTATGGACTATCTTGTTGCCTTGACCGCCTAAAAATACCCCTACTTGTGATTGGTGGAAACAATATCTCCAATTCAGGTAATCGAAAAATAAAATTTTTGATATTTTTTTTCGACGGAAAAAAGCAAATGGAAGATTGTTTCCATTTTTGACCTTATATTTTTTCACTTTAATTGTTTAAAAAATATGGTTGAATATTACAGAAAAAGTATTATTATATCTATAAAATTTTAACTTAATAAATGCAATAGTTTTTTCTTAGAATGTTCACCAGGTCAAAAAACGTTGTTTTGAGAAACAGCAAATTTACGAAAACATGTACTTTTACAAGAAAATTTCCCCTTCCCCCTAAATAGATTGTTAATAGTAACTTAAGAATTACGGTAACATTCAAAATTGGATCCGCCATTTTAAGTTAAAAAAAATTTTTAAATGTTAATTCAAATTTGTAATTAGCGATAACAAGAAAACCCTAGAAACCCATTTTTTAGGAAAAAACAATAATTTAAAAAAAAATTATTTTCCATATTGTATCCGCCATTGAAATAATGAAATAAAAAAATATATTTTATCATAGGTTTAAAACATATTTAAAATAAAAAAAATATTTATTTAAATATTAAAATAATTTTCAACACATTAAATGTAATTAAAGGAAATTAAAAATTAATATGAAAATATATTTAAAATAAGAAAATAATTATAGAACAGAAATACACAAAATAATTAATTTTTTTTGGTTGACTGGTAAATTTCGTTCACCACATTGCCCAACAGCTGTGCGAGAATGCCCGTCTTTGCCTTATATTCTTCCTTGATTTTTTTTGTTTGAAGGTATCTATTGTACCTACCACCACGTTTTGACCTGTATTAACCACCTGAAATAATTTATTTTATTTATTTTATTTATTTTATTTATTTTATTTATTTTATTTATTTTATTTATTTTATTTATTTTATTTATTTTATTTATTTTATTTATTTTATTTATTTTATTTATTTTTTTACCTCCAATATTTTCATTAAATGGAGCATTTTCTTTTCGATTATTGTTATTCGAGAAGCGCGGATATGTTTCATTTTGTTGGACCCTTTGATATCAAGGAAGAAGAGCTTGGTCAGAAGAGGAGGGAGCAGTTAAACTGGAATTTGGAAGAATAGCTTGGTTTGAAGAGGAGGGAGCAGGTAAACTAGAATTTGGAAAAGTCGATGGACGGATGCTAGTGGATTGGCCGGAAGTTGTGTTTGGTTGGATTTGCATTTGATTAAATGTCTGATCAAGTGGTATGTCATCGTCGACTATGTCGATAGTTTCTGGTTCGGATGCCATTTCTTCAATTAACTGTAATTAAAAATCGTTTTTTAACTTTATAATTATTTAAATTTTTTTAAAAAATACTTCTTTTGTAAAAATAGTTGAATTTACCAATTTTAGAGTTATTGGTTATTAAAAATATTTTAAAATTTAAAAAACAGAATTTTTTAAATTCATATGAATATTTAACTAAGTAGTTAAATACTCACTTCCTGCTTCACTCTGTACTGATGAAATTGTGAGACCAAAGGAGTTGAAGTTAAGATATTGAAGGGATTAATCGTTTTGTTGCTATGATAAAAAGTATAAGAAGTAGATGGTGCATTGTTGAATGGAAGTGGAACATTATGAGAATTTTGAGATTGAGCATTGTCGGATGTTGGTGGAGGATTTGTGGATGGAATTGAAGAATTGGCGGATAAAGGTGAATCTTTGTCGGATGTAGACGGAGCATTTTGTACTGAAGATGGAGCAGACTGCATTGTGAAGGTTTTTTTTACCCTGGAGGAACTGAGAGCAGGAAACCCAGTAAAAAATAAAAGATACAAGAACGGCGGATTGCGGTTACCATCTCAATAGCTGGTAAACGAATCCATGAAAATCTCGAATACAAGCACTTTTCGGTATCCGAAATGATCATAAGCTTGTAAACGCACTGAAACTGACGACTTTTAATCAAGAATAAACAATTAAATGGATGCAGAAACGATAGAAAATTAAATTAGAAGCAAAAATAAATAATTATTTATTAAAGAAACGTACATTTAAACAAAAAACAATTATTCTGACTAATTCTAACCTCTCCATTAAAAACATTGTAAAATCAGTGTTTTGTTGGTAATTTTATCTTGCTATTCGGGAAATATGGTTTTCTACCTTACCGACGTTGAATATTAATTTAACGAGGGTTTTTTCGAATTTTCTATTTTAAAAGCAATCTAAAATTATTTAATTAAAAGGGGAAAAGGTAATTAAAAATGACTACCGTATTCTGTTTAATAATATTTTGATTATTATGAATTGCTTCTGAAATTGGAAAATCGAAAAATCCACGTTAAATTAAAATCTAATGTTGGTAAGGTAGGAAACCATATTTTCCGAATAGCAAGGTAAAATTACCAACAAAACACTGTTTTTACAATGTTTTTAATGCAGAGGTTAGAATTAGTAAGATTAATTGTTTTTTGTTTAAATGTACGTTTTTTTAATAAATAATTATTTATTTTTGCTTCTAATTTAATTTCCTATCGTTTCTGCATCCATTTAATTGCTTTTATAGATTAAAAGACCTACAAAAATCGTCCGTTTCAGTGCGTTTACAAGCTTATGATAATTTCGGATACCGAAAAGTGCTTGTATCCGAGATTTTCATGGATTCGTTTACCAGCTATTGAGCTTGTAACCGCAATCCGCCGTTCTTGTATCTTTTATTTTTTACTGGGAAATCATCAGTTCGGTTCAGATTATAGGATTTCTTCTGATGATTTAACTGAAAGGAGATAACAAGGAGATTGATTTTTTATATGTTCTATAAAGTTAAAAATTAAAAATATTAATGAAATTAAAAATATATATAAAAACTTTTGTTTTTTTAAATAAAAAAAATTGTCAAAAATAATACAATAAAAAAATAATATAACAAAATAAATAAAATAAATGAATGGTAAAAATAATACGATAAAAAAATTATAAAATAAAATAATAAACATAATAAAACAAATTGAATAAAATATAAAAAATAAATAAAAATGATCAAAAATAATACGTTAAAAAAATTATAAAATAAAATAAAACAAAATAATTAAAAATGTATGAAGTAAATACTTCTTTATTTTAAGCCATTTTTAATAGAGAGAAGATGTCTTTTTAATTTTGTGGCCTATTGGCTTATATTTATTTAATTACATCAAAATTTGACGCGTTTCCACACAGTATTCTGTATCCTCATCAGAAAAAACAAAGCAAGATAAAATCTGTAAAAACTATTTTATGGTGCATATACCAGATTTCTTTGAAAAACATTTGAAAATTTTTTTACATAACCTTAAAAGGGTTTGTCAAAACTTACGAAAAAGAAATCAAGAGAAATCATACGGAAAATAAAAACCATTGTGTATCAATAAAATCATGTGTAAAAATATATAAAATAATAATAATATAAAATAATTAAAATAATAAAACAAAATATAAGTATAAAATAAAAAAATGGTCATAATTAATACGATAAAAAAATCATAAAATAAAATAAAAAACATAATAAACAAAATAAATAAAATATATAAAAAAAATAAATAAAAATGGTCAAAAATAATACGATAAAAAAATATAAAATAAAATATAACGAAATAATTAAAATAATAAAACAAAATATATAAAATAAAAAATCGGTCAAAATTATTATGATAAAAAAATTATAAAATTGAATTTAAAAAAAATAAAGCAAAATAATTAAAATAAAAAAATAAAAAAAATAAATAAAATGTAAAGAAATAATAAAATAAGATAAATAAAATAATTTACTTGATCCAGTTCTTTTATATAAAATCTCCCACCCGAATCGGAAGAAAATAAAATGTCTTCAATTTGAAGTCCGTGAGGATTCTGATAAAAAGGATTAAAAAGTGACCACAAATAAAATAAATGAATATTAATAAATAAAAAAATTGAGTAGAAATAAATATAATAATTACATTTTTTTCTCCGGCGACGTTTCTATCCATGATTAGAGATCCTCAAGGGAGAGTTGACGCAAGTTAAGGTGAATGGTGATTGGTGGTGGGTTTCAGGAAGCGGATGTACCAAAATCTGGCGCGAATTGTGTTCAAATTTAAAATAAAGAATATGTTAATCATAGATATTTTTTAATTTTTTCATTGTAAAAAGTGAAAAGAAGGTTATTACAACGTTATTATAGTAGCCAGTAGTACATAAGTGAAATATCTAACGAATAAACATTAAATTTATTTTAAAACTCCAACTAATATAATAAAATCATTTTGAAATACATAATTATAGTTGCAAATAACGCAAAATTTATCTTATTTGGAGATTAATTTAGAAATTTCCTATAAAAATATAATAACTTAATTTGTTAATCAAATTTATTATAAAAATTTAATAATATTATTAACAAATAATATCAAAATTATTTTTACAATATTCTAATTAAGTAAGGTGTAAAGTAGAATAGCTAGGAAATAAAGAAGTACAAAGAATAAATAGAAAATCATTTATTGTATAAATTGCTGTAACAATAAAATAATGAAAGGCACAAATTATTGTCTAAATGTACTATATATGGAATTTTGCTACTGTAAAATTCCGTGTTATTGAAACACTGTATGCATAACCATGCTTTTACTGCCAAATTTCTTTTCAGTTTTTTCTTTATTTTTCGCTTGATTGTTAATTCTTAAGCAGAATATTACAAATCGTCGTAAAATTTTATCGCGCAAATTGTGACATTTCAAAATTTGGTCAGTTTCGATGGCTTCCAAGCGACATAAAAAAAATTCCAAAACGTTAATTTCTTTCATTTTTTCTGCAATTGGTTTCCAATCACGATAAATTTGATCAGCTTCTAGAAGAAAATTAAAGGTAGCCTCATTTACATAAAAGAGAAGGTTTTCTTGAAATTCCTTAAATGCAACGAACTTAGCAAATTCTAGTTCTGTAAATTTTGAAGACTGCCTTGATCCTACAGATGCTATGCATAATTCGCAAGTGTTTGAAGTTTTTTGAATACTATTTATTAAGTATCCTGCAACGCGATACAATGCATTTTTCTCGATGTTGTTTAAAGGACTAGCTTTAGTAGGTAGTAAATTTTCGACTACACATTGAGGAGACGGTAAATTTTCTCGCAGATTTTCGACATTTTCTAAATTAATTGATTGCAAAGGTGCCCTGTTATTATTTATTTTTAAGGCTTTATTATTTTTGTCTTCTAGAAAATCGTTTAAAAAATAAGAATCGTCATAATCGTAGTTGCTCGAGTTAATCAGCTTATCGTATTGAGCAATTGAAATTAATCTTAAGTCATATTTAAACTGCAAAACGTTCGGTGTAACATGCTTCGATCTGATAACACTAAATAGATTCTCAACCGCATCTTGTGTAAATCTACCTGTTAAAACAAATTTGAACCCAACAGCTTCTAACAGATATTGACTCAGCTCGATGGCTGATTTGGTGGCCAACATAAAACCTTTCTGAATCGGTTTAAAGATTCCTGCTTCGCCGACGCGGATCCTAGTTATAAGACTTATCATCTCTTCAAGAAAAGAAATTGTTTCGTTGTACTTAGTGATGTTAAACTTGCTAATTGCGCTCTGCAAATTTCTGGATGTCATTAGACGAAACCATTTTGCAATGTGTCCAACAAACCATGCAGTTGTCTGATATTCTGACTTATCAGTTTCATCAGACAGAAAATAAAGGGCTGCGCTAACTTCGGTACTCAATATGTTTTTCGCTCCTTTTACTTTCATTTTCTGAGAATTTTTGGTGCTTGGAAGAATAAGGTCTTCTTTTTTTAAATTCGGTGTTAAAGTGTATACTAGGTCTTCTTGAGATTCTAACAATTCAATTAAATGGTCTGCGCTGACGACATTGGTTGGTAAATTATATGTGGCTTGAATATCTTTAGGTAAATATATTTTGCCGTTGTTAATTATGGCTTGTACAATATTTTTTGCTAAATGTGGCACATCCGCAAAGAAAAACAATTTTCGATTAACATCGTCGTGAGGATGAGGATGAGGAATAGAATTTTTGATTTCGCCTTTTCTTCCGGCTGTAATACCAAACGAATTCCAGCAAGCGATATTCGAAGGGCCCATATCGCACGTCACACTGTTTACCCTCAAACCGATGTTTTCAGCTTTTTCAATGATCTGCAAAATAATGGGTTTCAGTAGTTTGCCATCAAATCCACCTCCCGTAAATTCATAGCCTACTATTTGCTTCCACCTTGTTTGTGTACCAGTTAAAACAAAAACCAGAGCATGCTTTACCGTACCTTCGGCTGAGGATGGAAGAGTAATGTTTCCAATGAACTTTTTAGTTTGAGGATCAAACATACGTCCTCCTAGTATGCTGACCTCATCAAGTGCGAGAGAACATTGTCTATCGCCTTCGTTTGTGAAGTGAGTCACTTTGCTCTCTAAATATGTAAAAATTTCTTCAGAAATGCCGGGTTCGAATTTAATATGCTCAATTCGCCGACTCAAAGTACTACGTGACGGTAATGGGAACCCTTGCCTTAACAATTCGTCATAGCCGCTATTTCCGCATGTGAATCTTAAGCGCAAAGCTTTCCTGATGGTAGTATTGGACCATTGTTGTCGCTGTGGCTTTCCATTTCTATCTTTTGCTTTAAGTAAATTATTTATTTGATCCTCAGTGAACAAATCGCATAATATTTTTTTATAGGCAGTATGCCCGTGTCTTTCCAATTCTTGTTTTTCATTCAGAGCCTGCCGTAATCGAGATTGTAACATCTTTATTTTTTCTTCTTGTTTTCGAAATAATTTCTCGAAGTCTTCTCTAGAATGTTCATGAAAGATTGTTTTTTCTGGCAAAGTGGAAAATGAATTTTTCAAAATGTTATTCCCGTCGTCCTTATTTGAGCTATCCTCCTGTAAAATGTAAAAGTGTTTTTAACAAACTGTAAATATTTAATAAACTTTCTATTGTAAAATCTCAACAACTTAATATGACTTTAATTTTTATGATGTTTATTTTTAACAAAATCTGAATGAAGCTTTGCCGACTAAAATGTTTATATCTATAATATTTGATACCTGAGGCTCAGATTGGTTGCTTAATTAAATACTGCTTGCAGAGGACAAAGTGGAACTTTTTTCACTATTATTTTCGATATAAATTTCCCCTTTAGCATTTGTATCAATGGTTGTATTTTCCTTTTCTGGCAATATGGAAACTGTATTTTCGACGACATTCTCATTATCGATATCATTTGCAGAGTTTTCTTTTCTCTAAAGAAAAAAGTTATACATTATATTTTTAAAAAGATGGTGTCAACATACCATTTATAAGAAAACAATCTTTTTGTGAATTTATTATAGTGTCAAAAAAATTTCTCACCCTTTTTGTTGATCTGACAAAAATACATCCAGTCACTCTTTTTCGAATTGGCGGAGTCGGAAATATCGTTGGCACAGCATCTGTCTTTAGCCTTTTTTCATCGTCAATAATTTCCCACATTTCAGGTTCAAAATGTAACTAAAAATCATAAAATGAAATGTGATAGGATTATTTAGGAATTATGGTTTTTAATTATATTGCAATTTGAGAAAAAAATTAAATATCAGAGCTTTTATATTTAATTATTTGTTTATTTATATTGTAGTGTTCTTTTATTTTTGTACATAAATATTTGAGCATATGTGACAGTCCCCGAGAGAAGGGACCTTAGCTCACCAAAACGAATTTCACAGGGCAAGCGTTTGAAGAAGAAGCAGAAATGCGGAACTCGAAGAGTGGGGCGGAACTTCTGAAAAGTTCCCCCACCACACTAACACAACGTTGTGTTTCTGTATACGTGAGCTTTGTCTACTTCGTGTATCTTCGGGTCTCAGTCAGCACGAACCGAGCGAAGCTCACGTACGCGAGAGTATAGTTGTGTAAGTAAAGTAGTGGGGCTGATTTCTTGAGTGCCACAATCCGCCTCGAAATGCGCTTGACATACCCATCTTCAAAATGTTATTGTGTCAAAAGTAATTATCCTAATCAGTTTTTGACTTTTGCATGTGAAAAAGCAATTCAAAATCTATCATTTACCATATAAAACTCAATATTGACCTCTGGTGAGCTAAGGTCCCTTCTCTCGGGGACTGTCACATATTTTGAATTTAAAAATTTCACTGACAGTCCACGCAGAATATAATACATATACTTGATGGTTTCTATGATAATTTCAGCATATATAACGAAAAATCGAAAAGAATTTAATGCATATAAAATATTAATAATTTTTAAAATATTTCATATTAATAATATTACCATCATTTAGAAATTAATTTGAGAAAATGATACGTATTTTATAGGTTAGTTTTCTGGCTACGTGTCGTGTTATTATTTTTTTTGTATTTCATAATTGTTATTCTGTATGTATATATATGTTCTATTATTTGTGATGAGATCCTTATCATGTTAATTGTACATTGAATACCAGATTATTATTAGTAAATAAATAATTTACCTCGCAAACAGATGACTTCGGTGCTGGTATCCAATCTTTTCGATTTATATTATTTATCCACAAGTTTCGCAGATTTGGACAATTTGGAAACAATTTTAGTATGCTTCCATTACCTGATTTCGTCTTACAATACAAAATACAGCACGAGTTTACCATTTTTCAATTTTATTAATAAAATCCTCAAAGTTTACATATATAGCATGAGCACGAGTGACAACAAGTAACACATAAACATAACCTATTCAACAGAACGTAACATGTGACGCGCACAAATACAATTTAAATTTCACCGCACTTTTTCGTCACTTCCGATTCCGGTTACCCACTAAAGTAGTGGAAAGGGAAACTTGCGTCAACTCTCCCTTGAGGATCTCTATCCATGATAAGATCAAATGGTTATAAAACATAAACCTAGCAACGCGAAAACAAACGATTTACCGATCTGACGTTGAACGCATTAAAACGTTTGAATAGTTTGTGACGTTGTAAAATTTACAATTTTACAAATCACAAAGGTTTCTTTATTTTTCAATATATTAAATAGCTTTGTTTATTATTCCCGAAAAAGATAATTTTAATATCAAAAATTTACTAGACGAAATCACATTATGGATTCGAGAAATGGAAAAATCTTATTTAATAATAATTTAATATTAAGAATTAATGACTGTAATCCCTTTTTATTTATGTATTTTCGAGCCAACATTCACTGAAACAAGAAATTAAGGAAAATATCAAGATTTTAGAAAAACTTTGAGAAAAATTGATTATATTGAATATTTTTATTGGTCAACCTAACCTCAATTTTGATGTCATCAATAATTGGATATATTTTATTATTTAATTTGGATATATTTTATTATTTAATTTGGATTCTTGAATATTCACTTCCGATGTACCCATTAATTGGATAATTGAGAGATGCCAAGTATTTTCACGTTTTATGCAAATATCACCCTGAGAATATTATTGACTTCGTTTCCTGGCGAAACACTCGAGATTATTATGATTTTTGGAAGGCTTCTTTATATTTTTAAATTGTTATTTGAAACTTCTGTTGCTGCGGGTAGCCAAAGCCCATATAAAATGTTTCATATTTTGGATTCATGTCAATTTGAAGTTTGAAGATTTTTACTTAACTGTGGCATTATCTTTGGAAATTTCAATATTAATTCCGAATTCATGAATATTTATATTGGAGAAGAACTATAAAGATTTACCATCTTGCGTCGGATTAACTTATTAAAATCGTTAATCAAGAAGAAGTATAATTATTATTCAAGAAAACAATTTTTGTCAACAACATTTATTATCAAATTTGAATTTCGCACTTAATCAGTTTGGACCAATCAGCGTCAAGATATAGATGAAAATCTTTTTACCGACCGTCAAACTTTCTTTTTTGTCCCGATCTTTTTATTTTTTTTAGATATTCATTTTTTTTGGTTGATAACGAAAATCTCCTAGGAGAAAACAAACAACGTCTTTTTTATCATTCTTTAATGTGATTTCGTGTAAGCTAGACGCTTTTTTTTATCATTTAATTTAATTTGATTTTTGGGATCTCAATCGAAAAATATATATATAAATCATTTAAATATAAAAAGGAAATATAAAAAGGATAAAGGAAATATATAAAGATTCAAAAATAATAAAAAGGAATTGTTTGAGAATCATTGGAGATATTCGTTGCCGTCAGCCATTTTGATAAAATATTGATTCTGGAATTCTCTGGTAAAATTTTATTTTCCCATTTATGAATGATATCTCAAAATTATTTATTTGTTTGAATTTTTCAATAATGAATTTAATTTTCCTTAGATCTAAATTTAATTTTCTTTAAATCTGAATTTAATTTAGAATTTCAATTTAATTTAATTTAAAATGATTTCTTTTGAATTTAATTGATTATTTTATTGATTTTGGAATTATTTAAGAATGAATTTAATTCTCTAAATTTAATTTATGATTTTTATTTAAAAATTGATTGAAATGTCATTCATTTAATAATTATTGTATCCATTTCAATTTTCCATTTTTCCATTCCTCGAATTAAAGAATCCTTATTCTTTTTTTTTTTAAAAAAAAAGAAAGAAAGAATAAGTAATTATTATTTTGAATTATATCGAGTCTTGACTCAAATTTTATCATGTTCAAAAATTTAAAATAAAGAAATTTATTAACCTTTTGTTTAGAAAATCTCATGTTTTATTTAATTTAAAAAATTAAATCTTTTCGAATGTGGCTTTTCCGAACCGCCCTCTCTACTGCTAACCAAGAATTGGGACTGCGGCAGGCCGAGTAAAAGGAAGACTATTTTAATTTAATTTCAATTTTGGATCACTTCTTTGCTTTGAGTTTCCCTTGATTATTGAATTTGACAGTCTTTGAGTAAAAGCCTGGTGGCCGTGTGTATTCTTCAGACTAATTTAACAATCAAGGATAATTTTGATTTAATTGTCGAATTTGACAGTCTCAAAAATAATTTGCCTGGTGGCCTTGTGTATTTTTCCAGACTAATTCGATGATTAGAGAAAAATTTATTTAATCTATTTAATCTATTTAATTAATTTAATTCTTTTGTCCCTTAATTATTTATTTATTTTTATTTTGTCCCAAGAAAGGACTGGCGCCCAACAATTTATTCGAGTCTTCCCTTTTGTAACTATGATTTCATTAATTGATTTTCTTAACATTCAGCATCATCATTAATAAAAATCATTTATTTTTTTTGGTTACAAGTTAAACATTCCAATTATAAAATTTAAATTAATATTTAAAAATTATAATTAAATAATGAAAAAATAATGATAATTATTACAATAATATTAATAAATAAAAATTAAAAATGGCATAAACTTAAATAAACGCGCGAAAATGAAATCATTAACGATTGAAAAAGGTTTATTAAATTTTGATTTTTTATATCTTTCGACATAAAATTTTGGAATAAAACTCATGGATTCTGACACATTTTTTTATGCTCTTTCGATTGGTAATGACTAAAATTTGAACAAACTTTAATAAGCGTCCAATAAGGCGATCGTTAACGTTTGAGAAGCCATAACTTCTTCAATATTTTGATTTTTCATAACTTTCCGACATCAAATTTGGAATAAAACTCATGGATTCTGACACATTTTTTTGTGCTCTTCCCTGGCGTTTTTCGAAATCGGAATGTACGCTGACTTCGTTGTACATTTGTTACACATTGGTTAAACATTTAGTTGGAGTGAAAATTGTGTAGAAACTGAGTAGAAACTGTGGAAAAGTGTAATTGAATTGAATAATAAAAGTATTTAGTGATAGATTTGTGCTGTATTTGTGATAAATTAACGTGTTATTATTAAATAAATAAAGTTTAAAGTGTAAAATGTTCGCGTAAGTGAGTTTGACAGGCTAGGGAATTTTCTAGTGACATCCAACTTGACAGTCGATAAAGAAGTTGAGCCGCCGACGTTGCACGGTAGGTGGCAGCATTCATACTTTCTCCTTTTTAAAAATTCTCTTTTTCAATTGTAAATAGAAAAATTAATTAATTAATAAGTTATATAGTTTCTTTGTTGTCATTTTTTTAACAATTAAATTTTTGAAGATTGTTTAATGGGATAAATTAAACTTGTATAATCGATGCAAATTGTTGTTTTTTAATTAAATTCAATTAAATTAATTTAATCATAATTTTAATAAAGAAAACTTTTTTTATCTTTCTTTATTGTATTATTATTTATTTTTAATATAAATGTAATTAAAAGAAAAAATTTATTTAAAAGTATTTTAAAAACAACAATTTGCATCGATTATACAAGTTTAATTTATCTCATTAAACAATCTTCAAAAATTCAATTGTTAAAAAAAATGACAACATAGAAACTATATAACATATTAATTAATTAATTTTTCTATTTACAATTGAAAAAAAAAATTTTAAAAAGGTGAAAGTATGAATGCTGCCACCTACCGTGCAACGTCGGCGGCTCAAATTCTTTATCGACTATGAATTTGGATGTCACTAAAAAATTCCCTAGCCTGTCAAACTCACTTACGCGAACATTTTACACTTTAACTTTATTTATTTAATAATAACACGTTAATTTATCACAAATACAGCACAAATCTATCACTAAATACTTTTATTATTCAATTCAATTACACTTTTCCACAGTTTCTAGTCAGTTTCTACACAATTTTCACTCCAACTAAATGTTTAACCAATGTGTAACAAATGTACAACGAAGTCAGCGTACATTCCGATTTCGAGATCCGCCAGGGTTTCGATTGGTAATGATTAAAATTTGAACAAACTTAAATAAATTAGTTTTTGTAACCGTTAAACAATTAACGTTACAGTGAAGTGAGCTGTTGATTAGTATAAACTAGTAAGGAACTGATGAGCACCACTGGAGCTAGAGAAATACCTTAAGGGTGCAGTTCCATAACGGCGCGATTGCAGAATGCAAAGCAGAAAACTGTTAGTGTAATAGAGATAGACAGATATCGCTATCCTTTTCACTCTCATGATTTTCTGCTTTGCATTCTGCATTTGTGCCGTCATGGGACTGAGGAGACGCATGAAAATCCCCTAAACTTCATATAACAGAAATGCCATTTGACAGAAATTTATATAATAGGAATTTCATTGAACAGAATATTTACACGGCAGACGATTCATATAACAGACGTTTAATTGAACAGAATTTTTATCTAACAGAAATGTCATTTAACAGAAGTTCTATCTGACAGAATTTCCTTTTCCTTTTCACTCTCATGATTTTCTGCTTTGCATTCTGCATTTGTGCCGTCATGGGACTGAGGAGACGCATGAAAATCCCCTAAACTTCATATAACAGAAATGACATTTGACAGAAATTTATATAATAGGAATTTCATTGAACATAATATTTACACGGCAGACGATTCATATAACAGACGTTTAATTGAACAGAATTTTTATCTAACAGAAATGTCATTTAACAGAAGTTTTATCTGACAGAATTTCCATTCAACAGAACATAAGTATAGCAGAACTCTCATTGGACAGAATATTTACACGGCAGACGATTCATATAACAGACTTTTCATTGGTCAGACGTTTGATTGGACAGAATTTTTATCCAACAGAAATGTCACTTAATAGAAATTTTATCTGACAGAATTTCTATTCAACAGATCATAAGTATAGCAGAACTTTCATTGGTCATAATTTAACTTTTGCATCTTACATTCTCATCCCTGCTATATTTTTAACCTGTCGGTAAAGTAGATGTAGAGGTCAGTAGTTGCTATTTCTTTCTCGTGCCAATGTTTGAATATTATATAATAAAACTAATATTTCATTTCATTATTATTGATAATAAATAATAATTATAAATAGATAAAATATAGTGAATGAATGTTTTAAATTATATTTCAATTTGAAGGTTATTAAATGTATTATAATATTATTTTTTTAAACAAATTATTATTACGATTATTTTTGCAGAAACATTGTGTAATATATTCTATTACAATATTTGGTAAAATGTAAATTTTTAATTATATAAAGAAATCGCTAAATTATAAAATGAAAATTCGTTGTTAATTGTTGGTCGAGATGATTGATTATGGTTTATTACATATCAGTAAGAAATAAAGAAATTAAACTAATTTATTCAATAATCAAGATAGAGAAGGAGAATCTTTTTTTCAAGAAGATTTTAAACAGAGGTTTCCTTATGCAATTTATTCGAGTAAATAACAACAATAATTTTTTATATTACAATATTTGGTTAAATGTAAATTTTTAATAATAAAATAATTATAATTGTTAGTAGAGATCATTAATATTTTGATATAGTCTCATAATCATCATGTGCTCTATCCTGCATGAGGGTCATTCTTGAAGACTACGGTTTTCTAAATTATTTCTTTCATAATCTGTTTTGCAGTCATCACACACACAAACATGTTCACAGAGGACGAAAGTGTGTGTCGCTTGATTTACTCTGCAAACGCAGCATATATGATTTCGATTTCTTAAATGTTCTGCTTCTTGGTCCACGTTCATATTTTCCAATTCGTCAATATTTCTATTTTCGGGTGGCACTTACACGATGTTAATTTCTATAACAAATTTAAGGATGTTCAACCTTTTAACGTAAATTTTAAATAAATATTTTTCATTTTAATTTTTACAGAATCAAAAATATGTTTAATATTTAAAATTTTCAACAATTCTTTCTTGAAATTTTTACTGCAACATCCTATTGGCGCGGTTTGCTCAGCAGTGCAAACAGATTACTCGAGTCACCAATACAAACCAATTATAACTTGAAAATTATAAATGTACATTACTATTTATGTCTTCTTGTGCAATATTTTCTTTAATATTGCTTAATTTTATAAACATGTCATCGGAAATATCTGTAAAAAATACAAAAATAATATTTAAAAAGTATTAATATTATTATAAGTAATATACAAACATTGCTGCTCTGCTTTGATGCTTTGTTTCACATTGAATCAAGCACTGCATGCTTGATGACCAAGAACTTTTGAAAACAAATTGTGGGGTGCTGGGGATTGAACCTACGTTCGCCGCGCCCTAGCTGAAGATTCCTAACCACTACACTACAGATATCTGGCTGAGAAAAAAAATCTTCCACAGGCTCTACTACTTACTGATAGAAAAGTAATCTTACTTATCGACCTAAAAGGGCGGGCTTATTTAAAAAGGTTTTCACGGAGATATTTGAATATTCTGAATATTCACATTGCAGGTGAATATAAAAATTAAAAGTGAATCGAAATAATACTGTAAAATCATGACTGAAGGTCATGTGAAAAGGTTATTATAAAATTAATTATTTTTTTAAACATTATCTATTAATTAAAAAATCACAAATTTGCGAAAATTAATTTTAAAATTTTTTATTTATTAATAAACAATTATATTAGTATTGTTAAAGACAAGAAAAAGCGTTTTAAAAATAATTAAGAAAATAATTTCAATATATTAAAATAAGAAATGAAAGTGAACACAAAAATTCTATTTTTTAAACATTTAAATCAAAATTATTATTCAAAAATTATTTATTATAATTAAAAATGTATTCAATTTTTTTCAAAATAATTGAATTTTCAAAAATAATTAATTTTTAATTAATTTTAGTAAAATTTAAAAAAAAACGAATTTTTAAGGATTGTAATTCAACATTTTGAAAATAATTAAATTTTACAAATTGTCACAAATAAATATATTACAAGCATTTTTTTCTGTCTGTTTAGTCAATTTTATTTAGAATCGAAATATTATTTTTTAAAAAATTTTATTTTAACTTTAAAAACCATTTTGTAATGGCTACAATCTTTTACAAAAAATAAAATATTTAAAAATTAATTTTTCATTAATTAATACATTTTTAATTACAATAAATAATTTTTGAATAATAATTTTGATTTAAATGTTTAAAAAATAGAATTTTTGTTTTCACTTTCATTTCTTATTTTAATATATTGAAATTATTATTATTAATATTATTATTAATAATAATAATAATAATAATATTAATACTTCTTAAATATTATTTTTGTATTTTTTACAGATATTTCCGTCCAACATTTCCTGAAAATTTCATTTAAATTTTTACTTAATTTTTGCGACGAACATTTCCTGAAAATTGCATTTAAATTTTTACTCAATTTTCGCGACGAACATTTCCTGAAAATTTCATTAAAACTTTTACTCAATTTTTGCGACAAACATTTCCTAAAAATTTCATTAAAATTTTTACTCAATTTTCACGACGAACATTTCCTGAAAATTTCATTTAAATTTTTAGTCATCTTTTACGCTAAATACTTATTTTGGTGGGACATTTAAATCTTTATGCAATTTTCATTAAGCTTTGCAATAAAATATCTCCAAGATTTCAAGGAAATCTTTACGAAATTGTTAGTAAAGATTGGCTGCTGTGGGGGCATACTTCTATCATTTGAGAAACTTGTTGGAATTCCAAATGCAAAAGACTTTGAGACTTGTATAAATACTTAGTGAAATTGATTCAATTATAATTAATGTTAATTAATTATAATAAGTTATTATAATTTACTTTTATTATATTGCTTGAAAATAATTAAAAATATATTTTTAACTTTAATATAAAAATTAATCTGAAATTTTATTCCAATTGGAAATAATTAAAATTTTGCGACCTTCATAATATGGAACATTTTTGTATTCTTAATATAGAATTGTAAGGTGTTCAAAATAGTTTAAATACAAAAAAACACTACAATAATTTCTTTAAAAATTATCTAGATATATATTTTACATAAAATTTTAAATCAGTTAAAAGTCATTAAAATTAATTAAATGCATTTATTTTTGCTCATTATTGTTCTTCTCTTCTTTATTTTCATCATTTTTCATATTGCATTTTTCCTCTTCTTCATGTAGCATCTCTTCTCTACCTCTTCCCTTGAATTTTCTCTATCGTAATGTATAAATTTATAAATTTTTTGAAACGACTTCTTGGTGGTCGCCTTAGATCAGGTATTTTTGAACATATTATTTCTATGTTCTTTTGGTCGCTGAAATCAAAAAACACCACCAAAAACAAATCCTTTACCCTCTTTACCCCCTACAACCTCTGGCAGAGGGTTGGAATTTTATTTTTCACGAAAAGTCGAGTACGGTGTCTAATCCTATGTTTTTTGGGACGCTGAAACCAAAAAACATCACCAAAAATAAAGTTTTCTAGAAAGTTACCTATGATTACACAAATACGCACCTACACAGACTTATGGAAATTTATCTTTCTACACTTAGTGCCGTGAAAAATAAAATTCCAACCCCCTCCCAGGTGTTGTAGGGGGTTAAGGGGGTAAATAATTTGTTTTTGGTGGTGTTTTTTGATTTCAGCGACCAAAAAGACAGGAATAGATACCGTACTCGACTTTTTGTAAAAATTGAAATTCCAACCCCTTCTCAGGCGGTTGTAGGGGGTTAAGGGAGGAAAGGATTTGTTTTTAGTGGCGTTTTTTGGTTTCAGCGCCCCAAAAGACGTAGGATTAGACACCGAACTTGACTTTTTGTGAAATTTAAATTTTTAACCCCCTCCCAGAGGGTTGTACAGGGTTAAGGGAAGGAAGGATTTGTTTTTTGCGGGAAAATGGGTCGGCAAAAAAAATTTTCATGGTCATATTCGGTTTTAGCGACCCCAAAAACATAGGAATATGGGGTTGTGTTTTTTGGGACCTGACTTTTTTTTGTGTGCCTGTGTTATCAGATGCTCTAATGAAACCCACACTCGGCTGCTTATTATTCATATTTGTCATGAATTTTTGCGATAGTCATATCAATATCTGTAAAAGATCATTCGTTATGTCATATGAAACACAGTTAATCTTTGTAAAAACATTAATTTTAATACAACTTTACCATTGCTCTGCTTAAAAATATCTAAAATATTTCTTTGTAATTCAGAATTAAGAGTCGTCGTTTCTTCATACATTAATTTAAAATTATCACACTCTATTTTTAACTTTTTATATTTGTCTTTCTCTTCCTCTAACTTTTCGTGACATGATTTTGAAGAATGCTTTATATTTTTAATTTCAGTTGTCTTTTCTGCATTCATAAGTTGATTTTTCTCTTTTTCTTGTTTTAGCAAATTGATCGTGTTTTGTAATGATTGTTGTAATTTTTTAAATTCTGATTCTTTCAAAATTTCTTGAAAATCCTATAAAGCAGTAAAAAAATATATTTCAAGTAAAAATAAACTTTAATCTTTCATTTATCATTTTATTTTGTATAGTATATTTATAAGCAAGTTTATAATTTTCTAACTTATATTGTTATTTATTACTCTAACGATAAATGAATATATCCCTACATTATTTTTGGAAGTATTTTGTACTGAAGAAGTCATTGTATTTGAAGTGACAACTGATTTTTCTTTCTTTGATGAAAGTGGTTCTGCTAAAGATGGCATTTTCATTAAAGGAATTCCCAGTAAAAAAAAGAATTAGGAGTAAGCGAAAAGAATTGGTGGTAACTTAAGCTGAATTCGGTTTGGCGAAAAAACCGAATTGGAACGTTATGGTGAATTATTTTTTTCTTACCGTGAATTCTTTTTTCTTAAACATTTGAATTGACGTTTTTTTATTCGATTTTGCATTATAAATGAATAAAATAAATGTTTCGAAGTATAAAAAAGCCGATTTGGAATAAGAAATATATAATTTAAAAAAAATAAATGAAAGCGAAGTGTGACAGATTCACCAACGATTTTATCAAGTGAGTAGTGTTCATATGATAAATTTACCATATGAGTAGCACTCACATGGTAAAATTGTCGGTAAATCTATCACATTTCAGTTTAATTTCTTTTTAAAAAATTATATATTTCTTATTCCAAATCGGCTTTTTTATACTTCGAAGCATTTATTTTATTCATTTATAATGCAAACTCGAATAAAAAACCGTGAATTCACGGTAAGAAAAAAATAATTCACCGTAACGTTCCAATTCGGTTTTTTCGCCAAACCGAATTCAGCTTAAGTTACCACCAATTCTTATCGCTTACTCCCAATTCTTTTTTTTTACTGGGTTGTTACAATCTTATCAAAAATTTGTTCATTTTTTATGATTCTTGCTGTACTGCATTTTTTTTAAAACCATTAGAATCCTGTAAATAAAATATTATAAATAATTTTATTAAAATTGTTATAATTCTAAATAAATATATGTGCCTTAAAGGGAATGCAAGAATATTATAGAGTTAGTAAGTACCTTCAGCGAGTTTTCTTTAATCTTTTTAGTATGAGGTTCGCCAATTTCAGATGAATCTCCTTTTCTTTTTAAATGCTGAATGTTTATTTTCGAAGGTTCATTTTCTTCCTTAAAAATTTTAAAAATATTTCTTTATCTTACATAAATTAAAATAATATTCAAATAAAAATTTTGAAATAATGCCAGTCAGGTACCAGTGAGAGGCCCAGAAGCAGGCTGGCCGTTATTATCGCTTCGACCATGCACAATGGTGTTAAATATATTTGCAACTGTCTTTTTTCTTTTGAATTCAATCACATTAACTTACCAAGTTATTTTTCTGTTGTATTATTTCTAATCTATTTTGCAAAGCTGCTTGAGTACTTGTTATCTCGAGTGATCTCTAAACATTTAGAAAAATAATCAGGTAATATATATATCTCAAATATAGGTCCAATCATTTGGATATTCTATGGATATACTGAAGATATTCTCAGGACTTACTAGGCATATCTTTACTATATCCTTAGATTACCCTTTCTCTAGGATTTCAAGGTATATCTTAGAGATATATGGATATTGTAGGATATCCTCTTCACGTTTTAGAATATACTGCATTTGTTTAGAATATATTTTTGTTGTGAGTGAAACAAGTTATGTTATAACAAATCTACCATTTATTGCCATGGTAATTTAAAAAATTAAAAATAAGATTATTATTTATTTTAATTACTAAAAAATTTCAACATAAGATACTTTGTAGATTATTTGTAAGCAGTAAAAAACAAAAATGTGAACTACAAGCAACAAAAAAAAGATTTGTTGCACATGTGTTTCGGTTGAAAAGAATCAATCTTCCTGAAGAAAATAACTACTCTTTTTCAAATCAGGGAAAATGAAATTGGTCAAGGAAAAGTCTGAGAATTTTATCAAAAGAACTGGAAAAAAACAAACTTCTAAAATTATTAGAAAAATTATGTGTCTTGGTATCAAAAATTTCTTTTTGAAAAATATAAAAAGTTTAATTTCTCCTTATAAATTATACTTTAACTTTCACTTTCATTATTTGAAAAAAATTTAATTTATTTTAAATAATTAAATTCTAGAATAACTTTCTGTAGATTAATTAACATACAATCACCACATCATCACATCTCAACGCACATCAGAATTTTTATTCGTGTATATACATAACTACCCAGTAAAAAAAAAAGTATAGACAGTAAGGAAAAAGTATAGACTCATAGCTTAGTGGCTATACCGTTCGGCATGTAATGACGGTATAGAGACGTTACGGTGTATACTTTTTTCTTACCGTGAATACGGTTCACCTGGATTGTTTGAATTGATGTGTATTAACGCGATTTGACATTGTCAATGAAAAAGCCGATTGTTTTGAAGTGTAATAATGCCGATTACGAGGAGGAGCGACGAAATTTTATCTAAAAGTTAAAAAGGTAAATGTGACAGGCACGAGACCTGCGAGAGTTGTTACCACTGGATTGAGGAAATGCATCATTACTGACAAAAAGTATTCGACAGAAACTTACCGACAGAGAGTTACTAGGAAGAGCGGCAAATTCAAATGGTCAAATTAAATTCGAATGAATATATACATAATTTAATGTAGTTTTTTTATTTTAAATCAAGTATAGTATTTTAAATAATTAAATACCGATATTAAATAATTAATGTTTATTATAAAAATTGACATATAGACATGAAAATTTTTTCATTTTTAGCATTTAAATCTGTGAAATAATGAAATATTGTAATTTTATTTTTTAATTACAAAAAATTTTTATTTTTTATTAATTATTAATAATTAAATTTTTTTCATAAAAATAAAAATGTACTGCAAAGAATATGTTTTATGCATTGAAAAATAAAAATTTGTTAAAATATATTATTTCTATATTTTGTAAATAAAGTTATTTATTAAAATAATTTTTTTATTTATAAAATTGAAATAGATTAAAAAATTAATGTTTTAAATTAAAAATTTTTTATTTGAATTAATATATGTAATTAACTATTATGAAAATTAATTAGTCGTTAAATTTTTTTTTTTTTTAATAATAACTAATCTTTTTTTACCTATAAACAAATTTAATTTTATTTTGAACAAAATTATATTTTTAATGATAAAAACTTTGTTATTTTACATAGAGACGAATAATATTATACTTTTTTTATTTGTGAGTGAGAAGTGACCAAAACCAAATAATTGTAAATCATCGTAAAAATATTTTAAAAGGGATAGAAACAAATAATACATTTTAAAATTATACAACACAAGAATACTCGCAAATCGCATATACGCGTATGGAACAAATTATAAGCATTAAAAATTATTGTAGGATAAAAGAATGCGTTTAAATATAAAAGAAATTCACAAATAAAAAAATATCGTTGAAGAGTGTCGAACGGTCTCTGAAATTCTTTGGCATTCAATAATCGCCCTATAAAAACGGCACTGAACGTGAAAATGATAAACATTGAGTTTAAAATACTTTTTTCTCAAAACGCGGACACTTTTTTCAAAATCGGAAAAAATACCAAGGATCCTTATCTTATAAATTTCTTAAATCCGAAAGATTGTGCAAATCTATACAAAAATGCGATTGTAAAACGAAAAGTACGAAAGTAATATAATGACAGCTGCGACATTGTGCTCCCTGCATGCTTCTGCCACCTAACGGCTGCAGGACGTAATAAACCTAAAATTATATTACTTTCGTACTTTTCGTTTTACAATCGCATTTGCGAGTATTCTTGTGTTGTATAATTTTAAAATGTATTGTTTTGTTTCTATCCCTTTTAAAATATTTTTACGATGATTTACAATTATTTGGTTTTGGTCACTTCTCACTCACAAATAAAAAAAGTATAATATTATTCGTCTCTATGTAAAATAACAAAGTTTTTATCATTAAAAATATAATTTTGTTCAAAATAAAATTAAATTTGTTTATAGGTAAAAAAAGATTAGTTATTATTAAAAAAAAAAAAAAATTTAACGACTAATTAATTTTCATAATAGTTAATTACATATATTAATTCAAATAAAAAATTTTTAATTTAAAACATTAATTTTTTAATCTATTTCAATTTTATAAATAAAAAAATTATTTTAATAAATAACTTTATTTACAAAATATAGAAATAATATATTTTAACAAATTTTTATTTTTCAATGCATAAAACATATTCTTTGCAGTACATTTTTATTTTTATGAAAAAAATTTAATTATTAATAATTAATAAAAAATAAAAATTTTTTGTAATTAAAAAATAAAATTACAATATTTCATTATTTCACAGATTTAAATGCTAAAAATGAAAAAATTTTCATGTCTATATGTCAATTTTTATAATAAACATTAATTATTTAATATCGGTATTTAATTATTTAAAATACTATACTTGATTTAAAATAAAAAAACTACATTAAATTATGTATATATTCATTCGAATTTAATTTGACCATTTGAATTTGCCGCTCTTCCTAGTAACTCTCTGTCGGTAAGTTTCTGTCGAATACTTTTTGTCAGTAATGATGCATTTCCTCAATCCAGTGGTAACAACTCTCGCAGGTCTCGTGCCTGTCACATTTACCTTTTTAACTTTTAGATAAAATTTCGTCGCTCCTCCTCGTAATCGGCATTATTACACTTCAAAACAATCGGCTTTTTCATTGACAATGTCAAATCGCGTTAATACACATCAATTCAAACAATCCAGGTGAACCGTATTCACGGTAAGAAAAAAGTATACACCGTAACGTCTCTATACCGTCATTACATGCCGAACGGTATAGCCACTAAGCTATGAGTCTATACTTTTTCCTTACTGTCTATACTTTTTTTTTTACTGGGTAGCTGTCGCACCCGTCTTCGACGGTTATAATATTTAGATTTAATAAATTTTGAAATTTATAATTACATCCAACTATACGTGTTCTCCTGTATTAAAATATCTTTTTATAAATTTTTAATTATTATTTATTCAATTCAATTTAATTTTTTCACTGCTTTTAATAAAATTAAAATAATTTAAAATTGTATTTAATTTTATAGTATTGAAAATAAAAATTATTTTAATCAATACAATTTAAATTAAAATTTTAAAAAACTTTAAAAATTATTTGAAGAATAAATTTTTAATAGAAAAATTTCTTTTAAAAATTTATTCTTCAAATAATTTTTAAAGTTTTTTAAAATTTTAATTTAAATTGTATTGATTAAAATAATTTTTATTTTCAATACTATTCAATTAAATACAATTTTAAATTATTTTAATTTTATTAAAAGCAGTGAAAAAATTAAATTGAATTGAATAAATAATAATTAAAAATTTATAAAAAGATATTTTAATACAGGAGAACACGTATAGTTGGATGTAATTATGAAAATAATTTAATTTTATTATATCTATTATATTATATTTAAGTTTATTTAGTTTATTTAGTTTTATTATATTTAAAAATAATTTGTATCTATAATAATAATAATAATAATAATAATAATAATAATTTAAATATAATAATTGTTAATTTCAAAGAGTAAAAAAGTAATTTTCGATTTTTTATTTTTACAATATCTGATTTCATATTCAGATTTGCAATTATTAATTTTAAAATTCTGATAAAATTCTTAAATTAAAATTCTTAAAATTCCTTGTTAAAAGCATACTTAATTGGTCACAAAATTTAAAAAAAAGAACGTTTAGTAAAGAATTATCAAAAAATAAAAAATGTTAAATTTTAAAAATTTTTTGAAAGTGTCATATTTTTGTTTAAATTAATATTTTTCATTGGTGTGCAGCTAAGATTGCGTTTAATACCCAACAGACTAAAAACATTATTGTTTTACTTATAAAAAGTTGAACATAACGAATTCTTATATTACAATGTTATTAAAAAAATTGGAAATTCAAAAATTTGATTTAGACTTTTAAATTCAGACTATTTATTAATTTAATAAAAAAATTGATTGTATTTATGTGAAAAAATTAGGTACAAATAGTTTCAAATCAATCTTACAAAAAATAAAAAATTTGCATTTTTTTGATTTTTTAAAATTTTTTGAAAAAATGTCATAACTTTCGTTCATGTTAATATTTTTTAATCAAATATGGCTAAGATTTTAAGTTACGTTAAGACTGAATACACTGCCAAGTTTCACCTCAATCGGTTGAGCCGTTTTAAAGTTTTGCCGGTACAAAATATTGACGACAGACAGACAGAATTTTTATTTATGGCATATTTGTTATCTTTACTACTTAAAATGATAAACTATGCAAGAAAAAATTAATTTGGAGCAATGTACAGACAAAAGTCTGATTTTATTAATATAGATACATATACTGAAAAAAATTTATTTCATTCAAATAAATATTCATTTGCATAAAATAATTTTTTTATTTAAGGGTCAGTTTCACCAACTCCGGTTAAAAGTTAATCAACGATTAAAGATAATTTAATTGCTCATGATTGGTCGGTTAGAGATTTAATCGCTGATTAACTTTTAACCGGAGTTGATGAAACTGGACCTAAGTCAATTAAATTGTATTTGAACCAATTATTTCAGTATATTTGAAGCAAATACAATTTAATTAATTCAAAATATAATTTATTTGATTTCAATAAATATTTAACTGATAATAGTCAAGTAATCGGTTATTTGAATGAATTGTGTTTGTTTTTCTCATGTTAAACTTTTTGTCAATTTATTTGCTGCTGCAAGTTTACCCAACACCTTTACCTAATCTTCATTTAGGGTATTGAAAAGAGAAATAATTGAATCAGCAACTAATTTTAATATTTCTTAAACAGAAATATTTCTAAACAACTCATCATAAAACTTAAATATAAAGACTTTCATGTCACAGAAACATAATATACTGTTTTATTGTGGGAAAACCCCATCTTTCAATACTTTTAAAATGAGAAAACAAAATTAAAGAACCCTCCTAAAATTTTTACTTTTATTATATTTATTTAAGAGACCATCACCCATCAACGTGAGAAGAAGTAACCTTTTCCTATTATACGTCGAGAGCAGTGTCCAAGATACCCACGTGAGGGGAAATGGTGTTCCCTCACTCTACCGACCGGGATCAAGCTCCTACCTCGAGTGAAGCAGGCACCGCGGGGGGCCTGAGTGTCGTTCTTGGGCCTAATAACAGTTTTATTTTATAATATATATTTTTCGGGCGTAAAGTCCTCTTTAACTGTCCAGATCGCATATCTTAATTTTTAAGTCACCGAATAATAAATATTATATTTTTAACAATTATATAACTCTCAATTTTGCAATTTAAAAATATGTTACAATTGAGGCTCCCACTTTAAAAACCGGTCAGACGCTTGGACGGCTAGCGCTAATACCAGGCGGGTAGCAGTGAGCGGCCTAGACGCGCTCACTGCTCACTGACTGGTATTAACGCATCCCACCTGTCCTTGAATTGTGAGCCTCAATTATTAAAGATATTCACATATAAATGTAAATAAAAATTTTATTAAATATTATAAATGATTAACATTTATATACTTACTATTTATCAAAAAGACATATGCCTCTTTCCACGAACCATCAAGATCTAGTTGAACGCGGTAAAACTTTTGCTTAATTGGTTGATCTGCATTCAAATTCAAAACTTCTTTAACATAAACTTTCTCTTGTGTTCCACGAACTTGTCCATAACCATACACCATTTTGAAAATTGAACACACACTGGTTTTTTGATCAATTATTAACGATGTTCAAATGAGATACATTGAAACTGAAGGTATTTGCAAAGAACGCGTGGCGTAGAGAGCATTTAAAAACTACAAACACTTCTAGGGATGCACAGTACAAGACTGAAGCAGTGAGATTAATGTCAACAATTAAAGTACCTAAGTAGAAGTGAGAAGGGCTTGTCTTCGCAGTTTAGGCATACAACTTTAAAATACACAATAATCAATTTTCAGAATATTCTCAATAAACTTAAAACAATTATATAAATTTATTACAATTATTACGCATTTATTTATTATTTTCTTCACATAATATAATCACAAAACAGTTACATGATGTTAAGAAATATAAATGAAGTTAATACAAATACATAAAAAATTGTGAAATTCTGCAGAATTCTTTGTATTGTTATTTTATTAACACTATTACTTATAATTATATTATATATTATACTTATAATAATTGTCTTATGCAAAATGTTAAACCACCTCAAAGAATTTTTGATTCTAGACAATTCAATGAATTAATGGAATTTTTTTTTGAATTGTTCCAAGTAGCACGTAATATTGCCCGGTAATATTACAGTAATATTAAAATGTCCGCGTCATGGTAATCTTACCGGTTAATATAACTGTAATATTACACGTTTATTTGAAATACATAAAAATTTCAAAGTTTTTTATGATAAAACACAAACAGATAAGAATTAATCAGTCAAATATTTTTAAGTGTTTTTTGAATTTTTTGTAATATTACCGGTTAATATTGCTGTAATATTATAGTAGTACTACTGCAGTATTGCCGGACATTTTAATATTACCGGGTAATATTACTGTAATATTAGAGTAATATTACGTGCTACTTGGGGTAGTTTTAACATCTTCTTTTTTCTGTTTATTTATTTCGTACTTATAATTGAAATACTTATTCTTTTATTACACCGAAAATAAAATATTCTTAAAAATGGAGGAAAATATCTCTTGTAGCAAGAATATTACTCTTAATCTGAGATTCTTTTCCTCTTATTTTTTACCTGGAATCCTTTTGCTGCATATACTAAAGGAAAATATACATTGAAATATGAGGAATACTCAAATCAGGAATATTTTTTTCTGTGTATAATACATTTATATTTAATATTTATATAAGGATTTATTATTTGTTTATTTTGTTATTATTATTATTTTATTTATCTTTATTGAATCACTACATTGTTAGGTAATCTGCAAGTATAAATTGTTTCTTCATCGATTTTAAGGAATAGTAGTTTTTCTTTTATGTTTGTTATTCTGAAGCACATTTTTCTTTCATTTATATTTAATACTTCTTTCATGTACGGAAGTTCTATGGGTTCAGTTACTGCCCTTGTGAGGAAAGACCAGCCCAAAACATAACATTCATCACCAACAACAGAAAAATTTGTAATTTGGACAATTTCTCCAGAATGAAGCAACACAACACTGTCGTTTCTTTTTTTAGATTTCTTATAATCTACACTATATGTATATCCGCGTATCCATATAAATACATCTGCCATATACTTCCGGTGTGACGCTTTCGTCATTTAAAACAAAACGTATAATGCTTACAACATTACCTTTAAATTTTGCTTGTCCAATCAATAAAACAATACCATTTTCAACTGCTCTAGTGTGATCTATAGTCAAAACTTTATGAGACAATAGATTATTACAATAATTAGTACATGCTTCGCTCATTGAAAATTGTGATATGCACTGCTTTATAGAGCATTTCCTTAACCACTTTTTTGATAATTCAGAAGCTATATTTTTTGGTCCGTTAAAAATGGATTTAAATATAAAGATTCCATTTTCAAACGGAAACGTAGAATTTGTATTATTGCTCGTGCTACAGAGTTGGCACATATACAAAGAAGCACAAATTTGAAAACTATATTTCCCCCTGTTTTCCAGTGTTTAATAATCACACCATCAGTACTTAACCTTCGAGCATTTTCAATAAAATATGACATATATAAATTCATGAATTTAAAATTTGGCTCAGAATTTGTAAGGCATAATGCAGGAATTAATACATGTTTAATTCGTACTTTAGGAGGTAACTCATTAATTATCATTTGACAAGGCCAAAAACTTTTTTTTGAACTATTCGGATTTGTAGGTGCTCCATCTGTTGAAAAATTATATGTCAAAACACTTCGTTGTTCCTGTTGAATCTTTTTATATAATTCACCGTCATAAACATCGTACATAACGTTTTCATTTTTATTATCAGAACTTTGCATTATTTTCGAAAGATTTTCCAACAAAGAAATTTGTATCTCTTTTTGGTTAAGAAGTTTTTGAATTTGATACTCAATATCAATTGACCAAATGCAATCAAGACTTGTTGACTTTAATTTGTACTTCTTTTTACACACTTTACATTCTGATGGAATTTCACCAATATTATCTTTCATTGGTAAATTCTCCATAGGTTCGTTGCAATCCTTACAATAAAAATGTAAAGTAATTTTATCTTTTGGTTGATCGTAAATGCGGTCAATCATATAATTACTAACAGTCCATTTTTAGAGCTTCGCACCAGCTAAAGTTTTTTACATAAGCATTTTACATAAGTAAAACATCAGATACCGACAAATTTGATTGGGGAAACATTATTGTTGGATCATCATGTGCATTATTGTATCTGCCGTAATCATAATATGCTTTTTCATTATCTCCATCAGAATTATAATCTTCTTCGGAGTGTGAAAAACTACCGATATTGTCATCTTCACTTTCTATATCATCTGATGAAACATCTTGCAAACTGTTTACATTCACAGAATCTGAATCTTCACTATTTATAAGAATATCACCCACAGAATGTTTACTTCATCCTCTGTGGAAGTAAAGACTTCTTTCTTAATCAAGGGTTTCTGCAAAACATCACTTCCTTCTAGAAGCATCCCACTACAGCCTGTTGTTTAAGCAGAATAATCAGTAATATTACTGTCCTTTTCATCAGCATCGGACTTCAAGTGAAATGTGCATTTTGTAGTTTTTAATAAGCAGGTACATTTCGATGACGTTGGCATTGTCTGCGATTGAATGTTTGAAATATTATCAATTTACAGGTAAACATTTGTACAAAAAAATTGAACAGTTATTAAAATTAATAGTTATTCCTATTTTCAAACTTTGAAAAAAAATTTTACAGATATGGAATGCGTTATAAATTATTAGATTTTTCATCAGAATAATTGTAATTATAAAGTAATGTTTATTATTTATCTGGACGAAAAAAATTTGTTTGATTCAAATAACGGATTTTTTAGTCTATGCTAAATGAATATATTTCTCTTAAACTAAATTACTTTTATTAAAATCAAATAAACTGTAATTGAATAAATAATGCGTATGTATTTGAGTCAAATAAATATTTATATTAATTTGATATAGTTAAGTTATCTATTATTTGAATCGAATACATATTTTTTCATATATAGTGAACCTTTAAATATTACAACAAATTTTAACATTAATAGAAAACCAAGAATTGCAGTGTAAGGTTACTACAAGATTGCACAATAAGATTATGGCAAGATTGCTCAGTAAGTTTGTAGCAAGGTTAGTGCAAGATTGCCAAATAACCTTACTTTTAAACTATAAGGTAAGGTTATTTGGCAACCTTGCTACAAGCTTACCGTGCAAGTTTACTGAGCAATCTTGCGATAATCTTATTGTGCAATCTTGCAGTAATTTTACACTGCAAGCTTGGATCAGGTGGGACATTCGAAGCATGGCGCATGGTTTCTGCAAGCTTAAGTGCTATCTGGGATGTGCTTTATTGTTAAAATTGCAGAAAACAGTTTAGGAACCGGGTCGAATAATGAATGCGCCCAACGCGCAGTCATAAAGGTGCTTTTATACCTCCAGTATTTTAGTCAAGCAATCGGCTGGATTGGATTTTCACGGTTGTATCAGTGAATTTGATTGGCTCTGACAAATATTAGATTTTCACCGTGAAAATTGAAATTTTTTAGAGCCAATCAAATTTAGTGATTCTCCGTGAAAATTCAATCCAGCCGATTGCTTGACCAAAATACTAGAGGTATAAAAGTACCTTAAGGGATGATACAAGTTAGGTAGCAGTTAGCGACCCAAAAGCGCTAACTGATACTTGACCGGTATTATCCTTTGCCACTTCGCATCTAACGAATTCTTCAATCATGGTCCTCTGTTATCAAGACTTATAAAATAATTAGACTAACGCGAGAAATATATCAAATTACCTAGCAGTTCTGAATGCCACCTCCTATGTGTACGAGGATGCACAGAGTAAGTATTGTAATTAGTTGATATGAAACTTTTTCGCAACTTTTTCTTAATTTTACTGATATTGTTATCCATATTGATAATATTTATGTCCTATGCACTGGTTTACACTCATGCAATCTGAAATATGTAAAAATAGTATTTATTTTAAAAGTTTTAAATGGTATTTTAATAATTAATATAATTTAATATTTTTTAAAATAATATTTTTAAAGTAGGGGAGAGTGACAAACAGTGGGACCCTTTTTTCAAAGACGTATTAATATGTCAATTTTATATATTTTTGAAAAATTTTTGGTATTACCATAAAGTTTGAACTCTTTTCTACACAATGCACATATTCTATTAAGTTTATATTGTAATTAAATAAAAAAATTTGAAATTTTTTAAACTTGATACATTTTTCTTGTTTTGAAAGTTTGTGTTAAACAGTGGGACACCTATTATTAAGTACCGAATAATTATTTCAATAATAATATTCTGCTTCAAACTTTGTAAATATATATATTTTGTATTAAATAACGTTAACAAATGTTGCAAATATTAATAATTTAATAATATTTTACATTTTTATAATACGATGTCAAGTTTCATATGAAAAATTGCTATTATTTTTTTCACGTTTACAGTACTGCTGATCATGCGTCATAATTTGGTCATAACCTAAAAACAATTTAGAGAAAAATTTGAATAGTCGTTCTCTTACCAAGTGTTACTTTTTAAATGTTGTCAAACAATAATTGTAATAATTATTAATTCTGAATTTTTTATTGTTTTTTAGCATAAAAAATCTCATTTTTAGTCGCTGTGAAAG
Organism: Leptopilina boulardi; assembly: GCF_019393585.1. NCBI lineage: Eukaryota > Metazoa > Arthropoda > Insecta > Hymenoptera > Figitidae > Leptopilina > Leptopilina boulardi. Next base: position 47,523 of record NW_026137909.1, on the reverse strand, counting down.
TATAAATGCGCATGCGTATAGCTGATGCAACTTATAATCATTGTTGCCAAAACCCACGTTTCATAAACTTAAATTTTTGCATGTCCCAGTGTTTAATGTCCCACTGTTTAAATTGAGCAATCGCAAGAAATTATTTAAATAAAAATTGTTTTTAAAATTTTTAAATATTTTAAATTATTGGATATTATACTTAAAAACATGAGTAAACGAAGTAACAATTACATTTTTTTTAAACTGACCTATCTATATAAAAATCAGCATTGTATTTCAAGAAAAAATTTACTCTGGAATGTCAAAAACAGTTTTTTTCAATTTTCTTTGTAAATGATGAATCACTGTGGCTAAAATTTTTGGAGATAGTTTGTTGCCATAAGCATGGTTTACATTTAAATTTTGGTCGAGTTTCTTTAAGTAGTTTTTCAGAAAATTAAAGTGTCCTACTGTTTAAACTGTCCCACTATTTGTCACTCTCCCCTGTATAAAAATTTCTATAATTCAGAATAATTCCTACAGGTTCCTATAGGTCTTTAAAATTTTTTTATATAAAATAAAAATTTTGATATATTTCATTGTCTTTATAAAAATAAAATTTTGAATATTTGTAATATTCTAATAGTACTTGTAATATATATTACAGTGATCTTATATGCAGGGATATAGCAATCTTTACTGGAACTTTTGTGCCAAAGGATATTAATCTTTTTTTTTCACTCATATAATAGAGGAAAATCTGGATGTATATTTGATATTAAATTTTTTTTTACAAAGCACATGTTATATTATAATATGTAGATATTAAATATAAAATAAAATGCATATTGTAAGAGATATTAAATGTAAAATAAAATTCATATTAAATACTTACGTGAGCAGGTTTTTTGTGAAATACAAAGTAAATGTAAATTACAAGAGAATAAAAATCCATTTCTTTTGGAGCACAACTATTCTATCAGAGTTAAACTTGTAAAACTTATTTTAACTTAAGTATAGAAAAATTACTCTCTAAATTTGAATCAGTGAAAATTTGCAAATTACCAACGAATAGTCGCTATTTTAATCAGCCCAGAGTATGCAGCTGGGAATTAGCGAATAGTCACTAATTAAATCAGTGAAATCCTGATTTCGCTGATTGAAACAGTGACTATTCGCTGGTTTCATTAGTGAGAAACTGTATGTGATTTTCTTTTAATTTTGTATAAAAATAAGTCATTTTTTACAAATTAAACCTTTTTATGTTTATTAAAAATTAAGAATACGGACAAGGAATTTTTTCATTCCGATGACAGCGATGAAAACACTGACAAATCTTTTTCAGATTTAAGTGAATTTGAAAATCAACAAAATTTATCAGATGATTCTAATATTAATACTGTTGACACTGAATCAAGTGAGGAGGACAATGCGAGAAGTGAAGAGAAAACTACCGAAAGAAGAAGTTTTATGAATTTGTTACGGGATTGGGCAATAATGTACAAAATCACCTTAGTGGCATTGACGGAATTACTGTTAATTTTAAGAAATTATACCGAGCACTCATATCTACCTCTTGACGCGAGAACATTGATAAAAACTGAGAAAAAAACAAAAACGTCTCAAATACTTGGCGGTGAATATCTACATTTTGGAGTGGAAAAAGCCGTTAGATCCATTCTTCGGGATTATAAAAGAAAAGGAATTGAGAAGAAGCACATTAAATTAGGTGTAAATGTTGACGGTTTGCCCATTTATAAATCTAGTAATGAAGGACTGTGGCTCATTTTATGTTCTGAAATTGATTCAAAAGAAGTATATCCTGTGGGGGCTTATTTTGGTAGAGGAAAACCAGGTAATGCAAATGAATTTGTAAAACAATTTGCCGACGAAGCAACTAAACTGATAAATAATGGATTGAAAGAAGAAAACGTTAGTATATCAATCACATTTTTAAGTTGTGATACTACGGCAAAAGCTTTTATTTTATATTTAAAAGGCCATACGGGATATGACAGTTGCTCAAAGTGTTACATAGGTGGAGTTTATGTTAAAATAAATCCAAAAAAGAAAAATACTAAAAACAAGGGTCAAATCTGTTTCCCAGGAACTGGTCCTTTCCAATTAAGAACTGATAACGATATTTTTGAATCACATGTTCGTCCACTCATAGCAGACCTTCCTGGATTTGGTTTTATATCTTCGGTCCCCTTGGATTATATGCATTTAATTCTTTTAGGTGTCGTAAAAAGATTAATAACATTATGGATAAAAGGACCCCTTTCAGTTAGGCTCTCAATGCATAAAATAAATAAAATTTCAAAAATGTTATTAACATTACGCCACAGCAGTCCTGTAGAATTTGCAAGACGTCCAAGAGGACTTTTTGACTATGTACACTGGAAGGCAACTGAGTTTAGGATTTTTCTCTTATATACAGGTCCCATTGTTTTAAAAAAAGTGTTAAGTCCAGAAGTATATACACATTTTTTACTTTTACACGTTGCAGTAACAATATTAATCAATGACAATCATATTCGTGATCCTTCTAATATCAATTATGCAGATAGTCTTTTGAATCAATTTGTTGCTGAGTTTCCAAATGTTTATGGCAAGAGATATGTATCCCAAAATATACACAATTTGTTACATATCTGTGAATGCGTAAAAATCTTTGGCTCCCTGGATAAATTCAGCGCATTTCGATTCGAGAGTTATATGATGTCCATCAAAAATATGATTCGGAAAGGAGAAAAACCTCTGCAACAGTTGGCACGAAGAATTAGTGAAATAGAAAAAGCCAATGAGGAAAGAGAGATTACATCAAATGTTACTGACACAACCAAAATTAACTTAAAGCAACATCATTTTACTGGACCACTCATTAGGAAGACGCATTCTAGTGCCGCGCAGTTTAAAATTTTTCAAAATGAAGCGTTTACAATTAATTGCAATAATTCCAAAGATGCTTGTGTGTTATTGAAAGATGGAAACTTTGCAGTAATAGAGAATATCATGAGGCAAAAAGATGGAAATATTTATTTAATTGGAATAAAGTATTCCCCAATTGATGACTTATATAAAAATCCGAATTCCAGTCTTTTTAACACAAATATTGCAAATAATATCAATTCAGAAAGGCAATTATTCAGTATTGGAGAAATTCACCCAAAGGCCTGGAAAGTGCCATGTAAAGAGGGTATAATTGTCATTCCATTGGCACACAATCCTTAAAAAAATGGACATAGAAGCCAGGTCTTTTCTTCAAGATATGTACAATTGCAGTTACCATTTTGAAAAGAGTGAGTTAATTTTTTTGTTTTCTGTTTTATATAGTATTTATAGTATTTACAAATAAGTTGTATTATTTCGTAGGATATTATATTAATTTTATATTTTCTTTTCTACAACAACATTGCATTTATTTAAAATTTGATTAAGAGCCAAATAGTTCTTCAATGAATTAAAAAAAAAGTAAAACTTCAATCAATCAAAAGTAATTTAGCTTATTGGTGAGTTTTTAAATATTACTCATCATCTGAAATCATTATCAAAAAAGGTCAGAAAAAAAAGTGCAATAAAGTATCGTAACAATTATAAAAAAGTTAAAATAATTTTTTCAAAAATTAAATAAAATGCATTTTTTCCTTATATTTAGTTTTATTAATAAATGCACTAAACAATTATTTTTTTACTTTACTACGATAAAACATAATTTGAAACTTTTCGAATATCGGATAATAATTGTTAGTAAATTTTAAAGAAGGTGCAGTTTGATAAATTATAATGTCAGTTATATATTTCCATCATATTAAAAGAATTTAAAAGAGAATTTTAATTTTCAGTTGAACTTGTACTCTCCAATGACACAAATACTGCTTCTTTCAAATTTGATTTAAGCTGTTCTCAGGAACATCGGATTTGAAAAAATAAAAATCCGTTTCATCAATTTCAAAATTTGTTAGAAAAAACGGGTCTTTTTGGACCTTTTTTGGGCCGTAGATAAAAAAATAAAAAGAAACAGACAATTAAATTTAGGTATAGTGTCTGTAGAATTTAATTACAAAGAGATTGACATTTTTTTCAAAATCGGTTGAATAGAACTCGAGTTATGCTGTCCGCCAATTTTAAAATTATCGTTTCGAGAGAACGCGTTTAAACATTTAACTCCTATATGTACAAATATTTCTAAAATTTAACACTGTATTTTCACACTTAAACTTAATGAAAAAAATTTTGTTATATACATTTTTTATGTGACAAAATCTGCTCTTTCAAATGGTGCATACAACAATTTTTCAAATTTTAAAATAAACATATGTGACAGTCCCCGAGAGAAGGGACCTTAGCTCACCAAAACGAATTTCACAGGGCAAGCGTTTGAAGAAGAAGCAGAAACGCGGAACTCGAAGAGTGGGGCGGAACTTCTGAAAAGTCCCCCCACCACACTAACACAACGTTGTGTTTCTGTATACGTGAGCTTCGTCTACTTCGTGTATCTTCGGGTCTCACGTACGCGAAGCTCACGTACGCGAGAGTATAGTTGTGTAAGTAAAGTAGTGGGGCTGATTTCTTGAGTGCCACAATCCGCCTCGAAATGCGCTTGACATACCCAGCTTCAAAATGTTATTGTGTCAAAAGCAATTATCCTAATCAGTTTTTGACTTTTGCATGTGAAAAAGCAATTCAAAATCTATCATTTACCATATAAAACTCAATATTGACCTCTGGTGAGCTAAGGTCCCTTCTCTCGGGGACTGTCACATATTATACCTTTTTTTAATAAATAGCGTTAATTTCAGAAGTTAGTTTGTATTTTGTTGTGCAACTTTTGTATTTTTTTGAATTTTGGTCTAGTGGTTTGGGATTACATTCATGAGGTGTTATAGAAAACCAAAATGCAAAAAAAATTGATTTTTTTTCACCATGTAAAGTGTAATACTACTTTAAATTTAAATTATATGAAAATGTACATAAATATTGTGTTAAATAATGGAACCGAATATTACTTTTATCATTGTCCAATCAGATTAATCAAGATCTGGTTATAAATCACTTTAACAGGCTTCACAGTGCTTCCCTTATTCCCCCTTTTTTCTATATTTCAAAAAATTTCCCCTTTTATCCAGTAGCTTTTTATAAAATTCTGAATTTTTGAAAAAACTCAAATTTTTAGCGACTTCTGCAAGTTTTTGCTATTGACCCTAAAGTTAATCATCTAATCAACATTTTTTTAGCTAAAGTCAACTTTTAAATTATCCTCTATTTTTCCCCTTTTTTGATTTAAAATTTCCCTTATTCCCCTTTTTTGAACTCATTTTATGCTGTGAAGCCTGCTTTAATTATATATAAATTTAAATAATTTACTATAATTATATTCAAAATTACGGAAATTTATTTTTCTCATTTATTCTTAAAAACTGTTTCGGAAAATTATTATCACTTATGGTTTCAAGTCGAAATTGCTTCAAAATCAAATATTATAATTTTGAAAATTTTAAGTGAAATAATTCTCAATAAAAAGTGAAAAGTTTTTATACACGGAAAAAATTTTACGATGTGAACGAGCCACATTAAGAACATAATTAATACAAAAAACGACACTGTCAACGCAATTAATTAAGCGTACATGAATCCTGTTTTGAAATTGAGATCGTAAATCCAGCAAATGTTTAACAAAGAATATGTCAATATTTCTAATGGTAAATAGAACTTCGAAAAGTTTTTAATATTTTTTCTAAATTTCATTAAAATTTATTTTACAAAACTTGAATTTTGTTTTGTGTTTTATAGGCTCACTAAGTATTCATAAATTTTTAAAATTGATAAATCCAGAGTCAGATAAAAGAAAATATATTGCACATAGGAAGATTAAAAAAATAGAGAAGCTGGAAAAGAAAGCTGCAGATTTTCAAGCTTTAATGCTCTGTAAACTAGTTAAGCTTGGCACGGTGAGCTTCGTTTAGGTTCAACCTAAACTGCATGACCCTTCTCAGGTTTTTTTTATATCAATTCGGTGATGCCTCACGATCATTTTAAGACGAAAATTAAAATAATCGTTGGAGGGAAACTCAAATTATATTGATTTTTAAATTTTTTTTCTAGGTTATTAAAGATATTTTCATTAAAATACCGTTTGGTAAAATACTTATTGCTTCAAAAGCTACAATTTAACATAAAAATAGATTATATATAATAATTAAACCATTTTGATACATAGAATTAAGAAAATGTTTAAAAATAGTCGAAAAAACTGAAATTTTTCTAATTTTTTAAACTTTACTCCTTTATTTAACGTTATTTCAATAAAGTCATGTAGAAGTGAATTAAGGGGTTAAACCACTCTAGAGCGTCAAAAAAAGGCCTAACTTTAGAAATTTTTTTAAAGAAAAGTTTAAATGTACTGAAAAATATGTTTACATATCTTTATTAGGTACACTTTAAAGAGAAAAAAAATATACTTCATTAATTTTTTTTTTTTTAAATATCAAATTTACAGGTGCGTGATAGGAACCCTTTCTGAGAGGAATCACGTCGCGGCCGGAAAGGTTTTAGCTCCAATTTTCATCCTAGAACAAGAAACAAATTTCATTCTATTTTTACCCTGGCGGATTCGATTTACCTAAAATCGACCCAGCTGGGTCGAATCTAAGTCGAATCTAAGTCGAATTTAGGTAATTATCAAAAAAAAGCTTTAAATTGATGAAAATTTATAAAAATTAGTATTGTGAGGTTAAATGAACATTCATAGAGTTAATTTTTGTAAGAATTTTAATTATTAACGTGATAAATAATAAATAATTACTTGATATGTGCAAGTGGTAACTGTAGATTTTAACTCGTTGTCAGTTTTCATAATATTTTCAGAAATTAGTGTAAAATGTGTGAAAAAATAATTTATATTTAATAGAAATTGCATATTTTATTAAATTATTTTATTATTTAACAATCACATTTCATAATAATTGCAATTTAATTAAAAAATAACAGTTTTCTTAAAAGTGACAAGAACTCTATTATACCGACCACACACGGTAAAAGTGCGCGAATATGAATGCACATGATCTTCTGGCGGGAAAATTCAAATTGTTAATTACAACTATTTCATTATTATCTTAATTTCATTAATTAAATATATTTGATTAACCATAAAAGATAATCATTTTATAAAAATTTTCTCAGAAATGCCGAATTAATCATTTATTTATACCAATTTACTTATATTAATACTAATAATCACTATTTCTTTACTTTTAACTATCGCCCTATATTAGTTGCAGACGCCGTTAGATGGCAGCAGCATGCAGGGAGCACAAATTTCCAGCTATCCTATTACTTAAAATTAGTGATTATTAGCATTAGTATAAATAAATGATTAATTTTTTTATAACTTGTATTAAAAAACAATTTCATTAAAGAATTGTGAATATGAAATAAAAAATCTGCAACATTTTTTTTTAAAAAAAAAAGAATTTTGTTAAAAAAATGTAATTGTTAAATAAGTTTTAATGTAAATTTTTCTTATTTTTATGTCTAAAAAATTATATTTTTGTTAAAAAATTATGATGGCAAAATACAAATTTAACTAAATTTTTTGATTTTTTATTTAAGAATTTTTTAAAAAGTTATAAGTAAAAATTTAAGAAAAATATATCAGCTTAATTTTTATTATTTTAACAAAATTCTAAAGTTTTTTTTATAAATAAAGAAAAAAATTGCATATTTTCTATTTAATGAATGTTTAAAATTTGTAACTCTTTTCAAATCTTGGCGCGCGTTCCGCTGTTCCGTGTGTGGTCGGTATAATAGAGTTCTTGTCACTTTTAAGAAAACTGTTATTTTTTAATTAAATTGCAATTATTATGAAATGTGATTGTTAAATAATAAAATAATTTAATAAAATATGCAATTTCTATTAAATATAAATTATTTTTTCACACATTTTACACTAATTTCTGAAAATATTATGAAAACTGACAACGAATTAAAATCTACAGTTACCACTTGCACATATCAAGTAATTATTTATTATTTATCACGTTAATAATTAAAATTCTTACAAAAATTAACTTTATGAATGTTCATTTAACCTCACAATACTAATTTTTATAAATTTTCATCAATTTAAAGCTTTTTTTTGATAATTACCTAAATTCGACTTAGATTCGACTTAGATTCGACCCAGCTGGGTCGATTTTAGGTAAATCGAATCCGCCAGGGTACATCTTAAAAGTTAGAGAAAGACGTAGGGGATTTTTTTTCAATTGATTTTTGCAAAAATGGCGAACATTTTAAGGAAAAACCGAGTTTTTTACTTAAAAAATTGACACTAAATTGTTTATAACGAAAAAAATATGCAACATAAAAAAAAATCCGTACGTCTTTCTCTAGATAATGTTATTGAGAAGCTACAGTTTAATTTTTAAGTAAATCGGTTGAGATTTGTAAAAGTCATGTTTCCGGCCAGCACAAAAAATGTAGTTTTGAGAAAAACGAGTTTAAAGTTTTACTTACGACTTTTTGGATATACCTTCAATCTGCAATGCCTGCGCCGTATAATTGACCTTCCAAATTAATATTATCTTGTTCTTCTTCTTTTCTAATGGATATTTTCAACCGAGAAACATTAAAATCGGTTAAGATTTGTTGGTTTTAACTGATTTTGAACAGAAAATTGCAGATTCAGACAACTAAGTGCCAACGCGCGCAGTACAGGACCACGATCGGGCCAAAGTTCAATCACTTAAAAAGTGTTTCGACTTATAATTGATATTGTTTCTTATTCTATACATCCTTAGGCACCTTTTAAAGCAAAAAAATTTTTTTTGATTTTTTGAAAATTGTAGAGTGGTTTAACCCCTTAAAGTACATAAAATTTCCTGTAAATCAAAAAAAAAACTCTTCTATCTATTACTGTTACAAAAATATGGTCATTTGAATTTTAAATTTAATGGATAAATAGTTAAAATTTAACATTAGGTCTAGATTATTTGGTAAAATTGTTTTCGCAGAACCTCATCTCAATTTCATAATATAATACGTATAAGAAGGTTTAATCTTGAACAGTTTCAAATTGAAAAAATTGATTTATCTCACTTACATCGAAAGTTACATTGGTTTAAAGAATGTCTATTTCTATAAGAGAGATTTGAGTAGTTTTTAAAAATCCGTTTATTTTGAAAAATGCAACATAATCATATTTAAAATATTTACTTTTTTAAAAAGTAAATGGTAAGGTACAAATATTTCAAAATAAACGGATTTTTAAAAACTACTCAAATCTCTCTTATAGAAATAGACATTCTTTAAACCAATGTAACTTTCGATGTAAGTGAGATAAATCAGTTTCTTCAATTTGAAACTGTTCAAGATTAAACCTTCTTATACGTATTATATTATGGAATTGAGATGAGGTTCTGCGAAAACAATTTTACCACATAATCTAGACCTAATGTTAAATTTTAACTATTTATCCATTAAATTTAAAATTCAAATGACCATATTTTTGTAACAGTAATAGATAGAAGAGTTTTTTTTTTGATTTACAGGAAATTTTATGTACTTTAATTTACTTCTACATGACTTTATTGAAATAACGTTAAATAAAGGAGTAAAGTTTAAAAAATTAGAAAAATTTCAGATTTTTCGACTATTTTTAAACATTTTCTTAATTCTATGTATCAATATGGTTTAATTATTATATATAATCTATTTTTATGTTAAATTGTAGCTTTTGAAGCAATAAGTATTTTACCAAACGGTATTTTAATGAAAATATTTTCAATAACCTAGAAAAAAAATTTAAAAATCAATATAATTTGAGTTTCCCTCCAACGATTATTTGTGGTGCCGTAATTTTCCCCAAATCTCAAATGTCATAATATTCATTTGACATAAAGACAGTTGACATAACCAATATTTGGCATAATTTTTTTGGTCATAATTTTACTTTAGCATAAATTTTAATTGACATACTAATTATTCAGCATAATTCGCATTTGACAGAATGTTTATTTAGTATAAGTTATATTCGGTATAACTTTCAATTGTCATAATTTTTATTTGTCATAATATACATTTGTCATAATCTTTATTTGACATAATTTTCATTGATCATAATTTTACTTTGGCATAATTATCATTCATCATAAAATGTATTTGATATAATGTTCATTCGTCATAACTACTTTTTGACATAATATTTATTGGTAATAATTCTTAACTGGTATAACGCTAATTTAACATAATGACTATTGGACATAATGCTCATTTTTCATAATTCTTAATAATCATAACTGTCATTTGTAATAATCACTTTTTTATATAATGTTTATTATTAATAATCAGCACTTGACATGACGCTTATTTAGTATAATGTGTATTTGACATAATGTTCATTTGTCATAATTTGCATTTCACATAATAATGCTCATTTGTCATAATTCTTATTAGTCATAATTTTCATTTGTCATAATTCTTATTAGTCATAACTTTTATTTGTTATAATTACTGATTGACATAATGTTAACTTTTTATAATAAGCACTTGACATAATGTTTATTTCACATAATTTAAGTTTGACATAATGTTCATTAGACATAATTTTAATTTGACATAATGTTCATTGTTCATAATTTTTATTTGTCATAATTATCATGCAGTATAAAATGTACTTGATATAATGTTCATTTGTCATAACTATTTTATGACATAATGTTTATTTGTAATAATTTTTAATTGGTATAACGCTAAATTAGTATAATGTGTATTTGCCATAATGTTCATTTGTCATAATTTTCATTTGTCATAATTCCCATTTGTCATAACTTTATGTGTCAACGATTTTTTGCTGTATCTTCCCATCCTTGGTTTTTTAATTAGTAGATTGTATATGTTGGTAAAGTAGATTAGGTGGCGCTGTCTAATATTTCTGAAATTAATTCTAATTATTTTTTATTTTAATTTAATAAATTTTTTTTAATAATTCTATAATAATTAACATTATAAGATTTTTATATTGTTCAATCGACTTGCTAGTAAATATTTAACAGAATTAATAATTAATAATATATATTATTTTTGCTAAAACTTTCCGTTTAACAACGCAAATTCTTGCATTTCTTAAAAATTACAATATATATCTTAATACTAGAGACACCTATGATTATAATTAAAAAATATAATCATATTATTTGAAAATAAAATTCTTACTAGTAACTAATTTTAATTATTTTCTTTTCAAAAAACTTATCCTTAAAAATATATAAATATAAAATAAAAAATAATTAGAATTAATTTCAGAAATATTAGACAGCGCCACCTGATCTACTTTACCAACATATACAAACTACTAATTAAAAAACCAAGGATGGGAAGATACAGCAAAAAATCGTTGACACATAAAGTTATGACAAATGGGAATTATGACAAATGAAAATTATGACAAATGAACATTATGGCAAATACACATTATACTAATTTAGCGTTATACCAATTAAAAATTATTACAAATAAACATTATGTCATAAAATAGTTATGACAAATGAACATTATGTCAAGTACATTTTATACTGCATGATAATTATGACAAATAAAAATTATGAACAATGAACATTATGTCAAATTAAAATTATGTCTAATGAACATTATGTCAAACTTAAATTATGCGAAATAAACATTATGTCAAGTGCTTATTATAAAAAGTTAACATTATGTCAATCAGTAATTATGACAAATAAAAGTTATGACTAATAAGAATTATGACAAATGAAAATTATGACTAATAAGAATTATGACAAATGAGCATTATTATGTGAAATGCAAATTATGACAAATGAACATTATGTCAAATACACATTATACTAAATAAGCGTTATGTCAAGTGCTGATTATTAATAATAAACATTATATAATAAAGTGATTATTACAAATGACAGTTATGATTATTAAGAATTATGAAAAATGAGCATTATGTCCAATAGTCATTATGTTAAATTAGAGTTATACCAGTTAAGAATTATTACCAATAAATATTATGTCAAAAAGTAGTTATGACGAATGAACATTATATCAAATACATTTTATGATGAATGATAATTATGCCAAAGTAAAATTATGATCAATGAAAATTATGTCAAATAAAGATTATGACAAATGTATATTATGACATATAAAAATTATGACAATTGAAAGTTATACCGAATATAACTTATACTAAATAAACATTCTGTCAAATGCGAATTATGCTGAATAATTAGTATGTCAATTAAAATTTATGCTAAAGTAAAATTATGACCAAAAAAATTATGACAAATATTGGTTATGTCAACTGTCTTTATGTCAAATGAATATTATGACATTTGAGATTTGGGGAAAATTACGGCACCACGATTATTTTAATTTTCGTCTTAAACTGATCGTGAGGCATCACCGAACTGATATAAAAAAAACCTGAGAAGGGTCATGCAGTTTAGGTTGAACCTAAACGAAGCTCACCGTGTTGCATATATGAAATTCTGAAAGATAGTACTAAAATTTATCAAAACACTACTGTTCGATCAGTACCTACTGTAAAGAAACACATTTTTTATCATCTAACTTCTCGCTTTTCACAAACAAATTTCAGATACCGCATTTTTTACACTTTTTTTTAAAATGGGATAAATTTTTTAATAAATTCTATGAAATATTACCAAATTCTAAATTTAAAGTCAATCTGTTTTTTATTTCGAATTTTTGGAACGTTTTTTTAAAGATTTTTTTTTAATGCTACGTTCTCAAAATCGATTTTGTTTTAAAAATGCGGAGTAGTAAAATATTGTTTTTAGTATAAAAATCTTTGTAGCCATGTATGAAAATTGTAATAACATTTGTTAATTCCTCGTCCTAAACTAATGATAGTTTTTTTTCGAACATCATTAATCTCTACTATTTCCGTAAAAATTTTAAAGTCTTTAATCAAGATTTATGGTAAAGAATTTACACCAATTAAAAAAATTCCGCGAACGTATTTTCTAAAAATATAGCTATGTTTAGGCTACAATTACATATGCCAAAAGATTTTTTAACTTTTTCGTAAAAAATTTTTTTAACAGATAAAAAATTTAAAAAAAAACTTCTGTTAAAAGAAATATTAAGTTTTCAAGAAATTATTAAAATTAGGCTTGTAAAACCAAAACAATTATTTTTATTTACTTTATTTTTCGTTGCACCTGGAGTTTAAACTTTAGTAATTTCTTATAAAAGTTACAACTGAGGGCCTGTTCAAGTATTACGTAAGCATGTTGGTGGTGGTTTCCGATTTGGTTACGGTATTTTTAATATGAATGGTGGGGGTAATGTTGAAGTGCTTACTAGGGGAAGGGGGGGCTTGAAACTCTTTAAAACATGCTTACGTAATACTTGAACGGCCCCTAATATCAATTTGTTTAAAGAGGAACTGGACGAAAAATCTGAACAACACCCAGACAGCACCGTTTTTCGCAGGGAGTTCGCGGGGAGTTCCCCGTGTTAAGTTCGGAAACTAAGTTGGGGAGCTTCAGGGGAAGTTCAGGCGAGCTCTATATGTCCTCGGTTTCATAACTCGCGGTGCGAAGTTCAGGATAGTTATCCGATTAAGTTTGCCGAATAATTGTGGATAAAAGTTTAGGAAATATGAAATTTTGAGTTTTACAGAAATTTGCTTTGTGAATTTCTTTAAAACTATCTCCGGAAAGTACTCTAAATAAGATATATAGGCAAATTTCCTGTAAAATTAAAATACAAGTTTTCAGTGAATTTTATAAGGTAAGTTTATTATAAATGTTTTATAATATTTATTAAATAAAAGTAAAATTAAAAAAATTTATTTTTCCCTTATTGCGCTTTCTTTTATTTTTCCCCAACATTAACGGCGCAATTTTCGGAAATAAATTTGGAGGAGCTGGGGATTGAACCCGGACGCGCAACACAACAGCCAAGAACCCTAATCACTAACCTAACCAACAACCTGAAGGTGGGTAACTTTCGGGTCTTTATAAGCTGCAAGCCTTGTCGTCATCAGTTGACACGAATGGCGGGAAAATTTAAAAATGTTTTCAACGAAATATTTTTAAATTCTATTATTAAATTAGTGTCATAATTAAAAGGGCATTGAAATAATATTGCAATGTTAATATTAATATTATTTGTGAAACTAGCAGCTATATAAATTAATTTAAAAATGAAAGTATCTGCATTTTATAATAAATATTTATAATTATTTGTCAATAATAATATAAATTATTTATAATAATTGTAAATAAATTTCTTGCATTCTTTAAATCAAAATTTTTTATACAACGCAATGTTTTTTCATATTTTTTATAATAAAGAAACTTATTATTAATTTTTATATCTATAAATTAATTAAAAATCGTAATTAGCTACGATTATTTCATTTATATTTTTAACTATTTAATATTATTTAAGTATTAATATTTAATATATTATTATTTAATAAATATTTACCTATTGAGCAATGTTGTGGATCGACCAGGGAAAAACAATTGTATTTCCAAAACGGTTCACAGTTATTTGAAAAAACAATTATCCCACAAAACTAGATTATAAAAAATATGAAAAAACATTGCGTTGTATAAAAAATTTTGATTTAAAGAATGCAAGAAATTTATTTACAATTATTATAAATAATTTATATTATTATTGACAAATAATTATAAATATTTATTATAAAATGCAGATACTTTAATTTTTAAATTAATTTATCAAATTACAAATTGACGATTTAAATGTCCACCATACATCTCGGTAAATTTAATTAATTAATTAATGATAAAAGCCATAAACATACGTTGATAAATGTTCAAAAAGTTTTTCTAATTATGTTACTTTTAATTGAATAATAATTTAATAAAAATTTGACAAGTCCAGAATTTTTTACAACGAGATTCAGTATTTAATAAATTTCATTTTTAAAGAATTACCTTAAATCGTTTTATATAGCTGCTAGTTTCACAAATAATATTAATATTAACATTGCAATATTATTTCAATGCCCTTTTAATTATGACACTAATTTAATAATAGAATTTAAAAATATTTCGTTGAAAACATTTTTAAATTTTCCCGCCATTCGTGTCAACTGATGACGACAAGGCTTGCAGCTTATAAAGACCCGAAAGTTACCCACCTTCAGGTTGTTGGTTAGGTTAGTGATTAGGGTTCTTGGCTGTTGTGTTGCGCGTCCGGGTTCAATCCCCAGCTCCTCCAAATTTATTTCCGAAAATTGCGCCGTTAATGTTGGGGAAAAATAAAAGAAAGCGCAATAAGGGAAAAATAAATTTTTTTAATTTTACTTTTATTTAATAAATATTATAAAACATTTATAATAAACTTACCTTATAAAATTCACTGAAAACTTGTATTTTAATTTTACAGGAAATTTGCCTATATATCTTATTTAGAGTACTTTCCGGAGATAGTTTTAAAGAAATTCACAAAGCAAATTTCTGTAAAACTCAAAATTTCATATTTCCTAAACTTTTATCCACAATTATTCGGCAAACTTAATCGGATAACTATCCTGAACTTCGCACCGCGAGTTATGAAACCGAGGACATATAGAGCTCGCCTGAACTTCCCCTGAAGCTCCCCAACTTAGTTTCCGAACTTAACACGGGGAACTCCCCGCGAACTCCCTGCGAAAAACGGTGCTGTCTGGGCAGTTAGTCCAAATTCGTTATTTTGATTTTCTAGTATAGAACACAAATTTTTGTGCAATTTTTTTCAGTGGAACTGTGCAGAATTATGTTTTAAACAAAATGAGCCATTAAAAATTGAAATTGAATGAAAATTTTAAAAAATTTAGATTTTGAAACGATTCTTTGTTTTTATTCAAATTAAAAAATCGTTTCGAAATCTCAATTTTTTAAATTTTCATTCAATTTCAATTTTTAATGGCTCATTTTGTTTAAAACATAATTCTGCACAGTTCCACTAAAAAAATGCACAAAAATATGTGTTCTATATTTAAAAAATCAAAATAACGAATTTGGACTAACTTTTGTTCAGACTTTCCTTCCAGTTCCTCCTTAAAATCTCGAATTATATTTAATGATATTTTATTACATTCACCAAAATTAAAAAATTTTCAATTTTTTTATAGTATCACAAATTGTTTCGAGTGTCTAGATAATTTTTTTCTTGGTGTAACTATTTGCATTGAAGTTTTTTTTGTTTGTTCACTAATAGGGCGAAAAAGAACAAATGGAGAAGGAAATGAATGTTCTAGGGAACAAAGGAAGAAAAAGTAAATCAAAATTTTCCGATAAACCGGAAGACTTTAAGGAATTCAATTGTAAGAAATGCACTTTTTGTTCTAATGAATCGTTAATAGGGTAACTGCACCAGTTACCAAGGGTGCACCAATTTTAGAAAATCATAATTTTCATTTTCAGATAAATAGTATAATATAGAATATTTAAAATTGAAACTAATTTTTAAATAATCTAATTATATTTTCAAATGCATACTCAGAAGATGAAATTTTATATCAACGGTACTAAAATAATTATTTAATTAAAATTATAATTCACTGCTGTCAAATTTACTCGATTCGCCATTTTCTTAATGGTTGAAGGGTTGAATACGATTGAATTTTAGAAATACAAATTAAACGTATTTCCAATTACTTTTTGTGTACAAAATCATTATCATAATATTCTAGAATAACTATACTTTAAGTTTATATGCAAATATATTTCATGAAAAAAATATTCAACATTTTTTAAAAGCAAATCATCGGTATTTGGTTCCATATTGTATGTCAGTTTCAATATTCGAGGTACTGACTCGAAAATTGGTCAAGTCATTTTTTTAACCTATGTTAAAACATTATTAAATTCTTTGTTCAAATATTATGAAATTCAAATTTTTAAGTGCGTTGACGGACAAGAAAAAAAAGTCAAAGCTACGTGTTGTCTAAAATCATCGACAATTGGTGCAGTTACCGTATTGAAAAGAACTTAATTTAGAAAAATAATATTAATTTTCTCTAACTCACTTTCATAAAAAGCAACTGTTTTAATATTTTTTATCTAACGTAACAGTAATTTAAGAAAAAAGCCTCTTTTAATGAAAACTGTTTTTAAAAAATTAGTTTTTTCTGTCTTCTGTAAAATTTCCAAAAAAATTTAAGCCCTTTTCGAAATTCAAGATATTTTTTAAAAATAATATTTTAATTGTCTAGTTACGGAAAAAGACATAAAACTGTTTACAAAATTAAACACCATTAGAATGATGGTGGAGTATATTTGCTCCCATGTAAATGGATTGAGACAATCCAATGAAGATGAAGAAGACGTTGAATTTGCTGAATTTCCAGCCTCAACAGAGGATGAGGTCCAACTTCTCAACGAAAAGTTGAAGGATAAACAATTTTATAAAAAAGTTGTAAGTATTAAAAAACAAAGTAATTGGAAAGTTAAAAATGAATATGAAAAAAAATTATGTAAATAAAAAAGCTTTAATCAAAAAAAAGTATTCAAATTTTAAAAAATTTGATTTTAAAAATTCTTGTTTAAATTATGAAAAAATTCGAAATTGATGCATTTTTTAAATTAAATTTTAATAAAATGTGGCTTAATTATTTCGATTGTTTGGAATTCGGATTTTCATTATTTTTGAATCAAATTCTTAATTACAGGCCTAAACAATACTCCTGAATTCAGCTTTACTACAATTCGTTACAATTATTATTATTTTTTTGATTTTTTTCTCTCGAAACAATTTTATACCCGTATCTCAATTAGAGCTAGTAAATTTCTCCAAATTTAAGTGTAACTAAAGAACATTTAATATCTAAGTATAGAAAGTTTAAAATGTGATTTGCATCATAATTATTTGCAGGCAAAATTTTTAAAATCAATTGGAAAATTTAGGGCATTGAGCATGACGGTTAAAAATGCGTTAAGCAAATTACTGCGTCCAGAGGTTGGAATTCGATATACTTTTATAGGAAGAAGTGGGAAAAAAGAATCTTTCAAAGAAACCGGCTTCTACAGGGTTGTGCATCGTAAGCAATTTCGTTTCATTTAATTTCCTAATTAAGACAAGCTGTTTTAATTTAATTTTGTTTTATTGTTTCAAAATTGTAATGTTTAATTTTTTTTTAGAATCCATTAAAGAAATGTATGCCGGAAAAGTTGACACAACTGAAATCAATCACTGGGTGAAGGATTGGCTCACCCAGTGTTCAAATTCACTAAAAAGACAGAAGTATGTGTAAATGTTTCCAAACGATTGTTTGAAATTTTAAGAGCATTTGAACCTTCGTGACGTCACAAATCATGGGGCATGACACGCAAACTTCTCAGGTATGTGAAAAACACAATTTTGAATATTTTTTAAAAAAACCTTTTGGAAAATGTTCAGAGAAACATAGACTATGTCTGTTATGTGCGAAAAATTCAAAATTTTGCGTTTAAAACGTTTTTTAAACAATGCCTACATATAAGCAATTCGTGTATTTTTCCTTACTTGTGACAACCAACTTAAACATTGTTTAAAAAACGTTTTATACGCAAAATTTTGAATTTTTCGCACATAACAGACATAGTCTATGTTTCCCTGAACATTTTCCAAAAGGTTTTTTTAAAAAATATTCAAAATTGTGTTTTTCACATACCTGAGAAGTTTGCGTGTCATGCGCCATGATTTGTGACGTCACGAAGGTTCAAATGCTCTTAATTATATATATGTAAATAAATAAATAAATAAAATAATAAAAATCAATGTTTATTCTATACAGAGATAAGGCCAAAAAACGAAAGGAAACTGAGGAAGCACAAAGACTTCTTGACGAGACAGATGGGGAGGACGGAAATGAATCCGAATCATAAGCAAATAAAGGTAAATTAATAGCTGTTTTTTTATTTAATAAAACTCATTTTTTAACCCTAGAAATAAACAATATTATGCAGTAAAATAAAAATAATCATACATCGCAGAGACCCATATATCTTACGCTTTTTGTTATTTTATTTGTCTTTTTGAGTGTTTAAAAAATTATTATATTGTTTCCTCATAGGAAGCATTGAAAGTTTTTGATCGTGATTTTTTGATTTATTTCGATATTATTCGACCTCAGGAGTCCAAAAATGATGTTTTTAAAAAATGTTCGTATGTGTGTGTGAACTAACATTACATTTACCTCAATATCTCGAAAGCAAATAGAGCTTTAATCATGAATTTTTTTTAAATTGTGGATCTCGCAGGGGGAAATAAAATAAAAGTATTTTACTATTTTTAGCCAGATCCATCAAGTATAACTATGTTTTTTCGTGTTTTTCATTTCTTCAAAAAACTTTTTTTACTCATAACTTCCAAAAAAATGTTAAGACACCTAGAGGTATTTTTCTTTCATTTTGTAGAATTTTTCAATATGCGTTTTTTGACCTATTGGCGAATTTTCTAGAGTCATTTTTTTCAGAGTTATTAACGTCTCAAAAGTTAAAATTTTTAAAAAATACGACTTTTTTGAATTTTTAAATTAAAAATTTTTAGAAATCAGTTTAGATATTATAACCAACCTGTAGAGTATTTAAAAACGCATCGATTGACTCATTAATAAACTTTTAACGATAAAAAATGGCAGAGTGATTCAAATTTTAAAAATCAAAATTTTTTGATTTTTTTAGAAAAACTTAAAGTTGTTTTACCTAACTTATAGAATATTTGTAGTAAAATTGTGGAGTAATAATATTAGTGGGGAAAATATTCGGATAGTTTATTTCATTCTCTATGAGGAAGCAAAGTGTTCATAAAATGACCACAGATAAAACCTTTCAAACACAACTTGGCAGCGGGTTTTTATTTTAAAGTTGACTTTTTTTTAATAGAAGAAAATTCCACGACAAATCAATAATTATCCAAATTGACATTTTTAAATTGACTAACATTTTTCACCTTTTTCTACTCCACGAAAAAGAGCTCCCTGATTTTTTTCAAATTTTTTTATTAATCAAATTATGTGATATTAATAAGCGTATAAGAGCGAAAGAAAAAAATAAAGATTGTTTTTATTTTAAATTTAAAATAAATAAAATGAACAACTTAAAAGAAAAGCAAAGGAGTCGTCCGCTTAAAAATGTTTACATAAAAGTTGTAGATCTCATGAAGATACAAATTTTTTACAATATAATAATAGTATAAAAATTGATTCTTTAAAATAGTCGTTTAAAATTTTTGTAAAAAGTAATGAATTTTGTGAAAATAATCATGAAGAAAATAGACAAAATCCATAATTTTAAAAAATTACAAAGAAATTAAAGAAATCGTTTACCTATGACGGAACTATAGGCACAAAATTTGGGATATAATGTGATATGTATGATATATATAGATTATTATTTTTTCCTTTTTTCAAATCGTAAATTTTTAAAAATTTAAATAAAAAAAATAAATAAATAAAACATTTTTGAAAAATCATGTATTCATACCATGAAATATTGATTTTTATCTTTGGGATATTATTTTTGATATTCTTTTTTCTGGGACAATATGACTGTTTTAATTTTAAATTCATTTTTAGATTAATATGGTTATCAGAACGTGCTCTTGTACTCCAAAATTGTTTCAAATAAGGTGCCTTGAATTACCTTGCAGAGAAATAGGTAAGAAAGCAATTGAATTACAATAAGTTTAAATATTGAGAAAATATATAATAATACAGGGTTCACAGTGTGTTTCCTATTTTCCTTCTGTTTTAAAAAATTCCCCTTTCTTCCCCCCTTTTAAAAATTTTTCCAGTTTTTCCTCCTTTTCTCACTCATTTCCCTTATTTTATAAAACTCTAATAATGGGGCTGATTTATTTAGTACAAAAATTTTGGATGTTGAATCTAATTTTCTAAAAATAAAAATTTACCTTCATTGAATTGTTTGAAATAAATTTGGTAACTATTACCTTCAGATGTAACAAATCTCAATACTTAGAAGAAGGAAAATTTTTATGCTGTATCATGCAAAGTCGTCACAAGAACTAAAATTTTTTTTTTATTTTCTAAAAATTATGTAATTTATTAAAAGAATAAGAGTGAAAACAAATAATTTGGTTAATAATAATACTTAGATTTTTTTTTCCTTATTTCATAAACATTTCACTTACATACATACTTTTTAAATTTTAAATGTTTTTTCATGTTCATAGATTTATTTTAACAATAATTTCCTACAGAATCTGTGTAACTTATGAGATTTAACCTCAATTTTCAAATCAAAAAGTTAAAAAAAATTTTACAAAAAATTCATTTTTAAAATCAAGCATATTTAATTTATGCAGTATCTTTGCAAAATTAGAATGAAATCAAGTTTCGTATACTACTACTACTACTACTACTAGGCTTAAAAAGCTAAATTAAATAATTTTTTTTTTAATTTGCTAGAGTAAGTTAAAGTTAACTTAGCACCAGTTTTCGAGCATGAATCATTTCTCGAGTACACAAAATTTAGTTTGTTTTGCATGTAAAATATAATAAGTAAATTTTAAATTTACTAATAAAATTACTATTTGAAGGCAATGTTTTTAGTTTTTACCATGACAACTCGAGAAATGATTCATTCTCGAAAACTCATTACCATACATTACGTAACGTATTTTATATGATCTCAATGTGTCAAATGTTGTTAATTATTTATAATGAATAAATGTGTTTATATTCATTTAATTACTGTTTAATAATTTACTTGTTCCACTTCTATTTAATATAATTTTTTTTATTTAGTCAAATTTTTGCTCAACATTTAACAAATATTTACCTAAATGTTTCATTAATATTCGTGCTGAAAATTTAACTAATATTTAATTTAAATGATCAGTCAAATTTTACGACAAAAATTTCACGAAACTTTAATTTAAATGTTAAGTCTACCTTCGCGATAAAAATTTAACGAAAATTTATTTTAAATGATTAATCAATTTTCGCGTCGAAAATTTCACGAAACTTTAATTTAAATCATCAGTCAATTTTCGCGTCGAAAATTTCACGAAACTTTAATTTAAATCTTCAGACAATTTTCACGTCGAAAATTTCACGAAACTTTAGTTTAAATCTTTACTCAATTTTCGCGTCGAAAATTTCTGGAAAATTTAATTTAAATCTTCCGTCAAGTTTTACGCCAAACATTTACTCATTTTGGACATTTAAATCTTTATACAATTTTCTCTAAACTTTGCAATTAAAGTTTCCGAAGTTTGCAAATAAATCTTTAGGAAATTTTCAGGAAATTTTCGGTGCTGTGGGGGATGTAATTCGCTGGACAGTTTTTACAATTAAATTTATAAACAATGTTCGATTCATCCCACTTGTCAATAGGATCCTTACCTAATTTTATAATAGATCTTAAAGGTTTATTAACTATTGGAATAGTATGTATATTGTATGTTTTTAGAATTTTTGACAATCTAATGAAATTTGAGTTATTATAAGGTAAACTGACTTTAGGAATTTTTTTTATATAAAAGTGCTTGTGAATTTGCAATATTATTAGAATTATTATCATTATTTTTTTTATGAAATTTAATGCTATTTAAACGAATTTTAGTATATTTTTTAATGAATTTAAGTGGATAATCATTGTTTTGTAAAATATTATTAATTTTCATTATATTGTCATTGTGAAAGGAATGATGTGATAATAACATTGCTCGGTCTACAAGGTTATATACAATGTTTATTTTTTGTTGGAGTGGGTGATTTGAAAAGTAATTGATGAGTCTTTAAGAAGAAGATGATTTTTGATACCAATTATATGTAATGTTATTATTTTTTATAATTATAGAAATATCTAAATAATTGATTTGATTGTTATCTGTTGTTCATAGGTGAATTTTAATTTATTGTGATAAGAATTAAAAGTTTCAATGACAGGGTTAATATTATCTTTATGTATACATAAAATAGTGTCATCAACATATCTAAAGTAAAAAATAGGTATACAATTATGTTCAATTTTTAATTTTTTAAGGCAATCACTTTCCAAATCATCCATTACAATATCAGCGAAAAACGCAGAAATTGGAGAACCCATAGCACAGTGGCCGATTTCCCGAAAAACCTGGCCAAAAATCAAAAAATGATACGATTTCAACCAAAATTGGTATACCCATGTTTTTTGGGCTTCTGAATTCAAATTTTACATTGGTTGTGTCAAATTCAAAATGGCGGATCCAAAATGGCCGTTTAGATTTAAAAAAACTTTGCTGAAAATCGAAAAATAATACGATTTCAATCAAAATTGGTATACCCATGTTTTTTGGGCTTCTGAATTCAAATTTTACATTGGTTGTGTCAAATTCAATATGGCGGATCCAAAATATTTGCTGGTATTATAAAATTGCGTATATGTGTTAGAGTTTATTTTTTTTAAATTACAGAAAGTGCTTAAATTTTAGTTTAAAGCGAATGCGAAGGAAAAAAAAGTCAGTCTTTCACGTTCAGTTGCACCGCCGGCCGGTGCAACGCGCTGTCGGTATACCGCGCTGGGTGAAATAAAAAGTGATACCAAAACTGCAGGGGCAGCTTGGGGCAGCTGATTTCAATTAAAATGAATCAAAAATATATTCTAGTTTATGATAATACCAGGTAGGGCGCGGATATCGGTGGATTTCACAACTATTTTCATGATTTACGTTGATAAAACAATACAAAAATCGTAGCCATGAATAGCAATGTTTAATGTCATTTTTTAAAAACTGTACGTTTTAAATGTGATGATAAATACATTCAACCTATTTCATACACCTCTGTTAATAATTCCCAAAAAAAGATATTCAAAAATCTGCTGTATATTAGTATATTTTCACTATTTTAACTGTGACGAGAATTTATAGTTATGAAAGGTTCTGAGTAAATCTCTGGCAAAGATCACTTTTACTTGTTCACATAATAAATTGGTGGTGAAAAAAGTGTAATTTTTTTTTGCAAAATTATGCAGTGAACCCTCCTTTATAATATTCCATAATAAAAAGTATAAATTTCTAAAAAGAATTTTTGACTTTTGGCCAGGTTTTTCAGGAAATCGGCCACTGTGCATAGGGGTACCACCAATCTGTTGATAATATTTTCCATCGAAGACAAACAAGGTGTTTTTATAAAGAAAATCAGTGCAGTGTGAGATATCATTAAAGGGGATTTTACAATTATTAATATTTGTGATTTTACGTTCAAGACTTTGAATGACCAAGTCAAGAGGTACGTTGGTAATCAGAGATTTAACGTCCAGAGAGACTAAAATGTAATCATTTGGTATATAATATTTTTTTATTTTTTCAATGAGCTCAAAACTATTATTAATATGTGATTTGGGGATACAGATATTATCTTTTAATTCATTGTACAAGGTTTTTGCTAAAAAATATGTAGGGCTATTTATTAATGAAACAATAGGACGAAATGGAATGTCTTTTTTATGAATTTTTGGGAGGCCATAGAATCTTGGTAAAACAGTATCAGTTAAAGTTAATGCATTGTGGTGATATTTGTATTTTAAAAATTCATTATCATTTAAATATTGGAGAATTTTACTAGTATTATAAGTTTTTTAAGTGGGTTGCTATTGAGAAGTTTATATGAAGAAGTGTAGGAAAGTAAGCTAGTAACACCGTTGAGATAAAAGGATTTGTAAAGACAAACTGTATTATTACCCTTATCAGAGCTTGTAAACATTATTTCCGGGTTTTCTTTTAAAAAATTGTTAGTTAATTTTAATTTTTTGTTGAAAAGTTTTTCATCCTTTGTAATGTGTGGATTATTATTGGAGTTAAATTTGATATTAATGGAAACCTTGTTTCTAATCTCATCTTTAATGTTATTATTAATATCTAATTTACCAACAGTATCTTCGATATTTTTCAATATGTCTAAAACATCCGACTTGTCGGTTGTTTTTTTCATTAAACTATAGTTTCGTCCTAAAGATGTCACTTCAATAACTTCATTTGGTAAATTTATTTTTGTTAAATTAACAATCCACTTGCTCTTGTCAAATTAAGGAGGGCAATTATTTTTGGATAGTAAATTATTGAATTTTTTATAATATGTATTTTTTAAATTATTGCGAATTGACAGAAATTTTGATTGTGATAATTCAAAGAAATCTTTTATAATATTGATAGTGGGATAGTGGGATGAAACGAACATTGTTTATAAATTTAATTGTAAAAACTGTCCAGCGAATTACATTGGAGAATCTAAACGTTCATTAAAAACACGTATTAATGAGCATAAAAATACTAAAAATAAAACATCGGCTCAATCAGTAGTAGGATTACATCGATCAGAATTGAATCACGAGTTTGACTGGGATAATGTTCTTATACTAGACCGTGAACAAAATTATAAAAAACGATGTTTCTCAGAAATGTTACACATAAAAATCAATGATTCCACTATTAACAAAAAAGAAGACATAATGTATCTCAACAAAATATACTTCCCTTTAATTTCCAAATTAGACTCGTGAGTAAATTTAACCTGAAGATGATGACGAACCAAGTTATCGAAACGTCGTTTCTTGTTTTGTGACAATAAACAATATTAATAACATACAATTTTTATGTTATTTTATTCCTTCCAAGGATCGAATTTTTCTCAACAGGAATTAAATAATAAACACTGTACAAAAGTAAAATCAGCACGACTCGATGTTAACCAAACTTTGTTTGGTGGTTGTGTGTCGTTGCGCATCGGGTTGCGCAGACGCGATTTCGCTAATGAATTAGTGAACTTCACTTATTCTAGAGTGGATACTAATTCGCTGGCTGAAACAGCGAAATTTCCACTTATTCAGATTTAGAGAGTATATAAAATTTATATTTTACGTTTCTTACACATAAAAAATAGCACTTTTAAAATTACTTCACATCAACTATCGAACGACTGTATTATGTCGAAAGCACTACAAGAATAAGATGTTTCTTATAAAGTCTCTTTGCTCAATATTGTGAAGACGATTAAAAGGCAATTTGAAATATCAATATAGAAAAATATGTCATTAAAATACATTGACTTTAAATACTATCGAAAATCAATTACGACCCATTGCTCTTTATTTTTCTTCTTTTTACAACTAGAAAATCTATAATTTTCGCTATAGGTTACTATTTGCAATTAAAAATCATAAATCAATTCATGGTTGTGCGCTTCTGCAAAAATTCTTTACATATAAAATTTTATTTATATTTTTTGTAACGTGTTATTCTAACATTTCACCCAGAGAAAAGAAATATTTGACTTGGAGCCAACTAGAGTTTTTAATTGTTTCAAATAAATTTCATTTGGTTCAAATAAAAGTGTTATTAATGTCGAATAAAATTTTTAATTGAAACATGTGAATAAAATATATTTTATTTTAATAAATTTTAATACTAAGTTACAGTAATATACCATGCTAAATGAGTATTTGTATATTATTATTATTTATTTATTTACTTGTTTTATTACATAAAGTAAATACAAGAAGAGTTACGTTTTTAACAGTAAAACAAAATAGTGATTAAAGAACAGACTCAGAGTCGAGTCGATCATTAAGGATTTGCAGAATCATGGAAACGAAATTTTTAATCGTGGAACGATCACTCGATGACTTTACCGCGATCCCACCACTTAACAAATCATTCACATTATAAACATGTGGGAAATAGCTTTCACAAATATGTTTGCAAGCTGGACAATACATTATAATATGGTACAGGCTCTCATCCTCAAATTTACAAAAAGAACATGTTTCGTTCGAACGAAAAACATAATTACTTTTCCCAAAAAAACTCTGCAAACATGTACATTTAAAAGCCGAACCTGAGCAAAAAACTCTCTTTAAAAATATGGGTAGTCGCATGAGTAGATATTGCTGGGTTCCCTCTTGTAATGCAAGTCGTGAATAAACTAAAAGACTTTTTGAATGAATCTTATTATCAAAATCTTTATTTTTTAAAAATGCTTCATACTTTTGGAGAATCATCCCTTCGTCAGCCATCATAGAGTCCTCATTTAAATTCCTCCACATGTCCACCAGGTCACAAGCTTCGAAGAAATAACGAATCTGGGAAAACCAATTAAATTTATTTCTTTCATCACTTAGGGCCAACCTCCTCAGCCTCTCAAAGCAACGCCTAGGGTACCGAGAAAATTCCATATTTAAAACTTTGTACAACCAAGACATCACCCTTTTGAGGACTGAAAAGGATATATGCAAAATTCCGGCTTCCAATCTAACCGCGTATCCCGGTGAACAAGTGGGTAAAAACAAAAGTTGTGTAAAAAATGATTGATGGGTTTTTTCTAAAAAATCTAAATGTTTTAAACCCCAAACTTGGACACCGTAAAATAAAACACTCAGAGATAGACTATCGAACAACCTTTCATAAGTACTCCATGAGTCAGCACCGACTGCCCGGATAACTCTCAAAGCAGATCCAAATGCCCTACTGGCCGAGCTAGATGCTTTTTTTGCCGCGTGTAAAAAAGAACAGAAACTATCGAATGGAACCCCCAGATACACATACTTATTTACGACCTTCACACGATCTTCCCCAAATTTAAAAGATTTAAATTTCCTAGCGGAAGAGTTTCCTGACCGAGTAAATATCACCACTTTAGTTTTATTTACATTTATAGTTAAATTATTTAGTTTACAATAAGAATCTAATGCATCTAGTTTTTTACTTAACTCCACAGGAGTATCGGACAAGCACACATAGTCATCAGCAAATCCAAGCATCAAAATATCCAACATATAATCGATTGAAATACCCCTGCATCCATGTTCAACAAAATGAGCTTCTATATCGAATGTAAATAATAAAAATTCATACTGGCTAAGGACTTCGCCTTGAAGTACTCCCTGCGTGACACTAACATTGTCTATGAATCCGTCTTTCGTTTTGATACACGTTGTTGCAGAATTATAAAAATCACGCAGCAAATTAATAATTTTTGTGCTTAGGCCTAGCGAATGTAATTTATTCCACAAAAGGTGGTGCGACACAGAAGGAAAGGCCCCCTTGAAATCAATAAACAAAGCATAGACTACCGCGCCCGGCGTGCTTAAATGAATTTGAATACTGGATAAGAGGGTAAAGAAATTATCCACGCAGCTTCTGCCCCTCCTGAACCCAGACTGAGATTCAGGAATCAGACCCAATTCATTGGCCCACGAAACAAATCGATTGCACAAAACCTGCGTAAAAATCTTGGCTATACAGTTGACCAATGTAATGGGTCTATAATTGTCGGTGTCAAAAGAGTCCCCCCTCTTAAACAGCATAGTAGGAACAGACCTTCCTCATGCTTTAGGCACCATCTCTTTTTCAAATACTTTATTAAAAAAATGTTTAATGAAAAAAATCCAATTTGAAGGTAAATTTTTGTAGAAGTCATAATTAATCCCGTCAGAACCAGAGGCCTTTCCGTTCTTACAGGAAGAAATACTTTCGATGATTTCGTAGGTCGTAATATAGCTATCCAGAATGGGGTGGGATAATCTCTAGAAAACGCAATCACCTACAAGACCAACGGGCTGCTGCGGAAAACATTTACAAAGATATTCGTACCAAACGTCAGCATAATTCCACTCTGTTGTTTATTTTTAGGACGAAATGCATTAAAGACTTTCCGAAACTGACGAGAATCCTTACAATTCGCAATTAAATTAATTCTATTATTAATAAAATATTTTTTCTTTTGTTTTTGCATTTTAAAAAAATTTCTTTTACTTTCGAAATAACACGACTTAGAATCGACGGACAAATTTTCCATTCTGCTAGTCCTCAATGCATCCGTCATTTGTTTTTTAGCCAGCTTGCAATCGACATCAAACTACGGTCTACATTTTATGAGCGTACGGGGCGCACTTTTTCTCATCATACCTACCTCTACTGAAAGCTCTCTTATCGCAAACAGCAAAGCCTCATTGAGCTCATCAATATTCAAGTCTATACTCCCCACTTACCTTCTCCACTCCATAGCGTTGGCAAAAGCACCGGCTAAATTAGTGTTAAAAGTAGGATTGACAGGACTGTCGGTTTCTAAAATTCTATCAATTGCAAAGGAAGGAGTCAAACTCAATACTACTGGGAGGTGGTCTGAAAGAGTAGCCAATGGGGAAACTAATAGATCACTTAGCAGAGAGAGAGCATCAACAGTACAGAACACCTCTTTTCAAATATGTAGTAGAATATTACTAATTGTTAGTCAAATTTCACTAATCGCTAGTCATCTATTTCGCTAAATAAATTAGTGAAACTATTTTACCTACACGACTATTAATAAAACAGTTCTACTAATTGTTAGTAAAATTCTACTAACAATTAGTAAAATTAAACGAAAAATTACTGTCAATTAGATAAAAAAAAATTTTATCTTGATTACTTCACCTGGAATTGCTCATGTAAATAACTCTGTATCTGAATATTTAAAAATCTCTAAAACCGAATTCCTATCTGATAGATATGTTAATTCGCCAAAAAGTAATTTTAGCAAATAGTTATTTAATTGAAATGACACAATTGTAATTATTTATAATAATTTAATATATATAAATACATAATTATTGTGCAATTTATTATATTTATATAATATAATATAATCATATTTATATGATAAATTTATAATAACTAAAAATAAAAAATAAGAGAATTGTCAACATTTGTCATTAATATAAAAGAGATTGAATTGTTCTAGAATTCAAGTTCGTCCAAAAATGAACTTTCTCATGTTAAAATATTTTTCTATTAGGAATTACAAACTTATACTTGTCATTGCATTTGGATTTTCAAAAAATGCTTATATTCTCGATTCAAATCAAACCAATATAACGTTAGTCTTTAGCTGTCCTATACAAATTCTGAGTTGGAAATTTTAAACTCAAACTTGATGAATTTCAGCTTGCAAAACCAAGTAGAGTACAGTAAAATTAAATTCCAAATCAACCAAGTAGAAAGTTGAACTTAATTCAAAATTACAGTTTTTGTATTTGGAATTGCAAACTGATACTTGTTGAATGTTTTTAATTTCTTTTCAAACTCTGTGTGTTCTTTACCCAAATTTTTTATCATATTTTTCTTTTCTATATATTCTTTTTTCATTATTTTTAATTTTTCCAATTCCGTGGTGATTTTAATTTTTATATTTCCTCGTTTATTATCTAATATTTCAATTATTTTCCTTTTACATTGTTTGTGTCAAGACATTTTCTAAACAATAGAACATTTGGTTATTTCTTTCATTACGTCAATGAAAGAGTTTTTCGTCTTTGTCGTTCAGTCAACAATTTGCCGTTAGTTTTCTACTACTAATTATTTTACAAATTTCAAAATTTTCCTACAATTTTCTGATAATTTTTCCTAATTTTTACGTTTGTTTTCGATCTGATTTTTTTTTAATTTTCAATTAATTTTCTATATATTTTCGTATTCCAAATTCCTATCGAGTTTCCATGAATTTTATTTAATTCGTACATAGTGGGGGACATTTTCCGAATAATTTTAAAAGGACCTTCGTAATCTTTTTTCAATTTTTTCGCGATACCTAAATCTTTCTTCGATAAAGACTTATCTTTTTTCAGCTTTAAATCGCCTACTAAAAATTCAAAATTTCTCCTACGTAAATTATAATAATTAGCTTTCCTATTGCTTGCTAAATCAAGATTTTTCTGGACTTCATCTTTAATTACCTGTAATTTTCGTAATCTTTTTGTCCATTTATCTACTACTTGGAACTCAATTTCGTCAAGATTTTCAATATTATTTTTAAGGGTTTGAAAGGGTTGAAGCTCTCTTCCTAAATTTAAAAAAGCTGGGGTGAACCCTGTGAAGGAATGTTTGGATGTGTTCAATGCAAATCGAAAATCGTCTATATTTTGATCCTAAAGATTTTGTTCATTGTCCAAATACGCTTTTAGAACGGTTTTAATTGATCTATTTGATTTTTCAGAGGGATTTGCTTGGGAATAATACTTGGGAGTAAAGGAATGTCTAATACCGAATTTTTCCGCTAATTCCCGAATAATTTTGTTTGTATATTCGGTTCGGAAATCAAAATTCGAAGTACACCCCATCTTGAAATAATCTTTTTATGAAATTTACTCTCGATTGTTATCGCGTCAGCTTTTTTGATTGGTACTATTTCTAACCATTTCGTGAATAAATCAATAAAAACTAGAATGTATTTATTCCTATTTTTTGACAAAAGTAACGGGCCAATTATGTCAAAAGCAACTATCGTCCATGGTTCTTCAATAATTCGCTTACCCATTAGTCCAATTTTCAGTTTATTATTGACTTTAATTTTCTGACAAATTTTACATTTTCGCATATATTCAACAATTTCCGAGTACATACCAGGCCAAAAATATTTTTCTGATATTCTGTGATATGTTTTTTCTATACTTAAATGCCCTGCCTGTATATTATCATGATTTTCGATTAACACCTGTTTCCGCAAATCTTCCGGTATTACTAATTTCCACGAATTTTCATCTTTTAACAATTCTGATTTTAACGGATCTGATCTGAAAAAATAATGTTGACCATCACGAATTCGCCAATTTTCATTTTCGTGTGGTTTCCAACTAACAATTCGCATTTTAGTTTTATACCCTGAGTTTTCCGTTTCCATTTCTTGATTTCTAATTTCCGCTAAGTCTTGTTTTTCTTCATTTGTCCTTGACAATGCATCTGGTACTACATATGCTGATCCTTTCCTATATATAACCTCGAAATCATGTTCTGACAGTTCTAATGCCCATCGCGCTAAACGTCCGGTTGGATTCTTTAAATTGTGAAGCCATTGGAGTGCCTGTTAATCGGTTATTACTTTGAAGTGACTACCTTTAAGGTAGTGTCCGAATTTTCCTATGAACGTTATCACCGCAAAATACTTTTTTCCGTGGTTGAATATTTTCTTTTCGTTTTACTCAAATTTTTGCTTCCATAAGCCATCATAACTTGTTTCCCATCTATTTCTTGATAAAGAACAGCATCAAGACCTGTATCACTCGCGTCCGTTTCCAGTTGAAATGGATGTTGAAAATTTGGAGAACTTAAAATTGGAGCTGTCGTCAACAACTCAAGCAATTTTTTCTTCGTATTTTCCTGTTCGTCATTCTAAGTCCTTTTTACATTTTTTCTCAATAATGTCTGTAACGGTTCAATTATTTCTGAGAAATGTGAGATGAAACGTCTATACCAACTAGTTATTCCAATGAATCTTTGCAGTTGTTTGACCATTTTTGGTGTTTGAAAATCACGAATTGGTTTTATTTTTTCATCGTTCACTTGTAGACCTTTTTCATTTATTACGAAACCTTAATATTTTACTTCCGCACACCCGAATTCACTTTTTTCAAAATTTACTGTGAGATTCGCTTCTTTCAACTTATTTATAACTAATTGCAAATATTTCATATGTTTTTCGAAATTTTCCGAAACAATTATTATGTAATCTAAATAACAAAATACTTTCGGTTTCAAATCGGGAGTTATGATCTTGTCCATAAGCCTTTGGAACGTTCCTGAAGCATTGCACAGACCAAATGGCATGCGTTTAAATTCTGTTCTTCATCTGCAAATTTCAACAATTCCTGAACAAAATTCCATTGGTTCCATAATTTCTTTCTTTTGTAATAATTTTCCCTTCATATTATTACAAATAATTGCGTTGTTTTTAAAATTAATCCATTTCGTATCTAAAGGTATTTTAAATTTATTTTCTGTTGTTGTAATCTTCTTTATCTGAATATTTTCTCTTATCATTTCGCAGATTTTTCTCGTTCCATTATTTTCTGCCGTAATTCCGCATCTTTATACCATTTTTTTTTCTTGGATTTCTCATGAAGTTTTTATATGGTTCCTCAGTTTCGTCTACACTTTGGTCCGACGCTAAAATTTCATAAAAATTGGATAAAGGAATTTCCATTAAGGCCAGGTCCAAGTGAGGCAGCGCCATCTACATTGATACTAAAATTTTGGAAAATTTTCAACAGCCTTTTCTTGAAAACAAGATGGTAAAATGCTTTTTTCTTTATGGATAATTGATTATTGGCAAGATATACACCAGCTAAAACTTTTTTTGAGTTAGAATAATGAAAAAAATTTCATGTCGATAAATTAAATATGAGCACTTTTTTCACAAAAACTGTAACAGTACACCAGAAGTTTCGCGGTTTTGCCGAAAGGAGGAGATTGGCGCTGTTGCTAACCACCTGAAATACATAATCTACCAAAGGGCTGTCACAATCAGTAAAGCAGTATCAATATGTTAAATATTTAATAAATTTTTTTTGTTATTTTCGTGATTGGTAAATCTTAGGTGGTGTATTTTTTAGCGTTTATTAATTTTCCAAATGGAAATTGCATTTTTGATTGTAATTTCTGAGAAAGTACTGTTACAGTTTTTGTGAAAAAAGTGCTCAAATTTAATTTATCGACATGAAATTTTTTTCATTATTTTAATTCGAAAAAAATTTTAGCTGGTATATACCTTGCCAATAATCAATTATCATTAAAGGAAAAAGCATTTTACCATCTTGTTTTCAAGAAAAGGCTGTTGAAAATTTTCCAAAATTTTAGTATCAATGTAGTTGGCGCTGCTTCGCTTGGACCTGGACTTAATTTTGGAATTTGATTATGATTTGTTTGGGGTGAATTTTTGGGTTTTTGGGAAAATGGTATTTTTGGGTTTTTTATTTTCTACTAATTTTTCTTGTTTTTTCACTAAGGAAAATTTTCTTTTATTTTCCTGTTTTTCTCTTTCCGTGCTGTACCGTCCAGTTTGTGTAAATTTTTCCTGATTTTCCTTCGTTTTTTCTTGATTTTTTATTTCCTCTGCGTGATCGGTATAATCATTTTGGAACAATTTTCCTTTTTTTGTTCCCATTGTGTGGTCTTTTTCTGGAGAATCTGCCCTATGCCAAGAATCTTTTTGAAAATCTAAATTAATTTCTAATTTTCTAAGCATGTCGGTACCCAAAATTGCACGTCTTTCTATTCCAGGAACAATTCTGAAAGTGAGATCTTCTGTTTTTTGACCAATTGTTATAGGTATTATCACTTTTCCTGTAATTGAGGACCGGCCGCGCTGAAGCCAGTCAACGAATGAAAAAGTCGAAAAAATTAAAATTCAAAATTTTGATTTTTGAAATATACTACGTTGTAGAAAATAGAACGGCGCATCCTTTTTTCCTTTAACTTTTTTTGTAGAATGAATAGTTTTGACAATAATTGCAAAAAACTAAATATTTTCAATCAACAAATTTTATTGAATTTTTAAACACAAATCGTTCCAGTTCCGACAAATATTAATGAATTTACTTCAACTTTGGTATACCCACGCATTTAGGTCTGGAGAAGACGATAGCATGATGAAAAAGTTAAAAACCGTAAATTATTTAATTATTTATTAATTTAAATAATAACTTACCTGTACTCTCGTTTTCCTATCTTCGCCGACAAAAAGTCTGTGGGGAACTTTTTCGTTGAAAAAACTTCCAGTGAGACATTTGTTCCTCACATATCGAAGAAGTTTTGTGGAAAAATTCAGATCGATTTATTCAAAGCTGACGAAGATACACAATTTTTAATGAAAAACACGCAACGCCAATCAAAATAACTCCGCGATCCACGATCCAACACTGCCAGACGGCATTGTCGATAAGGTCGATGTTCAGCAATATAAACACACAAATCAACCAAAGCGTTGCGTGTTTTTCATTAAAAATTGTGTATCTTCGTCAGCTTTGAATAAATCGATCTGAATTTTTCCACAAAACTTCTTCGATATGTGAGGAACAAATGTCTCACTGGAAGTTTTTTCAACGAAAAAGTTCCCCACAGACTTTTTGTCGGCGAAGATAGGAAAACGAGAGTACAGGTAAGTTATTATTTAAATTAATAAATAATTAAATAATTTACGGTTTTTAACTTTTTCATCATGCTATCGTCTTCTCCAGACCTAAATGCGTGGGTATACCAAAGTTGAAGTAAATTCATTAATATTTGTCGGAACTGGAACGATTTGTGTTTAAAAATTCAATAAAATTTGTTGATTGAAAATATTTAGTTTTTTGCAATTATTGTCAAAACTATTCATTCTACAAAAAAAGTTAAAGGAAAAAAGGATGCGCCGTTTTATTTTCTACAACGTAGTATATTTCAAAAATCAAAATTTTGAATTTTAATTTTTTCGACTTTTTTATTCGTTGACTGGCTTCAGCACAGCCGGTCCGAGCGTCCGTCTGGTTATTGCATTGGTGTCCTCAATTGTCAAAGTTTCACCGTTTGCGACTGTTGCGTTTTTAACCGTAACTGGTTCCACCGAGACTCCTGAGAGTTGTAGAAATGTCCAGTATTTTGTACCCATAAACGAATTTGTCGCACTTGTGTCCACTAACAATTCCATTATAGTATCACGGAATTTACATACAGTGCTATTTATCTATAGCTCTTAGTTTTTTTGCTTTTTTTAGTGTTTTTTTTCGTGGAATTTTTTGCCGGCTTGACTGTATTACTTGTGTTTTTGCTAGGTTATAGTATTTTGTTAATTTTACTTGAGTTCTTTATCTTACTTAAGTGCTGATTTCTTATTATTCATAAAACTAACCTATAAACACGTTGGTGATAAGTTCTTTTTATTCTAGTAATAACAATTTTTCATAAATAATTTATAATGCCTCCTAAATTATCAGTTAAATCTGATTGTGTGTGGTGCAATAAACGAGTGGTTGACCCTGTTTTTTGCCTCGGTTGCAATTCGCCTTATCACCCTGGCTGTAAATAGCGTTGTCCTACTCTTCCCAAGTAGCACGATATATTAACCAGATGTCACGGTGATATCACCGGGGAATGTCACCCTGACATCAGGAAAATATCAAAATGTCCGCCTTACGGTGATATCACACGGTGACATCGAGGTGATATCATGGTGACATCAAGGTGATATCATGGTGATATCACCGTGATATCATGTTGATATTTTACAGGGATTTAAAATTTTTAATAATTTAAAAAATAATATTAAATAAAACAAATAATAAAAATAATAAAAAATAATAATTTTTTAAAAATTTTAAATCCCTGTAAAATATTAACATGATATCACGGTGATATCACCATGATATCACCGTGATATGACTGTGATATCACCTTGATGTCACCATGATATCACCTCGATGTCACCGTGTGATATCACCGTAAGGCGGACATTTTGACATTTTCCTGATGTCACGGTGACATTCCCCGGTGATATCACCGTGACATCTGGTTGATATATCGTGCTACTTGGGGGTGCTGGTCCCGATGGCTTTCCTCCTTCTTTTCTTCGCGCATGCTGCTGCTCTCTTGTTGTACCTCTTTTTATTGTATTTAATAAATCTCTCTCTTATAGTATTTTTCCTTTTGAATGGAAAAAGGGCTATATTGTTCCTATCTACAAGAGTGGTAAATCTAACAATGTCGGTAATTATCGACCAGTAACCATTTTAAGTGCAATAGCTAAAGTATTTGAAAGTATTATTTCTGATCTTATTTATCTATCAGTGAAAAATTTATTTATAGAGGAGCAGCATGGGTGAGGGGAAGATCGACAGCTACAAACCTAAGTATTTATACTGACTATTTATTTAACAGTCTTGATAATAAATTACAGGTAGATTCCATTTACACAGACTTTGCTAAAGCTTTTGATAGAGTTGACCACAATATACTTTTAGCTAAACTAAAAACAATGGGTTTTTCTGAAATTTTGATTACCTTTCTTAAAAGTTATCTCACAAATTGATATAACTCTGTTCGTATTAAAAACGTATATTCTAGAGCATTTCCGGCTACGTCTGGTGTACCTCAGGGTTCGCATCTGGTTTTTTACTTTTTTGGTTATATGTTAATGATGTTAAAGATTTTAATAAATTCTCTCTTATTCATCTCTTTGCTGACGATTTAAAACTTTATAAAACAATACGTTCTGAAGATGATTCCTATCTTCTTCAGCGTGATTTAAATGGACTAACTGAATGGTGTAGAATTAATCACTTGGATCTTAATGTCAATAAATGTTGTATCATTTCTTTTAGTAAATCTAATAACATTCAGAGACATTTATACTTTGTTGACAATGAAGAGCTTAATAGAGGAAACCAGGTGCGGGATCTTGAGATCACACTTGATGACTCCTTATCTTTTAGTTATCACATTTCGAATATCGTTAACTGTGCTCTCAGGTCACTAGGATTTGTTATTAGAAATGCTTTAGCATTCTATAACCCACGAACTCTGAAATCACTTTACTTTTAATTTGTTAGATCACAAATTAAACATTGTTCTGTATCATGGAGACCATATTATGCTCATTATCTTGTTAGAATCGAATGAGTTAAAAATCGTTTCCTTCGGTTCTTTGCTAGACAAACTAATGTTCGTTTTGACAGATTTTCACATGAATATAACAGCTTACGTTCATTGGCGAACATACCCAGACTTACATCTAGATTTGTCTATTTTGATTTACTTTTTTTTAAATTTTAACGGGATACATTGATTGGCCTGCCCTACTATCACTCATTAAATTGTCTATTCCAAAACGTCATTCCAGACATTATGTACTGTTTCAAATACCATCCCTGTGGGCAAAAAACGACGTTCTTTAAACGTTTTTAGAACGTTTCATGTCCACCAAATAATGTTCTGAAACATTATTTGAACATCCATGTTCTTAAAATGTTCCAGAACATTATTTGGTGGACATGAAACGTTCTAAGAACGTCCTTAAAACGTTCTTAGAACGAACATGGTTTTTTGCCCACTGGGATACCTTCGTACAAATTACGGAATTAATTCTGTCATTAACAGATTATCTATAAAGGCGAAAATGGTTGCTAATGACATTTACTTTTTTAATATTAATTTAGAAGCATTTAGTACAGCACTGCGTAATCTATTATTTAATAATTACTTTCTTTTTTTCCTAAATATCAGCGTTATACATATATATTATACAATTTGTATTTAAAGGGTACTTTATTTTTAAAATCCCGTAAATAAATATATAAATAAATAAAAATAATTTTTATATTGTTTCGGGGGAAATCGCGAGTTTTCTCCAAATTTTATAGAATTTCCATTATTTTCCGATGAATTATTATTCTTTTTGTTATTCTCACTATCTCTTTTTTCCGTTGTTATTTGTAAAAATTGTCTACGTATCTTAGATTCGTTCATTTCCATTTCGAATTCTTTTCCTAAGCTTTCTAATTATTCGAAGGTTTCGAAATCACTACGCTGAATATACATTTTATATTCTATTCGCAAATTTTCGTATGTTTTCCTAAGCTCCCACTGTAAACTTCTCCTAGGATATAATTTCACTAATAATTTTCTTATTCCGATCAAATAAGTTTGAATTTCCTCACCTTCTTTTTGATTACAGAATTTAATTTTCGTCGCTATTTCCTCGGAAAATTTTTCGTCTAAAAATGTTCGAATAAAATCTAAGCTAAAATCTTGAAGTGAGAACCGATTATTCCGAATTGTTCTACATCATTCTTAATGCCTCATACGAGAGAACAGCCTATTTTTGTTATATTTTAATTTTACCGATTTTTTAATATTACTTTTTTCGCTAGTTAATCGTTAAAATTCTAATTTTAATGATCTATTTCTTTTAATAAGTTAAAATTTTGATTTACTGGGGCGATACGTCATTTAGAGATTCAAAACTTGCTTCGGAACAATTTTCATCGTCGAGAAAATTGTTATTATCAAGAAAAGAATCATGTTTTTCTTCCGGAAAATTTTTTGTTGATTTTCTCTTTACGTGTTTTTCTTTAGTTTTTTTAATCTATCAAAATTATTATTCGGACTTTTTTCAGGCTATTCGTAATTTTCCTGAACTTTATCTGATTTGTTTTTCCCAAAATGAACTAATTGTTTATTTTGTTCATTTTCTAACCTTTTTTTTGCTAAATATTTATCCATAAAAGTTTCTGATAAATTTTCCGTTTCATTATTTTTCATGGTTGCCACACAGCCTGGAAAACCTGGAATTAGCATGGAATTTGAAAAAGAGTATGGAAAACCTGGAAATAGCATGAAATTTGAAAAAAATTCTGGAATTTTTTTTGATAATTAAAGATTTTAAAAAACCGTAGATATAATATGCGACAAGGTAATATTTTCTAAAATATGACTAGCCAGTTAACAAAAAATGGTTCATACGGCCCGCCAATGACATGTCCGACCTCTAGCTCATAAACAGCGTACTTTTCAACGACATACCTATTCTCCATCTAGTTGTCCATCTTATTTCGTTATCTACACTCTTTGCATAACCTATATTTTTTAGTCAACTCAAAATTTTTGTTGTATATCGATACAATCACATTTAGTTTAATAATAATGTAATTTAAAAATTTTGTGCAATTTTAGAAGTTTTTAATTTTATTAATTTTGGTGGTAAGTAAATATAAAATTTAAAGTTTTACTGATGACATTTTTTTGGTCGATGATGTTCATCCGAATTTAGCAGAAAACTTTTTTCTCAGAAAAACATGGGTAAAACGAGCTTTTTAAAAGAATGGCTTGAAAAGCCAGAATATAATTTTATCAGAGAATCAAACAAAGGAAACAGTTACGCGTATTGCATATTATGTAGTAAAGATATCTTTCTTAGTAATATGGGTAAAAGCGCAATTGACAGTCATAATAAAAGCACTAAGCATTCGTCAAGAGAAGGAGCATGAAAAAACAGCTACGGATTTCGTTTATTCAGTAGTCAAAATGAACAGGTAAGGGTGGGATTTTTACTTAATTTAGATTTATTTATATTTTCAATTTAATTAAATAAATTGGCAGCTTCTTAAATATCATATTGACAATTTACTACTTTTTGAAAATGAATAACTAAAATAATTTTTAAATTATTTTTACTAATAATAAATAAACGCCTTTACAATTTTCACTTTCTATCGTGAGGTAATATTTTCTTATTAATTTTAACT
This sequence comes from Leptopilina boulardi, assembly GCF_019393585.1. Lineage (NCBI taxonomy): Eukaryota > Metazoa > Arthropoda > Insecta > Hymenoptera > Figitidae > Leptopilina > Leptopilina boulardi. The sequence goes on along the minus strand of NW_026137909.1, from coordinate 7,531 downwards.
TAATAAAAAATCTTTTTAAGGTGCCTCTGTTGGGACAAGAACAGAATGTTAATAACGAACAATTATTGAATCCCAATTTTTATCTACCAAAAACAAGTGGAATTAACGGTTTAGACAAATATCTTACAAAAGACGACGTCACCAAAGCAGAAATTTTATGGTGCCTGGAAAGTGTATATTGTCACTTATCGTTAAATGCTGCTGGCAATTTAACAAAAATATTCCCTAAAATGTTTCCAGACAGTGAAATTGCTTCAAAGATGCAATTGGGACGAACGAAAGTATCTTACGCTTGTGTTTTTGGATTGTCACCTTACTTTCATGAGAAAATTCGAGATGAAATCCTTAATAGTGACTGCTATGTTGCATATTTCGACGAGAGTCTCAACAAAGTAGCTCAAATGCAACAGATGGACATCGCCGTTCGTTTTTGGAGCTTAAATTATGACGAAGTGCGTACACATTACTTCGCTTCTGCCTTTCTAAAACGAGCTACAGCTGCCGACTTGTTAGATGCTTTTAGAACAGAAGTAGAATTTTTGGATTTTAAAAAACTATTACACATCTCAATGGACGGACCAAATGTGAATTTAAAATTTTTAAAAGATATAGATGCCTATATGCTCGAGAAACACGATGTAGATGATCCTCAAATTCTTAAGATGGGCTCTTGCGGATTACACGTTACCAATAATGGTTTGAAAGCTGGCGTTAAAGGTACAGGATGGAACATTATTTCATTTTTACGATCGATTTATAATCTTTTCAAAGATTTACCTTCTCGAAGAAATGATTTCATCACCTACTCCGGTTGCTTGCAATTTCCAAAAAAATTCTGTTCTTCGCGATGGCTTGAAAATGCTGAAGTCGCTGAGAGAGCATTACTCATTTTGCCTAATTTACGAAAATATGTAGAAGGAGTAAAAAAAGATAAAAAGGAACCAACTTCAAGCAGTTATAAGATTGTCGCTGAATCTTTGCAAGACAAATTTATTGGAGCACAACTGGCTTTCTTCGCTCATGTAGCTAATATTGTCGAACCTTTTCTAACCGAGTTCCAAAGTAATGATCCTCTGGCACCATTTCTTTACACAGAATTGACGATCGTTATGACTACGTTGATGGATATGTTCGTGAAAAACGAAGTCTTAGAAAAACATAGCAATGTGTATAAGGTTGATCTTGAGAATAAAGAGAACTTCGTATTTTCACGACATATAAAAATCGGGTTTTCTGCAGAAGCGGAGCTTCGTAAAATCAAAGATGCGTCTGATAAAGAGAAAGCTTTGTTTAAAAACGAATGTCGAACTATGCTAATACTCTTTTGTCAGAAACTGCTCGAAAAATCTCCATTAAAGTACAAATTATGTAAGGCAATTACTTTTTGTGATCCGAGCATTATTAAAATACCTAAAACTTCTTGTGTTGATCGTCTTCGAACAACTTTGGAAATATTTTTAGAAAAAAAGAGGTTATCCGGACAAGAGTGTGACACCATCGAGAATGAATTTAATTTATTGATAAAGAAAACAGCCGTACTTGATGCTATTAAAACTTACAACAGAAAAACTGAAAGACTTGATCACTTTTGGAAGACTATTTGGGTATCAAATGATGTCTCAAAATTATTGATTAGTTTTATGAAAAAGGTGTTGCTCATAAGCCAAGGAAACGCATTTGTAGAGAGAGGATTCTCTATCAACAAAGAGTTGGTTGTAGAAAATCAATTACCGAAATCACTTGTAGCTCAAAGAAGAATTTACGATGGGATACAAGCTGCTGGGGGAGTCGATAGTGTAGAAATCGATTCGAAGATGATCTCAAAATTCCGCGGTTCAAGAATGCAGTATGATTTGTCAGTTCAAGAAAAGAAAAAAGAAAATATTCTTGAAGTAGAAAAATCTTTGCAAAAAAAACGAATTGGTGAAGAAATTCAAGAACTGAAAGAAAAAAAGAGAAAAATTCAGCTTGAAAATCAAAAAGAAATCGATGATATTGAGAATCAGATTCAAAAACTCGCTAAAAACCGAATAGGTTAAATTTAAAAAAGTATTAAACTTGCCAAAGTTATTTTGTCTGAATCTTTAAGATTTAACTTTTAAGATACTTTTATTTCAAAGTTTTAACAAAAATTTATTATAATGTTGAAAGATTTGTGTTATTTAATTGTTATAATTAAGTAAAATAGTCAATTTACAGTATTTAAAACTTTTGAGGTTTTATCGCATAAATATTTTTTATAACAATTCGATAAAACTTGTGATATTATATTGTGAAAAAATGTGTACATTTCATGTATACATTAACTATAGTTAAGATTCATGAGTATTACGTTCGTCAAAATTTTGTGTTACTAGTTGAATTTGTTCAAGATTTTGAACAAAGTTGAAAGATTAAAATTATTTAACTTTAATATGATTTGAATGTTCTAATTATATAAAAATAATAAATATAGTTAACCTAGTTTTTCGTAAAATACTTGTTTTCATGATTTTGTTTATTTACCACAAATAATTCCCAAATAGACCAAAAAATGTCCCTTTTAGCCTGGAATTTTTATATTTTTGACATGGAAAACCTGGAAAAAGCCTGGAATTTTAAAATCTAGATTTTGTGGCAACCATGTTTTTAAAATTCCTTTCCTTTAAATGAACTATGTGCTGAGGGTTTGTATTTTTCCCTAACTAATCGCTTGTGTTCTAATTCTAACACTTTCTGTTTATGACGCAATTCTTCTTTTTCTTTCCACAGAAATTCGTCATATTTCATCAATTCATCTTGATTCTTCAGTTTCTTATTATTTGTACTTATGGAAGAATCGATGTCAAATGTTTCGTTTTTTGAGATTTGAATTTGTTTTAGATTATTTATATCGGTTTTCTTTATCGCTCCTAAATAATCTAGAAGTATTATACTTTTACCTACTTCTAACTGAATATCTGCATTTGACTTCGTTTGGGTTTGTTTGTCCAAATGCATTTCCGCTAATGACTTGTTTTTATGGGTATTTCTCGCATCGCTATGAGAGGGAAGTCTTGGGTTTAAATTAACATTTGCTAATTTTTCCGGAGCTATCACTTCTAAAAGTGATTTTAATTGTTCGTCCTTTTTGCTCAAGGACGTTAGGAGGGCTTATATTTGTGATTGTTCGCTTGCTTTTTGTGTTTGAGGTAGGGGTTGACTAACAAGTGGGGGGTCGATTTCATTTTTTGATATTGTTCTTGAATTTAAGAAAAATTGATTCGTTAATCCAACATTTTCTTCGTTAACCAAAATTCTCTAAAAATTTTCCTTCAATTTACGAAAAAATTGTTTCACAAAACAATATTCAATTTTCATTTCGATCACTATTCCGTTTTGTATGACAAATAATTGTTTACTAATTCGTAATTATATCGCGATTAAGTTTTTTAAAACTAAAAAAAAATTATTTTCTTTTTGACACCGTATATAACATAATTTGTCCTAAATACGTGAGAAACAAATTTTTCTAACAAAAATAAAATTTCAATTCAATCGGAAAAAAATAACATAATTATTCGAATTATTATTCGCATCAAAAAATAATACATCAATCCGCACTTTTAGTTTCTAATTAATTCACGAATTTGAGTTAAAAGAAAATAAAATTCTTCAATTAAACAATCATATTTGTATTCTTATCATCCACGAAATTTATTTTATAAATCGTAATTCGAAACATTTTGGTCACTAGGTATAAAATTAGTTTCAATTTTCGGTTTTATTTTAACTCGAAACTTTTCGCCACCCTCTATGAATTTATTTTTCGAAAATTCACGAAATTTAATTCTGTCAATTTTTTACCATTCGTTTGTTTTTACGTTTGAGGATCTTGACTTTGCCGTATTGTAAACTGTCCTTGCACATTTTTCTCAACTATTTTCATAATTTTCAACTCAAATCAATTTCATTTTCTCATATTTTCCGCGTTTTTCCACTAATTTTCTGCGACTTCTTGTATAAAAAACACGCACTAAATTTACATGTTTTCCACTATTAAATTTTCGTCTCAGTCATTTTCATCACATGTTTCGAATTTCTCACACAAATACATATATCAATTATCAATTTACATAGTACAAAAAACAAATAAATATCAATGATAATAAAAATAGGGATTTTTGGTTATGGAAAAATTTTTGTTTAAATAAAGTTTTAGTACTTGAAGAGGTAGGTTTTTGCGTTGGGCGCCAATTTATATCCAGCGGCCCGGAATAATTTCTGGTTATAATGGGAAAAAGGAATAGGAAGGGAGAATAAAACACTTTATTATTAAAATATTTTATTGTAACTCACAATTGCGGATATCTGCTAATCCTAAAGAGTAACACACTGGTATTCAACAAAACTAATGAAGTATGCTGGAATTATTAATAGGGTTAAGTTCTTAATTACTGAGGTAATTATCGCGTAGCGAAACAGGTCTCAAAACGATGAGGAAAAACTAAGTGCGGCGCCTAGCACGAGGATCTGACGATTGGCCCTTCGGGAACTTTCGAATAGTTCCGGTGTCAATCGTCAGATTCCCGTCAGGCCCGTAATTATGTAACCTATATTACACCGTGTAATGGAATGTCCCAATTGGCAAAATAAACATTTCATTCACCCTAAGTCGAAAGTACGTATAAATGAAAATTTTTTTGTTAGTTAACTAACTTTTATGAACTGTACAGTATGTACATATCTGTCATACTCCAAATCAAAACTACTTATGTTTGTGGTAATTTTTTGAAATCACTTAAGTCTACTTTTGTGAGTTTCGAGAAAAATATAAATAATAATAAAATATTAATTAATCTCTCAATTACATCATTTCCAGTTTTGATAAAATGTTTCTATATTTAATAGCGTTTCAATGTTGTATTTTGTTTGTTGAAAAAACATGTAAACTGCCACAGGCAAGTTCTAAACGTAACATCAAACTTAACTAGTTTTGATCCGGAGTATACGAGATAATTACATTCTGTAATGCTCATAAACGTTAATAATTTCCGAAAAAATCTCACAAATTAAGTACATTTTAAGCAAAACAATTAATTTACGTAACTTCTAAAATATTTTCACTTATACGTACATTCGACTTGGGGTGTACGATTTACGAAAAATACTAACCTTCCTCAAGTGCATTTTCAATTTCAACAATTTCTTCTTCTTCTCCTCCTCCTATTTCTTCTTCTTCTTTTTCTTCTTGTTCTCTAAAATCTTCAATTTCTTCTCTTCGACAATAAAATTTAAAGAATTCAATCCTTTTTTCAATTATATTATAACTCATCAATTGTAAAAATTCTAAAATTGTGATTTTTTCATCAGCTAAATCAGCCCAATAGGTTTTCAATTCTTTCAATTTCATTTTGGAATAAATTTTGGATGATTGGACTCCTTTTTCTAATTGACCACCTACAATACGCTCGTGGTCTGTATAAATGCGGGACTGCAAAGCAACCATCAATTCTAAAATTTAGAAAACAAAAAGAGTTAAACTTTTTAAAAAATAAATTATTTCTTAAGTATCATACGAATGTCATAGGAATATTCTAGCTTCATATCACCGTGACATTCAAACAATATTCTGTGCTGCTTGGGTTTGTATAATAATAAAAAATAAACTTTAGGAATTTCGAAAAAAACAAGTCCTAAGATTAAAAAATGCTTTTAGTAAAACAATGCTGAAAAAAGTAGCCAAACAATAATAAAACTTAATAAAAATATCAAATAGAGACTTTTAGTGGATAAGTACGAAAAGTGGGAAAGTGATTCAAAAAGTGTTAAATTTTTCATTTTTCACTTACTTGTGAACTTCTAAACTTCGATTTTTTCACCGACTTTTGATTTCAATCTGCTTGCGTACATTTGAAAATTGTTCGTTATACGTATATTTTTTTGGAATACTGAAAAGGTATTGGGTTCTTGCAACGAGTTTTTTAAAAGTAGGTCAGGAAAAGTTCGAGGTTAGGATCTATATTTAAATTGGCATTATTTCTTATTCTGTTAAAAGCCTCTGGAATTAGTCGATCCGGTAATAATGGCAGTGCCAAAATAAAAAATAAAGTTTTCTTGATGTCATTATCGTCGTTTCTAAAATATCCGACTAATTCAAAAGTTTTCATTTTCCGAAACAGCTGTAATATAAAATGGTGAAGACTCAGGGATACTTCAGATTCAGGAAAAATTTGTTGTATTGCTCCTTTTAAATTTTCGTCATTAGAAGTGATTGCTTTATGGATTTGGAGTTCAGGAAATTGACTTTTTAATTCTTGAAAGGATTTAGTATATGCGTATCTTGTCGTTGAATTCATTAAAATCCAGGTACATGGTATCGTCTATATAGAAGATTATTTTTTGTAATATGTATATATGTACAAAGAGATAGTTGGGAATTTAAAAGGGGCTCAACTATGAAGATCGTTTGTAATTTTTCCAAGCATTTATTATGAAAAATGGTACTAACGGTTCTCAAAGTTGAGCTCTTTTCAAAAGTCACTATTCTATTACTATTATTATTATTATTTATTTATATTTTTAAAAATTTATTGAAATAATGTAGTATGGTAGGGTTTTCCCTTAGGCTAAATCATCTTTAATATATTTATTGACAATCTAGACAAATCTTTTAGGAAAAAGAATGTTTGATGTACTATCGCATTAGGTCCTTTTCCAATAAGCTTTGGATTCAAAATATTTACATAACTCTACGCAAATGATATTGCCGAAAATGTAAAGATTTAAAAAAACGTATTGAAAACTTTAGAAAAATTGGACAATTTAAAACAATTTGGATGTAAATTGTACCAAGAGAATTTACAGGAAAGGAAATTGAAGAATTATGGGAATTTAAATATATCGGTTTTTAGTTTATTACAATAAGTAGTTTCATCATGAATTTAAAGGGATTGTGAGGTAGAATACAACAATTGGTCAATGAAGTGAGGGGTTTTTCAATTTGAGAAAACATTCTCAACTTAAAAGAAAGGAGTTGTAATAGAAGTGTTTAATGGAAAAAGTATAGGATGGAAACTCATCCATTATTAAAGTTTAAATAATATATTTTTGTATATTACATTGTTTACTGTGTTTTAATTTAGTTTAATTTTATAATATTATAGCTTAAACTTTAATGACAAAGGCATTATTCGATATAAAATATATTATTAATAAGAAGAATAAGTGAATAAATTCTATTCTATGCTACTTTGAAAGTTTCATATTATACTTGCATGATTATTTTTTAAACACAATAGAGACATTAATTGAACGCAGCCAATTCCTGCAGGAATAGTTTGTGACGATATGTCAATAAGAAAAACATGACTTTGCGTTAAAGTATTAAAAAAATATCTGTCAATTATTATTGCCGATGTTACTACATCATTTTCCTGTACTAGGGTAAAAGATAATGAGTTTTCTAAATATTGTCTCTTGTGACTCCATTCATCACTGCTAACAATTTCGACGTATTAACGTAAGTTGGTAACATTTGGAGGAATGTCATTTTTATTCCATCTATACATCG